>NW_024067789.1:0-600149 GCF_009389715.1 Phoenix dactylifera | reverse complement strand
TAAAAAAATTAGAGCATATTTGGATATTTCTATAAAATTGGGCCGAATATTTTGCAAGAATAAGACTTGCCGGTTTGTCGTCTCCTATCTTTCAAGGATTACCCAAAGGCTTGTTAGGCTGCAGAAAAAAAAGATTTATGATTTTTTTTTTTATTTCCATAAGATTTTAGAAGGTATTTCATTGATAAAGTTATGCTAAAATGGGCAACCTAATCTATGAATCTAGTAGAAAATTTAGCATAATCCAGCTGAATTTTCCAAAGGCTTTAAATTAGTTTTTTAAAAGTATGATGCAGCACTATCTTTTAGAAAGAAAATGATGCTAAAATGAAGGGATAACCACCGCTCCATGGCATCTTTTACTGCATGCATTTTAGACTAAAATATACTATTAAACTCTTTTGTTTTATTGAAATACTATTGAACTCTTATATAATAAGAGATTGGCTAGCTGATTTGCTTACTTTGCCGCCTCTACCTCTAGCTTGCAATCTGAACTGCCGAATATGCTTGGTGACAATGTTTCTCAAATGGTCGGGACAAGGCTTGTGAATTGCTGTCATGGTTATTGGTCACGCAAACTTTTTATGATATCCATATACATAGTAATTTTGTGAGTAGTATAATGAAGCCTCTAGTCATTCATAAAGCTTTCTTTTTGGGAGAAAAAGGGGAGAGAAGTCCTAACCCCAAGTGTAAAGGTTGGCCTAAGACATGGATTTTTTCACTGGGAATAATCTATGAATTGGGATACTCCAAAGTTTTACCTAAGAGCTTGTTTGCTTAGGAGTAATCTGGTATGAAAAATAAATCTCATGTCAGAATACTATATTTAGTACGAAAAATAAATGAGAGAAATGGTAAAATAAATAGTGAATCCCATATCTATGTTCTTGAGAGAGAAGATAAATAAATATCATCAGGGGATAGTATTTATTTTCACGCATTGGATTACCTAGTGGAGGTAATCTAAAATTATCATTTCTTGACAAAAATACCCTCACTTATATTATATTAATATTACATTGATTATATTATATTAATATTAATTATATTATATAATTAATATTAATATATTAATATTATATTATATATTATAAATACATTAATATATTGATTAATAATATTTATAACTATTCATATATTTAATATATATATTAATACTTATTAATTATTAATAAAAAATTAACAAATAATTAATTATCATAAGATTTACTAAAATTAATATATTTATTTGTATACCAAAATATACTAAAATATATTTATAATAAGCAATGTATTTTCTAATAAATGTATAATTAGTTTTAAAATATTTATTAACTCATATGAACATAATTTAATATTAAAAATAGTTAATATTAAGAATATTTCTGTAAGTAGACTATAAATGGCTAACAAATGGACTAAGAAAAAAATATCATCACTTGAATTATTTATTTAAAAATATTATTAAAAATTTAGCAATATTTCAAACTCAATATTGCCTCCAACCAAATATGATAATTTTTTTCAGTATTTTTTTTTGAAATAATTTTTTCACCAACCAAATATAATAAAATTTATTTTCCTCCAAAATTATTTTTTAAATAAATAATTTCCATAAACTATTAGATTATTCCATAATCTAATATATCCCAATTAAACAAACCTGCAGAGTATATTATGCATGGACTTAAAAAAAAAAAAAAAAGAGAGAGAGAGAGAGAGAGAGAGAGAGTAACGAACTGCTACTCGGAACACGAAGCAACCAAGTGTTGATATCACAAACTAACCCTAATGATACCATAGCAGCATGGTAATGGTACAGATACCGAAATCATTATTTTGATGACTTGCACTAGGATCCTAGAGCAGCGCTTATATTAGCAGCTTCCCCCGAGGTTTTTTTTTTTTTGGTATTTCAGAGGATCAAAAGCTGTTTGACTTCCTTAAAGCCAACATATCCTGATATCTTCGCTGATACAAAATGTTTTAAGAGATCAAAATTTCTACCAATATAGTATATATGGACAGCAGATTTCTAAAAAGAATCATACAATATATAGCTGAATTGGATTGAGTAATTCTATGGTAACACAGAAAAATCACCCAAAAAGGCTACTCAACTGTCTTGCACCATTCACGTTGCTTCATTATGTGAATTCACAATGCAAACTCATATACAGCACCAAGCAAGTTCATCATTCAAAGTGCTGCATAAATTGTCATACAAGCTCCAAGGGGCATGACTCTAACAAGAAACATCAGTGGGATAGCACAAATGAAAATTGCATCCAGCGATCTCAGAATTTCCTATAAATGGTAGTCTTTCTCTTCATCCATACAAGGCAACAGGGGAGAAAGAAAAGGATAGTCGAAAAAATCACCTTGGGCACCCTGCTAACTCCAAAAAACCTTGAGTCTTGCATACATTTATCATACATCAAGCAAAGGGGACCCATGCATCTGTGGCCATGCCTCAGCAATTCCTTCATCATCATCATTTATTAAAAAGGAAAAGCAAACAAAATCTGAAACCTCAAGAACAGCATCTTTTTTCTACCGGTACCGACCAAAGATCTATCTCACCATCACTTTCTGAAAGTGCGGTGGTCAGAGATTGTGCTAACAGGTGTAAATCAGCAAGATCATTTTCCTGTCATTTAACTTAAACAGGTGCAGTGAAATCTCTTACAACACTTCAATGCATTCCGAAGGTTTCGAACCAGAATACAGTTACTAAATTTGTTTTGGAGGAAAATACATGCATCATTCACATCACTCACTCAATTTGTAAGCTCAGAAGAAGACCTGCATCCATTCAACAAAGAGGGACCTACTACTGTAGCCAAACCATTTCCAACTGCTCTTCTAGCTGCATCCATAAAGTGGTGAACGTCAGCATATCAGATTTATTCAATACTAAAACAAAAGGAACATGCAAGAAGCGTAAAGTCGATCAAAATATAGAATCCAGTTTTAAGGAGCCTGAGACCAATGAATTATTTCTTAATAAAGTTAATCGAGGACAAGAAAATACAATAAAGATGAACACAAGTCTGACCCGAAGAATCTTAAAAGCAAAAAACGAAAACCATATATCATACACTCCAAATAAAAATGGACTAATATGGCATTGTAATGGGCGATCCTTTCTTAATAAAGCAAAACAAGATCTGTATTGGACACTGGAAATAGAACAAGGTAATACAGGAACAAGTCTGATGGAGGAGGAGCTATGAAGTAACAAGCAAGAACACATCAAAAATGGACATAGGATCATTATTCAGTTGTAATTTCAATTTGTTGATGAAGGTGCCAACCGCACGGCACTGGCATGAAGATGCCACCGGCTTTCAGGTGCATAGTACAACTGTATCCCAGCTCATATTCATCAAAACCATGACTTGTGTTGTTTCCCAAGCTCATAAATCCATCAAGTCAAACATAAGTTCCCCATGGTCCAATCATTTTCTTCATCAATCTAAGCAAGTTAACAATTCATCCACTAGAAACATAAAGAAGATTTTGCCATAAAGTTGTTGAAAATTAAATTTCCCTTGTGGATGTGAAAATCCTAACTGCCTGCCAATACAAGCTTGTGCAGAAATTACCCTTCGCATTGTGATGGATTAGATGAAAAAACAACGTTTGCATAATTTGGATTATCCACTTAGTACTAGTGATTTTTTGCCAAAGTACTTTAATTCAATAACATTAAAGCTTGTTAAGAGCTACTCTACCTGTAATCTCCTTGTTGGACAATCCTAAACCCAATGGAGTTCTTGGTTTTAGGTCCTCAAAAAATTTCCACAGATGAATTACCAAGGTAGTCACTTTGGTCATACTTGATGTCCTATACTTCTCCATAACTTCAGTTTACAGAGTAATGTGGTGATCCACAAGTTCTAACATCCAGCCCCTCTGCTTTCTGAATGTTTCTTCCAGGTACCATGCCAATTTTAAACAGAAATTTTGATATTTAAAAGATGTAGGCCCTTGTCTCTAGCGAGCAACAAATGAAATACAGTCAATTCTTTCTGAAGATTCAACCTATGTCAGTTGTTGAACCAAGCACAACATAAGTCAAACAGAACAGGGTTTAAGGAACTTCTCCATACGCTGCAAAGCCGGCAAGCCCAACTTCAATAAAGCAAGAAATAATGGTGATGGTAACAGTAGCACTCTTCAAGGTAACTGAATTCGTCCTTGACCAATATATGATCTTTTCGATTGTTTGCAACTGAATATATTGTCTAAAGTTGCATGGAGCCAATACATCAGAAAAACCAGTTTCAGTTCAATGTTGCTCCAATAAATGCTCTAAATTACCCTCATCTAAATTAAATTGACCCACAGATATTGTGGCACAAGTCAATTAGCAACATTTAGAGGCACTTTCAAGTCTCTGCACTCTCTGCAAAAATAAAAACGAAAAAAAGACATTTGCAATAACTCAACATGCTAGTAGCCAATGACACGCAATCAAAGGAAACCCATCAATGCAAAAAAGAATGTTGACTACAGTCAAAGCATTTATGCACATATACATAAAAAAATATTTAGTATAAATTACGGGACAAAATATTTAAACTTAACTTAGTAATAAGAGAGCACTACAACTGGATGGAATTGATGGGCTTTTCTTGAGAAGTGGAAGGCCTGTACCTTCATTTTTCTTTTCATTTGGTAAGAGTCTCATCATTTTTCTTGTCAGGTTTTGGTCAACCAAAGCCAAAAATTTTAACCTTCTAAGATCAAAATGGGTTCTCATCTCTACGACAATAAAGCTTCCTCTCAGACCATTTCTTTAGGAGACAAGATTACAATTACCACGGTCATGTCAATTATCAGCCTCATGTATACTTATATAAGCGCCCCATTGCCTTTAATTGTTAGCACCTTGTTAAATAATAATTATCGCCTTTCAGATGTTCACCATCTTTGGATGCATATATGTCCAACACATTTCATAGATTAGGGCATTTTTCCACTGTTTACCCATCAACTTAGGGGCCTCTCAGTGACCCCTCCGGTCTCCAACTTTCCATTCCATTATCATAAAGGCTCTACTTCTATCATTTCTCTTTTATCTTTGAAAATATCCAACAAACTAACCATAAACGTACTTATAGTTCCAGAAGATAACAATCATAAAATTTTCATAATGTTTCCAGCTCATGTCAAACTTCCCAAAGTCAAGTTTGAATTAAAAAGAGATATAAGGAAATGTTTTGCAGCCAAAATTACAGAAATAAACCAACAGTATGGCATGTCCTCTTCTTTAAAACCTAAAGGCACACAGTTAGCACCCTCATAACTATGGACATCATATATAATATGATCAGGGATCAGTGTGCCAATACCCAGGCCCAGACCGATTGCCAGCAGCATGGTTTAGTACACCCCCCTTGCCATTTTATGCCGGGCCCATATAGACACAGCAGAGAGGGCGGCGGAGAGGGTGAAAGGGAGACGAAAAGAGAGATAGAGAGAAGGGGGGAGGGAGGGAGGGAGAGAGAGAGGAGGAGGGAGGGAAGGAGAGAGAGGGAGAAGACCGATGGAGGCAACCAGAGCGCATCCCGAGAGACAGTCGAGGAGAGGGAGAATGAAGAGAGGAAAAGAAAGAGAGAGGGAGAGAGAAAGAGGATGGCAAACATTTAGCGGAGGTCGGTGAAAAAGGCTTGCCGACTTCACTTAAAATCTTCAAAAATAAAAAGAGGCCCTCCTATAGGACCCCTGTTTCGAATGAAACAGGAGAACTGGAGGCAAAGCCCCTCCTCCACCCCTCCGCGCGACTCCTCGCCCCTCCGCGGCCTTTTGTCGGCCGTTTGCCAACCTCCCTCTATCTTTCTTCCTCTCCTTCTTCCTCCCTCCCCCTTATCTCTCTTTTCCTCTCTTTTCTTCTCTCTCTCCGCCTCCCCCTCCATCGCCAGTTTCTTATTTTGCTTGACAAAATTGTCCCTGTCCACCACTAGTGCAGCTCAATACGCACCAAATCGGACGATTCAGAATGATTTTGCTGTCCTTGAATATGATAGTACAAAGAATGACCAATCATTGGATAGAAAAGTTGCCATTATAAGACAAGGCTATCAACAATTCTTGTGTACTTGATGAAAGTCAAGTGCCATACATCTAAAACACCCAATGCTAATAAAACATAAGGAAAAAGCCACAGAACAATGATGAAACACATAAAAGATTGTGCAATTAGCAATTGCTGCTCAAACCAAAATAAAAGTTACAGGACCAAGCAACCTATAATAAAAAGGTTCTCAAACATTTTATAAAAATAACTAACCATCCCTAGAAAGGAATTTCATATATCAGCAGTATTTGGGTTAGTCGTATCAGAAATCTAAACCATTAGAAGATTGGCATTGAAGAAACTTCAGGTTGTATGCATAAAGAATGCACTGAGCATTGAGAATAAATTAATTTAATAAAGTACAATTACATCGTGCATAAAATTGCACGAAAAGGTTACAAGATGCATTAGTGTCATCAAGCACATCAGTCACAAAGCAAGATTACAAACAAGATAAGAATTAAAGACAGATGTCAGCGACAAAGAAAACTTACATGTCTAAAATGATAGCTACAACAGGTCCCTGCAAGCAACCTCTGCACATGTCCGATGGGCATGAAATTACTAAAAGTCTAAACCATAAATAGGAGTGACTGACATGCTTGCCCACAAATCATTGATCTCCTTCATAACTAAGGAATTTGCTAACACCCCATCTTACTCAGGTGAAAAACGCCGCCTCTTCGAATGCTCAATCTCCCGCGACTTGCTTCTTTGCATCGATGATCTTCCTCTATTCCAGTCATCATCACGCTCCAATTCACGGTCCTTTTGCCTGTAGTGATCTCCATGACGGTCTCTGTCATCCCGATACCTATCCCTTTCCCTCCCCCTCTCTCTTTCCCTCTCTGTTGCCCCCTCTCTGTCTCTGTCCCTCCCTCTTTCCCTCTCCCTCTCCTCTCCCTCTCCCTGTCTCTCTCCCAATCACGATCCCTCTCCCTACCCATTTCTCTTCCATCATGATATCTCCTCTCCGACCATTCCTGCCCAGGACCCACGTCCTTCTCTCTGTCATGTTTTCTATCTGAAACCCCCGAGTAATCCCGGTCAGGACCTCGATCCTTCCCATGGCTTCCTTCTCCATACCGCTGGTCCGAAGCAGCATCATCCCCATAACTTGACTGCTCTTCACCTCCCCATCCACCCATACTTGGATCTGGCCACATCCCACCACCACCAGCGGCCATCCCTCCCCTCCCGAAGAAGGCCGGGTTCACATGAGGAGCCACAACTGGAGGAAATGAAGGCATCAATCCCGGGAATGGAGCTGTCGTTGGCCCTGCAGGAAAGCCTCCATATGCACCACCCATTCTCCCCATAGCCACTGCTCCGTAACCAGTTGGATCAAAACCTTGACCAAGCATAGCACCAGGATGCAGCATCGGTGGAGGTGGAGCAACCATGCCGCCGTTTCCCATGATTCCTCTGCCACCCACAGGCCCCATCCTGTTCCTCATATTCCCCATTGGTCCTCGATTCCCCATGCCACCCCTCCCCCAATTACCACCACCACCACCCCTCCCATAATTCCCACCCATCGGCCCCCCTCCCCCTCCTCTCCCCTTCTGAGGCGGTGCTGACGATTGGGCTGCCATCTGTTGATTCTTGAGTTGAGCTTCTCCAATCCGACGAACAGTGTGCGGCGATGCAAACGCCACGACACAGGGCCGGCCATTGAAGACGTGCCCGTTCATTCCCTCCTTGCACGCTGCAGCGGCCACTGGATCATAGAAATCGACCTGGCAGAACCCCTTCGACTTCCCGCTCGCCTTCTCATCGAAGAACTTCACCTCCTTCAGCTGCCCGTACTTGCTGACCTCTGCCTCGAGATCAGCATCCGTCGTCCACCAGAGAAGCTCCCCCACAAAGAGAGTCGTCCCTCCAGCTCCTTCTCCTCCACCATTAACGCTCCCTCCTCCCGCTGGCCCGCCTCCTCCCTGCCTCGTCTCACCTCCAAAGCCACCCCCTTGCCTTTGATAACCCTCGTTCCCATAGCCAGAGGTCCTCGATTGCCCCTGGATCTCGCTGGGTCGACCAGAAGACTGCCCTAACTCAGGCCTACTTCCACCGGGCGGCGGCGCCACGGGCGGGGGCAGCGCCGGGGGCCGCACCGCCACCGCCGATTCTCCACCTCCCCGGAATCCTTGCGCATGAAAGCCACCAGATCCATCCACCGGCCTCTCGATCTTCGTGTCGCCAGCGATCCCGAGGATCTGGACCTTCTCCGGCGCATCCTCCGACGGCGGGAGCAGAGGGGGCGGCGGAGCAGGGTTGCTCCTGCTCCCGTCCTCCCTCGGATACCCGCCGGGCTCGTCACTCCGGTGGACGGCGTGGAGGAAGCCCTCGCCGACGTTGACGTCGTTGTAGAGGTCCTCGTAGTCCTCGTCCTCCCCGTAGAGCTGCTCCTCGTCCTGGACGGCGGAGATGGCCTCGTTGCGGTAGAACCCGCCTCGTTCTCCGCCGCCACCGGGCTCCATCGCGGAAATCCTCGGCTTGGGCTAGGATTAGGGTTTGTGAAGAGGAAGGAAGGACGAAACTCTAATCCTTTGGACGGCTTCCTGAAGGCACGAAGGCGGAAGGGAGGAGGATAGCTTTTCTTTTCAATAATAGTAATAGTAATAGTTATAGTAATGATAAAAATAATAATAATAATAATAATAATAATTATTATTATTATTATTTTCAGTGACTTGTCGCCGTTTGATCACGACGGTCTGGCGCTTGCGGCCAATCTGGACCGTCAGTTGGATGGACGCCAAAGTAACAGGCACTATTCGTTTCCACCGATATTTGGTGTTTTAGCCTTGCAGGGTGATCTGTGTTGGGCGGCTAACAGCAAGATCATTGCCGAAAAAAAAAATTTAATCTTTTGACCGGCTTAGAAATTAGAATTGAGTCAGCTGGGACCCACAAAACGACAGGGACACGTTAGAACTGGATATGGTTAATATCTGCGTAGTCGATAGGCAAATGTAACTTTGGGATGGTTGGCTACCAATTCTGGCGGCAAATTATCTCCCGTAATTGAATAAGAGAATGGAGATCTTTCAAATAATCAGACTTCAAGGATGAATAATACTGTATCTTGGATCCTTGAAATTATATAAGACACTGAGATTTCTTTCATGCAAACTTTCACACTTTCAAGACATCTCTTCTTCTTTTCTTTCTTTCTTCTTTTTTTTTGGTATATTGATAGCTTATACTAGTCTTGCATGAGCATTATTATCAGAGTTAATAAACAAAATACTCCACAGATATGGAGGAATGGAAACAAAACAGGTTTAAGAGAACTTCTTCAGAATGGTGAGCAGCAAAGAAAGTGACCTAGTTAGCAGCTATGTTGCCTTTCGGAACACATGCACAACCTGAAAGGTATCACACACCCTCAACAGCCTCCGGACGTCATCTAAAAGCGGGTGGTCAAACACTCCCGACCCCTCCTGTAGAATCCGCTCAATCACCTCCTCTGAGTCCCCCTCCATGATGATGCTCCTAGTCTCCAGTACTCACCTCGCATAGGAGACTTCCTCTCAGACGGCCCGAAGTTCCGCCCCCGAAATTGAGTCTTGAAAGTACGCCGCCCTCCCACCACAATCAGCTTGGACTCATGGTCCCTAATCACAAAAGAAACACCATAACAGTCTTCGCCAACTGGCAGACTACCATCAAAGTTCATTTTTAGGTGGCCAAGGGATAGGGGCTCCCAGGATATGAGGACATATCTAGGTGATATACCAGCAGAGGGGGAGACCTAGATGTCCCTAGCCAACTCAGATGAAACAGTCATGGTAGCTTCATGACTTCGGCGGCCTAATGGATAGCTTTATCCACCAAAAACCTCAAGGGGACTCTCTTGTCTTCGAAGACTCTATCGTTTCTATCCAGCCAAATATGATTAACTAGATAAGCACCAGCAACACCCCAGCCAGTAGAACTCGGAGCCCACATGGCGGTCCTTATGTGCCGAAGTAAATCCTCTGCAGACTCAGTGAGCCTCGGCAGGAGAAAGGATGCCCGCCTCTAGATTTGAATGGCTCGGGAGCACTATAGTAGGACGTGGCTGACCGTCTCCTTCCTCTCCAGGCAATCCATGCAAGACAGAGAGATTCCAACCCCCCTGCCAACATGCTCCTAGTCGGTAGGCATCCCTAGGCTACCTTTCAAATGAACAGAGCAACTCGAGGGTGGACCTGCAACTTCCAAATCCAGCCATCGTCTAGTCGCCTCGAGCTCTTCCCACCCATCACCACTTGCACATTAGCTGATCGAATTCTGGCCCTTCTAGTGGCCGTCCAAACCAATCTATCCGCCATGACCTCATGAGGTATAGGATAGCAAGGATCCTCTTAGCCAGTTGGGGCCCGAAGGCCCCTCTAATCAGCCCCTCGTCCCGAAGACATCTCTCTCTATATATATAGATATGTATGTATGTATGAAATATGTATATATGTACATATGTATGTATATATATATATATATTCTAACTCAATCAAAAATATTGATATATTCAAACCTTATTGTATCCTACTTTTTATTATTTACTGTATGAATATGTCTGCATCATGTTATGTGTTCATATGTTGTATCCATATTCAGGCTTTATAATTATAGGTGAGAAGACATGGCACCAATTTGTTATAAAAGGGATTGTATATTTATTTTCAAATGCGAGTCTCTAGTATTATAATGGAGACTTCTAAGGGCAAAATTTTGTATCCTCTTATTTCTGCTTTCTAATTAAAATTGCCATGTTACGATTTGAAAAGTCTTTACAAGTATTATAGTTTTCGTTTCTTTTAAGGGTCTGTTCAGCTATTCCTATAAAATTATGCTGAAATTCTTATAGGATTCATAGATTTGGCCATCCATTTAAGCATGACCCTATATCAATTAAACTTCATCCAAACCAAATCCTATAAGAAGGAAAAAAAAGTCCACCATAGGTCTTTTTTTCTTGCTACAGCTCAAAAGCTAGGATCGGAGCTGAATTTGTAGAGAAATATAATAAATATTGTAACTTCTTATCTCATTTCTTCTCGCATAGGATTGTATCGAGGCTGCCTTTGGCGGGCTCATCGCTACTTTGATGGCTGTTGCTACTTTCTAAAATAACACAGGGAACGTATGATTACTTATTAAAACAAGATTTAATTTTTAGATTCTTTTGAACTGAATTGGTAGGTTTGCATAGTGTATTCCTTTTTCTCGATATATTAGTTTTGATTTATAATTCTCAGGGCTATAGTAATTTATTCAAAGGATCATTAGACTCAATGTGGACTGCTTTGGCCACTACAGATAGGGCTGAATAAGATTTAGGAGTGAGATCTGCCACATCAAAAAACTGAATCACGAATAAAACTTTCGGAGTCTATAACTTAGTCATATCATGTCTGATTGAGATGATCTATTTTTTGAAATCGAGTAACTTTCGAGATCTACGATGTGATACTCCTCCTAAAGGGGGTCACACCTCTAGTGATCATGCCCAAATTCAATCGTTTGGGCCTTTGAAATAGGCTGGTCAAATCGAAAGTTTGTTTTTTCAAAAAGAAATTTGATCAAATGTATCTCCCAATCCAAAACGAACAGATAGAGCAACAAAAAACAAATTTTATGTAGGAGTCAAGATCTACATCCTGTAGAATTTTAGTTTTTCAAGTTTATTTTTACTAGTAATGTCAATTTTAAAAAAGTGATCTCTATTAGAACTAGAAGAGAAATCCGATCCGAATTATGCAAGAGCGAACCTCGCCATTAAAAATAGAGGCTATATACCTTGAATTTATCATCAATAAAAGAAAATAGGATGTAAACCCTACCTCGCCAATTTTTCAACTTTTTTTTTTTTTTTAAGAAATTCGAGTTGAGCGGGATGAGAAAAACTTTCCTTCTCCCCGATCGGATCAGTAATATGAAAGATTCTTTGCCTCCATATGGAAAAAGGTGTGATCAATTGTGCTCCCACTAAGTCGCCTATACAAAGCCTAGGTATGGTTAGCCATTCATGGCTATCAGCATGTTGTATAATGATCCAACCACGAAGAAGGCTCGCTCAATAACCACATTGTCGATGTCTATAATTTTAATAGTTTGTAGTCACTCTCTCTTTACCCATCTTAAATTATTTATTTTTTTGAAATGCTACTATATGCTCATCTCTAATTTCTCTACATTTGTAAAATAGTTGCTATTATAATAATGCTAGATATTTTGTGAATATTCAAGGTTTAATTTGACATATACATCTCCATGTACAGTGTCATTATTTCTTTCAGCAACCTCTAGGTAGGTCACACACTAATATATCTTGGACTTCCCAACTAATAAAGCTTATGGTCGCGAAGGCCATGAAGCTTATAAAAATGATCAATAACCCACGCCAATATCAAGCTAAAGTAGAGTTAGAGATACATTTTGGAGGGCATTGTGCTTCATGCCACTCGACCAAAAACCCTCTCTTAGATCCTGATATATTTTGGTGCCTCCAGAATGCGTGGTGTAGGCAGAACTATGGGCCTCTTCCAAAATCTTTTTCTTCAATTATGAATTCTTAGGGACACAGAGGTTATTACCAAATCTTAAAGACCCATACTCATGAATTCGAAACTCTGTTTAGGCTCTAGATTCTACTGCCATCCTGATCTTCTGGAGCTATGAATCTTCTTCCTAAGATGCCTTGATCCTTTCAATTAGGGTATGTTGCACTATGAGATGGGTGTTGGCATTATGTAGACTCACTTCAACCTCTCCAAATCTGCCAAGATAGTCTTTTGTGAAGTAATTAAAGCTGCTAACTTACCCGAGGACTTCTTGCTCAAACTATCTACCACCACATTCATTTTTCCTGGATGATAATTGATAGTGAGGTCATAATCTTTTAGCAGCTCCAATCATCTTACCTGCCTCACTTTCAATTCTTTTGGGGTGACAATATATTTCAAACTCTTATGATCAGTGTAGACTTCACAAAACTCTGCATACAAATAATGTCTCCATATTTTTAGGACAAAAAACTATAGCTGCTAGCTGCAAATCATGGGCAAGATAATTCTATTCATAAGGCTTTAGTTGTACGAAGTCATAAGATATTGCCTTTCTATTCTACATCAAAATAGAGCCTAGGCCTTTCTAAGAGGCATCACTGCAAATGGTAAAACCTCTTATCCCAAATGGAATGGTCAACATTGGAGTTATCACCAATTGCTTTTTTAATTCTTAGAAACTCTGCTTGCACTCCTCTATCCATTCAAATTTCATCCATGTTTGAGTCAGACAGGATAGAGATACAATGATGCAAGAGAATTCTTCAACAAATCTTTGGTAATAGCCAGCTAGTCCAAGGAAGCCGTGTATTTTGGATATATTAGTAGGCTGACTCCACTTGACCACCACTTCTATTATCTCTGGGTAAACAGAAATGTCATCTTTGGAAATCGCATGCCCAAAAAGGCGACACTATCGAGCCAAAATTTGTACTTTAACAATTTTACTTAGAACTTCTTTTCTCTAAAGGTTTACAACACTATTCTTAGATGTTCCTCATGCCCTTGTTGACTCTTGGAATAGATCAAACTATCATCAATGAATACCATCACAAATTGCTCCAAATAGGATTTGAACACCCTATTCATGAGGCCCATGAAGGCTGTAGGTGCATCAGTCAACCTGAAGGGCATGACCAAGAATTCATAATGTCCATATCTTGTTTTGACGGCTATCTTGGGCACATCATCCGTCTTAATATTTAGTTGGTGATAGCAAGAGCGAAGGTCGTTTTTTGAGAAGACTTGTGCTTTCTGTAGCTAATCGAATAGATCATCAACTCTTGGCAAGGGTATGTATTCTGTGCTGTTACTTTCTTCAGCTCCTAATAATCAATGTAGAGCCAGAAGCTTCCATCTTTCTTCTTTGCAAATAGTACAAAAGCACCCCAAAGAAATACACCAGGCTGAATGAAGCCCTTATTCAGTAACTCTTGCAATTATTCCTTCATCTCTTTCAGTTCAGCGGGAGCCATTCTGTATGAAGTCTTAGAGGTGGGACTAGTTCCTGGAACCAAATTAATAGAGAACTCGATCTTCCACTTTCAGGGTAGCCCTGCAAGCTCCTCAATAAAGATGTCAAGGAATTCCCTCACAACTGGGATATCCTCCAACTTCTATTCCTTTTGCTGAATATCCCTTACAACAACTAAGAATCCTTCACATCCCTTAGAAGCTTTTCGGCTGTAGAGTCGAGATTAACTTTAATGGAGGATATGACCAACTGCCTGAGAAGCTAAATTTTAGCTAATCTGGAATATGAAAGTTTACTATTTTCTTAAAGCAAACCATAGTGGCTTGATATGCTATTAGCCAATCCATGCTGAGGATCATATCAAAATCCTTCATCTCCAGCACTAACAGCTCTACCACCATTTCTCTGTTCATTGATGCTAAGGGTGCAAGATTTACAGATAAAATCCACAAAAATAAGGTCACTGCTCGGAGTGGAGACTCCTAGATCAAAAAAGTGGCACAGGTAGAATTTATTATTTCTCCTAATGAAATGGAAAAATATAAAAGAATGTATAACACCAGGGTCAAACAGAACATGGACCTAATTAGATGATACCTTGATCATACCCATTACACATTCTCATTTTGAGTTAATCCCAACACAAGTTTTATATGAGATTTACTTATCAAATATGGTAAAAGAGAAGGTAACATTAGTAAATAGATCACTGTGGAATTGGAGGCATTAGCATCCTACTAAGTGAGTGCATAAACTCTTCCTTGGGTCCTAGGCCTCTGCCGTCGTCCTCCTAGCTATGGTCCTCTTTTCAGCATCCTATCTCTTTTTTTGCCTGGGTATTTCATTAAATCCCTTCTCAACTACTAATGCTTTGTTGACCACCACTTTGTACGTAGAGAGCTCAAAAGTGGATACATGTTGTCTGGTTTGGGCTCTGAGTCCAATCTCAAATTTCAAGCCTGATCATTCTTCTTTTCCACTAATCCTAAACCATAGCCGGCTAGCTCTTCAAATTTGGCCACATATTGAGCGACCATCATATTGACCTCCTTTAGGTGGCCAAAGTCCTCATACTTCTAGTACCGGATGTTGAAGGGAAGGTACTTTTTGCAAAAGGCCACTCCAAAGGCTTCCTTGTAACAGGTGCAGCAGCTACGCCCGACCTTTCCTCTTCTATTTTCCACCAACTACGGGCTTCTCCTTGCAACATGAAGGAATACATAGATTTTTGACGACGACAGCCCCCACCCGAGGGTGGTGACGGACCGAGCTCTACGGCATGCGGCAGAGATCACCGACACCATTGAGACTTCACCTGCTAAGTTGGTCAGGGACATCTGGGGCCCCTATTCTGCTCTTGCAGCGTCCAAGACGATATTGGTATCCTGGGTGCCCCCACCTCTGACTTTCTCAAGGTGAACTTCAATGGCAGCGTAGCAGAGGATGGGAGCTACGGAGGTGTGAGATTTGTTATCAGGGATCACGACGCCAGACTTGTAGCGGTAAGTGGGCGGAGAATTTTTGACTCGTCAGTAGTGACCGCTGAGCTTCGGACGGCCTGTAAGGATGTCTCATGTTGTGGTTCAAATTTGGCCCGAGGGTGACCATGCTGGTGGAGTCGAGGGAGCCACCGGTAGTTGGAAGGAGAAGACGGGAGCCACCTCCTATGCGATGGCCGTGGACCTGCATAAAGCCTCACCGGTGTTTCCGATGAGGACCTTCCGACGATCAAGTTAGAGTGGGGTAAATTTGGTCCAGCCAAAAGTCCATTAGAAGTTACCTGAGCGAGCTATTTATAGTCCTGGTGGAGAGGCCCAGATGGTAGAGGCACTATCGGCCCTCATCATGAGGGGGCGTGGCTCTGAGCTGGATGGCGTGCAGCTTAGATTGGTTGGTGGCATATAGTACTGCCCGTTCTTGAGAATGGTAGGGTGTTGACAGTCACAGCAAGATATGGCCGGAGTAGTCAAGGTACCGTCTGACTGTTGAAGGCCGGCTATGAAGACGTGGCATGGTAGTGTGGTAATGTACGGCCATGTAAGTGGGCGTAGGCGCACACATGGGTACGGTCGTTGGCGAGGCCGAGCTCGTTGAAAGGTCGCATCATGCGTTTGACGAGGTCGGCTTGACGGGTACTGAGAGTGGCTCGGCTTTCCGGGTTTCGAGGTGTGCTCGGTGGAGTGCCCCGAGCTCGAAGGTCGGGTGGTACTACTGAGATAGATGCCCTAAGTTTGGTCAGGGTGGGTCGGCGAATACCGGAGGCACCCCGAACTTGGTCGGAGAAGTCGGCAAATATTTGAAGCTGGTGGGTCTTTTGGCGGAGTTCGAAGTCGAACTGACTCTGGGCCGAAGTGAGAATTCAGCTGATTGACGTTGATGTTTATTGGGCCAAAACTAGGCGGCCTTTTAGTTGTAGGTTGAACGATCCATTTTGCCCCCCATCATCTCCTATGCAAGGCGAGTACTAGATGCGGGTCGCATACTCCTTGAGGGGGATTCGACCACGGTGATCGAGTGGATCCGGAGACGGGGGTGCTCAGCTGAGGACCGGCCGCTGCTCCATGATATTCGCAGAGCATTGGAGGAGGTTGATTTCTACCAAGCCACGCACGTATATCGGGAGGCGAATGATGCTGCAGACTGGGTTGCTTCCTTCGTGGCTCATCACTCAGAAGGTTTTTTCTGGCTAGACCACGGGGCTGTGCCTATGCCTTTGCGCAGCATTTTGTTTTCTGACTTTGTTGGCTGTTTTCAGACTCCTCAGATATGAGCCGCCGATGTACCAAAAATAAATAAATAAATAAATAAATAAAATAAAATAAAATAAAAGGAGAGGTAAGAAACCTTCTCCTCGTGAAAGCATTTCAACACCTCAAAGACTTGTTCTATCTCACCCAGCCGGTTTTTGGCCCCATAAGGATTATTAGAGGCACCCTAGAAGGCCGGCAGGACAAGTTTCTTAAATTCCTCCAAGCTAGCACGATGCTCTTGCTAGACCCCGATACTTCTTTGCTTTTGGGGAGGAGACTGTTGATGATACTGTTACTGTTACCAGTGCAGTTATTGTTGCATAAACTGTTGCATCAGCTGCTTCTGCTGTTCCATCGTCCTCCTCATATTAGCCCATGCAGCAGTTTGCTCTTGCACCATTCCCATGAGTGTTTGAATTAACTGGAAGGAGCAGACTTGCTCTCCAAGGGCAATCCTGGGTCCATACAACCTCGCCCCTTAAGAGCTACCCCAGTGGGGTTGTTGAGATCCCCATACTGGTTAGTGCCGCTTGCTAGTGCGAAGGGAGCACTAGTTTGCTGTTCAAGAGACTCCCAAGTAGTAGAGCCACCAGCAAACTGAGTCAGCCTCCGAACATGTCCTCGTCCACTTCCACAAGCCATCTTAGCCTACACTTATGAATATTTACATTCACAGTCACACCCCAACCATGCACTCCAAGCATCCTCTCATAGACCTGGGCCTTGTCCAAGGGTCCTCAAAATCCACCACTATCAAAAATATTGCAAAGGCTTGCGAGGATTATGGCTTCTTTCATATTAGGATACCTGAAGTTTTGCTAACGAGCAACACTAGCTACTATTCATGATTAGCATTCATTCAATTTTATTTTCTGAAATTAAAATCTATTTTCCAAAGATCTATAGCTAATTTGTAACTAGCAAATATAGGTTGATCAGTACTATAGAATATCATAAAGAGTCAGTTTTAAGTTTAAAAGATGAACTATTTTTGCAGTATAATATAATTTTCTAGGCCATGATCTCAGCATGATTGCTAAAGCATGGACCGTTGGCTAATGGACTATATAATTGATTTCTTTCCTTACTCTCAGATATAAGCATTTAACCTTATGGAATGAGCAAGCGTTTCTAAAACATCCATTATAAATTGCTTTTCTTTATCCCCTCTCTATTTCCATTTAGTTTATACCATTATGTTTTGCTCTAAAAATTCCTAGATCGCAAACCATGGAGTTCCCAAAGATATCATGGAAGGATGCATGACAAGGGGAAGGAATTCTTCGAGATGTCAGTTGGATACAGATCCAGCCTCTACTCTGACTCATTTGAGATGGTTAGAATAGCCACCAGTACAGCATGCACAAAGAGAAAGTAAGGTCCTGGAGGAACTCCCTCAGATACCCATGCAATCCTCTGTATGTGCTGTGGAATAAAAGGCCTAAGAAATCGCTTGTTTGCAAGTAGTCATTCATGCATCAATCTTTAACTTACTAAAATGTATTTGATTTCTATTTTTCTTATATATTGTTGTTGATGTTTATAGAGAGATTGCAGTGGCATACTCAGAAGAGATCAGGGAAATGGAAGCAAAGTTTTACTACAAAAAAAATAAAAAATTCCGACTGTAATGATCTGCCAATGCTAAAAAGAAGCGTCGGATATGGTTACTGCACTAAAATTTGTCGATACTTTTTAGTAGCATCAGTATATTACGACGCTTAAAAGTATCGAAAATAGATTACAGGATTTTACCGATGCTTTTTGGCAAATGTTGTTGAAAGCCAAAAATTAGCCGATGCATATAGTCATCGGAGATACTTTATTGATGTTCGTGGTGGATTGGAGAGATAAGATGATGCAAATAAGCGTCGTTGGAAGCTAATAAAAAAATAACACTTATAAGCGTCATTGGAAGCCATATATCCCTCCAAATTCCTACCCAACCTGCACTATCAGTCCCTTTTGTTCCACACAACCACTGGCCAAGCTCCTCCTCTAGAGCTTGTGCCTTATAATGTTGTGCCAACTAATTAACTAAATGCTACAACAAGTTTGGTTAGGACGGATATTAAAAGAGAGAATAATAATGCTTGATTCTTAATGGTAAGAAATATTTACGATGCATACATTGTGGCGTCAAGCTTTTCTAGATGGTAAAAAAAAACTAATCACAATTATGATCTCTTGTATTGTTTCTTTTCCAGTTACATCAAAAGCTCAGAGAGTCATTTAAAGTAATCCGTCTTATTTTTATTGCTTCCATTTCTTTTCTTACTCGTTCCAGAGGGATCAGTTGAACGTCTATAGATCGTGATTTGAATATAAAGTGGATTCCAGGGACAGCTGCTTCTATAAACACAAGAAACGATCTTGTGAATTACAATTTATTCAGTATTGATTTTTATTTAACTGATATTAATTTTTATTTATGCATACTAGATAACATCATGTGCCGAAGAAAATAATTCAGAGATATGGAGTTTTAGCATTCTCAAGCTGCATCACCTTCTAATCAATTCTTGCAGTCCCAGCAGCCCCACGATACCCAGCATCACGAGCTACAGTCCCAGCACGAGCCTCCTACTAATTACCGCAGAGAGGAGATCATTATGGATGACTTGCAAATCCAGAATAATTGAATTAAAATATTATATTTCTATTATAATCTAAATATTTTACTACATTTGACTTCAATTTATTTAATGCATATTCAATAGTTTTGGACATAGCTTTTTTTATGTGTTTTTCATAGATGGACAAGAGAGAGTGAGGACGAGATGGAAGCCACTCAAGTAAGGAATGTGTGGCAGCTTCGTAAGGGTGAAAAGATTGTCATCTAATGCAACAAACTGAGGCAACCCATTAAGAGGGTTGGAAGCATATTAGCAAGTTTTCTAGGATCGGTTGTGCGAAAAGGTCAGTTGTATCCGCTCAACTATCCTAAGTTGAATCATATGCTTCCCACATATAAGGTTGAGCTTCTACGAGTTGTATAGGTAAAAAATTAAATTTGATATTGTATGTTAATATGCTAACTATCATAATTATAATTTTTGATGTAATATTGTTATAACATTCTTTACTTTGGTATAGAGTAAGTTTGTGCCTCTTTTAGAGAGCCATGATTGAGAGCTAAAGTGCCTCAACTGCAAATGGAAAGAATATAAGGAGAAGTTGAACAGGGACTACAAGGGTGAGGGTATGATAGAGGAGGGGGTTGCTCATAAGTGTTCTCCTGATATATATCCTCATCAGTGGAGGAAGCTTTGTTTACTACTAGTTTTTCGAGAGAGAACTTATTGTGTATACTCTCTCAATACCTTATATTATATTTATTATTAATATAGATTGCAAATATATATATCAAATATATTATATTGTTTACTTTTTTGCTAGACATATTTCGATATTGCTAAAGCTGCACGAACATCTCAAGCGGTTCTTCACCCATCATGCTCCAAGAGTTATGCGAGGCGTAGAGATAAATTTGTATATTTCTTTGAAACTCTCTGTCATTTTTCAAACTACTCAATGAAACACTTATATTGGAACTCTTCTCAAGCGGTTACTTTTTGTTTTATATTGAAACACTTATGTTTTTTATTGAAACTATGTATCATACATTGTGCACTATTTATCGTGATGCTTATGATTTTTATTAAAACTCTTTGACTTCTTAAATTCAAATTGAAACTTTAATTTTCATATTGAAATATGTATCATATATCATGTATCATATAATGCGTATCATGAATTATATAATGTGCATCATGAACCATGTATCTTCTATCATATATCACGTATTATGGATGATGTATCATATAACACATATTTTTTATTATAGATGGAAGAGCATGATAGAGAGCCTGGTGAGGTGGAGTTCTACAAGATGACTCATACCCATCGAGATGGCAGCTTTGTGCGGAAGGAGTCAAGAGAGATAGTTGTATGTATTGATAATCGATTTGGCCAACAATTTGTGGTTTTATTTTTTTCAAACATTAATATGTGACTTTTTTTCTTAAATATAGAATATGGCTATATCCCTTATTGTGGAGCGTGTCGGAAAGTCATCATCATATGGTAAGATCGGTCGCATCAAAGCTCAGGTGTTCTCTAAATTGATGGGACCAGAGCGTTATGGTCAAGTGAGGGGTTATGGTATTGGAGTTACTCCTACTCAGTTGTCTGCAGGGAGCAGATATATCCAAGATGTTAGACATTATAGTAGCACTATAAAGGTTCGTAATCTAAAGGCAAAGATAGAGAAGATGAGGCAGAGCCTCAGATAAAGATACAATCTTTGATGACTTAGCTTGACCAGATTGCATCCTTATTGCATAGGTTTGTCCCTCGTGAGGTAAATAACTACGTTTATTTGAATATTTTACATAATTATTATGTATATTTTTATATGAGCTTAATGATTTATAATACTTTATGATTTTTGTATTCTCAACTTCTAAAATTTTTATCTTTTTTTTGCAAGTTCCTGATACTTTCAGTGGTTATAGAGAAGATGATGATGATGCCATGGATCCCTGATAGCTCTTAAACTATTTTTTTAGGAGTTTTATGTGTATATTTTTATATTTTTCAAAGCACATTGAGTTGTAAATTGACTTTCAATAATGTTCGACAATGTAAATGTAATCATATAAATTTTGCTTATATATATATTACATATGTTATTATATAATTTCTATTATATGTATTTGGTGTATATATTTGTATACAGAGTTTTAATTTTTTTAAATAATTTTTTAAAAAAATAATTTATGCTTCCAGTATTAAAAAACGTTGGCAAATTTTTATACCAACGATGCTTTAAAGCGTCATTAAAATATACATTAGCAACGCTAATTTGCGTCATTAATTAGCAATGCAAATAAGCATTGCTAATATAAGATGCTTTAGCGCCGATGTTTTTAAAAAGCGTTGGCAATTAGCAATGCATATAAGTGTCATTTGTTATAACTCGATGCAAACCAAAAGCATCATAAAATTATTTTTCCACAGTAGCATTGCCGACGCTTTTGTGACGCTTTAGAAAGCCTCGAAAATCTGACTTGCGACACTTTTTCGCATTGACAAATGCATTAAAAAGCATCAGCAATACCAGATGTTCTTGTAGTACTTCTTGCCTTGCTGTCTCTAGCCTTAATCCTTGAAGAGGAGCATTTTTCCATTAAATTTGGTGTAGATCATCCCCAAGTGATGAGCTTGAACTACTATCCTTTATTCCCAACTGCTCCGAGATGGGGAGTGGCTGAATGTGGCTCTCATCCCTAATGTCTTTATAGTTGATGAGGATGACATATTGGAGTTAACGCTTACCCCCAAAATTGCTTCAAATAATGATTAAAATTTACCATAGAAGGATTGCTTATAGAAACATATAAATCAAACAGTTCTTTGAGCTAAAACATAGAAAAAGAAGATTAGGAATGTCATTTCCCTCCTAGATAAATGCTCAGGTGAATGGTAAACTTATTATTCTTTGGTGCTTTGTCGGTCTCGAGCCATGGGAAGTTCAAGAGGAATGAACATCCGAGTACTAACAAACTCATTCACAACTTGATCAACAATTTTGTCCTTCAATCACCTATATAAGGGTGATGTCATCACCCCTCTAAATGCATTGGTTGATAAGAAACATCCACCTCTCATGATCTATCTCATCGATCTATTTCTGTGTTTGAAGGCATGTAATATTTTATAAAAAAATAGAGTCTATTTAGATATTCCTATAGGACTCATCTGAAAATTTTGGAAGAATTGAGTCTATTGGTCTGTCCAACTCACATCTTTTAAGCGTTGGTTCAAATCCCAGCCTAAATCCTTAGTCTATAGACCTCTTAGGCTCCAGAAAGAGGAAAAGACCCATAAATGTTTTTTTTCCTTCCCATGGGATTTAGGCCAGAAGATGTTTGGTTGATAGAGCCATGCTAAAATGGGCCATCTGATTTATTAATCTAGCCGAAAATTTGGCTCAATCCTGTTGAATTACCCAAACAAGCTTTTAAATTAAGTTTTTAAAAGTATGATGCTACCCCAGTCTTTGAGGAAGCAAAGAAATTTTAGTAAGACTGACGTGATAACAACTGCTCCACAGCGTCTTTTGCTACATGTACTTTAGACGAAAATAAACTATTAAACTCTTATATAATAGGAGATTGGCTAACTGCTTACTTATTTTGCCGCCTCTACCTCAAGCTTGCAAATTAAACTACCAAATATGCTTGGAGAAAATGTTCCTCAAATTGTTGGGACACTGCATGTAGACTGTAGTCACAGTTACAGTTCAGGCAAATTTTCCATCCTATCTATATGCAATTTTGCGAATAATATAATGAAAATGCCTAATTTTTTGAAATATGCATATTGTGGAGCCTTGAAGCCTCAATTCTTTCACACAAAACTTCCTTCTTGAAAAAAGAAAAAAAAAAGGTAAGTCCCAATCCCAAGGTTGACCTGAGACATGGACTTTCCCCGGGGAAAAATCTCTGGATACCTGTAAAAGGCCTCAGAATATGTTAAACTTGCATTTTTTTTGGAGAAATTTAGGGTTTGGTGACCATTAAGCTAATATCATGATTCTCCGTATCATCTCGCATATCATACCATATCAGTAACAAACCAATATTTAACACAAGAAGCGACCAAAATATTGATGTCATGAATTAACTGTACTGAAACCTGTAGCAGTATGGCAATGGTATGGATACCCAAATCTTTATTTTGAACCATGACTAACACCGGGATCCAAGAGGCAGTGATTACATTAGCAGCTGGTCCCAAGGAATTTTTCAAGTCATGGTTTATCTGAGGATTAAAAGCTGACTGACTTCTTAAAAGCAAACATATCCTGATGTCTTCCCAGAGACTAAGATGGTGGAGATCCAAATTTCTACCAACATAGCATATGGAGATCACATATTTTTTTAGAAAAAATTACAAGACTCCGATGTCAAATGTGACAGCAGACTTCTAAGAAAAAGAAATCGCACAATATATAGCTGAATTGGATTGAGCAATGCTATGTCAACTGGGAAAAGTCGCTCAAAAAAGTCACTCAACTTCTTGCACCATTCATGTTGCTTCATTATGTGGCACCATTCACAATGCAAACTCATAAACAGCACCAAGCAGGCTCATCAAAGTTCTGCATAAAATCTCGTACAAGCTCCAAGGGGCATGATTCAACAAGAAACATAAAAGGAATATAACACAAATCATAATTGTATTCAACGATCTCAGAGTCTTCTATAAATGGTGGGAGTCTTTCTCTTCATCCATACAAGGAAAGAGGGGAGAAAATATCAGGATAGTCAAAAAAATCACCTTGTGCACTCTGCTAACTCCAAAAAGCTTGAGTCTTGCATACATTTATCATACATCAAACAAGGAGACCTATGCATCTGTGACCATGCCTTCAGCAAATTCCTTCATCATCATCATTCATTAAAAAAGAAAAACAAACAAAGTCTGAAACCTCAAGAACAGCATCTTGCTCCACCAGCACTGACCAAAGATCTATCTCACCATCACTTTCTGAAAGTGCGTGGTCAGATATTGCACTAACAGGTGCAAATCAGCAAGACCATTTTCCTGTCATTTAACTAAAATCTTACATTACATGCAGTGAAATCTCCTACAACACTTCAATACATTCCAAAGGTTTCAAACCAAAAGGACAGTTACTAAATTGGTTTTGGAGCAGAATACATGCATCATTTCACATCACTCAGTTTGTAAGCTCGGAAGAAGACCAGCATCCATTCAATAAAGAGGGACCTGCTACTGTAGCCAAACCATTTCCAACTGCTGGCCTAGCTGCATCCATAAATTGGTGAAAGTCAATATATCAGATTTATGCATTACTAAAACATAAGGACATGCAATATGTGTAAGTTGATCAAAACCTAGAACCAGTTTTAAGGAGCCTGGGACCGATGAACTATTTCTTAATAAGGTTAATTGGGGACCAGAAATAGAATAAAGATGAACATAAGTCAGACTCGAAGAATCTAAAAGGCCATAAGGGATGATACACTCCAAATAAAAATGGACTAATATTGCATGGGTCATCCTTTCTTAATAAAGCAAAACAAGATCTGTATTGGACGCTGGAAACAGAACAAAGGTAATACAGGAACAAGTCTGATGGCGGAGGAGATTATGATGTAACAAGCAAGAATACATCAAAAATGGACATCGGATCAGTTGTAATTTCAATTTGTTGATGAAGGTGCCAACCATGTGGTAGGCATGCAGATCCTACCGCCCTACAGGCGCATGGCACAACTGTATCCCAGAACGCCAGTGCTTGCACACTATGATGCCAGGGTCTAACAAGCATCGACATGGTAAGGCATGTCACATGTTATGCCAGTGTCGAGCCAGCATACAGTACTTAAAACCTTGTCTGGGTTAACAATTGAAAAGTGAAAACCCCATTTCATATCAACTATACGGAGTGGTACAATAATCATGATAAACCAGCATTAGTTTTAAAGTTAGGAGAACCTAGCAATGATATGTGAGAGGGGTTTTCATATCAACTCCTAAACAGAGTGGTACAATAATCATGAGAAACTAGCATCAGTTTTAAAGTTAGGAGAATCTAGCAATGATATGACGACTCCTTGAAACTAATAGAGAGGAAGAATTTATTATATAAATGGGGCTTGGCTTGTTCATACAGTACTTCATAATGGTTAGGGACAGCAGATTTCTGTGAAGAAATTATGTGATAATCATGATACTCACTTGCAGTAATTTTAAAGTTCATCATCATCATCATCATACGGTCCCAAACAAAATCATCTACCTTCAAGCTATCTACCTTTCATAGCTTGAGAGACAACACAATTTTTCTCATCTAGAAATGACATATGAAACACCTTGTCCAAAAATGATAGGGAATTCATAAAGCTAATTCTACACAAACGGGATCTGGCTTTCTGGTTATGTTACTTCATATGATGGGTATAACTTAAAGGTACAACTAACCAAAGATCAAGACTAATTATAGATACTTCGTACCCAATTCCACCTATGCAATAGTTGCTTCCAAATCCCCCAAGTACCATGCTCATGACTAAGTGACTTATTACATTGAAATCGAGAGAATATATATATATATATATATATATATTTATTCTTTAAGAAATCCATAACTGGAAAAATAAGTTCATTGTCCTATACACAAATGAGCAGTTGTCAGTGGAACCAAGAGTATCCAAAACTTCAGACATTCCTCACAAATAATTTATCCAGCAAAGTACATCCAAACAAGCTGGCTTACATAATATTTGTTGTCAAATCACCCAAACAATAATATTATTATTACCCCATGGCATAGTTATATCTCCACCGAGAAACACAGGATAAAATGAAAAGAAAATCATATCCCTTGGGTTTGCAGCCGGATTTCATTCAGCCAACTAAGGCATATGTGGAGACTTACTCTCTGGCCTACTTTTGTCGGAGGACCCAGATAAGGTCAAAAGGAGAATAGCTGTCACAGCAATCACAATCTCAGAACAAAAATGACCTTTTTGTTTTTAGTTTCAAAAGTTTCCATAGAAAAAGATGACATTTCTTAAAACTGGGATTAACAGCACTAAGAACTTTGGAATTAAAGGCACTATGGTGTCTACCAGCCAGCCAATAATGTCAGCCTAACTTTCTTACTGTTGTGGTCCCTAAAGTGCTGCCTCATAATATAGTTTATCTACCGCACTTTTCCGTTTATTGTTATTCCATAAAATCCTAAAAAGATTCCTAACCAGCGAGACGGATGGACTGACACTTTGTTTGCTAAAGGGCTCGGCTGCAACTGAGACAGGGATTTTGTTATTTGCAGATGTTTGACTTCCTTCTCCCACATCTCCTTCTACTTTATTTTCTTTTTTTCCCCTATTTTCATTTTTGTCTACATTCCCCCTGCCATTCTTCAACTCTCTTCCCTCACCTTTTATTTGCTCAAAGTATTCTAGAGTTTTCAGAACAACCTGGAATCAGATTTCTATTAGCATTCTGGGTCTTAAAACTCTTTTGAAAAAAAACAAGCTTCCTTTCCTTCCTATGGTTCAAAATCCCCTCTTTCCACTTCTAAATATTAGAACATGCTAAACTTGTGAAATCTACAGCTTTGCAAGAAACTTGCCAGCGAACATATGCCATATTAAGAAAATAAAAGTTCTGAATTTCATAAAGATTCTCTGTTAAATTATTTCACAAATAAACAACATTTTTTCAATCTTTTGCTACAAGTATATACAAACATGAAACACCAAGTAAATATTTGGCCTCTTTGTAACTTTTCTCTCTCTTTGAGACTTCTCTTGCACACCAATGACTTTTCCTTTTTACTTCTTTCATGATTTTTAAGATGAGGCCCACCAAGGAGAGAGGATGAACAATGAGTTCCCACTCTCTTGCAAAAAATGCCCATTTATTATCCTGATGAACTGATTTCTCCATCCCTAAAATCTCTCATGCACACAGACATCGGATTCCATAACTACCAATCTCTAACTAGATGCAGGCGCCTCTCTCTCTCTCCCCCCCCCTCCATATTGGCTTCCCATCTCAATTGCTCTCTCACTCTCTTAATGTCTCGATTATTGTCTCCACCTTTCTGCTCCCCTCTCTCTCTAAAAAAAAAGAGGCTTGCCACTTTATTTCCTATTGCCACCGATGATCCTAATTCTCACAGTACCACTTCCCAATTGTCCCTCTACCCCCATCCATTTCAATAGATATCTTGCCTTTTTCTCTTTATTATTCCATTCAAATCTCTTTAATAGTATCCTTATATAGTACATCAGGAAAAAAAATAAATCTTTCGTATACACTCTTTATACACACCCCCCTTGCATGTTTTCGTCTTTACCATTCAATTCTCTTTAACAGATTCCAAATTAGTACATCACCACCCCTTGAACATGGTAAAAAGTAAATATTTTGCATACACTTTTTATGCACACACACAGACACACCCATGTGCACACGCCACAAACAAACTTCCTATTGATTCACTCTCTCTCTCTCTGGGAACAAGAAATGTCAAGTCTAGGGAAAGTGAGTGCGCTTAAGAATTTACATCAACCTAATCCAGATATATCAAGTGCCAATGAGATTACGTCTCAAAAGTTGCAACTATATACAGTTGCTATCGCTAGACTTGTTCATGGATCGGGCCATGCTCTACCTAAAGGGTAACTCAAGTTAGTTAGGCCCAGGCCCAGCTAGCCACTGCCCTCGACCATGTTTTGCAGGCCCAAGCCGCACGCTTACTCAGGCTTCGAGCAAGGCCTTGGGCATACCCCTTTTCCCAATTTTTAAAAAATACAAAAAATAATTAAAAATGATTTTAAAAATGCTAAAAGTGCTTCAAAAATACTTATAAAGTCGGGTTTAGAATTCCAAATTTCTAGATTCAATCCATCATGTTTGGATAACTTCAATATAATAGAGATAGAGCGGGGGAGAAATCCAAAAAATATAAAATAGCTAAAAGTAGTTGTAAGCTCACACTAATGAAAGACGGATGCACACCAAGAACCACCATGAGAAAGGCTCCTATAAACTTAAAAATAGATTAAAAGAGAGCAAGATGATAAAAGAAGTCCTGAGGACCAAAATCTATAGAAATCAACAAAAAAGATGCCAAGAGCCCCACGAGCCAAACAATTGGACCAGGACTCAATACTCAATATACGACAATAGGCTCTCAAACCTAAGATTGGGATGATGTCAACGTGAGAAAACATATCAATTATGACAAATACAAAGCCACACTTCAAGAAAAGCTCCAGAAGTGAATTCAAAGCTTGATGACCGAACTTGGTAAAAAAAAGAAAGGTACCAACTTAGAAGTAAAAAGGCTAAAAGACAACTAACAAAAGCAGGCCAGGACCAAATAACAAAAAGTTGGCATTCCAATAACAACACAAGGACCAAAACTAGTAGAAAGCATTAGGAGACTTGAGACTAATAGGAATACTAGGTGTGGGAAAACTAGGTGCACCATGAGGAGTTATCCTAGAGGGTAGCTCGAAGAGAGAGAGCGAACCATCACAGCATAGAGGTAGAAGATGCAAAAGAAAACTAAGGGCCAACTCCCCACCACCTTCACCACCTCCAAAGCCTTCATTTCAGTGGTGGTTGTTATGGTTGCCGGCAGCAATGGGACAAGACGGGAAAAGAGGAGGAGAGGAGATATGGGCAAAGATGGAAAAAAATAAGTAAGGAACCGGGAACCAAATACCCAAATGAGAGTGGCACACTAGCCCTAGGATTGAAAGACCTAGGTTAAAAAAATTCGCATCGGATTTTAATCCCAAGCTTGAGTCCAGCTCGTTTAACAGACAAGTTCATTTTCCAGGCCTAGCACAGCCCACCAAGCATAAAATCTTGGCCCATGCGTACCCAAAAGGCTTCAGGCTTGAGCGGGCCAAGTAGCACAGGTCTATTAGTCATTTAGCTGTCAACAGCAATGCTTGTGTTCAAAGATGAGATATGGGGTTGCATAGTATTAACTTACAAAAGTTCTTAACTTTGTTCTATTCATATTAAATCTCTCCAAAATGCATAGTGCATTCTCAATATGTTCTAGGTGCTTGAGTTATAAAGGAGTGTCCAGAAGGATAAAAAACAAAACAGGCTGGAATGTTGAGCCAAAGTTGTGCTCTATTAGCCTATCAGAGCATAAAGATGTTTTTAGATTACAGACACAAGCATATTTTAATAGCACGGACAAATTTTGCACACCCCACATTGCATACAAGAGCCAAGAACATCACATATAGCATCCCATATTTCATGTTTCTCAACATGTCTTGACCATGCATGTCATAGCCTCCAATCATCAGGACTACTTCCATATTTCAAAAGTGGGTTCTTATACAAATATTTTAACCTCACTTGTCACCAAGAAATTCATTCATCAACTATGCCCAAGATATAGCTGTTCTACAACTTCAGTTAATGAACTGGGATGGGTTTATTATCATAACGATCAGCCATGATAAGTGCATACAGCCTAACAAAAACTGAAAGCTTTACTATTCGATCATATCAGAATCGTTTCAAACATAAATTGAGTAGATTTCAGAAAGGGAAAGATTGACTAATCAAAAAAGCAAGTATTACTCAAAACGATACCTATTCTTTGTCTACCAAATGGCATGTAGCATGTAGAATAAGAGAGGCAGAATCAACTGAATGCACAAACACCAGATGAAGTGTTGTACACATTGGCTACCAAATAATATTTATTAAAAAATTAAAAAAGAGTATCTGACAAAATTTCAATCAAGGCATATATTTGAAGCTTCTCTTATCTTCTTCAGGTGGAGAGGACTTGAAGATGGCGGTATTCCAAAATGGTGATTCAAGACTGCATAAACTAGCAAAGTGCTAGATCTAAATTTCTGTTGCACAAAACCATTTATGGATCTAAGAAACATGCTAGCAACCTGCAGGCTGCACATTTCTTTTTTTTGTGGGATATTTTCCAAGCAGGAAAAGAACTAAAAAAATTAAAAAAAAGAGAAACAGAGAAGGGAGGGAAAAAAGGATGGAAAGAAGAAAAAGAAGAGCACGTGCCAACCATCTCATGCACAGTCTGCTGTGCCACTACCTGGCACCGTACCGGTTGCCCAGCGGTATGAGTCGATACGGGCCCAAGCCGTGCCGTGCCGAGCCTGTACCGACACAGCAGAGGAAGCGGGGAAGAGAGCAAACGGGAGAAAAGAAAGGGGAGAGAAGGAGGGAGAGAGAAGAAGGCCGGCGAAGGCCGGTGCCCGGGCAGGAGGCGGAGGCCGTGGTCGGGCCTCTATTTCTTTTGAAATAGAAGTTTGGCCGCTAAAAAATTTTATGATTTTTAAGTTAAGTTGGCAAATCATTTGCCGACTTCATTTAAATATCGTGAAATTAAAAATATATATATTAAAAAAAATAAAGTAGAATCGGCAAAGGATTTGCCAACTTCAACTTAAAATGTGCAAAAATAAAAGAGTCCCCACTCCGGGCTCCTGCTGCGAACGAAACAAGGGACCGAAGGTGGAGCCCGACCTCCGCTCTCCTCGGCCTCCGACTTCCGCCTCATCCGCGTGGAGGCTCCCCGCTGGCCGTCCTCTATTTCTTCCTCTCCCTCCCCCGCTCTCGCTCTCTTTTCCTCTTTTTCCTTCTCTTACTCCTCTGGTGACAGCGTCTCAATTTGGTTGCTGGAACCGTCCCGGTAAGCCGCCAGTACGGCTTGGGACGTCCTAAATCGTCCGACCATGGTCTCTTGTGTCCCTTTACCATGCTAAAAGGTGCAATAAGTGATGGTCAACCGACCAAAATACTATTGTACTGGCTGGTCATTACTTATAACATTACATCAATAAAGGACCAAACGGATGAGCGAAAATACAGCCCAAAGACCAAAAAAAATGCATATCCGGTCTTTTAACATCAGAAACAAAAATATATAATGTATTCGCACATTATATGTTCAATAAAATGAAACTTTAAGAGTTAGATTGAACAATGATGAACCACTTATAAAAGTTTGTGCAATTAGCAATATCTGCTGAGACCAAAATAAAAGTTATTGGATTAGGCAATCTATAATAAAAAGGTTCTCAAACATTTTAGAAAATTAACTAACCATCCCTAGAAAGGAATTTCATATATCATTGGCATTCTGGTAAGTGGTATCATAAGTCTAGACCATTAGAAAATTGCCACTGAAGAAAGCTCAGGTTGTATGCAAAAAGAATGCACTGAGCATTGAGAATAAATTAATTTAATAAAGTACAATTACATCGTGCATAAAATTGCACGAAAAGGTTACAAGATGCACTAGTGTCATCAAGCACATCAGTCACAAAGCAAGATTACAAACAAGATAAGCATTAAAGACACAGATGTCAGCGACAGAGAAAACTTACATATCTAAAATGATAGCTACAACAGGTCCCTGCAAGCAACCTCTGCACGTGTCCTATGGGCATGAAATTACTAAAAGTCTAAAACATAAATAAGAGTGACTGACATACTTGCCCACAAATCATTGATCTCCTTCCTAGCTAAGGAATTTGCTAACACACCATTTCACTCAGATGATAAATGCCGCCTCTTTGAATGCTCCACCTCTCGTGACTTGCTTCTTTGCCTCGATGATCGTCCTCTATCCCAGTCATCATCCAGCTCCAATTCACGGTCCCTGTGCCTGTAGTGATCTCCATGACCGTCTCTGTCATCCCGATACCTATTACTTTCCCTCTCCCTCTCTCTTTCCCTCTCCATTCCCCCTTCTCTGTCCCTGTCCCTCCCCCTTTCTCTCTCCCTCTCCCTACCCATTTCTCTTCCATCATGATGTCTCCTCTCCGACCATTCCTGCCCAGGACCCATATCCTTCCCCTTGTCATGCCTTCTATCTGAAATCCCTGACCAATCCCGATCAGGACCCCGATCCTTCCCATGGCTTCCTTCTCCATACCGCTGGTCTGAAGCAGCATCATCCCCGTAACTGGACTGCTCTTCACCTCCCCATCCACCCATACTGGGATCCGGCCACATCCCAACACCACTAGCGGCCATCCCTCCTCTCCCGAAGAAGGCCGGGTTCACATGAGGAGCCACAACTGGAGGAAATGAAGGCATCAATCCCGGGAATGGAGCTGTCACTGGCCCAGCAGGAAAGCCTCCATATGCACCACCCATTCTCCCCATAGCCGCTGCTCCGTAACCAGTTGGATCAAAACCTTGACCAAGCATAGCACCAGGATGGAGCATCGGTGGAGGTGGAGCAACCATCCCGCCGTTTCCCATGATTCCTCTTCCACCCACAGGCCCCATCCTGTTCCTCATATTCCCCATTGGCCCTCGATTCCCCATGCCACCCCTCCCCCAATTACCGCCGCCGCCCCTCCCATAATTCCCACCCATCGGGGCCCCTCCCCCTCCTCTCCCCTTCTGAGGCGGTGCTGACGATTGGGATGTCATCTGCTGATTCTTGAGTTGAGCTTCTCCCATCCGACGAACAGTATGCGGCGATGCAAACGCCACGACGCAGGGCCGGCCATTGAAGACGTGCCCGTTCATTCCCTCCTTGCACGCTGCAGCGGCCACTGGATCATAGAAATCGACCTGGCAGAACCCCTTCGACTTCCCGCTCGCCTTCTCATCGAAGAACTTCACCTCCTTCAGCTGCCCGTACTTGCTGGCCTCTGCCTCGAGATCAGCGTCCGTCGTCCACCAGTGAAGCTCTCCCACGAAGAGAGTAGTCCCCCCAGCTCCTTCTCCTCCACCGTTAACGCTCCCTCCTCCCGCTGGCCCGCCTCCTCCCTGCGTCGCCTCACCTCCAAAGCCACCCCCTTGTCTTTGATAACCCTCGTTCCCATAACCAGAGTTCCTCGATTGCCCCTGGATCTCGCCGGGTCGACCAGAAGACTGCCCTAACTCAGGCCTACTTCCACCAGGCGGCGGCGCCGGGAGGCGCAACGCCACCGCCGATTGTCCACCTCCCCGGAACCTTTGCTCTTGAAAGCCACCAGATCTATCCACCAGCCTCTCGATCTTCGGGTCGCCAGCGATCCCGGGGATCTGGACCTTCTCCGGCGCATCCCCCGACGGCGGGAGCAGCGGAGGGGGCGGCGCGGGGTTGCTCCTGCTCCCGTCCTCCCTCGGATACCCCCCGGGCTCGTCACTCCGGTGGGCGGCGTGGAGGAAGCCCTCTCCGACGTTGACGTCGTTGTAGAGGTCCTCGTAGTCCTCGTCCTCCCCGTAGAGCTGCTCCTCGTCCTGGACGGCGGAGATGGCCTCGTTGCGGTGGAACCCGCCCCGTTCTCCGCCGCCACCCGGCTCCATCGCGTAAACCCTCGGCTTGGTCTAGGATTAGGGTTTCTGAAGAGGAAGGAGAAACGAACCCTAATCCCTTGGAAGGCTTCCTGAAGGCACGAAGGCGGAAGAGAGGAAGATAGTGTTTCTTTTGAATAATAATATTAGTAATAGTAATAATATTATAATTATATATATTTATGACAGTGACGTGTCACCATTTGGTCTCGAGGGTCCGGCGCCTTGCGACCAATCTGGACCGTCAGTTTGATGAACACCAATGTAAGTGTAAGAGACGTCGTTTCAGCCGAGTATTGCTGTTTTACAGTTTTAGCCCTCCAGGGGAATCTGCGGTTGGGCGGCTAACAGTAAGACCATTGCCGGGAAAGCGTTTTTGACTTTTGACGGCTCAGGACTGAGTCAGCTGGGGCCCACGAAAAGACAGGACCGTGTTAGAATTGGGTACGATTAATATCTGCGTGGTCGATCTGCACATGTAATTTTCCGGATGCTTGGCTACAAATTTTGGCGGGAAATGATCTCCCGCAACTGAATCAGACGATGGAGATCTTTCAAATAATCATATTTCAAAGATGAACGATACAATCTCTTGGATCCTTGAAACTATACAAGGCATTGAATCAAATAATCCTCTATTAGATCTTGTTATATTACAGGAAAATTTATGAAAAAAATAAAATAATGTCTTTCATGAAAAAAATTTTAGAAAAGCAGTGATGAACTTTCTAAATATAATAATTTTTTATAAAATAAATCAATAAAACCTAGATTTTTTTGAAACTTTTAAATAATTATCTAACCAACGCTTTCTTGAGGATCATATATGGGCCATGGAAAGGGTACAGCAAGTTCACCAATTGATGTAAATAACTTTATCGATTGTGCTTAAGTCGCCGAAGCCCTCCAAGTTTGATGAAAAGAGGGTGGTAGTGGGTTAGGAGAGGAAGAGTGAAATAAGCCAATTGGGAGGAGAAAGGCATCTATAAATTGTTATTCAATGGCGAATGCATAAAATAATTTTTATTCATGTTACGGTCATAGAAATGATGCTAATATTAAAATGTTCCATGATTACAATCTCATTCGATGGGCTATAATCGTGGTTTCCAAACCAATATCCACCAACATAGATTTCTAATTCCCTTATACTATGGGCTGTCTCCCACATTTTTATTTGATTTTTTTCTTTTCTTCTGCATGCTTTCCTAGATGACGTTGCCACTCATACATGAGATGGGGAAAGAGAAGAGACGAATCCACAGTTGAATCATCCGCTGCATAGATCTCAAAGCACTCAAATTCCACCATTCATCCATTTACATAGATCTTAAAGCAACTAGTAGATGATCCCATGGATTCACCTGAAGGAGGAGGAATCCTTTTTTCGCACGAAAAATACACACTTGACCCAAAAGAGAAATGAAAGTGTTCTCTGACCTCTTGCCCAGGCTATTTGGCAGTCGTCTATTCTAGCTTGATATAGTCATGCCGCAGGTGCTACCTCAGTTCTCTTGCCACCTGATAATGCTTCCATCAATTTCCTATATTGCATGCACGGTCCCAAGGATATTCTCGTAATGAAAGGTTGTTTTAGTAGGTTATTACTTGTTGCGCTTTATGGATGGCTACCGACTTCAAAATAGCTAATGAGTACGGACGAAGGAAGGTTGATTATGTTCGGAAAGCATTGGGGTAGCCTTGGCTCGTTGTTCCTCCTATCTGCCTTACTTGTTCTTGGCTACCTCTTCCCTTTGATGTGATCAAGCTTAATTTTCTTTTTGGGGTGCAACGGCTGCTCATCCTATTCTAATGTAAGACTAGCCAACAGAATCAGAAACTAAAATCTGGCTCAAATGCGAGGGAGGGGCCCCCCGGTATGGCCAAAGCTTAATTTTTTGATGGTTCGATAGTGGAGAGCTGGGTTGGTGCCTTTCTTTTTTTGCATGATTATTATGGCAGGTAATTAGTTCATGATGGTGCTATAAACTACCCCTAAGGTTGAGCTCTGTGCAAGTTGGAAGGTGTTGCTGCCAGGGACCACTTTGTTTATCTCCTATCTTCAAATTTAAAAGTCGATCATATTTCTTTTTCTCTGACCTTTCCTACTGTTAGTGCTTGTCACCGGAGATTGTGACCAGTTCCCCGCATTAGTTCATTGCTGTTGTTGCTGGAGCCTAGCCACCGAACACCATGAAGATTTTGGCGGAAGGGTCAAAAGTCAAAACCCCTGTTTCCTTTGCCATTTCTTTTTATTTTAATTTTTTTTTGCATGTATACTCTTCAAAATATACAAAATTATATAAATATTCTCGTAAAATTACTATTTGTATGAATATCCTCATAAAATAAGTATTTTGCATGCATAGCCTTCTTGTTCTTTCTTTTTTATATATGTATCAATACCATTTAACATCATTAAAAAAATAATTTAAATTTGAAATGACTAAAATACCCTTATAGATAGACACAAAAAAAACTTTATAAAGATATACATGTAAATCGCAACTTTGTAAGGATATTCATCTAATTACATATATTTAAGAGGGTATATACTTAAAAAAATATAATTAAATTATTAAAATTTCAGAAAAGATAATTCAATTATTTTTAATTAAAAAAAGATAGCAAAAAAAGATTATTATTATTATGTCACATTATCTCGTGTTAATATCAACTCCTATAGAATGAATCATGTTGTTTTTATAAAATTCTCGCCTAAAAAATAAACAACAACTCAACATTTACAAATCACTAAAAAATATTTTACTAATCTCAGCATCTATAATTAATTTAAATTTGATATGATTTAATATTTTAAAAATAATAAAAAATATATAGATATCATAGATTCAATAATGATAATTATATCAAAATCAAATAGAGAATAGTATTACCCAAATGATCATCTAATATTCTAATTTGACCAAGTCATGAAATTGATAATATGGCTCAATCTATTTTTGACTTGTCGATCCAACTGAATTATAAAAGACTTAAAAAGTTCCATCCGAGTTTTGATTTTTTTTAATAAATTTTTTGAATGTATACCCTTCTAAATATAAAAAAATTGTATGAATACCCTCGTAAAGTTGCTATTTAAGTGTTACCCTTATAAGTCTTTTTGCATATCTACCCATAAGGATATTTTAGTCATTTTAGTTTTAAGCCATTTATTTTTTAACGATATTAGATGGTATGGATATATATGCAAAAAAAAAGAAAAAAAAAAGGATATACATACAAATAGTAATTTTATTAGGGTATTCATTCAATTTTATATATTTAGGATGATATACATGCAAAAAAATAAAATATTTTTTATCCATCAGCCACCGGCATCGTGAACCATTGCCACCGGCTACCAAACCCTTGGGCCTAACCACTGTCCCACTGCCAAATCGCCATCCCTTCTCCCCTTCTTCTCCTTAAGAAGACCACCAAACCACCCACTTCGTTTTGCTATGCTACTACAAAAAAAAGAAGAGGAGAGACAGTCCCATGTATTCTCTCTCGTTCTCTCATTTCTTCTCCTTTCTCTCTCGAAGTTCTTTTTCTCTCTACTCGATCTATGGAGCTAGAGGTGGGGTCCCGAGTCCTTTGTTTTGGACCCAGTTGACTTTAGTAAAGGGGCTTTGATCTATCCTATCAGTCGGACAATATGTAGTCTTTATTGAGTACCATGGAATTTGGTCCTAATTTATTTCCATCGAGCCTCTCTATCCTAGTCTAACCTTGATTGGACCAAACTGGGATACCGAGCACTCCTGCTTGACCAGCTCTATAAGGATGTTGGGATTTAGAATTTTTATTCTTAAAACAATCATGGCTATATTCTGATAAAAATATAATTTTTAAAAATTAGGCTCTGAGAGCGATTTTTGAAGTTAATTGAATTGTCGGTTGATTCCATTTGTGAGAAAAGTGATATAACCCTTTCTCTAGATTTATTGATAAATTATAAATTATTTATATCATTGAATTTTGAGTCGTATTAATAGTATTTAATTATTGAATACATCTTATTAGGAAATATTATTTGATGCATAATCAACTGTTTTGAATTTGTTTATGGAATATGATTGATTGATTTCGATATTGCATGAAACATGTTTTGTGAAAAAAAGCTTTGATATACGATCGATTTGGACTCTCAGCCTGACTATGTTAAGGATCCTGCTAGTGGGGTATATACGTTGACACGTGATTATTCCTGATGGATTTATGTCATAAGAGAATATATGGGATACTGCAAGCAGATACATGATCTTGAAGGACATCACTATAAGAAGATACGTGGCACACTGTAAGAAGATGCGTGATATCATGATCCTACCATAAAAAAAAGATGGTCATAGCTTATAATTGACGAGATAAACCTAATGTTTTAAAAAAATTTGATTCATAAACAAAATTTGAATTTTAAGAAAGATTGGATTCTCATGCATGATATTTTGATAATGTTGCATATGTAAATTTGGTTTTAAACTTATCGATTTGTCTAGCTCATTATTCGATATCTTACTACTTTTACAGATTCTGAGAACTAAGCTAATGCAAGAATTTACTTCAGAAAAGTGATTAGAAGTAGAGTTTTAGTCATTTTATTTTAGGATTTTATAAAAATATGATGTAAGATTATTAAATATACTTAAAATTTTATGATACATAAAGTTTGGATTTTAGCTAATTAAATTTTGGGACATTTAATTGATTTTTTATTATGTTTCTTACCTTATGATATCGTGATGAGATGTCTTGCATACTTGTGGAAAAGTTTTCTATTATTATGCGGTGGTTGTCGTTTCCGTGGCTCATGATTTTGGGTTTGGAGCATGACAAATTTAGTGCATCAGCTAGCTTATACCAATCTTCCTTTGGTTAAAGACAACGTCAGGGAACAAGTGGTTGACTAGAAGATATAAGAGGGGCAAAATTAGAATTTAGGAGTTAGTTGGGTAAAATTGCTAGATTGTCAAATAGGCTGATAGTAGCAAATTTTCTTAATTTAATTTTGGTTTATTATGATGCAATCTAATCCAATATCCTATCTGGGTTCTTCACTTTATTTAGATAATGTGCCAGATTAGCTGTGACACAAGAGAAAGAGTTTTTTATTGAAGAGAAAAAAAAAGTATCAGCCGTAGTCGAGTCAGGAGTCGTTCAGAGAGCGATTTTCCTGAGAGAGCGGGCCTAATTGGATAGTGCATGCGAGGAGTCCCCAGGAAGGGTTTATGACTTTGAAGAGAATGAAGAATTATTTTTTCTCAACCCGCTCAACTCAAATCTCTCAAAAAAAAAAAATAGAGAAAGGTGAAAAGTGCGAAAATAGGGTTGATGTCCTATTTTCTTTCATTAATGATCCACACTAAGGTACATAGTCTTTATTTATAATAGTGAGATCAGCCCTTGCATAGTTTAGGTCGAATTTCTCTTCTTAATTCTAATAAAACTTTCTTTCTTAAAATAGGCATGACCAATAGAAATAAACTCAAAAATACTAAAATTCTTCAGAAGATACATCTTAACTTCTAGATCAACTCCATCTTCTATCATTTAGCCTGATTTTTCTCGAATTGAGAGATACGTTTAGTCAAAATCTTATCCAATTTTTTTTTTATTTGTCCAGCCTATTTCAAGGTCCAAACGATGGAATTTGGGCATAATTACTAGATGTATCATCCCCTAAAGGTATTGGATTCATATCATAGATCTTGAAAAGTTATCTGATTTAAAAAAAAATGACCATCTCAATCCGATGTTGTATGACCAAGTTATGGCCTCTGTGAATTTAGCTTACGACTCGACTTTCTGATGTGACAGATCTTGTTGCCCAAGGTGACAAGCCAAGAGGGGGGGGTGAATTGGTTTCTTCTAAATTTTGGTGCTTTAAACGTTTTCTTAATTAAGTGCGGTGGATGCTTTCTTAAGCTATTTGAGTGAGTTAAACTAACGCAAGAGTAGAAGATGATGCAAGAGTAAATGAAAACACAAGCACAATACAAACACAACAATATATAGTGGTTCGGTGCTCTCCTTAGCACCTACGTCCACTCCCCAAGCATCCCCTTGGGAATTCACTATAATCTCGCGGATTACAGTTGGATTGTTTTCCGGGCTCACAATCCAAAAATCTTTATTGGTTTTACGGGCTCACCAACGAACCTATACACTTTGGTTTTCCGGGTTCACCAAAAACCTTTGTTGGTTTTGCGGGCTCACCAACTAACCTTTACACTTTGGTTTTTCGGGTTCACCAAAAACCTTTGTTGGTTTTGCGGGCTCACCAACGAACCTTTACAAAGTGTTTAATAAACAAAAGGAAAGATTCAAACTCCTAAATGAGCATATGAAACAATATAAGCTACAAGGAAGAGTTAGAAAGTATTTATCGCTTTGAAGTCGCTTTGCTCTTCTTTGTCAAGGATGCTTCACTCTTTAAGGGGGATGGAGCTCTTGATGCCTCTTTGAATCTGCTCAATCCCTTTCTTTGATTCTTGAATGAAGCTCTTGATGAAGAAGATTAGGGCACTTTTGTATTCTTGGGTACTCTTTGATATTCCACTCAAAAGTTGTTCTCTCTGATGAATAGTGCCCCTTTAAATAGCTTCCCACCTTCTTAGGACAAGTCCCAATGGTTAGATTTGAAAAACTAGCCGTTACTCACCTTGGAAAGGACAAAAAGTACAGTTGCAGAACTAGCCGTTACTGTTCAGCCCGTGTTTGGGTCGGCTCAACCTGTCCTTGGGTCGACCCTCTCAGAAACCACAGAAACTTCAATTTCAGCCTTCCTTCCCATGGGTCGACCCAACCATTCTTTGGGTCGACTCAAAGTCCACTTGGGTCGACTCAACTTCTTCTTGGGTCGACCCTCTCAGTAATTCCAGAGAACCATTTTCTGTCTGTCTTTCTGTCTTGCCTTTGGGTCGACCCTCTCAGGGTTTGGGTCGACTCAAGCTTGGGTCGACTCAACCACTGTTTGGGTCGACCCTCTCAGTAAATCCAGAGAGCATTCTTCAGTTGTGTTTTTGAGGTTCTTCAAGGTTGGGTCGACTCATGCTTACCTTGGGTCGACCCAACTCACTGTTCATTTGTGCCATTTGTGCAGGAATGTGCCAAATGATTTCTTGATGTGCCGGGGTCGACCCAATCAACCTTTGGGTCGACTCAATCCACACTTTGCTGCATTCTCAAGGTTAGATTTATTCAAATGAACAAGGTCATGTATCTATTTTCAATTAACCAAATATACTGAGAGTAATGAACTTATAAATGAAGTATCAATTTAACTTATAGCATACTCTAGATAATTGCTTGTTAATCATCAAAATAACACTATCATCCTCAATCTCCCCCTTTTTGATGATTACAAAATAAAGAATATAAGTCTATTGATACTTGTCTTTAAAATCAGTTTATAAAAGGGATTAAATTGCTGAATTTCAGCTTTTCATATATACTTGTGAAATCTCCTCCTATATCATTCAAATGTTGCCAATTTGACTTTTTGAATTGCTCCCCCTTTCATTTATAATTCATTAGCAATGAAACTTCAAAAATTTGAGATAAACTCTGAGTTTCAGGTTATGTATCGGGGTGCGAGAGGTGCGTGCCAAATTCTGAATTTATATGTGCCAAATTCTGAACTTTGATGAAAATTTTTGATTTAGTCAATTTCATTGTTACAAATTGCTCCCCCTTAGATGTATAAGCTTTCTTATATGATTTTCAATTTGTTTGCCCATTTATTTCTCTTTTCTTTACATAACTTTTATCTTTATTTCTCCCCTTTTTGTTATATATCTTTACTTCTCCCAAAATTAATACTCTTTCTTTTCTTAATACTCTTTCTTTTCTTAAATACTCTTTCTTTTCTTAAATACTCTTTCTTTTCTTCTCCCCCTTTTTGTTATCATCAAAAATATATATATGGGAAAAGATGCAATAAATAATAAACTTCAAACTTCATTGATCAAAATAGAAACATTTTCATACATTCATGTCAAAAACAAAGACAGATACAATGTTCCTTAATCAAGATTTAAAGATACATAAGATAAAAACAAGATACATAGGAGAAAAGCAAGATACATGTGAGAACTAGATATCTAGCCTAGGCTCTAAACATAGATGCTAAGATCAGCCTAGGGGGAATCTAATGGCTGGGATCTAGTCCTCATCCTCCTAGCATACGTGGCGAGGAGAGGTCGAACCTGGTGAGACTGTGTCTGGCGTGGAGCACGACGAGCGGGATGACTCTGTGCCGATATCTCTGACTCAGCAGCCTGTGGCACAGATGGTCCATGTGTCTCTCTCTCTCTCTCCGGAGTGCTCCTATCTGCTGCCTCAGATCACTGATCTCAGCAGACATGACATCCAACCGGGCGTCCAATCGGCTCGTGAGCCCGTCAGTAATAGCCTCGCCTGAGCTGTCATGAGCTCTGTCATCCTGCTCCAGAAGTCATCCGTATCTGTCGGAGGAGCGGATGATGATGGTCCAGCCTCTGAGGGTGCAATAGGATGATCCATAGGCTCCTCATCCTCATCCTCTGGTGCCTCACCCTGAATGCTTGCACCGGTGTGAATCCACTGCCCGTTCACTTTCGCATATCCCATGCGTATGAGTGTCCGTGCAGTGTACGTGTCCGTGTGATGCAGACTCTTGGATGCCTCCTCCTCAAGAGGTAAACCATGCTGACGGAAGATCAATGTAAGTATCATACCATAAGGTAGTGATACCCTGTTGCTGCACATCACCTTCCTCATCTGCCTTAATATCATAGCCGGAAGATTTAGAGGAGTCCCCCGAATCATACACTCCATAACTGCTAGATCTCGCTCTGAGATGAGATCAAATCTCCCGGTCTTCGGAAATAAAATCCTATTTATCATATTGAACAATAACCTCATCTCAGCGGAAAGAGAACTAGCTATTACCTTCTGAGAAAAATCGAAGTTCTCGTTTTCCATGATCAATTGCAGAGCTCTCATTTTGTCTTCTGGCCTCTCCGGAGTGGCTCCTATGCAGGGTAGGTGTAGTAACTCACTCAAGCTCTCCTCGGATATACGGATCCGAACCCCTCGAACTTCCGACACAAGCCCTCCCATACCAGTCTTGAGGAAGGCATAGAACTCTTGTACCAACCCGGGGTAGATGACCACATCTAGGGAGCAAAGATACTCCCAATCTTGTCTTTGGATCCATTCCCAAATTCGAAACCCTTCTTGATTGAAAAACTCCGAATGGATCCTTCTCCCGGTAGTAACCGGCCTCCCCGCAAATCTTGCAAGGATCACTGAGGGGGAAGGAGGAGGAGGGACCTCCGCACGTGCCTCACGTCTTGGAGACACGGGAGAAGGCTCGGTAGGGTGCCTTTCCTCTTGTTGGACCCGGGTCACTCTTCCGGATCTCTTGGCTACGGCTCGTTTGGGTCCCATTTCTCCAAGATCCTTAGGAAATCTACTGTTTGGAGGAGTTTAGTGGAGATTGGAGAGTGGGGGCTAGTCTTTTCGGAAGAAGACAAAGGGCAAACAGTGCCCTAGATGTGCTCTCGGGCCCCCTTTTAACAGTGGGGTCCCGACGTTGGGTCGACTCAAGATTTTTCTTGGGTCGACTCAACGTTGGGTCGACCCATGTTCTGGGTTGGGTCGACCCAAGTGCAGAAATTTTCTTTTCTCTTCCTTTTTGCTTCTAAAAAGTTTTCCTTGCTTCCAATCCTTATAAACTCTTTATGGAACAATGATACATGAGTAAGAAATCTATAGATAACAAATTTGACTCATGTTTCATGGGATTTTTGAAATTAGAGGAATGTATCATGAGACTACTATCTCCCTTTTATATTTCTTTAATAAAAAGGATCACATATGCCTAATTTCCTCCTGAGCATACAGAATCTATCTTCACTCAATGGTTTGGTAAATATGTCGGCCAATTGTTTTTCCGTGCATATATGCTCAATACATACATTTCCATTTTGCACATGATCCCTAATAAAATGGTACCTTATTTCTATGTGTTTGGCTTTAGAGTGCTGAACTGGATTTTTAGTGAGATTGATAGCACTAGTATTATCATACTTAATAGGAATATTATCTAGTTTGACTCCATAGTCCTCTAGTTGTTGCTTGAGCCATAATACTTGAGCACAACAACTACCAGCAGCTATGTATTCAGCTTCAGCTGTGGACAGTGCCACTGAGTTCTGCTTCTTACTAAACCATGATACTAAGTTATTTCCTAAGAATTGACATGTGCCACTTGTGCTCTTCCTATCTAACTTGCATCCAGCAAAGTCAGCATCTGAATATGCAAGCAAATCTAGACAGGAGTCTCTCGAGTACCATAATCCAATGGTGGTAGTTCCTCTTAAGTATCTAAGGATTCTCTTAACAGCACTTAAATGTGACTCCTTAGGATCCGATTGGTATCTAGCACATATCCCTACACTAAATACAATGTCGGGTCTACTAGCAGTAAGATAGAGCAAGGATCCAATTAGTCCTCTATAGAGCTTAATATCAACACTTTTCCCTTTTTCATCTTTGTCTAGCTTACTAGTAGGATTCATTGGAGTGCCAATTTCCTTATGATTTTCATTCCCAAACTTCTTCAGTATTTTCTTTGTATACTTAGTTTGATGAATGAAAATGCCTTCTTTGGTTTGTTTGATTTGTAATCCTAGAAAGAAGCTTAGTTCTCCCATCAAACTCATCTCAAATTCTCCATGCATTAAATCAGCGAATTCTTTGCATAGAGTATCATTAGTGGCACCAAAGATTATGTCATCTACATATATTTGCACCACTAATAGATTTTTGTCCTTTCTTTTGATGAATAAAGTTTTATCTACATTTCCTCTACAAAAATCATTTTCAAGCAGAAATTTACTTAGTCGATCATACCAAGCCCTAGGTGCTTGCTTTAATCCATATAATGCCTTATGTAGTTTAAACACATGATTTGGCAATTCATGATTTTCAAATCCTGGAGGTTGTTCTACATATACTTCCTCCTCAATAATACCATTTAAGAATGCACTCTTCACATCCATTTGATATAATTTAAAATTCATGAAACATGCAAATGCCAGAAGCAATCTAATAGCCTCTAATCTAGCTACAGGAGCAAATGTCTCATCAAAATCTATTCCTTCTTCTTGATTGTATCCCTTAGCTACAAGTCTAGCCTTATTCCTTATAACTAATCCATTTTCATCTAATTTATTTCTAAATACCCATTTTGTTCCAATTACTGAATTATGCTTTGGTCTTTCAGTTAATGTCCATACATTACTTCTTTTAAATTGATTTAATTCCTCTTGCATGGCATTTATCCAGTTAGTATCTTTTTCAGCCTCTTCATAAGTTTTAGGTTCTAATTGTGAAACGAAAGCAAGATAATCATTTAAATTTCTAAGAGATGATCGAGTTCTTACCCCTTGAGATGGATCACCAATGATTAAGTCTTTAGGATGTCCATGTGCATACCTCCATTCTTTTGGCACGTCTTGGGGTTGTGGTGGCACGCAATCATCTCCCTTATCTTGATTTGGCACGTCATCAATTTTCAACTTTTCAAAGTCGATAATTCCTGTATCATCATCAATAGTATTTTCTTTCCTAGCAGACTCACTATCAGACTCATCAAATATAATATTGACTGACTCTTCTACTACTAAGGTTCTTTTGTTGAATACTCTGTATGCCTTGCTAGATGTGGAGTATCCTAAGAAGATACCTTCATCTGACTTGGCATCAAATTTACTTAAGTCCTCCTTGCCATTATTTAAGATAAAACATCTACATCCAAATACTTTAAAATATTTTGCAGTTGGTTTCTTATTCTTCCAAAGTTCATAAGGAGTTTTCTTAGTTATAGGTCGTATTAAAACTCGATTTAGAATATGGCAAGAGGTGTTTATAGCTTCAGCCCAAAAGTACTTTGGAAGATTTGACTCGCACAACATTGTGCGTGCCATTTCTGCCAATGTCCTATTTTTCCTTTCAACAACCCCATTTTGTTGAGGCGTTCTAGGTGCTGAAAATTGATGTGATATTCCATTTTTAGTGCAAAATTCCTCGAAGTGTTGATTTTCAAATTCAGTACCATGATCACTTCGAATGGCTACTAAGGTGAGTTTCTTTTCATTTATGATTTTATTATATAGTTTCAAAAATTCTGAAAATGCTTCATTCTTATGTGCCAAAAATGAAACCCATGTATACCTTGAAAAATCATCAACAATAACTAGTTTATATTTCCTTCCTCCTAGACTTGTAGTTCTAGTAGGTCCAAATAAATCCATGTGTATGAGTTCAAATGGTCTAGTTGTTGATACTACGTTTTTCGATTTGAAAGATGACTTAGTTTGTTTTCCCAATGAACATGGTCCACATATTTTGTCCTTTTCAAAAATCAATTTTGGCACATCCTTTATTAATTCCTTCTTAACTAGTTTTGATATTAATTCCATACTAGCATGTCCTAATCTTCGATGCCAAAGCCAACTAGTTTCAATTTTCTTTTCTTCATTAGTAATTAAGCATAAACCATTTTTCTTGCCTAACTCATGAAGATCTACTAAGTAAATATTTCTTTGCCTTTGTCCTACAAGTACAATGCTATTATCTTTAGGATTTGTGATTATGCATACAGATGCTTCAAATGTAACTTTAAATCCTTTATCACAAAATTGACTTATGCTAAGAAGGTTATGTTTCAAACCCTTAACTAATAAAACATTTTCTATAAAAATAGATGGAGCAATGAAAATTTTACCCTTTCCAATGATATACCCTTTACCATTGTCTCCATAGGTCACTACTCCACCTTTCTTTGGTTCCAAGGTGACAAATTGATCTTCACCGGTCATGTGTCTTGAACAGCCACTATCTAGATACCATCGTTTTTCCATTTTATCAGCTGCAAGACACACCTGCAATCAAGATCAAGAAGAACCTTTAGGTACCCAAGCTAAGTTGGGTCCTTTAGGGTTAGTACTCCATGTTCCTTTTGGAACCCAAACTTTCTTGAATTTTATCTTTTGATTATTACTTGATCTGTTTTGACTAGACTTTCTAAAATTACATTCATATGCTCTATGTCCTATCTTATTACAACAATAACAAGTAATATTTTCCCTTTTAGCTTTTACAAAAATATTCTTTAAGAGTTTTTGTTTCCTATTTGTTCTATACCCTAAACCGGCCTTATCATATACAGCTTTTTGGCTATCAAGAATCAAGTTTAATTTGGTAGAACTAAGAGTAAATCTATCTACCAAAGATTTATATTTTTCAGCATCTTCTTTTAGCTTGACATTTTCAGCAATTAGATTTTTGGTTTCATTTTCAAGTTTCCTACTTAATGTTTCATAGTTATGAGACAGTTTTATCTTATCTTTAATGAGAGATTGATTTTCTTCTTTTAGAGCTTTATTTTTATTAATTACTTTCTTATGTTCTTTCATGAGTTCTAAGAATGCATCATGCAATTCATCAACAGTAAAATCACAGTCAAGTTCAGAATCTACCTCATCGTCATTGGCCATATGACATATTTGGGCCGTGTCTTGATGATCTTCGTCCTCCGAACTTGATTCCTCACTTTCACTCCAATCGGCCATAAAATTCTTCTTTTTCAACTTTCTTGCCATCCACTTCAAATCTGGGCAATCTATCTTATAATGCCCGGGTTTGTTACACTCATAGCAAATGGGAGTCTCCTTTTCTTTTTCCTTATCCTTAACCTTTTCTTTGCTTGAGTTACCTTTAAGAAAAGGTTTCTTTTTATGGAACTTATTCTTACCTCTCATGAATCTTCTGAATTTTCTCCCAAGCACTGCCATCCCTTCTTCATCAATATCTTCATCATCATCTGAATCTTCCGATTCAGTTTGTTGTCTAGGGGTGGTAGTCTTTAGGGCAATGGGTTTTCTTCTCTTGACCTCATCTTCTGAATTTTGCCTCATTGTCAACTCATAGGTCATGAGAGATCCTAGGAGCTCCTCTAACTGCAGTGTGTTGAGGTCCTTTGCCTCTTGAATAGCGGTTACCTTGGCCTCCCAATTTCTTGGTAGAGACCTGAGAATTTTACGCACCAAATCAGAGTTAGAATAAGACTTTTCTAAACTTTTAAGCCCATTTATAATATCAGTAAAACGAGTAACATATCAGTTATGGACTCAGTAGATTCCATTTTAAACAGTTCATACTTGTGTACTAATATGTTTATCTTGGACTCCTTAACTTGATTGGTCCCTTCATGTGTGACCTCAAGTCTATCCCAAATTTCTTTGGCGGTGGTGCAAGTGGATATTCTATTAAATTCATTTACATCTAAAGAGCAGTAAAGTGTATTTACAGCTTTTGCATTTAACTGTGCTAATCTTCTATCACTTTCATTCCAATCCATTTCTGGTTTGGGTATGATAGTGCCATCTATGTTAAGTGTGGGTGTGTGAGGTCCTCTAGTGATGATTTGCCACAGTTCATAGTCCGAAGCTTGAATGAATATCCTCATTCTAGCTTTCCAATATGTGTAGTTTGTGCCATTAAATAGAGGTGGTCTATTTGTGGATTGCCCCTCACTCATTGCACATCCCACTTGGGTTGTCATGATCTTTAACTCTTGATTGTTAGATCAATGAGCACTATTAGAGCATCTCGCTTTGATACCACTTGTTGCCCAAGGTGACAAGCCAAGAGGGGGGGTGAATTGGTTTCTTCTAAATTTTGGTGCTTTAAACGTTTTCTTAATTAAGTGTGGTGGATGCTTTCTTAAGCTATTTGAGTGAGTTAAACTAACGCAAGAGTAGAAGATGATGCAAGAGTAAATGAAAACACAAGCACAACACAAACACAACAATATATAGTGGTTCGGTGCTCTCCTTAGCACCTACGTCCACTCCCCAAGCGTCCTCTTGGGAATTCACTATAATCTCGCGGATTACAGTTGGATTGTTTTCCGGGCTCACAATCCAAAAACCTTTGTTGGTTTTACGGGCTCACCAACGAACCTATACACTTTGGTTTTCCGGGTTCACCAAAAACCTTTGTTGGTTTTGCGGGCTCACCAACTAACCTTTACACTTTGGTTTTCCGGGTTCACCAAAAACCTTTGTTGGTTTTGCGGGCTCACCAACGAACCTTTACAAAGTGTTTAATAAACAAAAGGAAAGATTCAAACTCCTAAATGAGCATATGAAACAATATAAGCTACAAGAAAGAGTTAGAAAGTATTTATCGCTTTGAAGTCGCTTTGCTCTTCTTTGTCAAGGATGCTTCACTCTTTAAGGGGGATGGAGCTCTTGATGCCTCTTTGAATCTGCTCAATCCCTTTCTTTGATTCTTGAATGAAGCTCTTGATGAAGAAGATTAGGGCACTTTTGTATTCTTGGGTACTCTTTGATATTCCACTCAAAAGTTGTTCTCTCTGATGAATAGTGCCCCTTTAAATAGCTTCCCACCTTCTTAGGACAAGTCCCAATGGTTAGATTTGAAAAACTAGCCGTTACTCACCTTGGGAAGGACAAAAAGTACAGTTGCAGAACTAGCCGTTACTGTTCAGCCCGTGTTTGGGTCGGCTCAACCTGTCCTTGGGTCGACCCAACTTTGCCTTGGGTCGACTCAAACATTCCTTGGGTCGACCCTCTCAGAAACCACAGAAACTTCAATTTCAGCCTTCCTTCCCATGGGTCGACCCAACCATTCTTTGGGTCGACTCAAAGTCCACTTGGGTCGACTCAACTTCTTCTTGGGTCGACCCTCTCAGTAATTCCAGAGAACCATTTTCTGTCTGTCTTTCTGTCTTGCCTTTGGGTCGACCCTCTCAGGGTTTGGGTCGACTCAAGCTTGGGTCGACTCAACCACTGTTTGGGTCGACCCTCTCAGTAAATCCAGAGAGCATTCTTCAGTTGTGTTTTTGAGGTTCTTCAAGGTTGGGTCGACTCATGCTTACCTTGGGTCGACCCAATTCACTGTTCATTTGTGCCATTTGTGCAGGAGTGTGCCAAATGATTTCTTGATGTGCCGGGATCGACCCAATCAACCTTTGGGTCGACTCAATCCACACTTTGCTGCATTCTCAAGGTTAGATTCATTCAAATGAACAAGGTCATGTATCTATTTTCAATTAACCAAATATACTGAGAGTAATGAACTTATAAATGAAGTATCAATTTAACTTATAGCATACTCTAGATAATTGCTTGTTAATCATCAAAATAACACTATCATCCTCAGATCTCACTCTTACATCCTATCCAGCACTACTTGTAGTAATCAAAGTGGTCCGCATTATATCCGATAATCCTCCAGAATCACAATCAAGCTCTAGGAGGCCAAAGAGCGTTTGACAAATCATAGGACAAACTTAAGCGGGCATTCATTTAATTATTTATGAATTTGGATTGGCTAGGGATCAAGTTTGAGACAAGCAATATCTAGGTATTTTAATTGATGAAAGTCCTAAAAAGTCAAGTACTGGACAAAGTCCAAAATAACTTGTCTAGAACTTATTTAATCAAGCAATGAAGCTATTGCACCTATTACTACCTACAAGCACAGTGCCAAAAGGTAGGTAATTTTTTTTTGCATCCTCCAGTAAATATTAAGCTGGATGGGAAGAAAAACAGTTTGAATATAGACAAGTATGCCAGCAATGCTTCTCCTTCTTCAAATGGAAGAAAATATAAATCACATAAAATAACAACATAGAAAGAAAATAATGAACTCTATATAAGTAAAAATGTTTCACTCATCATAACAACAATGAACGAATTCACCTATCTCCTTGATAGTTATTTGAATCAGAGGGTTCTTCTATAATGATCATAAAATAATGAACCACTCAAGCTCCATGCCCATCCAAAACAAACGCATTCTGTTAGTCATTCTTACATGGCGATTACATTTGCTTTACAATATCTATTGATTTGTACTCCTAACTCTCCAAAGATATAATAATTATCATGGTCAATAGTTTATAGCTCACCGGTGCATCTAAAATATTTTTTTAATATTTTTAACTATATCTGGAATATAATAGAAATATAGTAGAAATGTAAGATATCTTGATATATTACAATGAATATAATAAATTTTGCAACTTGTCTCATTTCTTCTTGCAGGATTGTATAGGGGCTACCTTTGGCGGGATCATCACTGCTTTGATAGTCTTTGCCACTTTCTAAATTAACCTGGGGAATGGATGATCGCCGATTAAAATGGAACTTTATTGTTAGAATCTTTCAAACCAAATTAGCAGGTCAGCGGTGTGTACTCCTTTTTCTCATTATATTAGGTCCGATTTGTAATCTCTAGGACCACAGTAATTGATATAGGAGAATCACCAGACTTGATGTAGATCACTTTGTCCACTATGGATAAGACTGGACATTATCCATAAATAAGATCCATTACATCAAAAAGCCGAATCGTGAGCCAAATTTTCGAAGACCATAACTTGGTTATCCGATGCCCAATTGAGATGGTATTTTTTTAAAAAAATGGATAACTTTTCAAAATCTACGATGTAGAACCCCTTCTAGAGAGGTCGCACTCCCGACGATCAGGTCCAAATTCTATCATTTAAGTTTCTGAAATAGTTCGGTCAATGTGAAGGTTTTCTCTTTTGGAAAAGACTTTGATCGAGCATATCTTCCAATCCAAGAAGAATCAGTTGAAGCAATAGAAGGTAAAGCTGATATAAGAGTCAAAATTACCTCCTGTAGTATTTTAGCTATTCTCAAAATTATTTTTACTAGTCATGTCTATTTAGGAAAGTGGATCCTATTAGAACAAGGAGAAAAATCCGACCCCCTTCTTGTAAATTTCTCAATAATCACATTATTGTTGTTTATAAATTTAATTGCTTTGTAGCCACTCTTTCTTTATACATCTTAAACTATTTCTTTTTTCGAAATGCTACTATATGCTCATCTCTAATTTAGCAATATTTGTAAAATAGTTGCTACTGTATTAATGCTAGAAATTTTGTGAGTATTCAAGGTTCAATTTGAGGTATACATTGCCATGTACAATGTCGTTATTCTTTCAGCAACCTTAGGTGGGGCGCACGCTGATCAATCTTGGACTTTCCAACTGATGAAGCCTATGGTCATGAAGGCCATGGAGGTGTACCTCGTTTTATCATTTTGCATCCACAAATTAAGCAATCCATCAATGCCTTCTTGAGCAAAGGCATTGAAATAATTTTTTAATTTATTCAGGAGCTTGGAGAAATATATGGATATAGTCATATAGATGGTCTACGTAACATCAAGAAGGAAGCTGAGCTTGCTCAAGTGACAGCTGACAAAGAAGGCAGCAAGGGAAGCAAAGTCCAAGTCTCCAGTTCGCATGCTATAGAGAAATTGAGGCAACAAGCAGACGAGGAAGTGACAAATGCCTTTATTGCTACGGGCCTGCAAGAGAAACTGGAAGCTCTCAAGATAGAGCTATCCAAATCTCCAGACACACCTGATCAAACCCCTAGTCCAGCAGCATTCAAAGAGAGTGTAGACAGGCTGCTGCAAAAATTTAAGCATAACTTATCACACCCTGAATCCTATATATTGGTTTAAAACAGAATCTTTAGATGTCATCAGAGGCTAGTAGGCTGAAAGAGTGGAGGATGAAAGGAGAGAAGCTGAAGAAAAAGATCAATGACCCACTCCGGCATCAGGCTGAAGCAAAGATGGCGATGCTCAGAGAGGCACGAGAGAAGGTGGAGAAAGGCACGCAATGAATTAAAGGCAGGGAGATGGCATGAGTAATGAGAAGGTGGAGAATTTGCTGAAAGAGATGAGAAAGAATTCCTGCTGTAATGGATGAAACAGACCTCAAGAAAAAGGCTGAAAGGATTGCAGGATTGCCAGTAAACAAACGGTTCTGATAGCCCCAAGGGATGAAGTAGAAAATTCGTGTTAGATCTAATGTTGTTTGTCGATATTTATAGAAGTCTCCCCCTGATGATTGAGGATTTTTTTTGCCTTGATTTTTCCCCGTGGTGGTGAACTTATTTGAGATCGTTCTGTTGGGTTTTGACCCACATGACCACAACGTGGTCAGTTACAGAATGAATCTCGTAACTGACTCCTAGAGAAGTGGAAACTCCCTTAATCCTTGATGGAAGGATAAGGCTTATGGGTCTCACCCTCTGCCCATTGATCGACATAGAACCAGCCATCGTGGGTGTCATTAACGTAGGGCCAAGAGGGAGATACTAAGAAGGACTTGATCATTCATCAGATTGCTTATGGATCCAGGTATGCTTCCTTTCATTATTGGTTCATGATCCTCTTTATAGATGTTCCTACATGTGGTATCAGAGCCTAGTTCATCCTAGAACCAGATCACAGTGAAAGGGTAGATCACAGGGACAAGGCAATGATCGTTTTGGCCAGCATAGAGGCGATCTGATCATCGCCATGTTGACCGGCCGTCACTGGGATGCCGGGATACTGTGCCGAGAGTCGACCATTGCGTTGTCCCTGGATGGCTTTGGCACCATAGAGGCGATCTCATCACCTTCTGGCCCTTTGATAAAGGAGGGGGCAGCCAACACTGGTGCTTTGACCCTGCTGACGCCGGATCTGGCCGGCATATGTCGCCGTGAGCCATAAGAGGATCCGGCGTAGACGCCGGCCATGGTCTCCCTCCCACTCCTAAAAAAAAAAAAAAGAAGACGGGTCGGAAGATAAAACTCCCCGGATGATCGCCGTCGGTCGGCGTATTCCTGCGGGTGACGCCGTCGGGCGGCGTTTCGTCCGGCGTCGGGCCCATCCCGGTGGCGCCGTCGGGCCCATCCCGGTGGCGCCGTCGGGCGGCACTTCGTCCGGCGGCATGATCGCCGCCCGCCTCTCCTAAGGGCCGACGGGCTGGGTTCGGCGGAACCCTAGCCCGCCGGTGTTGCCCCTGCTGGCGTGCGACCGCCGGTGGGCTCGCCATCGGGCGGCGAGTCCACCGGAGGGAGGCGGCGCGCTCACCGCCCCGGAGATCGGAGGCTGGCGGGCTGGGTTCGGCGGAACCCTAGCCCGCCGCTAAAAGAGGAGGAAGACGGGTCGATCCCGACCCGTCTTCAGTTCTTTTTAAATATATATATATATATATATTATTAATTTATTCATAACGGGTCCGGGTTTTGGGTTTCGACCCGAACCCGTAATTGGTAACCCGTCTGCATCTAAAAAAGGGCATAACGGGCATAACAGGCATAACGGGTTCGGTATTTTGGGTTTCGATCCGAAACCCGAATTCGTTTGGCCAATAAAAGAGGAATTTTCAGTTAAGCCCCTATGGAACATTTTATTTATGGATACAGCCCTTCCAGGATGTTAAACAGAATGAAAATGTTTCTGTTAAGTCCCTGTAAAACATTCTATTTATACTGAAGTCTTAGAGGGCTGTTAAAAGATGAAAAAGTTTCTATTAAGTCCCTGTTAAATATTTTATTTATACTGAAATCCTTAGAGGGCTGTTAAAAGATGAAATTGTTTCTGTTAAGACCCTGTAAAATATTTTATTTATGCAGACATCCTTCCAGGGCTATAAGAAACAAAATATTTTGATTTAGTCCCTGTAAAGCATATCATTTATGCAGAGGTCCTCAAAATATGTTAATGTAGTCCCTGTAGAATATATTATTTATGCAGAGGTCCTTGTAGGGTAATGTGATAAAATTTTCTGTCTTTTATTCTACATTTTTTGTATACTTGATAGCATGATATGACACATGTATTAATTGTGTAGATTAGGAAAATTTTAAATACAAGTTTTATTTTAATGTCATATTATGAATTGTCAATTATGTGCAATGTCATTATTTTAATTTGATGTCTATATTATGAAATAGTTTGGTAGTTGCCAAAGTAACCCAACTAGAATGTTTAATAGACATCAAGTCATCAAATACTCTAATCCCAGGTATTAAGATAATGACTTTGCAAATTATGACTTACAGTTTTTCAATCATGAGATATTATGGATTGACCCAAAGGTGCACCACTTTCAAATGATTGATTTGCTGAGTTAGGATAATTAATGAGTATCCTTGATTTAATAGGTATTGGATGCTCAAAGGCAACAGACCTATTTGAATTTTGGACCTATATCATTAATTATTCCTAGGTGAATTGGGAATCACCATAATAGTAATTTAGTGTTTCATAATTACAACCCAAAGGTGTATTATGGTAATACTGTTTATGTTATTCATCATTATTGCTAACTCAAAGTGTTAATGTTGTAAGCATTTTCTTATTGTTAATTTTCTTATTGCAGTATCTATTCCTGTTTCGCTTCATTCGCAAGCTTCATCTGTTACGATCTTTAATGGATCTAATTTCTCAGAGTGGAATGAACAAGTCTAGTTTCACCTAGGTGTTCTGGATCTTGATTTAGCACTCCGATCTGAGAAACCGGCTGACATTACTGATTTGAGCAGCTCGGAAGAAAGATCTTTTTATAAGGCTTGGGAAAGATCGAACAGATTGAGCATTATATTTATGCGGATGAGTATAGCGAACAATATCAAGTCAACGCTTCCTGAATGTGACAGTGCTCAAGCATTATTGAAAATTGTGGAAGAACGTTTCCGATCTGCTGATAAGTCTCTGGCTGGAACATTAATGGCTAAACTTACCACCATGAAATTTGATGGTACTTGTGGGATGCATGAGCATATCCTTGAAATGACAAATATAGCTGCTAAGTTGAAGGCTCTTGGGATGGATGTGAATGAATCCTTTTTAGTTCAATTTATTTTGAACTCCTTGCCTCCTCAATTTGGATCATTTCAAATTCACTATAACACTATTAAGGATAAGTGGAATGTGAATGAATTGACCAGTATGCTTGTTCAAGAGGAGACAAGACTTAAGCAACAAGGATATCATTCTGTCAATCTTGTAAGTCATGGAGCCAAGAAGAAATGGAAGAAGCCAAGAAAGGGCATGAAGAGTGGACCATCCAAGGGTAAAGAGCCTCATCATGATACCGAGGTTCATAAGAAGAAACAAAATAAAGATAGATGCCATTTTTGCAAGAAATTGGGACACTATCAGAAGGACTGCCATAAACGCAAGGCATGGTTTGAAAAGAAAGGTAAGCCTTTGGCTTATGTATGTTTTGAATCAAACCTTACTGAAGTTCCTTCTAATACTTGGTGGTTTGACTCAGGTTCTAATGTTCATGTTTCAAATACGATGCAGGGATTCCTTACAACCCAGATGCAAGATCCAAATGAGAGTTTTATCGTTTTGGGGAATGGGGTTAGAGTTCCTGTAACAGCTGTTGGAACCTATCGTTTGCTTTTAAATACTGGTTGTCATTTAGATTTGCTTCAGACTCTTTATGTTCCTTCTATTTCTAGAAATTTAATTTCTGTTTCTAAACTTGATGTTGAAGGATATTTCTTTAAAATTGGAAATGGTAGTTTGCGTCTTTTCAAAGATAATGTCTTTCTTGGTTTCTGGTGTTTTGTGTGATGGCTTATATAAAGTGAATCTTGATAATCATTTTGCTGAAACTCTTATGACCTTGCATCGTAATATTGGAATTAAACGAAACATGATAAATGAAAGATCTTCTAACTTGTGGCATAAAAGATTGGGTCATATATCCAAAGAAAGATTAGAGAGATTAGTAAAGGATGGGATTTTGTCAAACTTAGACTTTACTGATCTCGGTATGTGTGTAGACTGCATTAAGGGAAAGCAAACCAAACACACAAAGAAAGTTGCCACAAGAAGTGAAGAACTTCTTGAAATTATCCATACAGACATTTGTGGGCCTTTTGACTCCCCATCATTTGGTGGAGAGAAGTATTTTATTACCTTTATTGATGATTTTTCACGTTATGGTTATGTCTATTTATTGCATGAAAAATCTCAGGCAGTGGATGTCCTAGAGGTATACATTACTGAGGTTGAAAGACAATTAGATAGAAAGGTGAAAATTGTCAGGTCTGATAGAGGTGGTGAATATTATGGTAGGTATGATGAAACAGGACAACACCCTGGCTCATTTGCTAAACTTTTAGAAAAGCATGACATACGTGCTCAATACACTATGCCAGGAACGCCACAGCAAAATGGAGTAGCTGAAAGGCGTAATCGTACACTTATGGATATGGTTAGGAGTATGTTAAGTAATTTTCCGTTACCCATATCGTTGTGGATGGAAGCCCTTAAGACCGCTGTATACATATTAAACCGGATTCCTAGTAAGGCAGTTCCAAAAACTCCTTTTGAGTTATGGACAGGAAGGAAACCAAGTTTAAGACACCTGCATGTTTGGGGTTGTCCAGCGGAGGCCAGAATTTATAATCCACATGAAAAGAAATTGGATTTTAGAACGATTAGTGGATACTTTATAGGTTATTCCGAAAAATCTAAAGGGTATAGGATTTACTGTCCTAACCATAGTACGAGAATTATAGAGACCGGTAATGTCAAATTCATTGAGAATGGTGAAACCAGTGGGAGTGATAAACCACAAAATGTGAAAATTCAAGAAGTTAGGGTGCAAGTCCCTTTACCCATGACTTCTAAGAAAATTGTTGTTCCTACAATTGTCACACAGTTTAATAACAATGAACAACAAATTAATGATCAAACACTCCATAACGAAGTTATCACCACTGAACAAGTTGTAGAAGAACCACAAGGGATGACATTAAGGAGATCTCAAAGAGAAAGGAGATCTGCCATTCCAAATGATTATATGGTTTATCTACAAGAATTTGATTTTGATATAGGGACAAGAAAAGATTCGGTTTCTTTTAAACAAGCCATAGAAAGTGTTGATTCTACTAAATGGATTGATGCCATGAAAGATGAGTTGAAATCAATGGATCAGAATGAAGTCTGGGATGTTGTTGATTTGCCCGAAGGTTGTAAAACAGTTGGGTGTAAGTGGGTCTTTAAGACCAAGCTCGACTCAAAGGGTAATGTTGAACGACATAAAGCCAGACTGGTGGCCAAAGGTTTCACTCAGAAAGGAGGCATTGATTATAAAGAGACCTTTTCTCCTGTATCTAAAAAGGACTCATTTAGAATCATTATGGCTTTGGTTGCACATTATGATTTAGAGTTGCACCAAATGGATGTAAAAACTGCTTTTGTGAATGGGAGTTTAGATGAAGAAGTCTATATGGACTAGCCCGAAGGTTTTCCATTAAAGAAAAAAGAACACATGGTTTGCAAATTAAAGAAGTCAATATATGGTCTTAAACAAGCTTCCCGACAATGGTATCGCAAGTTCAATGATACCATCATTTCCTTCGGTTTTAAGGAAAACACTGTTGATCGGTGTATATACCTGAAGGTCAGTGGGAGCAAGTTTATCTTTTTGGTCCTATATGTTGATGACATATTGCTTGCCAGTAGTGATCTTGGCTTATTGTATGAAACTAAGGTTTTTCTCTCAAAGAACTTTGAAATAAAAGATATGAATGAGGCAACCTACGTGATAGGCATTGAAATATTTCGTGATCGATCACGTGGATTGTTAGGGTTGTCTCAAAAGGCATATATAGACAGAGTTCTAGAGAGATTTGGTATGGAGAACTGTTCAGCCAGTGTTGTTCCAATTCAGAAAGGGGATAAATTTAGTCTCATGCAATGCCCACAGAATGAATTGGAACGTAAGCAGATGGAAAATATACCTTATGCTTCTGCAGTTGGTAGCTTGATGTACGCTCAGACCTGTACCAGACCGGACATCAGTTTTGCAGTTGGAATGCTAGGAAGATACCAAAGTAATCCAGGGATGGATCACTGGAAAGCTGCAAAGAAAGTGATGAGATACTTGCAAGGAACAAAGAATTACATGCTTACATATAGAAAGTCAGATAGCCTTGAGGTGATTGGCTATTCGGATTCAGACTTTGCTGGATGTGTGGATAGTAGAAAGTCAACGTTTGGCTATTTGTTCCTATTAGCTGGAGGAGCAATCTCATGGAAAAGTGCCAAACAGACAAGCACTGCTTCGTCCACCATGGAAGCAGAATTTGTGGCATGCTTTGAGGCCACGGTTCATAGTTTGTGGCTGCGTAACTTCATCTCGGGACTTGGGATTTTCGACTCTATTGCCAGGCCGCTGAGAATCTTTTGTGACAATACTGCAGCCGTCCATTTCTCCAAAAACGACAAATATTCTAATGGTGCCAAGCACATCGAACTTAAATATTTTGTTGTCAAGGAGGAAGTTCAGAAACAAAATGTGTCTATAGAAAATATGAGGACAGAGCTCATGATTGCAGATCCTTTGACAAAAGGTTTACAACCGAAGACTTTTAAAGAGCATGTTGAAAGAATGGGTCTTAGTTGTAATCCATGATATTAATTGAGGATTGTATTATGTTTATTTCTTTGACACTTAGATATAATTGATTATGTTTCTGTTTTTCCTGTTCTTCAAATATATGTACATGTATGGGTTTGAATGTATGATTACAGGAATTGTCTCTGACAAAGACATAATGTTTGACCATTAAAGATACTTCTCATTTATGGACTGTGGTTAAATAATTAGCTAGTGTTGTAGTACTTGGAAGGAACTATGTCATTATGTTGATGTGGAACCGCTTTGACTCGCATTAGTAAGTTGTTTAATTATGGTATTATGATGACCCAAGTGACTATGGATTAGAATGATGCGCGCCTAATGTTTATATCATTCTAACTAAAGTATGGTCATATGGGCCAAGTGGGAGAATGTTGGGTTTTGACCCACATGACCACAACGTGGTCAGTTACAGAATGAATCTCGTAACTGACTCCTAGAGAAGTGGAAACTCCCTTAATCCTTGATGGAAGGATAAGGCTTATGGGTCTCACCCTCTGCCCATTGATCGACATAGAACCAGCCATCGTGGGTGTCATTAACGTAGGGCCAAGAGGGAGATACTAAGAAGGACTTGATCATTCATCAGATTGCTTATGGATCCAGGTATGCTTCCTTTCATTATTGGTTCATGATCCTCTTTATAGATGTTCCTACACGATCATCTTGCGCATCAGTATCTTGGTGTTTTAGCACTGTAAAATGCATTGAATATTTGATGTAGAGGAAATAATAAGTTTGATAAGTAAAAATTTTATCTTAGTGGATTTAAGTGCGGAAGCCTCAGACTGGTATGTGCAGTATGCACACATGATCTATTTGTTGATACGAATTGGAAGAAGTATGGATCTCATGGTAGGCACAAGTGCAATGTCTTGCCGAGTTGTCGAATCCGGATATAGATTAATCTTCTCGACTGAAATATATTTAATTTCTTCATTTTGGATTCCAGCATTGAGAATGTTTGCTGCTTCATTCATTGTTCTACGTCCTCGGCAGTGTTGCCATTGATTTACTGAGAGTTCCTTCAATCCGAGAGGAAAGATGTCACCAAGCTGTTACCATGTTGTATTCTATTAGTGCCAACGGTAGTAGGGAATCAGAAAAAAAGTGCTGGAGTTTTAACTTAAAAAAAAAATTAATTTTAAAAAACAAATATATCAGTTTTAATTTTTTAATTTTAAATAATTAAAAAATTTAAATTTACGAGCCGGATGAAGGACCATATATATGGAGTCATCGAATCAAGAACCCCATATTTCAACACACTATTGAGAATATTGGATGGTCAGAAGTGTAGACTTGATTCAAAGTACTCGCACGTATTCACAAAATAGAAAAATGCACCAATTGTTATGATAGCAAATGAAATGCCAGGGAGTTTAACAAAGAAGGGGCTATTACAAGAAAGATCCTTTAGGTTGCACTTCAGTTTTCATTTTTTTTCTTTAGATACTTTTTTTAGAAGAGTTGCGCTTCTCTGAAAAAAAATGTTGGTTCAAGATACGATATTTTGGAAACATTATATCCCTACAGGAAAAAAAAAATCATACTGTATCGATCACCAAAAAGAAAAAAAAAAGAAAGAAGATACAGTCCTCATTTCCTGCTACGTGTGCAAGATTGCTACCAAACTCGTGTGGCAATTGAAGGGTAAGGAACAGGCTGTAATTTGGATGGGCCTTCGGAAGACTACGGGTGGATGGGGATACGCAAAGAAACTTTTCATGGAGATCTATCGAGTTTTGCTTTTGGATTTTCGAGGTACCGAAAGTTGGAACTCATCCGGCGAAGGATCCCCCGCCATCGAACGCCCAAGATAGAAAGCCCCAATCTTGGCGCCGTTGGTGGCGGTGTAACCGTTTGCACAGAGTCCACCGACCAATGAAGAGCTTCTGGAGTACGTAGCCGGAGGGTTATTTATTCGTTGGTTTAGATTAATTTCAACCGTAGGATCATTAATCAACGTTCAGTTGTTTGAGAAAAACAAAGCCGAGGGACAGGATGCTTTTGGGGAAGCCATGCTTTGCGGTGAGAAGAACCCAGAAGCACGTGCTGCCTCCACGCTACTCTGTCTCTCGCTTTTGACGTGGATGCAGACCCGGCATCATTGTTTTAAGTACCATAATCTTAGCCAGTGTTTTAACCAGGTAACTTGATGATGGTGACGGAATGGACAAAAAAAAAACAAAAAAAACATGATGCCAGAAGGCATCCCGTTTGCACATGAAAAGCTCCTGTATTCTTTTAACATCTGCGGTGCATGTTAACGCTTAACAGCATCCACTTTTCTCTACCCAAGATCAGAGAGAATAAAAAATAAAAAAAAATAATAAAAAAGATGAGAGAGAATAAAAGTGTAGTCACGGCATCTGTGAACTATTCATTGGGTGAGAGAATATTTGTAGTTCAGGAATAATTTGATAGACATATCATATTTTCAGAAAAAAAGTACGAGAAGAGTAGGAGTAGCAAGTATATCAAATTTATTATTAGTAAAGAGATAAGGATAGTAAATTGTGGAAACAGAATATCATTCAAAATCATCTTCTCATGTGGCAATTGAGGGCAGGAGACACGGCATTATGGTCTTAATATATACGTTGTGCTCCTGCTCTTTTTTCCTCTCGAGATAGGATAGTACGAAAAAAATAGTAAGAAAAATAAGTATATGAGTGAGCTGGATCAATGGACGGGCATTCCATTACAGTGCCAAATTGAAAAAAATAGATAGTAATGGATTTCACTGTCTTTATCTTCAAAGACAAATAGATGTTACCATGCAGCTTTGAAATTGGTTTTTACTGTTTTGCACCGTATGGGCTACTATATAGTGCTACCACTTCTTTTATATTTTATGTAGTGATAATTGCTTTAGGTTCAACTCTACTAGAAACCTCATATTGGCCAATAGCTCCCTCCCCTCTTTGTCTGTATCCCAAGCGCTTGGTATGTACCTGGATGTTTTAACGTACACATTTAGCATTTTTGCTTGCACCCTTGGTGCTCAGTCTGAGTCTGACATCCTTCTAGTCATATACTTTAGTTTGCTAGCTGAGTACTACTTTGACCTATTAATCTACTAATCAAAATTTCTAGCATGCACCTTGGTACTTCATTGGAAGTTGACTTCTTCCTAAAATTCCTTATTTGGACGGCATAAGATGTCCTTTTGAAGGCTTACTACCGCTCTTACCTTCTAAAACTTACTGAAAATTTGTCTACGGATCGCACTCAACTATCTATACGTGGTGTAAGTAAGTACCATGCACAATCATATATTGTCATGTCATGTGATTTATTTATTTTGTAAAAAATAATACTAGCGACAACATATAATATCATTAATTTGTACCATATAAAAGAAATCTTATGTTAATATTCAATACTTATAATGAATAGCCAAATTCATGTCTAATTCATTAATTGAATTCGTATAATTGATTTGTTTATGAAGTGTAATTAAAAGAATCACTTGGTCTTAAAAATTAAAAATAAATCAAAAATTTCTTAATAACTTCAGATATATTGTTACCATAACATTTTTTTAAAAATAAAAACCTATGATGCGAGTGTCATTCATATGAATGGAGCCATCCAGAATTTAGCCTTGAAATAATTACTAGAAGAAGAGTAACTTTACAGTCAGTGGCACTTCATGGTAATAAGATTGAAGATTGAGATTATTTAATTACCGACTCTTGCTAGATCTCCGCCTCTCCGTGGCCAGACCCAGCTCTGCTCTACTTCTGTCCTCCCCTGCTTCTCTCTCTCTCTCTCTCTCTCTCTCTCTCTCTCCTCCGCCTCCGGCCTTCTCCTCCTTTTCCTCCTCCTCCACTTCCGTTTATCCCCACCGGATCTCCACTATCCCAGACATCTCCGGGCCAGGGCAAGAATAACAGTGACAATGCGGCTTCTCTTATCCCTTGGCCTCCTCCTCTCCCTCCTCTTCCTCTCCGGCTACATTCAGGTGTCCCTCGGACACAACATCACCGAGATCCTCGCGGAGCACCCAGAGTTCTCGACCTTCAACAACTACCTCACTGCCACCCACCTTGCCGGCGAGATCAACCGCCGGAAGACCATCACCGTCCTCGCCGTCAGCAACGCCGGCATGGCCCCCCTCCTCGCCAAGCACCTCACTGTCTACGCCCTCAAGAACGTTCTCTCCCTCCATGTCCTCGTCGACTACTTCGGCGCCAAGAATCTCCACCAGCTTAACGGCGGCACAGCAGCCTCCTCCTCCCTCTTCCAGGCCACCGGCACCGCCCCTGGCACCACCGGCTTCGTCAACATCACCAACCACCGCGCCGGCCGCGTATCCTTCTCCGCCGAGGACGTCGCCGACTCCGCCCCGGTCAACTTCGTCAAGTCCATCGAAGAAATCTCCTACGACCTCGCCGTCATCGAGATCAGCTCCGTCCTCTCGTCGCCGGAGGCGGAGGCCCCCACGCCGGCGCCCGCCCAGGTGAACCTCACCACCCTCATGTCCAAAAAGGGCTGCAAGACCTTCGCCGATCTACTCGTTGCCACGGGCGACGCCGAGATGACCTTCGAGAGCAACGTCGGCGGAGGATTGACGGTATTCTGCCCGATCGACCGGGCGATGAAGGCTTTCATGCCCAAGTTCAAGAACCTCACCGCCGACGGCAAGCTCTCGGTGCTCCTCTACCACGGGATCCCGGTCTACAACTCGATCCAGATGCTCAAATCCAACAACGGAGTCGTCAATACGCTGGCCACGGACGGGACGGCGAAGAACTACAACTTTACGGTCCAGAACGACGGCGAGGTGGTGACGCTGAAGACGACGGTGATGGTGGCCACGATCACGGGTACGCTGATCGACGAGGACCCGCTGGCGGTGTACATGATCGACGCGGTGCTCGAGCCGCGGGAGCTGTTCAAACCGGAGAAGGCGAAAGCGCCTGCGCCTGCGCCGGCGGCCGAGGCGGAGGCGCCTACCAAGTCAAGGAAGCGCCACCACGCGTCGCCGCCCGCACCGGCGGGGCCGGAGGAGGCGCCGGCGGGTGATGAGAAGGCCGCGAATGATGAGAACGCCGCCGGCGGCAGGGCTTGCGCCGAGCCATGGGTCGCGGCGGCCACGGCGGTAGCGGTTGCGGCCGTTATGGTGGCCTAGTTTTTAATTTTTATTAAAAAAAACTTTATTCTCCTTCTGAATTTGATCGGGAGGGAATAAGAGAGCGATCTCTGGTGTTTTTTACCTTTTCGGTTTATTTGTATTGTAATTTTTACTTTTTTTTCTTTTTTAAGTGTCTTCTTGCTAGTTTTGGTATTGTTTGGATTGTCCAAAACTCCAAATTGATGGATCTCTTTTCTTTCTTTTTTTATGAAAATCATTTGTGATTATGAGTGTTGCTATTAAGGATGAAAGAGTGCAAGGATTGTGTTAATGTAGTGGTGGCTTTTGTTGTTCCAAAATTGTTGCTTTCAACTTTATAGAAAATGCAACAAAAAGGTTATTTTTGTTTAGGATATATTGTGAAAAGAAATTCTATGCTTACACTTAATTTCAACTGCTTTCAAAACTCCTTAGTTTCTAGGAATTTGTCAAATTTGTCTCACTATAGGTTTTCAAGATAGAATTTTTCATATATAATTCGAAATTATTCAGAGAAAGGTGGAGTGGCTGTGGATGTACTTGGAGAGCCAACAGAAACCGGGTCTGCTGCTTGGTTGGGATTGCTTTGTGACTCATTGGTTCCATGGGGGGACCCCCGTACTTCTATTTGAGAAACAGCAAGGCAAGTGAGATGGGCCCCGTTAAGAAAGGGAGAAGCCCCCACTTGTAATATTTTTGGAGGTGTAGGATTACACCATATCTTCCATCTTTTGGAGGCAGATTTTTTCCCCCTAGTCCATCTATTTGCTAGGGCTTTGTATTGCTCTACTTTTCTCGGATATTCAATCAGTTTAATCTATGAATTCGAGAGTAATTTGTGTGAGTCATCAGTTGTTGTTGTTGAAAGATTGTTGAAGTGAAATGTGCCAAACATGCATGAAACCTCTGTTTAATTGTCACATTGCTCTTGTTCTTGTTATAATCGTGGTTAATAACATTGATGGACCTTCAACAATGATACTTGGTTATCATTATTGGTGGTGACAATGATAAACTTTTTGCATGGTCCAACCTTTGTCCTACAATAGCATCTCTGATTTCAATGCGGAAAATGTTTATCGTATAAGCTAGTAGATTAATGTTGGAAAACAATAGTCCATATATTTTGTAATGCCAAGAAAATGGTGCAAGCAATCAATTTCAAAAAGAACAAACCATAACCTAGAATACTTACTGAAGAGAAAGGAATGTTTTCGGGTAGACAACCCAATCAGCTTTCTTCATAAATCGAAACTTTAGTGGTCTGCATTCGGACTTATTTAAAATTGGATTGTAAATGCAGTACTCTATTCTTAATTCCAGAAAAAAAACATGCTAGTTTGAACTTAGAATATGAAAACACTTGATAATTTCTAGGTTCAACTGATGATATCTTGAGCTTGTTCAAATATGAACTTTATGGCAGAGTTCAGCACTTATGTCGATTAGAGCTCGAACCTAGCATGACTCACTGATCCACCAAAGCAGGTTCTAAATTTTCTTTTATTAAGTAAATTGTTAGATGTTGCTCTATAGTCTATCTTTCGCATTAAGATCTTTTTCCCCCTCTTATAATTTGATTTGTTTCTATACTGATCCATGTCCATCTATATTATTCCATTGTGGAACTTTTTGGTTGTTCCTCCTTAATCCTAGCCCAAATGGATCTCATTCTCTCGCAGGATCATGGTTGTGCCCCAAGTACCCATCTCCTTGATTCAGATATGTGCAAAGTTGATAAAAAAAGGAATTCCTTGTCATTATTATCTCTTAATTTGTTTTTTTGTTGTAAACAACACTCATCCACCAAATACTCCCACCTCTGTACTAAGCCATTCATGTGGCAAGTTCCTTTTTATTATTTTGAGGAAAATTTATGCTACAAGTTATAGTTCAGTTGCAAATGAAAAATAAGAATTTGGCTGTGGATGTAGTTGGAGGGTCTACCAAAATGGTTGGGTTGCCGAAAGAACACACGAAGAAACACCTTCTTTCCTTAAAAAAAGGGTTGGATTGTTTGGTCCGTGTGGTGAGTTCAGGAGTTGGATGAGCATGGGAGGTCTATGGGGACCCAAAGGGATGTTCACATGGAGAAACAATATTGAAAAGCTCACACCCCACTTATAAAAGGTGAAGTCCCCACTGTTGTCTGCCATATGGAGATGATCATGTCTTCCCCCATTGGAGACAAATCTTTTTGCAACTCCATTCTTGCATCATTAATAATCTTGTTTGCTAGGTCTGTATCATGTCTGCATGCTTTTTTTATCCTTGCTACTAATGGTTATGATTATGAGAATAAGCTCTTCTTTTGTCAAGAGATTGTGAACTACTTTTCATGAAACAAACTAAAATTATTATACCAATGGATAACATGACTGCTATTAAGGAGTTGGGATCCTTTGCAGTGCTTGTTATATGCCTTGATAGCCACCACATCATTCATCTCAGGAGATCAACAACGGTTGCATATCTTGATAATCCGCCGTTTTTGACATCTCGATGCGGCATTCTCTATTCTTGAGATATGCACAACAATTAATCCTGAGATGTGTGATGTGTGTGGCTGCCATCCAGGCACAAAAATCCTATGTGGTGCAAAACAAGCATAGGGGATCCAGACTCTGGCTACAAGGCTGCAGGCCCCATTAATTTGAAGTAATCAAACTTTCGGTGGTCAGCAACTATAATGTTAACCCACTTTGCAATGCTAAGGCTACCTTATGACTTTAATGAGTTCATTAACCCATGTGGGCCTTCATTGAGAGAACATGCTAGGGAACTCAAGTATAAATCAATCATTAAATGAACATCCTAAGAATGAATTTTAGCCTCCAATAAAATTTTTAGAACTCTTGGATGGATATGGTCAAAATTGATGACTTATAGTTTTGATTGAAATTATGAACTTGATTAATTTTGTCAAGACTAGCTTGGGTTTAAGCTGAACTTCAGCTCACATAGGGAGTGCTTTTAAGTCAGGATTCATGAAGGTGAACCAAGCACGATCTGCAATTTATGCGCAGGGGAAAAAAAGAAGAGGATGTCGATAATAACTTTTGGGCTGAATAATCTGTCTTGGAGTTGAGTAGTTACTAGCCATTTCATATTTGCTCTAAAACATTGGTAAATAGGTCTTAAATATTTCCTAATAAAGATAAAGTGATTCAGAGCAAGGCATAACCAAAGTCTTGGATAGACTGATCAAAAGCCTGTTCCCTCCATATCAAGCAAGAACCTTGACCAGAGTGATGATTAAAGGTGACAAAGGAAAAGTGCAAACAAGAGGGAATCTCACCTTGTTGAAGCCATAACAATGAAACTTGGCTTCTGCATCACCAAAATCAACTGAGTTGGAAATCCAAATAACCAACAACTTAATATAATAGTTAAGAACTCGATGCCCGATAAAATTATTTTATTGCAAGAGGAAACAACATTTAAAATATCATTAAAACACTTTCTAATTTGGAAAAAGTAATCATAGATCTCTCCTTTCAAATCCGGTATCACCACTTTTATTTTGCCTAAGCAAAAGAAAGGTATCAAAGTGTCATGAGCTACAAGAAATAATCATCAATCTATACTCAGACATGTAGTGGAAGTTATCTATATTTGGTTTCTATCAGAGAGTTGAGAAATTAAAATAAGGCGTCACTAATGTTAAGACGGAATCTTGCTCTTTGAATTTTGACCTCCAGCCAGAGAAAAAAAAAATTAGGGCATCACTAACATCCGAGGTCTTAATTTCACCAACACCAGCTAATAATGTAGCTCTATGTAGTAATTATCCTTCAAAATGATATAAGGTGAAAACAATGGCCATTATTTGGATATAAGGTAATGGGCATCATGAACAATAACAGTAAATTGATAACACTTTGATTATGTCGCCATTCTTTTTATCCTGAACTGCAATTGTGTGGAGTGATTGATTATAACCCTATTTGATTTTGATGAGCACAAAGCCATTGAGTATATTTTATGTTATACTAATGAATTCAATCCAGCATATCAGGCAAAATTTGTAAGAATCCTCTTTTGAGTGCATGTGGATATCAGCTTAAGTCAAAGGCTGAAACTCGAGTCGACTCTGAAAGATTTCGAGTCGACTCCAAGTGTTTCAGACGTTTTGGCATAGGCTCGAGTCGACTCCGGTACACTGCGAGTCGACTCCGACTGAGAACAGACAGCAGGACAGAAAGATGAATCTCAGACCCTGTCACCGAGTCGACTCCTGAAGAATTCGAGTCGACTCCGATGCTTGCCGAGTCGACCCCCGATAGTTCCGAGTCGACTCCAAGGAGTAACAGATAGAAAGACAGAGAAGTTGTTTTGGACTCTGAGAACCGAGTCGACTCCAGAAGAACTCGAGTCGACTCTGACGTTTGGGAGTCGACTCCTAAAGAAGCAAGAGTCTACTGTCAGAGGAATGCAAGACTAAAAGTCAGAGAGCCAACTTCGGTGTCTGAGAGCCGAGTCGACTCCAGCAAAGTGCGAGTCGACTCCGAGGCAGTTCAACTCCAAAGACAGAATACCAGTTTTTCAGGCTCTGAGAGCCGAGTCGACTCCAAGAGAATCCGAGTCGATTCGAGGAAGTAAACCCGAAAGAAAGATCTTTGGATTCCTGAAAAACGAGTCGTCTCCAGAAGGGAGAGTCATCTCCGGACATTGGCGAGTCAACTTCAGGTTTGGCCGAGTCGACTCCAGAACGGGACAGCACTTTATTTCAAATTTTGAATAGTGGGTGAGTCGCCTCCTGTAAAGCATGAGTCGACTCCAGCAACAGCCGAGTCGACTCCAGATCGAGCGAGTCGACTCCGATCCCAACGGACACTGAGTCAGGAGTTGCAGATTGTGCAGAACGGCTCTAAAAGTGTGTCTAACGGCTAGTTTTCGATGGGAATTGCTTAAATAGCCAGAGTGAACAGTAATAGAGACAGAGAGAGAGACACTCCATTCAAAGCAAAAGAGATTTCCACCTACCAAAGCTTCTCAAGAGTAAATACCAGTGAAAGAAGGAAGAAGTGCATTAAAAGTCTATCCTCCAAACGTCTTCCTCGCATTCAAGGCTCCCCTTCTGACGGCAAATCTTCAGCACACTCAAGAGGAGTTGCAGAGTTTGAGAAGCCCCCTTCGTCACATTCAAAAATCTGTTTGAGGGCTTCTAACTCTTCTTTATTAATATTGTTTATATTTGCTTTTCAAGAAGCTATCCTTGTACTCTTTTCAAATTGCTTTTCTTACTTGATTCAATCAGGGGATTGAATCAAGGGTGTGAAGGTTGGTTGGTGAGCCGAGGGTAAAACCAACGTGTAGGATTTGATTGTGATTCCGGAAAAACAATCGGATGGTTCTAGTCAGTGAGCCTGTGAAAACTGACCGAGTTCGTTGTGATCTCGTAAAACAACAAGTTGGGTTGTGAGCTTGTAAAACAACCGGCTGTAATCCGAGGGATTATAGTGAACTCCCAAGTGAAGCGTGGGGAGTGGACGTAGGAGCAAGGGTTAGCTCCGAACCACTATAAAATCTCTTGTGTTTGTGATTGTATAATTGTCTCTCCCATTCCCTTCATCCACTGCATATAGTAAACTAATTAATCCACTTGCAATAAGGTTTAATTAGTTACTCATTAAGTTTTAATTTGCAATTATTACTTAAAACCCAATTCACCCCCTCCTCTTGGGTTGTCTTCTTGGGCAACAAGTGGTATCAGAGCAGAAACTTTTCTATCAAAAGAGTAAAAGATCAAAATGACAACCCCATTTGGATCTTCTCATATTGAGGGGCAATCCACCTATAGACCTCCATTCTTTAATGGAACCGACTACTCCTATTGGAAGGCTAGGATGAGGATATTTATCCAAGCTCAAGACTATGAGATTTGGAGCACCATAGTTAATGGACCATACATCCTATCAATTTTTGTAGAGGGTGTTACTATACCCAAACTTGAAAAAGATTGGGATGACAATGATATTAGGAAGGCACAACTAAATGCCAAAGCAATGAATGTGCTTTATTGTGCCTTAGATCATAATGAATTCAATAGAGTCTCAACTTGCAATTCTACAAAAGAGATATGGGATAGGCTTGAAGTGACCCACGAGGGCACGAATCAAGTAAAAGAATCTAAAATAGACATACTAGTTCATAAATATGAACTATTTAAGATAGAATCTAATGAAACTATCACTTGCATGTTTACTAGATTTACTGATATTGTCAATGGCCTAAAAAGCCTTGGCAAAAATTATACTAACAGTGACCTTGTCAGGAAGATTCTTCGATGTTTGCCAAGGTCATGGGAGGCCAAGGTAACGGCAATCCAAGAAGCCAAGGATTTGAACAAGCTTCCGCTTGAGGAGCTTCTTGGATCCCTGATGACGCACAAGCTCACAATGAAACAACACAGCGAAGAAGAATCCTCGCATAAGAAAAAGGTAATAGCCCTCAAATCTACTTCGTCTAACAAGAATTTATCTTGCAGTAGCAGCAGCGAAGAAGAAGATAATGAGGGAGATGATGATGAGGCTCTTCTCGTGCGAAAGTTCAGAAAATTCATCAACCGGAAGAAGTCCTTTCATCAGAGGAAAGGTCCCTTAAGTTCCTACAACAAGGATAAAGGTAAGAAAAGGGAAAATGAAGGAATCGGATGCTATGAATGCAAGAAGCCGAGACATTTCAGAGTTGATTGTCCCTTGCTTAAGAAGGGCAGCAAACATAAGAAAAAGAAAGTCCTCGTCTCCACTTTGTCGGACTCCGATTCATCATCATCATCATCGGATGAGGAACAAGAGGAAAATGCCAACTTCTGCTTCATGGCGAATGAAAATGAGGTAACATCTGAAACGCATTTAGATTTTACCTTTGATGAATTGTATGATACATTTAATGAATTAATGGATGAATATAAGACTATAAATCTTAAGAATAAAGAGCTAAAACTAACCAATCAATCTCACTTCCATAAATGCGATAAATTAATTAAGGATAAGGATTTTATCATTAAAGAAAATTTAGAACTTAAAACGAGCAACCAATTGATCATTCAAAAAACTAATACCTTAATTAAAGATAATGAAAAACTAATCAGGAAAATTTCAAAACTTAAAAACGATAAACAAATAATAAGAGATAATCTCACAAAAGACTTAAACATTCTAAAAACAGAAAAACAAAAGCTAACAAAAGAACTTGAAAAATACAAACCTTTTGTTGAAAAGTTTACATATAGTTCTGAAAAATTGGAAATGATACTTAACAATCAACGAGCTGTGTTTAATAGAGCTGGTTTAGGGTATAAACCTAAGAATAAGCAAAAGCTCCTTAGTAACTTTTTTGTGAAAGTAGGAAAAAGTAAAATTAAGAATATAACCTGTTTTTGCTGTGGAAAAGTAGGACATAAAGCTAATGTGTGTGACCATAGGAAAGGAAAAGTTAAAAAGAAAATTAAAAAGGTTTGGGTTCCAAAAGGAACCAACATTACTAACCACGAAGGATCCAAGAAAACTTGGGTACCTAAAATTGTATGATTTTCTTGTGTAGGAGTGTCTTGCAGCCAAGGTCGACAAAAACTGTTGGTACTTGGATAGTGGCTGCTCAAGACGCATGACAGGTGACAAAGAGCAATTCTTCACCCTTGAGCCTAAAAAGGGAGGTGCAGTGACATTTGGAGATAATAACCAAGGTCACATCGTTGGTATAGGTAAAGTACAAATCACCTCCTCAACCTTTGTTGATAATGTACGATTTGTAGATGGTCTTAAGCATAACTTACTTAGCATAAGTCAATTATGTGATAGGGGTTTTGATGTTTTGTTTAAGCCAACCCTATGCATCAAACCAACTCAATTGACAATAGCCTAGTTGTTGCCCAAGGTGACAATCCAAGAGGGGGGGGGGGGTGAATTGGTTTCTTCTAAATTTTTGGTACTTTTAAAACTTTCTAAATTAAGTGCGATGGATGCTCTCTTAGGTTATTTAAGTGAGTTAATCTAATGCAAGAAGAGAAGATAAAGCAAGAGAAAATGAAAGCACAAACACAATGCAAACACACCAATATATAGTGGTTCGGTGCTCTCCTTAGCACCTACGTCCACTCCCCAAGCGTACCCTTGGGAATTCACTATAATCTTGCGGATTACAGTTGGATTGTTTTCCGGGCTCACAATCCAAAAATCTTGTTGGTTTTACGGGCTCACCAACGAACCTATACACTTGGTTTTCCGGGCTCACCAAGAACCTTGTTGGTTTTGCGGGCTCACCAACGAACCTATACAACTTTGGTTTTCCGGGTTCACCAAAAACCTTTGTTGGTTTTGCAGGCTTTCCAACGAACCTTTGTTGGTTTTGCGGGCTTACCAACGAACCTTTACAAAGTGTTTATACAAATGAAAAGAAAAGATTTAAACTCCTAGATGAGCATATAAAGCAATATGAACAACAAGAAGAGTTAGAAAGAAATTATCGCTTTGAAGTCGCTTTGCTCTTCTTGGTCAAGGAAGCTTCACTCTTCAATGGGGGAAGGAGCTCTTAATGCCTCTTTGAATCTGCTCAATCCCTTTCTTTGATTCTTGAATGAAGCTCTTGATGAAGCTTGTCTTGCTAGGATTCTCTCTTGAATGCACTTGATGTATTTTCCCCAAAAGCTTGCTTCCTCTAATGAATACTCCCTCTTAAATACTTCTCCAACCTCCAAATAGTCCTTTCTGACCGTTGGATTGAAGAAACTAGCCGTTTATAGCCGTTGGGAGTCCAAAAAGCATTTCTGCACAACTAGCCGTTATGTTCAGCCCGTGTTTGGGTCGGCTCAACCTGTCCTTGGGTCGACCCAACCTTCACTTGGGTCGACTCAACCATTTCTTGGGTCGACCCTCTCAGAAAACACAGAAACTTGAAATTCAGCCTTCTGTTGCCTTGGGTCGACCCAACCTTTCTTTGGGTCGATCCAAGGTCAGCTTCAGAAAATTCAGAGCCTTGAATTTCAGCCTTTCTTCACTTGGGTCGACTCAACCTTTCTTTGGGTCGACTCAAGGTTTACTTGGGTCGACTCAACTTCTTCTTGGGTCGACCCTCTCAGTAAATCCAGAGAGCATTCTTCCTTTGCATTTTGAGGTTCTTTGGAGGTTGGGTCGACTCTTGCTTACCTTGGGTCGACCCAACTCACTGTTCATTTGTGCTGTTTTTGCAGGAGTGTGCCAGATGATTCCTTGATGTGCCGGGGTCGACCCAATCAACCTATGGGTCGACTCAATCCACACTTTGCTGCATTCTCAAGGTTAGTTTCATCCAAATGAACAAGACCATATATATATTTCCAATTAAGCAAATGTACTGAGAGCAATGAACTTATAAATGAAGTATCAATTTTAACTTATAGCATACTCTAGAGAATTGCTTGTTAATCATCAAAATAACACTATCATCCTCAATCTCCCCCTTTTTGATGATTACAAAATAAAGAGTATAAGCCTATTGATACTTGTCTTTAAAATCAGTTTATAAAAGGGATTGAATTTCAGAATTTCAGCTTTTCATATATATAAGTGAAATCTCCCCCTATATCATTCAAAATTTGCCAATTTGATTTTTTGAATGGCTCCCCCTTTCATTTATAATTCATTAGCAATGAAACTTCAAAAATTTGAGATAAAATAAGAGTTTCAGCTTATGTATCGGGGTGAGAAAGGAGCGTGCCAAATTCTGAATTTATATGTGCCAAATTCTGAATTATGATAGAAATTTTTGATTTGATGATTTTCATTGTTACAAATTGCTCCCCCTTAGATATGTAAGCTTTCTTATATGATTTTCAATTTGTTTGCCCATTTATTTCTCTTTTCTTTTCATAACTTCTTTACTCACTCTTTCTCACAAAAGTAATACTCTTTCTTCTCCCTTTATATACTCTTTCCTTCTCTTCTCCTTTATATACTCTTTCCTTCTCTTCTCCCCCTTTTTGTTATCATCAAAAACATATATATGGGAAAAGATGCAATAAAGAACAAACTTCAGACTTCATTGATCAGAATAGGAATATTTTCATATATTAATGCTCAAAATGATGAAAAGTACAATGTTCCACAATCAAGATTTAAAGATATAAGGGAAAGACAAGATTCATAAGGGAAAAAGCAAGATACATATGAGAAGAGGCAAGATACATACGAGAACTAGATTTCTAGCCTAGGCTCTAAATATAGATGCTAAGATCAGCCTAGGGAGACTCTAATTGAGAGTGGGAAATAGGGTTTTCGGAAGAGGACAAAGGGTAAACAGTGCCCTAGATAGCTCACGGGTCCCCCTTTTAACAGTGGGGTCCCGACGTTGGGTCGACTCAAGAAATTTCTTGGGTCGACTCAACGTTGGGTCGACCCTATTCTGGGTTGGGTTGACCCAAGTGCAGAATTTTTCTTTTCTCTTCTGTTTTGCTTCTAAAATGTTTTCCTTGCTTCCAATCCTTATAAACTCTTTATGGGACAATGATACATGAGTAAGGAATCTATAGATTACAAGTTTGACTTATGTTTCATAGGTTTTTTAGAAATGAGAGGAATGTATCATGAGATTGCTTGCTTCCTTTTATATCTCTTCAATAAGACGGATCACATATGCCTAATTTCCTCCTTAGCGTGCAGAATCTATCTTCACTCAAGGGTTTTGTGAATATGTCGGCTAATTGTTTTTCAGTGCATATATGTTCATATGTTTCCATTTTGCACATGATCCCTAATAAAATGATATCTTATTTCTATGTGGTTGGCTTTAGGAATGAGATATTTAGAATGTAAGCCAGAAGTGATCTCTAAATGTAGATTCCAAAGATAGTTTTGAAATCAAGTGTAGATGGAATCTTTTTCATGTTATTTCAAGAAGTATCAAGAATAATATTCAAAGAAAGGCACGGATGAAAATCCAACATTTTTTTTTAATATATTAAGTATATAGCAAAATGAGAGCAATCTAATTAATTTTCAGAGTATAATATAAGAGCAGATAAAGATCAAAACTTATATACTCGAAAAATATAAGATTATGTTGAATCCTTAATTCTTAATGACTTCAAAGTTCTTTCATGATATAAAAGTATTGGGGCATAGATACCAAAACATGAATTTATGCAATGTAGGATACATTAAATTTAGGGCTTTGAAAGTTCTTTTAAGGCTCTCTTAAAGACTTTCTTTTACTCCTTTAAAGATCATAACATCAAAATCAATTAAAATGAATTGGCTTAGGATTGAAACACTAAGGTGCAAGCCAATAAGAACTCATAAGTAGATTCAAGATAAATTTTCGATACTAAGACAGACGGAATCCTTGTCAATTAATTTTCAGAAATAAATGATTTACCGATGAATACAGATGGAAATCCAACTTTCAAAAGTTATTCAATAAAGCACATACTTTAATACCACTTTACATTTAGTATTCTTTGTCTCATCTTTAGATGCGAATTTATACGATTAAGTTCTATATGATCTCTCCCTCTGAAATTTTCTTTCTCTCCCTTAATTAATCATTCCATTTGAGAGTTTAGAGTTTGAAGATAATTTTCAATAAAGAGATTGAGTATTTAAAGCTCCCCCTCAAAAGATGCATTTTCTTTTAAACTTTCTTTTCTTTTGTTGAATTTCAGATTTGAATGATAAACGTGAATAAAACTGAAACTTTATGATATCAAGAATGTAGAGTGATCTAGAGTTATTCAAAATTTATAGCAATCACTCTTTTTAATCTTTTAAGAACAAGTTATGCTTCCTCTTAATCTTTGAGAAAATGTACTGAAATATTAATCAGAAAATGATTCATTTGAAGCTCAAATTCTTTCAAGAGCATTTACATTTTCTTTCTTTTAAGAATCATTTGAGTGAGCTGAAATATTTCTAGACTTGAGATCATTCACTCTTTTAATAATATATATACATATATATTTTGATGAAAGTCTTTAACAATGTAGGAGAGGAAAAAAAATATATATATAGATGACCATTGAAGTATATATATTTATAGAACTCAATTTCTTAATCAAGGTTTTTCAGCAATGTATATATGAAGCACAATAAATCTTTTCAATATCAAAATAAAATCATATATTAAAAAATATTTGTTTGCAATCAAGATCATCAAAAGACACATCATTCAGACCAATATTAGTACACTTTGAAGATAAGAAATGATATGTTTCAGATGCGTATCAGGGCAAGCAATCAAGGCATCAGAATTATTCTATTTTTCTTAAGCTGTAATTTTATCTAGAAATTCATATTGAGTTATTCCCCAAAATGATGCAATCATTGAAGCATATAATGAAGGTTACAAAAATACAATGATAGAGGCATTTTTAAATTAAGTTTAAGCTTTTATACAACATCAGATTCTGAATTTCATAAAAATTTTCAAGGAGCCTTTCAGGATTATAATTTGAGATATGCATCTTCTACATTGTATCTTAAATTATTAAGATTGAAGACACATATTTCAAGAACATTAGAGCACATCCAGAATCTTTGTAATTCATATTGAATTTTGGTACAAATTGGAGGATATTATGTACTAATGTTAGGCAAGATAAAAGATATGTCAGAATCAATCCATTTTGCCTAATTTGCAAATTCAAATTAAATTTTTTTTTTATTTTTCAAAATATATTCATTAAAACAAAATGATGTTGTTGTTGGTAATAACATGTTTCAATCAAAATTTATAGGCATAAAGCATTACAAGTTATATCTAGGAAAGATCTTTGCTATTTGAATATTGAAAACACATAATTCAAAATATGCAAAACATAACAAGCATGTCATGGATCAAAATCAATTCTTTTCAAATAAAATTTTCTTTATTTAAATACAATTTAGCACTGATTTTATCCTTAAGGTGTGTTTTCAAGTGATTCAAACTTCATTTGATTTTTCACAACCTTCTTATATATTTTTATTTATTTATCATTCATTCCCCAAATTTTTAATTTCTTTCTTTAACCATTCAATGAACATTTTGATTATCTTCATTTATTTTTCGGTTTTACTTTTCTATGCTCTATATTCTATTTGCTCCCTATCCGGTGGAGTTGGAAGGGGCACGAGGTACTACCACTAGCCTCCCTCTTGTGCCGTCCCTAATATGCCCTGCACCGAATAGTTGGGTCAAATAGTGCCGGGTACTACCACTAGCCTCTCCATTGGCACCATCCCTATAATGAGCAATGTAGAAATGTTAAACTATTCTCTTTAGCAACAAGATATTCACTCCAAACTCTCCCTATTTAAATATAATTAATTACGGATTTTATCCCTTCCAAAAAAATGTTCACACAAGTCTCACAAATATGCTGAATATATTATGCTTGTGCTGCTTTTACTTAAGATTGGAGTATTTACTTAGCTTTTACTTCTTCTGAGCAATGTTCATTTTCTTTTTCTTTATCTCTCTCTCTTTTTGTTATTTTCAAGTAGTTACATGAAAGAGCAGAATAAAGAATTAATCTAATATGCTGCATATAAATATATATCATGCAAACAACATTTTCATTATGCCCAATGATTCATAGCTTATCACAAGTTATTTTGAATTAGAGATTTGAGGCATAAACTTGTGTATTTCATGGTTATGCATTATATAGGAAAAAGTAAACTTCAATTTAATCACACCATGAAACAATCATCACTAGCATGAGAATGAAGCATGATATCAAGATGATCAGCAATTAAAGGTTTAATCATGCTACCATATAATTTCAGATTATTGATTTTGCTCAACTAACTCACAAGAGAAGAGTTTAGATTACCAGTGTATTTAGCATTCTTCAAGCCAAATACCTTTTAGATTCTTTACACCCTTGGCTGAAGAAAATCTCTCTCCTTTTTTTGTTTGCAAAGGAATGTTTATTGTATCTTTCATCAAGGTGTCCTTCAAGTTGAAATTTCTTGCTCATAAATCCTGTATCATTAATAAACTCTTTTTCTTTCTTGAAGGAAAGTCATTAGTTTCTTCAAGATACAAAACATTCATACAATATATTTCTTTAGCTAGATGACTCAACATAAGATATGACAATAATTGAATATTAAGTCACTTTACTCAAGAGATTGTCTAAATATAAGCAAGCACAAGTCACTTGAACTAAAGAGATAATTTTATTAAATAATATGGTTCAAGGACACCCATGTGAGGCAATAGGAAGATTTATCAAAGTCAAACTAATTTTTTTTTTATTTTCAGAAGCAATTTAGCTTAGATTCTATTTGCTTAAAATAATTATCAATAAGATATACCAGTTAAGTTTTAATCAAGTTATGTTAAATAGTTGTTTCTATCAAAATTCTGGTTATGATTCGGCTTTCAATACAAATAATCTTGTTTTAGAGAGATAGGCAATTTTCTTTTAGATTAATTAAGATTTTATATTTGACTTATGGGAGATGGTTCAAAGGAATTAATATTCATACTTTTAGAATATTTTTATGCTCAGATTAAACATGACGTGTTAACATTAATCAATAGAATTCGAGATAATTTTATGTAAGGATATTAATCATTCAATCAAGGATACAGTGATTATACTAAATGAGACACTTTAAAGATCAGATTTATTAATCTTAGATTTTTTGAATAGTCTTGAGAATTACAAAAAAAATCATTGTTATAAAACTTTTTAGTAGAATTTTCATTATGATCACGACACATTAATCATTTATGATTGAAACATATGATGCATACATGCGACTTATAGAGTAAATCATAATATATTTCAAATAATCACATAAGGAATGAGTGATATTATGATAAATTATACTCATACCTTCACAAATAATGAAATAAGATTTCATAAGTATTATGCTCAATAAAGTTTTAACATGAAGGTATGAAATCAGCATCAAGTGTTTATACTAGAGAGGAAATTTAGATTTTTGTAAACTTGAAGAAGAAGGTTATATATATATCCATTCATTGTTTTCTTATCATGATGCAAGCACTAGAAAGTTTCATGCTAAACTCGTTGAGATAAAATTTAACATATGAGGCATTTAAAAACTTTGATGCAGAGAGTATCGTAATTTCATAAAAAAGATAATTTCAATACACGAAGTAGAATGTTAAACCTTATACTAAATTTAATGAATAAAATGAGACTTATCTTTAATTATGTGTCAATGCACCCATTTGTATGAAAATTTCATTTGTTCCATGGGTAGCTTGGCACACCTACATCTATACCCTCATATTTTTCATTTTGGGTACCCAAGCTTGCTTGGGTCCTTGAGGGTTAGTGCATATGGTTCCTTTTGGAATCCAAATTTGTTTAATCGTAATAACTTTACCATTTGATTTATTCGAATTAGAACCATAAATAAAGTTTTTATGCCCAATCTTTTTATATTTGAAATAAGTTATCTTATTTGATGGTTTGCTTGGCAAATTAATAACCTTTTTCTTTAGGGTTTTATTATTGAGCAAAGGAATCCAGCCAAGTCTTGATTTATCAAAAACAGCATGTTGGCTTTCAAACATCGTTTTTAATTTTTCTGAACTTACAGTGAATTTGTTAATAAAAGATTTTAATTGGTTGATTTCTTCATTTAGGTTTTGATTTTTTTTAATTAAATTCTGATTTTTCTGAATCAATTATTCTGAATTTAACCTTAAGCTTTCATTTTTAGAATTTAGTTTGTCTTGTATTTCAGCAAAAGAATTTCTTTCTTTTGAAATTTTTAGATTTAGTTTCTTAGAATTTTTATTCTTCATAGCTAGTTTTCTACATTCACAATACAATTCATGAAAAGCATTTAATAATTCATCATAAGAAAATTCTTCTTGAAAATCATTTGATGTAAGAGTAGATTCAGATTGTACCTTATCTTCTTGTGCCATAAAGCACAAGTTAGTTACCCCTTGTACTTCTTTGGAGCTAGTATCATCATTGTTGCTCCTAACTTTTATTTTCTTGCTTGACTCTTCCTTGGTCAAGGCTTTCTTCCTTTTTATCTCTTTCTTACTTTCTTCTTGCTTCCTCTTCTTCTTTGTCTTTAGGAAGCTTTTGAATTTTTCGGTGTTTGGGTATGGATCCTTGTTTTCATCACCGAATTCTTCATTTGTTGTTCTTTCTTCCGGATTGGGAGATTCAACATCGTTTTCTGCAGGCTCACTGTTAGTATGTAATTGAAGCATATGTGAGCTAAACAGAATATTGTCATAAATATTTTCTAAAGTATCCCAGATTTTCTTAGCAGATAAACATGCAGAGATTTTATTAAATTCAGTTTCATGGATAGCACAATATAGTATGTTCATAGCATTAGCATTCAATTGTGCTAAGTCTTTTTCATTAATAGTGTGAGAGAGTGAGTGAGGGCCTCTAGTAATGATGTACCATAATTCATAGTTTGAAGCTTGAATGAATATCCTCATTCTAGCTTTCCAATAAGTGTAGTTTGTGCCATTAAATAGAGGTGGTCTATCAATTAATTGTCCCTCTCCTATAGAACATCCCACTTGGATTGTCATGATCTTTAACTCTTGATTGTGAGATCAATGGGTACTATTAGAGCACCTTGCTCTGATACCACTTGTTGCCCAAGGTGACAATCCAAGAGGGGGGGTGAATTGGTTTCTTCTAAATTTTTGGTACTTTTAAAACTTTCTAAATTAAGTGCGATGGATGCTCTCTTAGGTTATTTAAGTGAGTTAATCTAATGCAAGAAGAGAAGATAAAGCAAGAGAAAATGAAAGCACAAACACAATGCAAACACACCAATATATAGTGGTTCGGTGCTCTCCTTAGCACCTACGTCCACTCCCCAAGCGTACCCTTGGAAATTCACTATAATCTTGCGGATTACAGTTGGATTGTTTTCCGGGCTCACAATCCAAAAACCTTGTTGGTTTTACGGGCTCACCAACGAACCTATACACTTGGTTTTCCGGGCTCACCAAGAACCTTGTTGGTTTTGCGGGCTCACCAACGAACCTATACAACTTTGGTTTTCCGGGTTCACCAAAAACCTTTGTTGGTTTTGCGGGCTTACCAACGAACCTTTGTTGGTTTTGCGGGCTTACCAACGAACCTTTACAAAGTGTTTATACAAATGAAAAGAAAAGATTTAAACTCCTAGATGAGCATATAAAGCAATATGAACAACAAGAAGAGTTAGAAAGAAATTATCGCTTTGAAGTCGCTTTGCTCTTCTTGGTCAAGGAAGCTTCACTCTTCAATGGGGGAAGGAGCTCTTAATGCCTCTTTGAATCTGCTCAATCCCTTTCTTTGATTCTTGAATGAAGCTCTTGATGAAGCTTGTCTTGCTAGGGTTCTCTCTTGAATGCACTTGATGTATTTTCCCCAAAAGCTTGCTTCCTCTAATGAATACTCCCTCTTAAATACTTCTCCAACCTCCAAATAGTCCTTTCTGACCGTTGGATTGAAGAAACTAGCCGTTTATAGCCGTTGGGAGTCCAAAAAGCATTTCTGCACAACTAGCCGTTATGTTCAGCCCGTGTTTGGGTCGGCTCAACCTGTCCTTGGGTCGACCCAACCTTCACTTGGGTCGACTCAACCATTTCTTGGGTCGACCCTCTCAGAAAACACAGAAACTTGAAATTCAGCCTTCTGTTGCCTTGGGTCGACCCAACCTTTCTTTGGGTCGACCCAAGGTCAGCTTCAGAAAATTCAGAGCCTTGAACTTCAGCCTTTCTTCACTTGGGTCGACTCAACCTTTCTTTGGGTCGACTCAAGGTTTACTTGGGTCGACTCAACTTCTTCTTGGGTCGACCTTCTCAGTAAATCCAGAGAGCATTCTTCCTTTGCATTTTGAGGTTCTTTGGAGGTTGGGTCGACTCTTGCTTACCTTGGGTCGACCCAACTCACTGTTCATTTATGCTGTTTTTGCAGGAGTGTGCCAGATGATTCCTTGATGTGCCGGGGTCGACCCAATCAACCTATGGGTCGACTCAATCCACACTTTGCTGCATTCTCAAGGTTAGTTTCATCCAAATGAACAAGACCATATATATATTTCCAATTAAGCAAATGTACTGAGAGCAATGAACTTATAAATAAAGTATCAATTTTAACTTATAGCATACTCTAGAGAATTGCTTGTTAATCATCAAAATAACACTATCATCCTCACTAGTATTCAAAGGAATAAGACGTGAAAATGTCTACGTAGTAGATCTTGAAGATCTTGCCAAAAATAACCCTTGGTTAGTAGCTAGTGATACTAAGGTTAATGATATAAGTTGGCTATGGCACCGGAAATTAGGTCATGCAAGTATGGATACAATATCAAAACTAGTTAAAAGAGATTCTGTAATAGGTTTGCCAAAACTAAAATTTGAGAAAAATAAAATTTGTGAAGCATGTCAATATGGCAAACAATCTACGAGCTCTTTTAAATCCATAAATTATGTCACTACTACTAGACCCCTTGAACTACTACACATGGATCTATTTGGACCAACTAGAACTACAAGTCTTGGTGGAAACAAGTATGGACTTGTCATTGTAGATGATTTTTCTAGATACACATGGGTCATGTTCTTAGCTCATAAAGATGACGCATTTTCTGTGTTTAAGAAATTTCATAAGGAAGTTACTAATTCAAGAAATGCTTCAGTTATAGCTATTAGGAGTGATCATGGAACGCAATTTGAAAATCATCTATTTGACGAATTTTGTAGTAAAAAGGGGATAACTCATAATTTCTCTGCACCTTAGACACCACAATAAAATGGAGTTGTAGAAAGAAAGAATAGAACTCTAGAGGAAATGGCTAGAACCATGCTCTGTGAAAGTAACCTCCCTAAGTACTTTTGGGGAGAAGCCATTAATACATCATGTCATATACTAAATAGAGTATTATTGAGACCCATTATAAAGAAAACACCTTATGAACTTTGGAGAAATAGAAAGCCTAAAGTAAACTATTTTCATGTTTTTGGATGTAGGTGTTTCATTCATAATAATGGCAAAGATAACTTAGGTAAATTTGATTCTAAATCTGATGAAGGTATCTTTTTGGGATATTCTACATCAAGTAAAGCTTATAGAGTCTTTAACAAAAGAACCCTTGTTATTGAAGAGTTTATACATGTTGTTTTTGATGATACTAATGATATCTCTTCTAGCAAGAAAGTAGCTCTTGATGATGATGCAGAAATTCTTGAAGAAAAAATTGATGAGATTACATTACAAGAAGATGAACCAAAGCAAATTGGAGAAGCATCAACAAGCCAAGAGATAATTGTTGATCATGGGCTGACTAAGGCTTGGAGGTATGCTCATGGTCATCCTAAGAAATTAATTTTTGATGATCCCTCTCAACCTGTTAGAACTAGAGCATCTCTTAGGAACTTAAATAATCATCTAACATTTGTCTCACACTTTGAACCTAAAAACATAGAAGAAGCTGAAAATGATGTAAATTGGATAAATGCAATGCAAGAAGAGCTAAACCAATTCACTAAAAACAAGGTATGGAACCTAGTTGAACGACCCACTGAATACTCAATAATAGGAACTAAATAGATATATAAAAATAAACTTGATGAAAATGGAATCGTGATTAGGAACAAGGCTAGACTAGTAGCAAAGGGCTATAATCAAGAAGAAGGTATAGACTTTGATTAAACTTTTGCTCCTGTAGCTAGACTTGAAGCAATTAGATTATTACTAGCATTTGCATGCTCTAAAGATTTCAAACTATTTCAAATGGATGTAAAGAGTGCCTTTTTGAATGGGTATATTAATGAGGAGGTGTATGTAGAACAACCTCCTGGTTTTGAAAATCATCAATACCCCAATCATGTGTATAAACTAAACAAAGCACTTTATGGTTTGAAACAAGCTCCTAGAGCATGGTATGAAAGACTTAGCAAATTTCTATTAGACCATGAATTCTCTAGAGAAAATGTTGATACAACGCTGTTTTTAAAAAAGAAAAATAAAGAAATGTTAGTAGTGCAGATTTATGTAGATGATATTATTTTCGGTGCTACTAACAATCACCTCTGTGAAGAATTTGCTGACTTAATGCAGAGTGAATTTGAAATGAGCATGATGGGAGAGCTGAACTATTTCCTCGGGCTCCAAATCAAACAATCTGAAGAGGGGATCTTCATCAATCAAGCTAAATACATCAAGGAGATGCTTAAGAAGTTTGATATGGAAGGAAACAAGTTAATCAGCACACCCATGAGTTCATCATGCAAACTAGATAAAGATGAATCAGGTAAATCAGTAGATCAAAAGATGTATAGAGGTATGATAGGATCTTTATTATATCTCACTGCAAGTAGACCTGATATCATGTTTAGTGTATGCATATGTGCTAGATATCAATCTAATCCTAAGGAATCACACTTAATTACTGTTAAGAGAATTTTTAAATACCTAATAGGAACAAAAACCATAGGGTTATGGTATTCTAAAGATTCGAGCATAAACTTAATAGGGTACACTGATTCAGACTTCGCTGGTTGCAAACTTGATAGAAAAAGCACCAGCATGTCATATCAATTCTTAGGAGAAAACTTAATCTCTTGGTTTAGCAAGAAACAAAACTCGATTGCACTATCTACGGCTGAAGTCGAATATGTTGCTGCCGGGAGTTGTTGTGCTCAAATCTTGTGGATTAAACAACAACTTGAAGATTATGGCATTAAACAAGATAAAATTCTCATTAACTGTGATAATACAAGTGCCATTAATCTAACTAAAAATCCAATTCAGTATTCAAGAACTAAACACATTGAGATAAGACATCACTTCATAAGAGATCATGTACTGAATGATGATGTGACACTTCAATTTGTTTGTACTGATGATCAATTTGCTGATATCTTTACAAAATCTTTGAGTGAAGATCGAGTTTGCATACTTAGAAGAGGGTTAGGAGTGATTGATCCATTCTAGTGATACTCTCCTCTAGTTCATAGATTTTGAGGATTAGTTTATGTTGGACATAGGATTGCTTATCTATGATCATCAAATCAGTTCTTAAATCCTAGATAAGCCCATAACTCTCTCTTTTGGCACGAAAATAACAATATTTTTGGTTGTGTGCCAGAGTTCGAGTCGACTCGGACACATTTTAGAGTCGGCTCATGGGGGAGTCGACTCGCGCATATTTGGGAGTCAACTCGCGGTCGAGTCGACTCGCGACTTACCGGAGTCGACTCGAGGTCGGAAATCCGATTTTTAACCCTAATCGAAACGTTTATTCCTCACTTCTATTCACAGCCGACACTGTTCCAAAACCCTAGAGCCGTCTCCGAACTCGTCTCCGACCCATTCTAGGTCTTCTCCGTCGAGTTTTCCTCCTATTTTCCGTGTCCTTCCCCGTTGTTAGGTTAAAAAATGCCTAGGAAGGTCATTGTCCCGAGCCGAAAGAGACCCTCCTCCGCGAGTGGGGCCGAGCGACGGTCCAAGGCTCGGAACGAACCGGCGAGGCCACCACCTCCAGTTCCTTCCCCGCCTGGGCCGGTTCCCTCGCGCTCATGCGCCGGGAAGGTTGTCTCTACCGGGAGGCAAGTCAACTTTGACTTCCTCTCTCGGGAAGGGTTCAACCTAGGGCATCACCTTAGGGCCCAGGGTTTAGAGTTTTTCTGCACACTTGACCTTCCTACCTATCCAGGGCTAGTTAGGAAATTCTATGGTACAGTCGCACGGGTTAGCGGGGGTATCCAGGGAACTGTTATGGGTGTCCCTATTTTCATCTCGGAGGATTTCATTGCTCGAGTCCTCCATCTCTCGAGTGAGAAGATTATTCCCACACACCCCTCTGATAGGACAGAGGCCCTTACGACCATCTTAGGGAGTCCACCCTTGTCCCCCATAGAGGAGGTGTTCGCAAATCAGCTTTCGGCTGAAATGCGGCTTCTCCTAAGTGTCATCTCTAGGACTCTCTTCTCCAAAACGGGTAGGTTCGATTTTATTTCAGAGAGAGACCTAGCACTGATGTACCATCTCCTTCAAGACACTCCCATCAACTTCCCCAAGCTCATCTACAAATACCTTTGTCAACCCCTAGATAAACCTAGGCTCAGCCTCCCTTATGGCATGTTATTCACCCTTTTATTTAGGGAGTTAGAGGTCCCTATTCCTGAGGGGGAACCCTCTCGCTCACTGCGGTTTACAGATCACATGGGTGAGGGGACCTTTCATCGGATGGGCTTCCATAAGGTCGGGGGCTACCACACCATCTGACCCTACCACTCATCACTCCCCTAGCCCTGACCATGACCACCACTATACAGATCTTCCCACCTATCCTTGTACCTCTGGTCCTACACTTACTGAGCCCTCCACCTCCACTGCCCCACCTTCTCAGCAGCAGCCCCTGGAGGTCTGGATATCTTCTGAGCAGCTCCGAGAGTTGCGGCAGGAGATAGTGAGGGATCTGAGAGATGATCTGCTGAGGGAGCTCCGAGGTCCTCAGAGTGCTCCCTCCACCGAGCTAGTTCCCTCCTTAGCAGCCGTGACAGAGATGGTTGCAAATCTGAAGGAAGAGATATTCAATGTGCGCAGCCTGGTCCAAGCTCAATACTGGAACATGAGTGACGTCAAGGACGACACGAAGAAGATGCGAGACGGCATCAGACATGAGCTAGGGAGCCAGAGCCAGGGTGCAGAGAGACTAGCCCAAGCACTGCTCTCCAAGTTGGACACCCTTCAGGCGAGTGTGACCGAGCTTACCACGATACAGTCTAGGGCCACCTCGGAGATCATCAAGCAACTAGGGAACGTCTCGGAGGGGATAAGCTTAGTCTTGCAAGTGACTAGGCTTAGAGGAGAAGCTGCATCCTCCACTGCAAAGAAACCCTAGTGTAGCTTTGTTTGCAATCTTATGATGTATTTGTTTTCTATATTTTTTTTTAATTGTACTCAATTCAGCATCAATACAATGAGTAGACATTTTTTTTACAAACTGTGCAATACTTTTCTATGTTCTGCACTTCTTTTTGCTATGATTACAAAAAGAGGGAGAAAATATATTGAATTGAAATGTAAAGGAAATCACTAAAAAGAAAATTCTTAAAGCAAAAATTAATTTATTCTAAGTGGATTCGATACCTCGAGGCTCATTATCTCTCTGATTAGGGCTCCTAAAGGAGTAATCTCCAGAATCTATTCAAGAAATATTCGGAGATTAGTTGAATCTTACTCAAGAACAAATTGTCAGATTTTTCCTCTAAAACCAAAAATTTAAGCTCAAAAGCTTCAAGACATTAAAAGAAAATTCAGAGAATCTAAACAAAATTGAATGCATATATTGAGGGAGAGAATCTGAAATCTTAAGAAAGCGAAATCATTAACTACAAATAAGCCAAACAATTGATTGCATGATATGAAGGCTTATATAATTTCAAATGAAATGGAGAGCTTTAATTTCAGGATTTACTGATCCATACCTTTCAATTCTGGATAGATTAAAATAACCAGACATTTGAATTCATTTCAAAACTTTTACTGAATGATTGAGCAATTCACTTCAAAAATATTCAATGTTTTGTCATCATCAAAAAGGGGGAGATTGTGGAGTGATTGATTATAACCCTATTTGATTTTGATGAGCACAAAGCCATTGAGTATATTTTATGTTATACTAATGACTTCAATCCAGCATATCAGGCAAAATTTGTAAGAATCCTCTTTTGAGTGCATGTGAAAATCAGCTTAAGTCAAAGGCTGAAACTCGAGTCGACTCCGGAAGATTTCGAGTCGACTCCAAGTGTTTCAGACGTTCTGGCACAAGCTCGAGTCGACTCCGGCACACTGCGAGTCGACTCCGACAGAGAACAGACAGCAGGACAGAAAGATGAATTTCAGACCCTGTCACCGAGTCGACTCCTGAAGAATTCGAGTCGACTCCGATGCTTGCCGAGTCAAGTTCCGAGTCGACTCCAAGGAGTAACAGACAGAAAGACAGAGAAGTTGTTTTGGACTCTGAGAATCGAGTCGACTCCAGAAGAACTCGAGTCGACTCCGACGTTTGGCGAGTCGACTCCTAAAGAAGCAAGAGTCGACTCTCAGAGGAATGTAAGACTAAAAGTCAGAGAGCCAACTTCGGTGTCTGAGAGCCGAGTCGACTCCAGCAAAGTGCGAGTCGACTCCGAGGCAGTTCAACTCCAAAGACAGAAGACCAGTTTTTCAGGCTCTGAGAGCCGAGTCGACTCCAAGAGAATCCGAGTCGACTCGAGGAAGTAAACCCAAAAGAAAGATCTTTAGATTCCTGAAAAACGAGTCGTCTCTAGAAGAGAGAGTCATCTCCGAATATTGGCGAGTCGACTCCAAGTTTGGCCGAGTCGACTCCAGAACGGGACAGCACTTTATTTCAAATTTTGAATAGTGGGCGAGTCGCCTCCCGTAAAGCATGAGTCGACTCCAGCAACAGCCGAGTCGACTCCAGATCGAGCGAGTCGACTCCGATCCCAACGGACACTGAGTCAGGAGTTGCAGATTGTGCAGAACGGCTCTAAAAGTGTGTCTAACGGCTAGTTTTCGATGGAGATTGCTTAAATAGCCAGAATGAAAAGTAATAGAGACAGAGAGAGACACTCCATTCAAAGCAAAAGAGATTTCCACCTACCAAAGCTTCTCAAGAGTAAATACCAGTGAAAGAAGGAAGAAGTGCATTAAAAGTCTATCCTCCAAACGTCTTCCTCGCATTCAAGGCTCCCCTTCTGACAGCAAATCTTCAGCACACTCAAGAGGAGTTGCAGAGTTTGAGAAGCCCCCTTCGTCACATTCAAAAATCTGTTTGAGGGCTTCTAACTCTTCTTTATTAATATTGTTTATATTTGCTTTTCAAGAAGCTATCCTTGTACTCTTTTCAAATTGCTTTTCTTACTTGATTCAATCAAGGGATTAAATCAAGGGTGTGAAGGTTGGTTGGTGAGCCGAGGGTAAAACCAACGTGTAGGGTTCGATTGTGATCCCGGAAAAACAATCGGGTGGTTCTAGTCGGTGAGCCTGTGAAAACTGACCGAGTTCATTGTGATCTCGTAAAACAACAAGTTGGGTTGTGAGCTTGTAAAACAACCGGCTGTAATCCGAGGGATTATAGTGAACTCTCAAGTGAAGCTTGGGGAGTGGACGTAGGAGCAAGGGATTAGCTCCGAACCACTATAAAATCTCTTGTGTTTGTGATTGTATAATTGTCTCTCCCATTCCCTTCATCCACTGCATATAGTAAACTAATTAATCCACTTGCAATAAGGTTTAATTAGTTACTCATTAAGTTTTAATTTGCAATTATTACTTAAAACCCAATTCAACCCCCCCCCCCCCTCTTGGGTTGTCTTCTTGGGCAACAAATTGTAAATTAGAAAGTTTGATTTATTAGCATGAATGGTGAAAGCCAAATAGCAGCTATTGTTGAGCCCTCATTTGATTTACCCTTTCATAGAACACTATTCATTCTTAGAAAGTAGACAGCAAATCTCCCATGCATAGAGTTTAATTGAATAACATAAAGAATATCATAAATAATAGACATGCAATTTGGCTATTCTTGTTCTTTAGCTCTCATCAGAAACTCCAGCTCTTAGTTTGAGTCATTTAACATTAGGGGAGTTATCTCTTGATTGCTGAAGCCAAAACAGTTCAAGACCACCAACTGGCCTACGGTTTATATCCAATTAATTTTATGTGCATACATAAAAAGGGTGTCACATAACCAAATCTATGGTTCTATTTCGAGGTGTTTTTGATGACATAAAATCTCAATCATTTGCACCATCAACAGGATCAGACTCCAATCTCATGAAAAATATAACAAAGATTAACGAACCTTAAATCTTACAAAAAATGATCTTACCTGAGAAATCAGATCCAATCTGATCCTCCTTGGGTTGGGTTTAGATCAAGGATTTTTTAGTTTAGGATCGGCTATGGGTTAGATTTTTGACCGAACTTTAAATAAATCAGGTTATGGGTCAAGCTTTAACTCAATTCGTGTCACGATGGTAGGGTTTTATTTGCATCGAAATAATTTAAGTGGGGCTGAGTTATGAGTTTGCATAAGAGCTTTTTAATTGATTGGTTTTCAATGCCAATAGTTTAAATCATTTTACTAATTAGTTAGTAAAAATTATAAGAACTGGATTTGATAAATCAGGCTAGGTTTGTTAGGTATGAAAATAAAACCTCAATGGTTTCAAGGTTTTGGAGAAAATTATGACATTGCATTCTTGGGTATAATGCATTATGGTTCACTCTCAAACCTCGATCCACATAATATGTAATTAGATTAATTTATAGAGTAGATGCCTTACTCCTTATAAAAGAAAAGGCAATTATTCTTAATTTTATAGGATTTTTAACTTCATATCATTTTTTAAATGCACAAGCTTTTATTTGTAACTCAACCCTAGGTTACCCATACCAAAACATAAAAAACCGACATAACTTTGTATGTTTTACTTGGGAAACATTTGTATATCTTAATAGATCCATCTGCCCTGCCTACTATCTCTTTAAATATACACAATGCATCAATCGAAAAGAAAGAAATATATTTATCAAATTGATTCAAATCAATGATTTTCTTATATAAGTTCTTGTTGATAGAATGTGACCATAGTTTTGCACTGGCCATCGATCAACTCTAGGTTTGCAATTCATGGCATGAGTGAGTATGGACTTTCAAAGAGCTATTAAGGTTAATCTAACCTTAGCATCTTTGATCTGATGACCAAATGGGCTTACTGCTCTTAGTTTAACTGGTCAAAACTTTTTTGGACCTCTTTGTTTGAAGTTTTGCTAAAAAAGTTTTATTTGCTTATTGAAGCTTTGTAGGTCGAAGAAGCCAAAGTCAAGTCTTGGCTTTTTATGTGGCTTTCCTTAAGTAACGAGCAAAGAGCAATGGAAGATCAAGTCAAATTTTGGTTTCAAACAAGTGGAAGTTTCAGTCGAATGGATCAATTAGTTATCATCTACCGATGATGAAACCCTCCTCCTATATCCATATTTGAGCCAACTTGTTCAAAGTATAGGTGGAGTTGTACTTATCAATTCGACTAAAACAAGCTACATTTATTAATCAATGCTCCTTTCTCTCTTCAAAGAGCAATATAAATTTGCTCTTACAAAATGCCACCATATATTTGATACAAAATCTAGCTATGCTCGTGGCATCGGTGATGGAAGCATCACATTCATATTTAAATGGAAAAGTCAAAATGTTGCAATTGCACACATGCCTAAGTGCAGGAAATTCCACTAGGTTGAGCTATAAGCCGTGCAAGGTTACAAGGCAGTAAAAACTGTAGCTGACTGGCCCCTCAAAAACAAAAGCAAGCCAAAACATAATGCACCCTGCTTGTATGTACTAAATCCCTGAAAAAACCAGTCAAAAAAAAGGTGCATGGGTGGCATGAGTGGCTGCCATCTACTGCTCCAGGATATTTGAGGCATGATAGGTGGAGACGTCATCTTCTAGGCCAAGCATGTCTAAAGAGATGCTAATGAAGCTACATATTGGGTGGCTTCGTTTGTGACAAATCACTCTATAGTAGTGCCCTGAATTGGTGAGAAAGAGCTGCCTAGAGCCCTTTAGGACATGCTACTAGAGAGAGAGAGAGAGGTAAAAGATAAGAGCTCACCCTTCACCTTCGGCTCTATCTCATCCCTCACATGTGCCAACACATTGGCGCAGTAACATGTGCCATCGTACCTCCCCGCTCCTTGCATCCCCCCTCTCCAAGATCCGACAATAAAATCCGCTTCTAGAAAGAGTTCTCACGGTAAAAATGCCGAAGACCGTCTCCGTGGAATCTGGGCAAATGATCAATTGACAGAAGGAAACTTTCAGACTGCAATTGCAAATGATTCTCATTTCCATTTCTTTCTTTTTAGAGTTAACATCGGTCCTTAATTCAGTTAGCTGCTATATATCAAGCTTTTAACCGTTACATATGTAGGTTGTGTTTGGATGCTGAAGAGTTAAACGGGGGATAAATACATTTAACCATTGGTAACCATCTCTAGATTAGCTAATTAACCATGGATTATAATTATTCGTTATTTGCTTGCTGCTCACTTTACCTGCCATAAATTCTATGATGGAGAAATATGCTGTTTGATTGAAAGATGTGTTGCCCAAGGTGACAACCCAAGAGAGGGGGTGAATTGGGTTTTCTAAAAATTATGTTCCCTAATTTTTACTTTGAATTGAATGCAGCGGAATGATAAGATGTTATTTACTTAAGCTCTAGGCAATTACAAGTAAAGTAGTGGAAAATTAAGCTAGAGCAATTATACTATGGCCTGAGGGTGCAATTGATCTAAAGTTAACTTATAGTTGTATGATCAATTTTAATCTATGTGTATGGTAAGAATGGAGAGGAAGCTAAGCAAATTCTAAACAATCACTTATAACTCTATAGAAAACAAAGCTAGAGATATTACACAATCAAGAATGAATGTAAGGCATGAAATACAAGAGATAAGGCATCACAAATATAAAGATGTATAGCGGTTCGGTGCACCCCAGCACCAACATCCACTCCCCAAGACCTCTTAGGAATTTCACTATAATTTCTCAGATTACAGCCGATTGTTTTACAAGCTCACAACCCAACTTGTTGTTTTGCGAGATCACAACGAACTCGGTCGATTTTCACAGGCTCACCGACTAGAACCAACCGATTGTTTTCACAGGCTCACAATCCAACCCAGTTGGTTTTCCCAAAGGCTCACCAACCACAACCTTACAACGATTGTTTTCCGGATTCACAATCAACCCAGTTGGTTTTTCCAAAGGCTCACCAACCACAACCTTACAACGTTGGTTTTTCCTTTGGCTCACCAACAAACCTTAACCCCTTGATTCAATCCCTTGATTGAATCAAGTTACAAGATATTAGAACAAGAATTTAAAATAAATACAAGCTTCTTAAACAAGCAAATATAGCAATGTAAACAAGTAGAGTAAAGAGAAGAAGCCCTCAAACAAATTTGTAGATGAAGGAACTCGGCTTCTTCTTTACTTGACCCTCTTCTGATTTTGCATGAAGTAGAGGATCACCGAGGCAGCACACAGTTGGTGAGGAAGCTTTGGAATTCACTTGGATGCTCTTCTTCTCTCTCTTTTACTTTGAATGGCTCTTTTGTGCTTTTGGGAGCTTTCTCTTGTAATCTCTTTGAAATCTCTTCCCTAAATATTCTCTCCCACTTCCATAACTTCTTTCCTAGCTCTCCCCTTGATTTTATAGCTTTGGATAGCGTGGAAACAAAAATCTAGCCGTTAGAGACAAAAAATAGAGCCGTTATGACCCGTCTGCACATTCTGACAATGTATCCGTTGGGATCGGAGTCGACTCGCGCGATCTGGAGACGACTCGGCTGTTACTGGAGTCGACTCGTGCTTGACTGGAGACGACTCGGCCACTGTTCTAAATTTGAATTAATGTGCATGCCTTGTCCTAGGGTCGACTCGGACCAAACTGGAGTCGACTCGCCAATAGCTGGAGACGACTTGGGCACTTGGGGGTCGGCTCATTCTCAGGAATCCAGAGGACATATTTTCTGATTTTCTTCCTCGAGTCGACTCGGATTCTCTTGGAGTCGACTCGGCTCTCAGAGCCCAAAAACTGATCCTCTGTCTTTGAAGTTGAACTGCCTCGGAGTCGACTCGGATTATCTTGGAGTCGACTCGGTTCTCAGAGTCACTTTGTTTGATTTTCTACCTTTCAGTCTGCTTTCCTTTGAGAGTCGACTCTTGCTTGTTTAGGAGTCGACTTGCCAAACATTGGAGTCGACTCGAATTCTTCTGGAATCGACTCGGTAACAGGATGCAGAAAATACTTCTCTGTCTGTCTGTCTGTTACTCCTTGGAGTCGACTCGGAACTGTAGGAGTCGACTCGAGCGCCGTTCTTTTGAATTTTTCTTGAAATTTGCTCTTATAAATTGAAGCCTTTGAACTTGAACCTTGGGCCAATGAGGTGTGGCTTTCTTCCAATTTTTCTTGAGAGCTTTGGAGGCCTTCTTGTATTGTTCCAACTTGCTATGTTCCTTGCAAAATAAATGTCTTTCTCCTTGCAACACAAACATTAGTATTTATACTTCAAGGTTTTGTGATCATCAAAATCAATCTTTAAATCAATCTTTGGGTCATCAGTCTCCCCCTTTTTGATGATGACAAAACTTGAAGTATATGCAATATAAAATATATTGTGTTCTAGAAGTAATGCATAGCTAAGTTGTTTGAAGTAGAAAATATATATCTTTAAAATATACTTCATGATAATGCTTTAGATTTAATCAACTTAACATAATCAACACATAAAGCATTATGAGCATATACTTAGATATTTCTCCCCCTTTTTGACAACATCAAAAAGATAGTGAAACATTAAGCACAAAGATAAAAATACTCAAATATTTTTTTTTCTTATTATACTCTGATTTGCATGTCAAATTATTGCAAAAATATGAATCATATAACTCAAGGCAATAATGTTAGAAAAAGATTAATGAGCATAAACCAGAGCCAATTAAGATAATTTCAGAGGAGAACACATCGAATGTGATTCCAAAGATAGTTTTCAAATCAAGTGTAGGTGGAATCTTTCTTAAGTTAATTCAAGAAGTACCACAAATGATATTTAAGGAAAGCACGAATGAAAATCTAACCTCTCTTCAATAATAAGTATGAAAGCTTGTTCATTTAAGATCTTTTGCCCAATATATTAAGTATTTTAGCAACATGAGAGCAATTTAACTGATTTTCAGAGTATAAGAGCAATATATTAAGTATGATTGCAAAGTTCTTTTATGGTGTAAAAATATTGTGGCATAAATACCAAAATATGAATTCATGCAATTTATGATATATCTTAGAGCATACATAAAATTCAAAGCTTTGAAGGTTCTTTTAGAGCTCTTTTAAAGACTTTATTCCTTTAAAAAGAAGCACATTTTGGTACATATAATAATGAATTGGCACAAAATTGAAGTTCTAAAGAACAAGCCAATAAGAACTCATTAGTGAATTCCAAAAATAGGTTTTCTAAGAGATACTCAAGAAAATTCAACACATTATTCTCCCCCTTTTTCATTAAGTTAGAGGCTCTTAAGATCAACTATTTGAATTGGAATTTGGTTCATGATTTATGCATAGGATATATTAACCAAATAACAAGCCTCAAGGTGTATCATAAATTCTTTCTCTCTCCTTTAGTTATAGATTTATGCGATGAGTTTCAGCATAGGTTATACTAATGAGAGCATATTTTCATAAAGCTCAAAGTTTGAGATAAGATAACCTCTATAGAACTCAACTCAAGGTATAGACTTATTATGTAACTAAGGCTAGTAAGTCCATACAAGGAGGTTCATCAAAATCAATCCATAAAATTCAAGGTATGCATCAAATTAAAGTAACTTTAGGATAAGATACTGAATATCTAAAGCTCCCCCTCAAAAGATGCATTCTTCTTTAATCATTCTTTTCTTTTGTTGAATTTCAGATTTTAATGATAAACGTGAATAAAACTGAAATTCTATGATATCGAGAATGTAGATTGATCTAGAGTTATTCAAAATTTGTACCAATTACTCTTTCTAATCCTTTAAGAACAAGTTATGCTTTCTCTAAATCTTTGAAAAAATGTATAGAAATATTAATCAGAAAATGATTCATTTGAAGCTCAAATTGTTTCAAAAGCATTTATATTTTCTTTCTTTTAAGAATCATTTGAGTGAGCTGAAATGTTTCTAGACTTAAGATCATTCACTCTTTTATAGAACTCAATTGCTTAATCATAGTTTTTCAGCAATGTATACATGAAGCACAATAAATCTTTTTAATATCAAAATAAAATTATATATTTAAAAATATTTGTTTGCAATCAAGATCATTGAAAGACACATCATTTAGACCAATATTAGTACACTTTAATGATAAGAAAAGATATGTTTCGGATGCGTATCGAGAGAATCAACCAAGGCGTCAAAATTAATTCTGTTTTTCTTATGTTAAAATTTTTATTTAGAAATTATATTGAGTTATTCTCCTAAATGACGCGATCATTGAAACATATAACTAAGGTTACAAAGATGTAATGATATAAGCATTTTTAAGTAAAGTTTAAGCTTTTATACAAAATCAGATTCTGAATTTTCATAAGAATTTCCAAGAAGGCTTTCAAAATTATAATTTGAGATATGTATCTTCTACATTGTAGCTCATCTTAAATTACTAAGATTGAAAACACATATTTCAATAACATTAGAGCACTTTCAGAATCTTTGTATTTAATATTGAGTTTCGATACAAAATGGAGGAATTTTTAACAAGTATTAGGACATTATGTATCAAAGTTAGGCAAGTAGAAAGATAGATCAAGATCAATTCATTTTGCCTAAATAGAAATGTCCTTCTCTTCTTCTTTTTGTAAATCTATTTAACTTTCAAAGATAATCGTGAATGATAAAATTTCTTTATAATATTACTTATAAAAAAAATTTTGTAGTATTTCAAACATTCAAGCATTGGAACACAAGTTAGTTTGAGGCAAGGGTGAAGCAAAGACTTGTGAGCAAAATTAAGACATATTTCAATCAACTTATCCAAGCATGGAGCATTACAAAATATTGAGTACCCATAATTCAAAACATCATGCCACATGCAAAATATATTATGTGTTAAGTCATGCATTAAAATATTAAGAACAAGCATGTCAAGGATCAAAATCAATTCTTTTTAAATAAACTCCCCCTATTTAAATATAATCTTTCACTAATTTCATCCTTAAGGTGTGTTTCCAAGTGATTAAAACTTGACTTGATTCTTCTTATATACTTTCATTTACTTTGTCATTCATTTCCTATTTTTTTTGAATTTCTTTTCTTAACCAATTAACGAACATTTTGATATTATTTTTCGTTTTTACTTTCTTATGTTCTATACTCTATTTGCTCCCTATCCGGTGGAGTTGGAAGGGGCACGAGGTACTACCACTAGCCTCCCTCTTGTGCCATCCCTAATATACCCTACACCGAATAGTTGGGTCAAATAGTGCCGGATACTACCACTAGCCTTCCCATTGGCACTATCCCTATGATGAGCAATATAGAAATGTTAAAATGTTCACTTCAAACTCTCCCTGTTTAAGTGTAATTTATTACGGATTTTATCCCTTCCAAACGAATGCTCACACAAGTCTCACAAATGTGCCGAATATATTATGCTTGTTTTGCTTTTCCTTAAGATTGGAGTATTTGCCTTTACTTAGATTTTACTTCTCTTGAATAATATCCATTTTCTTTTCTTTATCTCTCTCTCTTTTTGTTATTCTCAAGTAATTTACATGAAAGAGCAGAATAAAGAAATAATCTTATGTATCATATAGATGTATATCATGCAAACAATATTTTCATTATGCTCAAGAATTCATAGCTTCTCACAAGTTATTTTAAATCAGCATTTTAAGCATATACTTGTGTATTTCATGGTTATTGTTACGGGGGAACTTAGCCACCATGCCCCACGTGACCGGCACGCGCGCCCAGGAAGACTACGGCTGCCCCTTGATCCAGCAATCCGACCTCGGGTCGGATATCTTCGGCTCCGCAGCCCGACCCCGAGTCGGCTGCCCCTTGATCCAGCAATCCGACCTCGGGTCGGATATCTTCGGCTCCGCAGCCCGACCCCGAGTCGGCTGCCCCTTGATCCAGCAATCCGACCTCGGGTCGGCAATCTCTTGACAACAACAGACTGTTCCCCTGAGGCACGCCGCGGCCCCCTGCTCCACTACTCCCTGCAACGGCCGAATCCGGCGCTGCCCCACGATCCCCTGTAACAGCCGTACAAAGCGGAGCTCCACTACGCCCTGCCATGGCCGTACCCAGCGCTGCCCCACGACGCCCTGTAACGGCCACGTCAGTGGCAACCCCATCGTGCCACACGATGACCAATCCCCAGAAAAACCCCCCAGCCTGATATATATGGGGCTGGGGGGGAAGGGGGAGGGTAAGAAAGATTTTCCAGAGTATCATCTTACCTGCTACCTCTCCTTCTCCTTCTCCTTCGATCTCCCCTGACTTGATCGTCGGAGGGCCCCCACTACCCTGGTGGTGGTGCGAGGCTTGCTTGCAGGTTTCACGGCGGAGGGCGGAGCGCAACCAAAGCAATTCAAAGGGAACCCCGTTCACACCGCTGTGCCAATCGTTCTCGGTTTGGACCCCCAGCAACAGTTGGCGCTAGAGGAAGGGCCCGGATCTCAGAGCAATCGTAATGGCACGGCGAGGTGGTCGTGGAGCTTCCAATGCTTCCGGTCGCGGGGCCTCTCGCGCCTCTGGCCGGGAGGCCGCTGCATCTCCAACACACTCTCAGCAACACTCCACCGCCCCACCGCCCATTCAGACGGTCGAAGCCGCCCAGTTCGACCAGCTAGCCCAGCAGGTTCGCACCCTCGCGGAGGCGGTGCAGAATCTGCAGGGTGCGATGTCCCGGGCGCCGCAGCGGGCTCAGGAGCCGCTGCTGCCTGAGCGTTCGCCTGTCCTCCTCAACCCGCGCTCCTTCCTCTCTCATGGGGAGGAGCGCCGGCGCGAGGAGGATTCTCGAGCACGCTCCATTCTGCCGGGACCTTCCCACCGGAGCTGCGCGGGGTACGAGAGGCGGGCCCGGGCGCGTTCCCAGACCCCCCAGTCCTCGAGGAACCCGCGCTCCAGTCGGTCCCCCTCTCGCCGCTCCTTGTCTCCCACCCACCGGTCGCGCTCCCTGGACCGGCGGGTGGACGATCTCCACCGACAACTCCAGGTCCTGAAGGGCCATTCCAAAGATCCCTTCGCCGACTTAGAGATCTCCTCCCAGCCGGCGCTCGCCTCGAGGATCCTGCGGACTCCGAATCCGCCGGGGTTCAAAATGCCGGCGATCGAGCCCTATGACGGGGCGGCGGACCCGCGGGATCACGTCGAGAGTTTCAGGACCCTTATGCTCCTCCACGGAGCATCAGATCCCCTTCTCTGCAAGGCTTTCCCGGCAACCCTCCGTGGCCCGGCGAGGGCATGGTTCGCCGGGCTGGAGGCTGACTCAATCCGGTCCTTCGTCCAGTTCACTCGCCTCTTCATCACTCATTTCGCCATCAGTAGCCGGCGGCGACTGGTCTCCGACTCCCTCTTTGATGTCCGGCAAAACGAGGGAGAAAGCCTGCGGGATTATCTTACCCGCTTCAACAGGGCTACGCTGGAGGTCCGGAACCTGAGTCAGGAGGTAGCTCTTTCAGCCCTGAAGCGTGGCTTCCGAAAGGGCAGACTCACCTTCTCCCTGGACAAACGCCTGCCGCGGAGCTTCCCAGAGTTGTTGTCCCGGGCGAACCAGTATGCGGACGCCGAGGAGGCGGCCGCCCACCGGAGCAAGGAGGCCGCCGAGATCCCTCAAAAGCTTGGGAAGAAAAGGCGGAAAGAGGCACGCCAGAGGAGGAGCCCGACGCCTCAGCGTCGGCGCAGAAGCCCGTCGCCGGCGAAGAACCACGGCGCCCCACGCCCTCGTTCTCCGCCCCGACGTTTTCACCGGTACACCCCTCTCCTGACTCCCCGGGCCCAGATCCTTATGGAGATCAAGGGGCGGGAGGACCTCCCGGCCCCGAGACAGATGCGGAGGATCCCTGGGAAGAGGCCCTCCCGGGCGTACTGTGAGTACCACCGAGACCACGGCCACGACACGGAGGACTGCTTCCAGCTTCGGGACGAGATCGAGGCTCTCATCCGCCGGGGGCGTCTCGGTCGATATGTGAGCGACCGACGTCCCCCCGCAGACCCGCGTCCGGCCGACCCGGCCCCTCCGGAGCCTCGGGAGCAGAATCGACCCGTTGCGGGCGTGATCCACACTATCACTGGGGGCTGCCCCCGGCCCGTGAGGAACGCAGGGGGCCCGACGGAAGCGTCAGGGGCGGCCGTCGCAAAGAGACAGAGGGTCGGCAATGTAATCACCTTTTGTGATGAGGATGTAAAGGGGGTTCAGACCCCCCACGATGACGCCATGGTGATCTCCCTCACTATGGCAAACTATGATGTAAGGCGTGTTCTTGTGGATAGTGGAAGCTCAGCTGATATCTTGTTTTATGAGGCCTTCCAAAAGATGGGCTTGTCCAGACAATTGTTGCACAAAATATCCACCCCCCTCATAGGATTCACCGGTGACGCTGTCCCGGCGGAAGGTGTCGTTGAGCTGCCTGTGACTGCGGGCGTCGCACCCGCAGAAGCCACGGTGCGACTCGGGTTCTTGGTCGTCCGTGTTCCCTCGGCCTACAACGCTATCCTCGGACGACCCGGACTGAACGCCCTTCGCGCGGTGGTCTCTACGTACCACTTGCTCATGCGGTTCCCCACGGCGGTCGGGATCGGGGAGGTCCGAGGCGACCAACCGACCGCACGGCAATGTTTCCTAGCGACCCTCAAAGGGAAGAAGCCCGCAGAAGCCCTAAGCGTCGAGTCCCTTGATGCCAGAGACGAGGTGGCCTTGCGGCAGGGGGAGCCGGCCGAGGGTGTGGTCGAAGTTCCCCTCGAGGAAGGCCGCCGGGACCGGGTGGTCCGGGTCGGCGCCAATCTCGACCCGGGAGCTCGGGCCCGGTTGGTGGAATTCCTCCGAGCCAATGCCGATGTATTTGCCTGGTCGGCGGCCGATGTACCTGGGATCGACCCGGAGGTCATTTCTCACGCCCTCAACGTCGACCCGACCCACCGGCCAGTGAAGCAGAAGAAGAGACACTGTGCCCCGGATCGGATCCGGGTGGTCGACCAGGAGGTAGACAAACTCTTGGAGGCAGGATTCATAAGGGAGGTGAGTTACCCCGAGTGGCTGGCAAATGTTGTACTTGTCCGGAAGGCGAGCGGGAAGTGGAGGATGTGCGTCGACTATACCGACCTGAACAAGGCGTGCCCTAAGGATAGCTTCCCGCTTCCGCGGATAGACCAACTGATCGACGCGACTTCCGGATATCAGCTGCTGTCTTTCATGGACGCCTTCTCCGGTTACAACCAGATAATGATGGCCCCACAGGACGAGGAGAAAACTGCCTTTATAACGGACCGGGGGCTGTACTGCTACAAGGTAATGCCCTTCGGTCTGAAGAACGCTGGCGCCACTTACCAGCGCCTCGTCAACAAAATCTTCAAAGAGCAAATCGGCCGGAACATGGAGGTGTACGTGGACGATATGCTGGTGAAGAGCCGCCAGGCAGACCAGCACATCGTGGATCTGGAGGAGACTTTCACCACCTTACGGAAGTTTCGCATGAAGCTGAACCCAGCGAAGTGCACCTTTGACGCTTCGGCCGGGAGGTTCCTTGGTTTCATTGTCAACCAGCGGGGTATCGAAGCCAACCCGGACAAAATCAAGGCCATCCAAGGTATGTCCCCTCCGACCAAAGTAAAGGAAGTTCAGGAGCTCGCTGGAAGGGTCGCCGCGCTCGGACGATTTGTGGCAAAATCGGCCGAACGCTGCCAACCATTCTTCAAGGTGTTAAAACGCCCAAAAGACTTCCTCTGGACGGCCGAATGTCAAGCAGCATTCGACCAGCTCAAGGAATACCTGGCGTCTCCTCCCCTACTGTCCAAGCCGCAAGAAGGGGAGATGCTCTACCTCTATCTGGCGGTCTCCCCAACCGCGGTCAGTGCGGTGCTGGTTCGGGAAGAGGCAAAGCTCCAGAAGCCTGTGTACTACATCAGCCGGGTCCTACGGGACGCCGAGACGCGGTATACGAAGGCTGAAAAGATCGCCTTCGCGCTGCTGACCGCGACCAGGAGGCTCCGCCCCTATTTCCAGGCCCATTCTGTCACCCTCTTAACTGATCAACCGTTACGACAGATCCTCAGCAACCCCGAGAATGCGGGACGGCTGGTGAAGTGGGCAGTAGAACTCGGTGAGTTCGACATCCGCTACCAGCCTCGACCCGCCATCAAGGCCCAGGTGCTCGCGGACTTCCTCGCTGAGTGCACGGTGCAGGAGGCGGAACCTAGACCGCCGGAAACGCCCAGCCTCGACCTCCCGACCTGGACGCTTCACATCGATGGGTCGTCGAACCCCGAGGGTGGAGGGGCCGGGGCTGGTCCTTACCAGTCCTGATGGAGTGATAGCCGAGTATGCCTTGAGGTTTGGATTTCCAGTTACCAACAACGAGGCGGAATACGAGGCCCTAGTCGCGGGACTCAAACTCACCGGGGAGCTCGGCATCCGGCGTTTGAAGGTCTTCACCGACTCCCAGCTGGTGGTCGGGCAGGTCCGTGGGGAGTTCGAGGCCCGGAGCCCGACCATGCAGAACTACGTCCGGAAGGTGCAAGCACTCATTCCCGACCTCGGCAGTGTCGACATCCAGCAGGTCCCCAGAAGCGAAAATGCCAGGGCCGACAGGTTGTCCCGCTTGGTGGGCGCAGAGGCGCACAACTTGTCGAGGGCAATCTACCTGGAGACCCTGGATGCCCCGAGCATCGGCGAGGCTGGAGCGGTGATGGCGATTGATCCGGAGCCGTCTTGGATGGACCCGCTCGTCGCCTACCTCGCCGAAGGGATCCTCCCTGAAGACGAAGATCAAGCTCGGCGACTTGTCAGGAAGTCCGCCCACTACGTACTCTATGAAGGGAGGCTGTATCGGACCTCGTTTACCGCCCCCCTCTTAAGGTGCCTCCGCCCCTTGGAGGCGGCCTACGTCCTCGGCGAAGTCCATGAGGGCGTCTGCGGATCGCACTCGGGGGCTAGGTCCTTGGCGCACAAGATCATGAGGCAAGGCTATTATTGGCCTACCTTGTTGGAGGACTCAAAGGATCACGTACGGAAATGCGACGCCTGCCAGCGCCACGCCAACGTCCAGAGAGTCCCTTCTGTCCCCTTGGCACCAATCACCGCACCCTGGCCCTTCGCACAGTGGGGAATGGATATCCTCGGACCATTCCCCGTCGCTTCCGCCCAGCGGAAATTCTTGATTGTTGCAATCGACTACTTCACCAAGTGGGTGGAGGCAGAGCCGCTGGCCACTATCACGGAGGCGCAAGTCCGGAAGTTCGTGAAGAAAAACATCATTGTCCGATTTGGGGTACCCCGGGTCCTCATCTCGGATAATGGTCGACAGTTCGACAACAAGCATTTCCGTGACTTCTGCGAGGAATTCGGGATCGAGCATCGGTTCACATCTGTGTCGCATCCCCAAACCAACGGTGAGGCCGAGGTGACAAACCGGACAATCCTCCAAGGAATTAAGGCGCGAATCGGTCGGACGGGGCAAGCTTGGGTCGAAGAACTCGAAAACGTCCTTTGGGCGTATCGGACCACGCATAGGACCCCTACCGGGGAGACGCCTTTCAGCCTAACCTATGGCACGGAAGCGGTTGTCCCCGTGGAGCTCGGACTCCCCTCGCCCCGGGTGGCTACGCACCGACCCGAGGCCAATTCGGAGCAACTCCGAGGAAACCTGGACCTCTTGGAAGAAGCGAGGGAAATGGCGCAGGTTCGGATGGCGATGTATCAGCGGAGGGTGGCCCGATATTATAACTCCAAGGTCCGACCAAAACTTTTCAGAATCGGAGATCTGGTGCTAAGGCGAGCCAAAGCATCTCAACCCGCGGAAGGTGGGAAGCTGGCGCCAAATTGGGAAGGCCCGTATAGGGTTCGCTGGGTAAACCGACCTGGCTCCTACCAGTTGGAGGCCCTAGATGGTCGAGAAATTCCAAGGAGCTGGAATTCCGCTAACCTACGGGTGTATTACCAGTAGAAAGACAAAGCCAGAAAGACAGTTCAAAAAATGTATAGTCCTTTTCATCTCAATAATTCCTGGTTACAATGGCGTGTTCGTGTGATTACAAAGAATTCCCAGAGGGGAATTGGGGAGTAAAGAAAGTAAGGAAGAGGTGGGGACTCCGTTAAGCTGAAGATCTGGGATCCCGAACCCTCCATCCGAAGCAGCTGCAATCCCACCGGGCGTGGGTGCTTCCCCCCGGAGGCGCCATCGACGCCTCACGCAAAAGACGAAGAGCCGGCGCGGACGAAGAAGAAGTTCGCACTGCTTCTAGAGGAACGCCACCTCCAAGGAATATTCCGGTCCTCCCCAGGAGAAGGGGAGGAAAGGAATACAAGGGAGAATAGCGCGAGGAGACGCGATCCCGGATGAAGCGTCTAGCGCAGAGCTCAATCGGGAGGTGGGACTGAAAAGAGGGGGGATGTGATCCCGGATGAAACGCCTAGAGCGGAGTTCCGCCGGGAGAATCTTCTTGTTGATCCCAGATGAAACGGCTAGTTGGCGGAAGTCGCGAGGGGCGCGCCTCCCGTTCCTCCGGCAGGGGTTTCCCAGCCACGCACCGGAGAGGAGGTCCACGATCCATGGCAACCTGAACAGCTCCGGCTTGGCAGGCTCCACCGCACCTGCACTTATATTTATAGCCAAACTGTGGCCCCCCGGTCGTTCCGATGCGGGTGGCTCCAATAAATGCGGGCGCATCGAATCCGGAGCCGTTCCGGCTCTCGAGGCGTATCCTCCCACGACCTCCTAAGCGTCGTTCTCCTTAATTGCATTCTTCATGCAGGACACTCCGGGCAGCGTGTATCCCACGGCCCACGTATCTCCGCACGCGCCCAGGCCGCATCCGCCTCGAAGAACGCGCGTATCGCGGCCGCTTAACTGGCACTCCTCGCAAGCAGCAACTGGCCGATCCGATTTCCCAGGTAACGCCTCAATTAGCATTTAATAGCCTTCTGGTGTTCCCCAGGCGACGCTTCGAGAGGAGGAGAAATACGATCGCAGCTGGCCACGGAGAAACCCCGTCGAGCGGCAAGTGATAGGCGCGCGACCAACGAGTGGAATTCCCCGAGGCTCGGCCCTCGGATGCCAGGCTAACCCGATGATCATCCCGGGAGCAGACTAGCCTGAAGCCCCGACCGGTCGCCTCGGCTTGCGCCAGCCTTGGCCGACCAACGAGCGGAATTCCCCGAGGCTCGGCCCTCGGATGCCAGGCTAACCCGATGATCATCCCGGGAGCAGACTAGCCTGAAGCCCCGACCGGTCGCCTCGGCTTGCGCCAGCCTTGGCCGACCAACGAGCGGAATTCCCCGAGGCTCGGCCCTCGGATGCCAGGCTAACCCGATGATCATCCCGGGAACAGACTAGCCTGAAGCCCCGACCGGTCGCCTCGGCTTGCGCCAGCCTTGGCCGACCAACGAGCGGAATTCCCGAGGCTCGGCCCTCGGATGCCAGGCTAACCCGATGATCATCCCGGGAGCAGACTAGCCTGAAGCCCCGACCGGTCGCCTCGGCTTGCGCCAGCCTTGGCCGACCAACGAGCGGAATTTCCCGAGGCTCGGCCCTCGGATGCCAGGCTAACCCGATGATCATCCCGGGACAGACTAGCCTGAAGCCCCGACCGGTCGCCTCGGCTTGCGCCAGCCTTGGCCGACCAACGAGCGGAATTTCCCGAGGCTCGGCCCTCGGATGCCAGGCTAACCCGATGATCATCCCGGGAACAGACTAGCCTGAAGCCCCGACCGGTCGCCTCGGCTTGCGCCAGCCTTGGCCGACCAACGAGCGGAATTCCCCGAGGCTCGGCCCTCGGATGCCAGGCTAACCCGATGATCATCCCGGGACAGACTAGCCTGAAGCCCCGACCGGTCGCCTCGGCTTGCGCCAGCCTTGGCCGACCAACGAGCGGAATTCCCCGAGGCTCGGCCCTCGGATGCCAGGCTAACCCGATGATCATCCCGGGAAGCAGACTAGCCTGAAGCCCCGACCGGTCGCCTCGGCTTGCGCCAGCCTTGGCCGACCAACGAGCGGAATTCCCGAGGCTCGGCCCTCGGATGCCAGGCTAACCCGATGATCATCCCGGGAGCAGACTAGCCTGAAGCCCCGACCGGTCGCCTCGGCTTGCGCCAGCCTTGGCCGACCAACGAGCGGAATTCCCGAGGCTCGGCCCTCGGATGCCAGGCTAACCCGATGATCATTCCCGGGAGCAGGACTAAGCCTGAAGCCCGAACCGGTCGCCTCGGCTTGCGCCCAGCCCTTGGCGCCGACCAATGGAGCGAAATTTCCTGAGGCCTAAACCCTCGGATGCCTGGCTAGCCGCCGGAAGATTTCCTGAGGCCTGGACCCTCGGATGCCTGTCCTAAGCGCCGGAAGAATTTCCTGAAGGCCCTAACCCTCGGATTTGCCTGGGCCTAGCGCCGGAAGGAATTTTCTGAGGCCTAACCCTCGGATGCCGGGCCTCAGTGCCGGGGAACTTCAAGAGTCAGGAGTCGCGAAGACTGCATACCAAAGAGTTTAAAAAGAGGAAGGACGAAGTGAAATGGGGAAACACTTTGTTTGCATTAACTTTCGTTGCATCAGGGCCGAGACCCATACAACATGGCAAAACGCCAACATACAAAGAAAAGAACAAAGAAAAAGTACAGAGGGTCAGCTTGGAGGAACCCCTGGATCGGGAACGGCGAGCACGTCCGCGAAGGGTAGGGAGACGGTTGGAGAACCGGCAGGCAATGGCATCGGAGGGGAGTCGAGGAGGGAGACCCCACTCAGGTCAATTCCAGGGTATTTAGTGGACACCCTTGCCAGGCCTTCATCGAAGCCTAAGGCAAAGGAGTCGGACCCCGCATCCGACATGTCACGGATGAACTCGGCGGACTGACGATAGGCCTGTACCGCCTGACGCCCGATTTCTGCGCTCTTCTCGGCCAGCGCCGCCTCCGCTCGCTCCGTAATCTGAGCTTTCGCTTCCATGACCTTCGCCACAATCCGGTCGTCCGCCTCGGAGGAGACCCTCAGCAGATCGGCCCGAGCCTCCGTGTGCTTCGCCTCGGCAGCGACGCGAGCAGCCTCAGCCTCCTCCAGGCGCGAATGAAGCTCCTGGTTGCTCGCACGAGTCCCCTCCAAGGCCGACTCCAATTCGGCCATCTTGGCTTCAAGAGATCGGGTTCGGTTGCGGGCGTTGTCGGCCGACTGCTGGGCCTTCTCCCACCTTTTCCGGAAAGTCGGCAGCCTTCCGGGACTGCTTTTCGGCTCGCTCCTCTGCCTTCCTGATCTCGCTTTCGAGACCCGAGGCAACCTTGAGTTGCTCCTGAGCCTCCAACAGTTGCCTCTCGAGGGCGGCGAAGCCGAGTGCCCGCTCTTCGGCCACCTGGAGCCTCATCTCGAGGTCCCTGGTCGTTCTCCCCGCCGCAGCCTGGCCTCCCTCCTCTACAGCTTTCAGTCGGCTCTCGGCCTTCGCCAGGAGCCTCGCCTGTTCCTCGTGGCTCTCCTCCAGACGGATCATGTACTGGGCGAGCTAAGAGACTGAAAAATGAGAGCGTCAGACGGGGATCAATAGAGCCTATAAATGACGAAAGCGACCAAAAGAACACTCACCGACATGAGACAGACGCAGCTGGCAGCTCCGACTTCAGGGATCCTCATCTGCCGGACCTGCCTACGGTCACCCTCCAGCAGCACCGTCTCGATGAGGTTTCGGGCGCCGGCGAAAGTGAAGGCCGACCCCGACTTCGCCCCGGAGCCGGACGGTGGTTCTGCGGCCTTACCCTTACCCATTGCTTGAGGGAGAGTCATGCCGACCGTGTTCGGGGCGGGGGCCGCGCCAGAAATCGACAGGGTCCCGCTCGGCCGGGGCCTCGGCGCGCCCCTCCTTCTCGTATCATCCGAGGCCGACCGAGTCGAAGGCCGGGCTGGGGACCGACCACGGCGCGCCCGGATGACACCTCCGGAAAAGCAGTAGTCTCATCACCGGAGGGCTGATACGGCATCAACTGTCGGTCCGAGCCCGCGGCGTCCCCCTGATCGGTGGGCCCGGACCCGTCTGTCGGCGTCGGAGTCGCCTGCTGGCGGGGCTTCTTCGCCGGTGGGACCCCGCTCGGAGGAGTCCGTTTCTTCCTCCGGACCGCTTCCAGTAGGGACGCCCTACTAACAGCCATTGCCCTGTCCGACTGCATGACGTCGTCGATTTCTGCAAAAAGAACGAGATGGTTAGAAACTGAGAAACTGATGGAAAGAAGAAACGAAAGAGGAGAAAAGAGCTAAAAAAGAAGGAGTGATGGCGGGCTCACGGTCGGCGGGGACCGAGCTCAGACCGACGTTCACCAAGGCATCCTCAAAAATAAGGCGAGCCACCGGGGGGAGCCGGCCCTCGGCAACCAACCCCCTCAAAACGGCGATGCCATCGGACTCCTCCCTTGACAACCTCGATAGGCCGATCGGGGACTTCATCGGCGTCTCCCAGGTTGTCCCGATTCCCCAAGAGGGATCTACGTCGATGAAAAAGAAACGCTCCTTCCAGCCATGAATGGAGGAAGGAGCCTCCTTGACGAGGCCGCACCCTCGCCGCGCCGCAAAGCACCACCACCCTCTGTCCCGGGGGTGGCCGTTCAGGCCGTAGCATTCCCAAAAGACATTCAGGGTGGCGGGAACCTCGTGCATGCGGCAGAGAACCTGGAAGGCCGTCAGGGTACGCCATGAGTTCGGCACCAGTTGCGTCGGCGCCACTCTTAAACCTCGAAGCACCTGCACGACTAAGTCCGAGGGGGGAAAGCGGAACCCAGCCCGAAGGATGTCCTCATTGATGGCGACCTTCCCTGGAGGAGGATGGGACATCCTCTCCTCAGGCCCCGGGAGCGTAACGTTGCAGGCTTCGGGAAGGTGGTACCGGGGCCACGAACCTATCTAGGTCTTCGGGGACCAGCTCCGACTGAATGCGGTCCGCTCTTACTTCGTCCATCCCTAACGGCCAGAGAATCTACGGTCAGGACGGGGTCAAGAGGGGAGAAGGGACCGGAACGACTGGGGTATACTAATACGAAAGGAGAAAGTACGGAGAGCCCTAAATTGAAGAATGGGGCAACTCACCGGAAGGGAAGGAAGAACGGCTCCGAGAGCGTCAAAAGAGGAGCGAACGAACAGTCCGACAGCAACGGCAGCAGCACAAGGGAGAAACTCGAGGATGCCTGTGGAGAGAAAGGCGGACGGGGAGGGCCCCCGATTAAATAGGCGGAAAGACGGGTGACGCCTCGGTGACGCCAGAGGACGCCTGGCTGCCGAAGGATCGTTCGCGCCCCAAAGGCCAATCGACGCCATTAAGGAAGGATGTCCGCCGAAATCCGCAGACTGCCAGATCAGCGACAACCGCCATACGCCATAAAGAAGGCGGGGAGCTCGGAGCGCGCGCGCCTTTCCGAGGGATGGCGGCAATCTCGAAGCGTCACTCCCTTCACCCGTTCCCCTCCTGGTTCCAGGCTCGGAAGTGGGGAGCTACTGTTACGGGGGAACTTAGCCACCATGCCCCACGTGACCGGCACGCGCGCCCAGGAAGACTACGGCTGCCCCTTGATCCAGCAATCCGACCTCGGGTCGGATATCTTCGGCTCCGCAGCCCGACCCCGAGTCGGCTGCCCCTTGATCCAGCAATCCGACCTCGGGTCGGATGTCTTCGGCTCCGCAGCCCGACCCCGAGTCGGCTGCCCCTTGATCCAGTAATCCGATCTCGGGTCGGATATCTTCGGCTCCGCAGTCCGACCCCGAGTCGGTTGCCCCTTGATCCAGCAATCCGACCTCGGGTCGGCAATCTCTTGACAACAACAGACTGTTCCCCTGAGGCACGCCGCGGCCCCCTGCTCCACTACTCCCTGCAACGGCCGAATCCGGCGCTGCCCCACGATCCCCTGTAACAGCCGTACAAAGCGGAGCTCCACTACGCCCTGCCATGGCCGTACCCAGCGCTGCCCCACGACGCCCTGTAACGGCCACGTCAGTGGCAACCCCATCGTGCCACACGATGACCAATCTCCAGAAAAACCCCCCAGCCTGATATATATGGGGCTGGGGGGGAAGGGGGAGGGTAAGAAAGATTTTCCAGAGTATCATCTTACCTGCTACCTCTCCTTCTCCTTCTCCTTCGATCTCCCCTGACTTGATCGTCGGAGGGCCCCCACTACCCTGGTGGTGGTGCGAGGCTTGCTTGCAGGTTTCACGGCGGAGGGCGGAGCGCAACCAAAGCAATTCAAAGGGAACCCCGTTCACACCGCTGTGCCAATCGTTCTCGGTTTGGACCCCCAGCAACAGTTATGATATAGGCAAAGGAATATTTTAGTTTGAGCAAACCATGAATCAATTTCTAAAAGCATAAGTCAATTATACATATATAGACATGATATCAAGAAATTAATAATTAAAGATTTTAACCATGCCACAATAAGATTTAAGTTATTGACTTTGCTCAGCTAATTTATGAGAGAGGTATCTAAAATTACCGATTCATTCTATATTCTTCAAGTCAAACTAGATTTCTTATGTGTGAACTTTTGGCTGAAGAAGGTCCTCTCTTGTTTGCATATGAATGTTTATTGTATCTTATGTGGAGGTATCCTTCAAGTTGAAATCTCTCATTTTCTTGCTCAAGGATCCTGCATTATTAACAAACTCCTTTTCTTTCTTGAAAGAAAGTCATTAGTTTCTTCAAGATACACAACATTCATCCAACATATTTTTAACTAGATGACTCAATATAAGATATGACAATCGTTGAATGTTGAGTCACTTTACTCAAGAGATTGCCTAAATATAAGCAAGCACATATCACTTGAACTAAAAAGATAGTTTCATTAACCAACATGGTTCAAGGACAAGCATGTGAGGCAATAGGAAGATTTATCAAGGTCAAATCAATTTTTTATTTTTAGAATCAATTTAGTTTAGATTTTATTTGCTTAAAATAATTATCAATAAGACACACTAGCTAAGTTTTAATCAACTTATCTTAAATAGTTGTTTCTATCAAAATTCAGATTATGATTTATTTGTTATCAATAAAATGTGATTCATTAAAGTTAGATTGAAGTCTTGCACAGGGCACATAATGAGCATACAATCTGGTCTACTAGCTGTATGATAAAATACTTATTCTATCATGCTTCAATACAGCTTTAAAACAATAGATCTACTTTGCTCATCCTTTTCAAATTCTACAAGATGGGGTCATAGACATACCTTCTTCATGCCAATCTTCTATAAGAGTTTTCTTGTGGACTAACTTTGGTCAATGAAGATCTCCTTTCTTGTTTGTCTTAATTTGGAGTTCAAGAAAAAAAATGTTAATTCATTCATTATACATATTTCAAACTCACTTTGCATGAGCTTAGTAAAATCTCCATATAAATTTTCATTAGTAGAACCAAAAAGGATGCCATCAATGTATGCTTTGAGCAAGCAAGATATCACAAATTCTTCTTTTTAATGTATAGATTTATTACGTTTTATCAAAAAGTTACTCAAGCTTTTATATCATGCTTTTGATGCTTGTTCCAAATCATATATTGCTTTATCATATTTGTAATGAGTGTTTTCAAATAAGGTGGTTATTTTACATAGATCCTTTTTTTAATGAAATAACCACATAGGAGTGCATTTTACACATTCATTTGACAAAATATAAAGCTCATAAAGCAAGCAAATGATAATGGTGATCTTTACTTCTAATCATGCAAGAGTTTCATCAAGATCTATTTCATTTTTTCTTGATTTAGTCTTTTAGTAGCCATCAATTTTTCTTCACTAAGTGCATTTATGAAAAACTCAATTTGGTTTTAATTATTAACAAGTTTTCAGATTGTTATATGTAAAAGATTAACCATATACATATATAATTTAATTTTAGTATCTTGATAATAACTCATTAGTCTCATAAAGAATAAAATGAATTGATATTTCTACAACTCGAATCTTTTCATTGAATATTCTATATGCATTGCTTGATGAATGATATCCAAGGATAGAAATATTTTTATCAGATTTGGCATTATTTTTATAAGAACATATCAAGCATAATATGTACGACTGAAAAATATGAAAGATATGCAATAGTTCATTTTCTATTTTTCAGAAGATCAAAAGAAGTTTTCATCAAGAATAGATCTAATAGAAACCATATGTATGACAAGCAGTGATGATAGCTTTTAACAAAAGTCATTTAAGCAGATGACTATCATACAACATTGTCTTTTTTATTTCTTCAAGGATTCTATTAACCCTATTTTACTTATGGTGTTCTTGGTGCAGAAATAATTGTATTCAATATTATTTTCTGTTCAAAACTTAACAGAATTTTGGTTTTCAACACTGTGCCATGATACTCTTTATCTTCATTGTTTGAAAACCTTTTTTTCATTTGAAACACTTTTTGTGAGTTTGTGCCAATGTAGAAAATATTTCAATTTGAGTGCCAAGAACAAAACTAATGTAAGCTTTTGAAAACTTAGTGATGGAAACAACATCTTTAGATTTAGAAATTGATTTTTGTTTGTTTCCTTAGTTAACATGCATAGCAAACTTTGACCTTTCAGAAGATAATCTAAGTAAACCAATGACAAGGTCTTTTGAAATTAGGTCCATACTAGCATAAGTTAATTTTATATGCCAAAAAGAATTCTTTGATCTTAGTATTTATAATGCATATATTCAAAGGTATACCAAGTACACATTCTCATATTTATGATCAATAAAAATAATGCCATGGATAAAAACTCTCAATCAAGCATATAGAGAATTCATAGAGTTATTCTTAATAAATTGATTAGTCATTTAGCAACTTATCCAACAATAAGTAAAGTATAACATAGAAAGATGGAGTGATTTGGATATATTTTCTTTTCATACCAAAAATATTACTTATATCACAAAAATGATTAATACTTGCAAGTTATATTTTAATCAACTAATAAAATAATTTAATACGAGAGGATGCAATAATTACTTATTTCATTATTTCTTTCATTTTAATCACTCTTCTTAATTACATTTTAAATTCAATTCTTTAACACGTGTCTAGAGTACCCATTGTTTAGATAACATCTTTCATTAGAACCTTGGATAGCTAGACATACTTGCTGAAAAATAATCATATTTTCAACTTAGGAACCCAAGCTTTTTTGGGTCCTTGTAGGTTAGCTATAATTGTTTCTTTTGGAACCCATATTTTCTTAATAGCTATTTTGTCCATAAATTTGCAGATTTTAGGATTACAAGAAATGTATTTCTGTATCCTCTTGTTGAATTTAACAAACATAGATCTAACATAAGTAGTAGATAAACTTTTAGTTTTTTATTTTTGCCTTTTAGGTTCATCAAATTTGTAATGTATAGATTTGGGAACAATAGAAGAGATTTTACTTAGCTTTTGTTCCTGTTTATCAGTATTATAAGAATCTGTTTTAGAATAATTAAAAACTGTTTTAACAAACATATTCTTGAAAGATTTTTGGGTGTACCAAGGTTGATATCCTAATCCAACTTTATCAAATTCAGCTCTTTGATTATTTATCATTAGGTTCAATTTTTCAGAGCTGAAGGTAAATCTTTCAACAACAGGTTTTAATTTGTCAACTTCTTTAGTTAATCTTCTGTTATCTTCTGAAAGTAATTCATTGTTTTTCTTAAGTTTATCATGGCTTTCAGTGAGAAGTTGATTTCTTTGATTTAGTTCTTGATTTTCTTTAATTAAGATTTCAGTTTTATTAGTTAGTTTCAGTTTTTCATCTATTAGAATTTGATTTTCATTCTTCAAGTTCTTGTTCTTACAAATAAGTTTCTCATATTCTAAATACAAATCAGAAAAGGCATCGTGAAGTTCATCAAATATAAAATTGCTTTCAGTTTCAGCATGTACCTCATGTGCCATGAAGCATGGATTTGCAATATGATACTGCTCTTCTTCTACACATGATGTTTCAGATTTGTTAGTGCATTCATATTTGACTTCAAGCATATTCCATATGTCTTTAGCAGTCATGCAAGAAGATATGCAATTAAACTCATTCCTATCTAATGCACAATATAATAGGTTCATGGCTTTTGAATTTTGTTGAGCCATTTTCTCATTATGACTAGTGTTTGTGTGTGTTCCATTGACTATAATGCTCCATAAATTCTAATCAAGTGATTGTATGAAAATGCGCATGCGTGCTTTCCAATGTGTATAGTTTATGCCATTAAATAGTGGAGGTGTATCAATTAATTGTCCTTCTCCTAGAAAACTATCTATTTGAGTTGTCATGATCTTTGGCTTTTGATCGTGAGATCAATAATTAATCTTAGAGCACCTGCTCTGATACCACTTGTTGCCCAAGGTGACAACCCAAGAGGGGGGGTGAATTGGGTTTTCTAAAAATTATGTTCCCTAATTTTTACTTTGAATTGAATGTAGCGGAATGATAAGATGTTATTTACTTAAGCTCTAGGCAATTACAAGTAAAGTAGTGGAAAATTAAGCTAGAGCAATTATACTATGGCCTGAGGGTGCAATTGATCTAAAGTTAACTTATAGTTGTATGATCAATTTTAATCTATGTGTATGGTAAGAATGGAGAGGAAGCTAAGCAAATTCTAAACAATCACTTATAACTCTATAGAAAACAAAGCTAGAGATATTACACAATCAAGAATGAATGTAAGGCATGAAATATAAGAGATAAGGCATCACAAACACAAAGATGTATAGTGGTTCGGTGCACCCCAGCACCTACATCCACTCCCCAAGACCTCTTGGGAATTTCACTATAATCCCTCAGATTACAGCCGGTTGTTTTACAAGCTCACAACCCAACTTATTGTTTTGCGAGATCACAACGAACTCGGTCGGTTTTCACAGGCTCACCGACTAGAACCAACCGATTGTTTTCACGGGCTCACAATCCAACCCAGTTGGTTTTTCCAAAGGCTCACCAACCACAACCTTACAACGATTGTTTTCCGGATTCACAATCAACCCGGTTGGTTTTCCCAAAGGCTCACCAACCACAACCTTACAACGTTGGTTTTTTCTTTGGCTCACCAACAAACCTTAACCCCTTGATTCAATCCCTTGATTGAATCAAGTTACAAGATATTAGAACAAGAATTTAAAACAAATACAAGCTTCTTAAACAAGCAAATATAGCAATGTAAACAAGTAGAGTAAAGAGAAGAAGCCCTCAAACAAATTTGTAGATGAAGGAACTCGGCTTCTTCTTTACTTGACCCTCTTCTGATTTTGCATGAAGTAGAGGATCACCGAGGCAGCACACAGTTGGTGAGGAAGCTTTGGGATTCACTTGGATGCTCTTCTTCTCTCTCTTTTACTTTGAATGGCTCTTTTGTGCTTTTGGGAGCTTTCTCTTGTAATCTCTTTGAAATCTCTTCCCTAAATATTCTCTCCCACTTCCATAACTTCTTCCCTAGCTCTTCCCTTGATTTTATAGCTTTGGATAGCGTGGAAACAAAAATTTAGCCGTTAGAGACAAAAAATAGAGCCGTTATGACCCGTCTGCACATTCTGACAATGTATCCGTTGGGATCGGAGTCGACTCGCGCGATCTGGAGACGGCTCGGCTGTTACTGGAGTCGACTCGTGCTTGACTGGAGACGACTCGGCCACTGTTCTAAATTTGAATTAATGTGCATGCCTTGTCCTAGGGTCGACTCGGACCAAACTGGAGTCGACTCGCCAATAGCTGGAGACGACTCGGGCACTTGGGGGTCGGCTCATTCTCAGGAATCCAGAGGACATATTTTCTGATTTTCTTCCTCGAGTCGACTCGGATTCTCTTGGAGTCGACTCGGCTCTCAGAGCCCAAAAACTGATCCTCTGTCTTTGGAGTTGAACTGCCTCGGAGTCGACTCGGATTATCTTGGAGTCGACTCGGTTCTCAGAGTCACTTTGTTTGATTTTCTACCTTTCAGTCTGCTTTCCTTTGAGAGTCGACTCTTGCTTGTTTAGGAGTCGACTCGCCAAACGTTGGAGTCGACTCGAATTCTTCTGGAGTCGACTCGGTAACAGGATCCAGAAAATACTTCTCTGTCTTTCTGTCTGTTACTCCTTGGAGTCGACTCGGAACTGTAGGAGTCGACTCGAGCGCCGTTCTTTTGAATTTTTCTTGAAATTTGCTCTTATAAATTGAAGCCTTTGAACTTGAACCTTGGGCCAATGAGGTGTGGCTTTCTTCCAATTTTTCTTGAGAGCTTTGGAGGCCTTCTTGTATTGTTCCAACTTGCTATGTTCCTTGCAAAATAAATGTCTTTCTCCTTGCAACACAAACATTAGTATTTATACTTCAAGATTTTGTGATCATCAAAATCAATCTTTAAATCAATCTTTGGGTCATCAAGATGGTAGTTGATCTAGAGTGCTTTATTGTTTCCTATGCTCATGGTTCATGTTATATTTTGTCCACTAAAATAATGTATTGAGTTTTCATGATATTTTGCTCATGGGAAGATCAATAGTGTCTGGTTTCATTTCATTTTAGCCTCAAGAGAAGTCCATCTGCATTCTTTTGGTACAGCTCATCTCCTAAGACCAAATAATTTATAACATGGAGTTCTAACTTTCTATCAACTTTGGTTGAAGGATCTTTGAGATACTTAATAATAGGATAGTATATCAATCATTCTAACTAGCATATAAAGCACCTACCCTCAATTGTGCCATACCCTCAATTTGTCATTTTGTCCATGTTTATGCTTACAAAAAAACAAGGAGAATTAATAAAAACAAGTGCCAATCTTGTTAACACTATGAATTGTGCCAATCTCTCTTTGTGCCATTTGCCGTATGCCATGTTGGCGATAGAAAGGTTCTTTGTGATTATAGGATTGTTAGGTAACAACATGCCGCGAGGAAAACGATTCAGAGATGTTGAGTTTCAGCACACATCCGTGGGATCTTCTTCCGATCAGTCCCTGCGGTCCAAGCAGCCCGACGAACCCCAGCAGCACGAGTCTCATTCTCAGCATGAGTCCCATACTCAGCACGAGTCTCAATCTGAGCACGTGCCACCTGCTGATTATCCAGACATGGATGACGTGCACATTGGTAATTTGATTTACATTTTATGTATTAATTTTTCTTACAATCTAATTATATTAAACCATTTGCTTTTAATGTTTTAGTTAATGGATATTTTATTTTATTTTTATAGATAGACTGGGAAGAGTGAGGAGGACATGAGGATCCACTCGAGCACAGGACGTGTGGAGCCTATGCGAAGATGAGAAGATCGTGGTACATTGCAATGAACTGGGGCAGCCCATCAAGAGGGCTGCAAGCATTTTATCGACTTTTCTAGGATCGGTTGTGCGTAAGGGTCAGTTGTGTTCATTCAACTATATGAAATGGAATGAAATGCTTCCTTCGTATAAGGTTAAGCTTCTTAAAGTTATTGAGGTAAAGAATTGAATTTGCTTACTATCATAATTTTATTTTTTGATTTAACATTGTTATAACATTCTTTAATTACTTTGGTGTAGAAAAAGTTTTTGCTTCCTAAAGAGAGCCATGATTGGGTGCTGAAGTCTGTCAACCGCAAATGAAAAGAATATAGGGCCAAGTTAAAGACGGACTGGAAGCATGATGGTATGACAGAAAAGGAGGTTACCCATGTTTATCCTCCTGATGTAATCCCTCATCAGTGGAGGGAGCTAGTCCAGTATTGGTTTTCCGAGAAAGCTCAAGTTGTATATATTTTTTCAATACCTTAGATTATATTTATTAATAATTTAGATTACAAATTTATATTATTTATTCTTTTTTTGGGAAGAAATATTCCAACATTGGTAGAACTTCACGAGCCTCTCAGACTGTTCCTCATACTTCAGGCTCGATGAGTTATGCTCGACGTAGAGCTGAATTCGTAAGTTTTTTTTGAAACTCTTTGAAACTATTTTAAATTGTTCTATCATATAGCATGTATCATGATAACTAGCTTGCCAATATACCTTTTGTTGTAGATGGATGATAATGGAAGGGAGCCTGGTAAGATGGAGTTTTATAAGATAACTCACAACCACCGAGATGGCAGTTCTGTTCGGAAGGAGTCAAGAGATATAATTGTATGTATTCATCTATGAATTTTTCAACGATATGTTTATTAGTTCTATTATTGGCATACATTAAAATGACTTTTTCTTTTAAGAGATATAAGACAGGGTAACAACTCTTATTTCAGAGCGCGTCGGGGAGTCATCATCATCCGACGCGACCAGTCATATCGAAGCTCCGGTGCTCGCTGAATTATTGGGCCCAGAGCGTTATGGTAGAGTGAGGGGTTATGGCGTTGAAGTTACCCCCACTCAGTTGTCTGCAGTGGACATGTCTACAAGAAATGTTGGAGAAGGCAGTAGCAATGCAGAAGTTAGTAGACTTCGGGCACCAATTGAAAATATAAAGGATCGCCATTAGGCAGAGTTGGCGGAGTTGAAGCAGAACTAACAAACTTTGCAGTCTTAGCTTGAGCATATTTTATCTATATTACAGCGATTTCTCCCTCAGGTAAATAACTATAAGTATTTGATGACTTTACATAATTATCACTTATTTTGTATGAGTTAATGATTTTCATATTCCTAACTTCTAAAGTTTTTTTTTTTTTTTGTAGATTCCTGATACTTCAGCAGCTCGTAGAGATGATGATGGCGCTAAATCCGGTCCCTGATACCTTTTAGACTATTATTTAAGGAGTTTTATATTTATATTTTTCAAAGTATATTGTAATTTTAAACTTATTATGTAAATTTAATCATATATGACAATATGAATGTTTTGAATGATCTGAATATTTGTATTGATATAAATATAATGCAGGTTCATATTCCTGTAAATGTTGATTTATAATATGCATGTGTTTTTCTAATATTTTTTTTTAAAAAAAAAATTCCACGCCCGATGCTTTAAAGCATCGTTAAAAACCAGGCTGGGAATGGGCTGAAACGCTTTCTCCGACGCTTATAAGCATCGGCAAAAACCCCTCCGACTATACCGCCATGCCCTAGTAGTAGTCTATGCCGACGCTAAATTGCGTTGGAAAAGGAACCTACACCGACGCTTTAGTTTGGTTTTGCTGACGCTTTCCTTTTGCGTCGACAAAAACATTTCCCACTGTGGTATCGCCGACGCGTCTACGACGCTTTGTCTTGCATCGGCAGGATTTTTGCCAACGCTAATAAACGTCGGTAAAGGTCATGGAAAACACCGGTAAAAGTTACTATTCCTGTACTGTTGGTATGCATGTGATTGTTTGTATAAGAGATGATAGCTTTTTTATCTTTCCATAGTGGAAGACGGCGCATCAAGATATATATCTAACTAGCGCATAGTGCTCCGTTCCAAAAATAAAAATCTCTCAAAAAATTCATCAGCATCTCTTAGTTGAATTTAAGACTAGAAAAAAAAAACAGTATTATGACAAAAGAAAAAGGATCGAACTCAAACAAAACTTTAGCTCTGCAACATCTTTTTTTGGTGACATCATTCTTGTTGTACAACGCTCCGCGTTCATGAGTATGGTTCTAGCGTTGCGAGCCTCACTGACATTTTCTTTTTTCCTTGGTTGTTAGCTTGATTGAATACAACCGGTGTTAAAGTTCGTAACCAATTTTGTCCGGTGTTAAACAAAGGATGAATGCTTTTCATGTATTACCCAAGTATAATTTAATGAACTGATCACAGAAAATATTTTTATTTGTGAAACCAGCTAATTCCAACGTAACGCTCCGGTTTGTAAATCTGAAATCCGGCTCCTCTCATGTTTATCCAGCAAAAGTGAAAGCGTTTTGTTTGCTGTCATCCATTGTCATGTACTGCCTCCCATCGGAGCAGAAGAACTCGAGATAACCTCTTAGGAATGATATTGACCGTTCGATGTCTGATTCTTGTACCTACCCATGCCTAGAGAGTATCCCGAGGTAACATGGAACTTTTTTTCTCGTGTCGTTTCTGCGGCTTTTCCTCCTGAGCATGTTACGTGCACTACCGACTAGTAAGAGCATTATATAGGAGCGTCCCCCTCACGGAGTTCACCATCTTCACCCCTTCGGTGACAGCGAGAGAGAACACACACACAGAGAGAGAGAGAGAGAGAGAGAGAGAGAAAGAGGGAGCTAGAGAGCGATGGCAGGAGCTGGTGATGGCATCCCACCCTTCCCACGGCTACAAAGAGCGAGCTCTGGTAATGTAGAATATGCCCGCATGTATAGGTATTAATCATGCATGAGTCGTATTTATATCTTTGTTTTCTTCTCTAAAGGCTTCCACTTTCTTCTCTCTTTTTCATCAGAAAGCCCACACACATCGCATGTCCACTGAAGGCAACTCCATTATTCGGTTCCCTAGCTAAACTATGGTATTTTTTTATAGAAGTTCAGATAACTCTCTCTCTCTCTCTCTCTCTCTCTCTCTCTCTCTCTCTCTCGCCTTCTCCTCTCTCTCTCATCCGCGCTCTTCCATTAAAGCCTACATCCACTGCTTGCCTAGCAAATGATATTTCCATTCTTCTGCTCCCTAATCTTCACTCTTTTTTACGAAGTCCTCATTAATAAGTATTTCTCTCTCTCTCTCATCAAACATCCCTCATCCATGCTTGCCCAGTAAATGATATTTCCGTTCTTCTGTTCCTAATCTACACTCATCTCCACAAAGTTTTATAACTCTCTCTCGTTCTAAATATACATGCAAGCCAGTGGCCTATTTGTTAAGCTTCTCTTCTTGTCTCCCTGTCGTAGTTATGTACATATTATGCGGCAGTTTTTTCCTTATTTTCAATATGGGTGTGTTTATAATCTGGAGCATATGTGTTCTTTTAGTTTCCTTACCTATCTTGCACTGTTATGTTTTCTATTTACTAGGCTTATTTTCTCTTGAGAAATATTGCTACACACACACACACACATGGTTGCCTGTGCATTGCACATGGACAACTCTTTGGTTTATGTTACAAAATGAGTAGTTGTGAGTTGCATAATTATATACAATCCAGAATTGATAGGTTTGTATGTTTATATAAAAGTTTGTTGATTTTCATCATTTGCCATTGGCAAAGATTTTTCCAGGATTTACCTATCATTCAATAAGTCTCTTTCACCGAAAAATAGCACTCTTCTTTAAGGAGTTTCTTATTCCTTCAAACATTTCATGCTTTTCATGTATAGCTACATGCACACTTGGAATATATGTCAATACTGCACCAAGGAGGCTTATCTAATAGTGTGGTCCATCTCCACATCTAGTGCACTGCATGTGTCAAATTATAGTAAGGAGAACAATGAAAAGTTATTTCCACCTAAATTAATTTCTTTCCTAAATGCAGAATAATAAATATAATAATGCTACAATGCCATAGATGCGGATAAGTTCTTGTAGCTCATGCTTTACTTTACAGGAGCAATGGTTGAGCTTATGGCAGCAATGGTAGTGTCTACTTACAATTGGAGAATACATCTGAACACATAAAAGATGCAGGTTTGGTAAAGCTGATTGCTATCAGAGGTTATTAGTTATCTTGGTTGATACCGCATAGATCTGTCTTCTGAACCTCAGTAGCGACAAGCACTCATGTGGCTGGGGTGGGTGATAACCCCCCTCCTTTTTTCTCATGAAAAAGAAAAATAAAAAAAGGATCTATATCTAGATCCAAGTGAAAGATCACCATCAGATGGATGGTAGATTTTGCCATCTAAGATCATATCAGAAAAATTTCTGGCTAATCCTTTTAGTTTAAACTATTCCAGGACTAAGTGTAACCGTTGGTAGACACAGTTATTAGGGTAGAAAAGCTGTGACTGGCTAGATGGTTTGCATGCGCCATGCACGTACGCTGTGCCCCATGAGCAATTTTCCCTTCTTTTTCCATGTTTTATTTATTCCATTTTCGGTAATTATCCTCCTCTTCTCCTTTTTTTTCTATTTACTTAAGAGACATTATCTAAGAAGTGATATAAAAGGAGCGTACTTGTTAAAGAAGGGAAAGCCCATTTTGATCCCCAAAGAGAAATAAATTCGAACGTAACGCCCCATCCTCGGATATAACTCAAAATGCTTTAATTCAAAATTTCTCGAGGTAGTCTTTTTGTCGTTCTCAAACCTTTCACGTCGCCTTCCTTTTTATTCCTTTCCCTCGGTCTTCTCGGACATTCTTCGGTCAACATCCTTTCCATACCCTTCCCGCGCAAAAAGTGCTGTTCCCGGCTTCACGGTTTCCATCACAAAAGCTCGACGACACCTTCGGGCGTGGCATCCCGTAACTGGACACGTGTCTTGATGCAAATATGTCTGTTTTTTTTTTTTTACGCAGCTCACCCACACTGCGTGTGAGCATAATCTAAAAAATCAGACAATAAAAAAGAATACAAGATACTTCCGTAGCGAAAAAAAATAAAAATAAAAATAAAGAAGAAGAAGAGGAAAAAGTATGGGCTCCATAGAATGCCATGAGCGGGCATCCTAGTGCCTGCCACGTGTCCTCATGGCAGGGTTACAGGAACGGCGCTTCAGCACGTCTCTTCTCGGGTTTCCTGCGAATTAATTCCCTTGCACTGACCAAACTGTTGTGGCTGCACAGGGATGGCCAGGCCGTTAGCCGGCGGAGTCAACTCGAGCCAGGCCGGTCCAGCAGGAGTCGACGCCGACCAGTCCGGTCCAGCCGCCGGGAACCCGGCCCTTCCCGGCAGCGCTGACCCGGCCGCCGCCACCTCTGCCACCCAACCCCAGGTCAGCAACCTCCGGGAGCAGGACCGTTTCATGCCGATCGCCAACGTCATCCGCATCATGCGCAAGGTCCTGCCGTTGCAAGCGAAGATATCTGACGACGCCAAAGAGACGATCCAGGAGTGCGTGTCGGAGTATATCAGCTTCATCACCGGCGAGGCCAACGAGCGCTGCCAGCGGGAGCATCGGAAGACCATCACCGCCGAAGACGTGATCTGGGCAATGGGGAAGCTTGGCTTTGAAGACTACGTTGCCCCACTCAATCGGTACCTTCATCGCTACCGCGAGCTGGAGGGCGACCAACGCGTGGGCCTCCGCGGCGAACATTTCCCTATCATCAAGCACCGCCGCCACCCCCAGATCAGGGACATCGACCGCTCTCCTCCCGTCCGTGCCCAGACACCCTTAATACGCTCGCCGCGGCCACCTCCTTCGAGCCTCGTCATGCCACCGACTGCGCCACTTCCTCGCCTCAACCATCTTTTTGGCGAAGACCCAGGAGCAGGCTACTTCCTTGGGATGTATCGAGGTGGGGATGGTTCTGGGACAGGCAACTCGGAGGCTCCACCAATGCCTGACTTCTTTCCGTAAAAGTCGTCTAGTAGTATGTATGTCACAGCAAATAACGATAGCATATATGTAGGATATATAGTAGTGTTAAGTACTGATGGGAGAGCAGGGAATTAAAGAGGTCTTCTTTGTTTTGTGGAATTGGTCACAACTAAGAGAAGGTGGATGAGCTTTGAGAACGTTTTACTTGGGGTTGGAGTAAAGTTTAATTGATAGCTGGAGTTTGTTGGAAGGGACAACTTGGAGGAAGAGGGTAGTGGACAGGTATCATTTTGGGGATGTGGCCTTCTCCATTCGTGGTACTGTGATGAGTGGAGACTGTCTTGTTAAAAATTTGCTAATAAAAGAAGAGCATCTTCAGTACTTGTAGCATGAACTGTGACAAGGAATATGATCGCTCGTGCGTTTCTTGGTCTTTGTTTACATAGCTCTGTTTACGGTCATCTATCTGCTGTGATATGTAGGTTGAAGTGGCTTTTGTCCAACTTACTGGCCTACCACATGTGGAAGGGAAATAGCTAAACTAATATGAAAATAGATGAATAGCCAGCAGTTGTTAGTCTCTTGGTCGGCATCCTTCTTCTGAGGACAAAAATCCTACGATGCACACGCCAAAAAATATCATATTTTCTATAGTACTTATCTTAAAGCCATGTTGAAAATTTAAGTGTCTCTGATGAGTACAACTAATGCCATGTTGAAAAAAAATACATTGCACATGAACTGATCTTTAGAACTTATCTCTTAAAGTGGTCCATCAAACATTATTACTTCACATATATGGCAACTCTGAGGCTGTAACTTTAACAACCTACTCTTCTAGCAGTTCAATTGTGGGTTCCCAATATTGTACAATATCACTTGACACACTTTTGTTTTCTTGTTGCTGGAGTTCACTCCAGATGCAACAGCCATGATATTTTTATCAAATATTTAATGTTGGTACACTGAACCATATGATTTTTTTCCCTATCCAAGTGCATCAGATCCGTCGAGTTCTACCAAGCAAAACTTTTTGAGCCCCAGTTTTGATCCTCCAAGGTTATTTGTCATGTTGGCCTAGCATTGATCATGTGAAAGTGATTCTACAATAAAAGCAATTTAGATGCAAACAAATTTGTACTCTGCACCCTTTGAAGTAATTGAAGATGTATCACACATCTAGGTTCTCACATGCCCAAGAACTGTGGTTCTTTTTGAGATTATTCTAATAATACTAGTATCTAGTACATGTAATGCATATAATTTATTCAAGATGAGGAAGTATTTGATGGATGGTTAAATCCTATTAATCAATATCTTTTCGACTAGCTCTGATAATTGTATTCCTTGTAAAGTTTAATATACCTGTTTCCTTTAGACGCCTCTTTTTCAATTCATTTATTCTATTGACACCTTGCAATTTACATAGACACATATATAACTTTCCTCCCATCTTATTGGACATAGTTGTTTTATAGTTTGAAGAGATAGCTGAGAATTACTATGTTATTATACTTGAAAAGAAAGAGAAGAAAAAGATTCCATATGCTTGCTTTGAATTTTGGTTCTTGTCTACTCTATACCTCTATAAACTATATAAAACAGTTTCCAGTAAACTGATAACAGGTTTTGTCAAGTTAATTTAAATCTAAGTTGGATTAAAATTCTGCCCTTTATAATCAAAATATTTTTGAAAGCAAAAAAAAAGTAATAAGCAAACCAAAACTCAATTGATATCTTTTGTAAAGACTTGAAAGATAAAATATTTCCAGCAAAATGCATCTAGAGTACTTCATGATTGTGAGCAAAATTCTATTTATGCAACTAGTCACTTATCATGTAGTAGTGTATGGATATGTAGGTTCAAAATGGCTAGCACATCGAGATCCAAGTCAGAGTTGCTAGCACATCATCATTTACTTCAGAAAACCATGACAAATGTATGTGTCTTTTTAGCTATAGAAATGTGCAGTTAATATAGTCGGTGCATCAAAAGATAGAGAAGTGATTTTTCTAACAGTAATGATATGAATTTCATACTATGTTTTGAATACTAGATCTTATACTAGATCTTTCTCATGAGTAAGCTCTAGAGAGGAGGTACCAACAAACTGATCCAAATCCCTTTTGGCACAAAGAGAGAAAAATGGAAAAATTGTTAAATAAATATAAGGGAAAATATGAAAAGGATGAAAGATGTAGTGGAAAGAAGAAAAGGATGGCAAAGGAGGGGGGAGAGGAGGTAAGGAAGAGAGACTAGATTCTTGCATGCTTAAAACACTCACTAAATTGACTCAAAACTCTGCCCAAGTCAATTCGACTTAGCAAATTTTCGAGCCAACTTGGCATAGAACTTTGGTATATATAAAACTTGACTTTTGGACTAGGCTTAACCTGTTTGACTTGGCGAGCAACTTTACAATCAATTCGATTTGTTTGTCTCAACTGAGTTTCAAATAATAAATATGCTCATGGTTCAGCCATGTTGCTTTTAAAGTCCACAAATTATCTAACATTATATAAGTGTAATATATATTATATGGGAGTTAAAATCATTAAAATATACTGAACAATGCTATAAATATATGGATAATTATACTATAGTTATTTGTCAGATGTATATCTACATACAATATATGTATGTATTATATGCATCCTATTGAAATCAGTAATTATATAACTATACATATTATTTTGATCTTTATGATTTATTATCCAGCCTTGATGTATAAGACCCATAATGTACTCAATCAAGTCTTTGAACTGTCTCAACTTAGCCAACTTTTGAGTTGAGTTGAGTTTTTGAATTGGTTTATTGGAAGGATTGAAGAAGTCGTCAACCATTCTTGGTCTTATTTTGAGAAAATAGTAGAGATTTGGGAACCTCATCATAAGGCTTAGGACATCTTCAATCCCTTCTCTGTTTAGATGTATATCTATGTACAAAAATAAATATGTATCATATGCATGCTATTGAAATTACTAATTTACATAACTATATTGTATTTTTTTGATCTTTATAATTTATTAATTAGTCCTGATGTATAAGAACCATTAGGTACTTGATCGAGTCTTTAAGTTGTCTCAACTCAGTTGACTTTTGGGTTGAGTCAAGTTTTTCGATTTTGAACCATGCTTTATTGGTAAGATTGAAGAATCCATCGGGCACAATGTCATCCTATTTCACAAGAAGAGCAGGAATTCAAGAACCTTGTCATAAGGCATTGGGCCTCTTTGATAAGTGCTGAATAATTTATAATTTAGTTATCTTTTCATAGCACTTATCAATGTTCTTAAACTGATAAATACATATTTTACCATGAAATTGAATAAACAATGAAATAAATTTAAATTATGGTAAGAAGTAAATAATTCTTTTCTTAAAACCGACTCTGAACTTGTCTCTCTTCCGGTTGCGATCTTTCATGAAAACTACAAGAAAACATATAAGGAGGAGATTGTGTTGACCTGAATTATTAACCTGATGGAGTTGCAATCAAGCTAAGGGTATAATTCAATGGGCTTTGGTCCTGGTTAGATTGAAAGTTATAATTGTATGGAAAAATATTTGATTAACCCTTTTATTAAGTCACGGTCTGATCTGGTTGAGTTCAATCTGAAGCGGCTTAGTAAGAATAAAATGACATTGGGCTCAAGAACAAGTTCAAGCAAATCAACGATCATGACCCACCTCAAACCCAAAGTCAATTCCCAACTAATGCCTTGCGTGCCTTCATATAAAATTTATAATTTAAAATATATATAATAAAATAAAATAATAAAATAAATAAAAATAATTTCGGGAAGAATTACTGGATTCACTGTTCATATGAACAGTGTCCCGTGAAAACACTGTTCATATGAATAGTGTTTTAAAAATATATATATATAAATCAATAAAAAATAAATAAATAAATAATAAAAAAAATCCACTGTTTATCTTCTTCCTCCCGCTATCCCGCTGTTTATTCGTCCCGCTATCTATCCTTCCCAGCTTCCCAACCACGTGATCACCATGCGTGCAGCCAGTTCCTCCCGTCGATCCCGCCAGCGATGCAGATCCTCCACGCGGTGCAGCCGGCGACCAGCCCCTCCGCGATCACCGTGCGTGCAGCCAGCCTCCCATTCCTCCGCCTCTTTCTCCGCCTGCATCCCCGCCTCCGCGTTGCCGTTCCGATCGTCCAAGACAGGCTCCCAGCATATCACGCCACGGATCCGGCCACCTTCTCCTTCGGCTCCTCCCAACGCGCCCGTTTCTCCTTCAGCCAGCATCCCGGATGATCCGATCCCACGGCCATCCAACTCCTTCCGTCCGACTGCAAGCATGATCCCAGCCCCCTTCCGAATTTGAGATCTTTTGCGTCCGTAAGCATCACGTGTCAACTCCATTCTGGAATCCCCAGCCTGTGATCCGGCCCTTCATCTGCCTCCCGGCACCACGCCCCAAAATCAGCTGCCGTGATCCGCTCTTCCTTCTCTCCGCGTGCGCCGGACGGCTATAAAAAGAGGGCGTTCGGTGGCAGCAAGGAGGAGAAAGGGGGGGGAGAGCTCGGTTTTGAAGAACAGAGGAGGCTCTGTTCGGGAGAAAAGAAATAAAAAAAAAGAGAATGAAGGGAGGCTGGGAGCGGATCAATTAGTGAAAGAAAATGATGCGGATGGCGTGGAGCATCTCAGCAAGCCGATCAAAGTCGCCGAGCATCATGAGTGGCTGAATCCTGGTTTAGGGGTTTGATGAAGCCATGGATGAGTATTTGTGTTGCATTTCTTTGATTTTTAGCGTTGTAAGACAGTTGCATACTCAATGAAATTATGATCTTAAAATGTCTTGTTTAATTTATGTAAGATGTTTATCTTGTAGAAAGTCTTTTGCATGAATTAATCTAGTTTATCGAAATTGAATCCAATACCTGTGGTTTGGAAGAGATTGCTATGCAACTATCGGATTTATCTTTGAGAAATTAATCATCAGATGAATCATGCTAAATAGGACAGACCATGCCTATCCTTAGAAAAGATGGTTTGTGCCAGGCTTAGATGACTCATACTGTGGGTTAGATTTCAGCTTTTTGTATGATTGCCCTAACTTGTAGTTAAGAGCAATCAGATCATACACGCATCTAAGTCATTGAAAGCATCACACTTACGAATCCATCGGTGGATTCTAGCCCTAAACACCTCTCTCCATAGATAATTCATACTACTACACCCATATTAATTCTTATGTTTTTATCATTTACTCTAGCTTATCCTTTTTGAAGTAATTATTTAATTAGAAAAAATAACTTGTCTCCAATTCCTGTGGACCGACACCCGTAATCACTGTCCTACAGGATACGTGCTATTGCGTGGTTTATTTTCAAAATTGAAATAACCGATCAATTTTTGGCGCCGTTGCCGGAGATTGCTAGCATAGTTATTTTTCTTATTAAAAAAATTTATTTAAAAATTAAAAAAATTTCTTAAAAAAAATTCTATTATTGTTACTTTTCTTATCTTCTTTTTCTCCCTTACTAATTTTTATTTATTTTTTTATATATATATTATTTGATCAGGAATCGAGGAAAAAAAATTTGGGATGATCAAAAGCAGAACTGCCGGAAAAGAAATGCTGTAGAGGTTTGCAAAAAAAAAAAAAAAAAAAAATTGCTGGGGAAATTTTCTTTGGTAACCTCTAAACTTTTCTTATTTAAATTAATTATTGGTTTGAAATTTTGTGGTGATTGTTTGATTTTAATTATAGCAAAATTGTGAATGCATGCTTGATACACATACACAAATCAATTTGCACATAGTAAGGGCAATCACCCCAACAAGATAAGAGCCGGATTTTATCACCGGACTCTTGCCCAACTTAGGTGAACTCAATCTCACATAGTGTCATCTTTAATTAAAATCAATTAGACGTTGGCCCCTAGGGACATTCGAGCTCAATAGGACGAAGATCACCGAAGGTTGCACCAATTTCGCTCTGTGGCTTAGTTGATGTCTAGGCAAGCTTTGTCCCTATAAGGGAGACAGTTCATCTGTTCGAGGCAAGTGGGTTTTAAGTGGGACCTTTGCGAACGCATCGTGACCCCTCCACTTACCTGGGAGCTTACCTGGTCAACTCGGTTCATTAGACCGGATTGGAGGCTTAGGTGCCCTCTTCAAACCAGTTAGGAGCTGTCTAGTGATTTTAGGACAAATCAAGGACTGATGTGTTTTTCTTTTATTGCATGCTTGACTGATCGAGTACTAATGTATGCAAGGGAGTCGTTCTAGAGTACGTGAGCTATTACCTTTTGACCCTGAAATAGAACGAACCCTTAGGAACATTCGAGCTAAGATCAAAACATTAGGATCATCCCCACCTCTTAAGATGGCTGAAGAACAACCCAAACTCCTGAGGGAATACTTTACTCCCACTATTTACACTTCCCCATCTTGCATTCGATTACCTGAGGTAGCAGCTGTACAATATGAAATAAAGTCTAGTGTGATCCAAATGCTTCCATCTTTTTATGGGCTCACCAATGAAGATCCATATAAACACCTAGATGAATTCCTTGAGATTTGCACCACTGTCAAGATTCAGAATTTCACTGATGATGCTCTGAAACTTAGATTATTCCCCTTCTCCCTTAAAGATAGAGCCAAGCAATGGTTGAATTCTTTAGAAGCCAACTCGATTCATTCTTGGGGTCAAATGCAACAAGAATTCTTAAAAAAATACTTTCCCATAGGAAGAACGAACCAGTTTAGACGTGCTATTACAAGCTTCTCCCAAACTGAGAGAGAAGAATTTCATGAAACTTGGGAGAGATTTCGGGACCTAATCTGTAAATGCCCACATCATCAAATACCTAAGTGGCAGCTAGTGCAATGCTTCTATGACGGATTGACTGAACGAAACCGTCAGATGATTGATGCCGCATGTGGGGGGACATTCATGCTTCAAAATGAGCATGAAGCATGGAAATTATTTGAAAATCTAAATGAAAACTCCCTCCACCATGCTTCATGTTCTCGTCAAGCACCCCCGAGTTCTCAAAGAAAAGGGACCATTTGTGAAATAAGTCATTCTATGGACCTGTCTAGCAAGGTAGATGCATTGTCCCATAAGATTGACCAACTGATGATAGGTGGGCATTACATGAACTCTTCCCAAGCACAAGTGTGTACTATTTGTTCTAGCCCATCCCACCCTATTCATGAGTGCCCTTCAGCGCCCCAATTCTCCGAACTCGTGCAAGAACACATCAATGCTGCTCAAACACTGCCTAGACCGGGTAATGACCCATTTTCCAATACATATAACCCGGGATGGCGAAATCATCCAAACTTTTCTTGGAAGCAGCAAGCTTCGAACACAGCCCAACCCTATTCCCAAAATTTTCAAAATCCTCAGAATTTTCAAACCCAACAAAATATTCATCCCTACCGTCCCTCGACTCAATTTCAACACACTTCTCCTCCACCCCAAAGAAACACAGCCTTTGAGGAGAAAGTGTTGAACGCCCTTCAAGGTTTGGAAACCATTACACAATTAGTGCACTCTCATACGCAATCAATCGCCAAGCTAGAATTCCAAATAGGTCAACTAGCTAATGCACTGAACAAGCGAGAGGAAGGAAAGCTTCCAAGCCAACCACTAAGTAATCCTAGGGGACAATACATGGCTCAAGAAAATCAATTAAATGCAATTCATCATGAACAAGCCAATGCTTTGACTACCCTAAGGAGTGGACGTATAATAGACAATAAGATTGGGGAGGACAACAATAAGGAAGGTGAAGAAGAGGATAGAAAAGTGTCAAATGAAAATCTAAAACCTTCTTCTTCTTCTTCAGCTAGTCCATCTTCTGCCAAAACTCACATCCCAAAGGCCCCATTTTCTGAAGCTCTTACTTCACCCTCTCCATTTGGCAAAAAGGGAACTTCATTAGAAGAGATGATAGAGGTCTTCAAACAAGTTAAAATCAACCTCCCACTCCTTGATGCCATCAGACAAGTTCCCTCCTATGCCAAATTTCTCAAAGACCTTTGTACACAAAAGCGAAAATCTAGGACACATGTGCCTAAAAAGGTCTTCCTAACTGAGCAAGTGAGTTCTATTCTCCAACACAACACCCCTCCAAAATTCAAAGATCCTGGTGCTCCCACGATCTCCTGTGTCTTAGGAAATAATTTCATTGATCGAGCACTCTTAGATCTAGGGGCAAGTGTCAACCTTTTACCTTATTCAGTTTATGAGAAACTTGGTTTAGGTGAGTTAAAACCAACCTCGGTATCCCTTCAATTGGCTGATCGATCTGTAAAAACACCACGTGGGATAATTGAAGATGTTCTTGTCAAGGTAGACAAATTCTATTTTCTAGTAGATTTCATTGTCCTTGATATGGAATATGAGCCCAATCCTAATAAACAAATCCCTGTGATCCTTGGGCGGCCCTTTTTAGCAACAGCCAATGCGTGCATCAATTGTAGAACAGGGGTAATGAACATATCATTTGCGAATATGAAGGTAAAATTAAATGTGTTCAATGCGGCCGACCAACCCGCAAGGAAAATTGAATGTTTTATGATAGACAAAATAGATGACCTCATAGAAGGAGATGCAAAAACTATCTCACTATGTCTGGCTGAAGACAATAAACTTAGCGCTTGTTGGGAGGCAACCCAATTCTCTTAGACTATTTCTTAACATTGAGGACAATGTTAGGTTTAGGTTTGGGGGTATTCATCTTGATTTTCATCCAAAATAAAAAATAAAAATAAAAATAAAAAAATAAAAAATAAAAAATAAAAATAAAAATAAAAAAATAAAAAATAATAATAATAATAATAATAAAATCATTTTTTTAAAAAAGAAAAAAAATAAAAAATAAAACTATTTTTAAAAAAAATGTGTTTATTTTCATTTTTTATAAAATAATAAAAAAAGTTATTAAAAAAAAAGTTTTTGTTAAAAAAAATCCTAATTTATATACATTTATGCGAGAATGATAAACACACAAGGTATATAAAATCTAAAAAGCCCAATGACTAGTGGGAAGTAATACAAATTTAAGTTATTTTTATTAAGTCTCTCTTAGGGAGTTGTAAGCTAATTAATACTTTGGAATTTCACTACACACTGGCCGACTCTTCTAAGGTCTAGGCTCGACATTATGTTGAGAGTATGGTAGCAACCTTGGACCCTGATGAATCATACTTATCTAATCAAAAAAAAAAAAAAACATCAATAAAAATGGATTTAGTCAAGAACATCGAAAAGGGCTACCTATTGTCAAAGGTCAAGTGGGCTTGTGATGAGGACTCCGAGCATAAGTCCGTAGGGGAGTCTTGATGCCCGACACCTTATGCCAACTGGTGTGAGAGTTGTCGACTGATTGCTCGTTACACGGAGAAATCACCAAAAGAGTAAGAGTGCACAATTTATATATCTTTCTTTTAAAAAAAGAAAAGAAAAAAAAAGGAAAAAAATGCTGTATTGACCGAAAAGACAATAGTGTGAAAGCCGTCGTTGTAAAAATTCGAGTAAACTGGAATATTACAGATAAAGCCCGTGAGGTACTAAAGTAAACATCCACAACTCTCGAAATCCTGCAGATAAGATGATTTTGAATCAGTGAGTAGGTTCCTTCGACCAATCCTTGGAAACTACTGGTATTAGCAATATTTTGGAGATCCGAACTCTTAGCTTGGGTACGGTCCAGATTTCACCGAGCACTCCAGAATAAATAAGTCTTACAACTCCCTAAACGGAAACTTAATGACTTTAACTTAGATTGCATACTAATCTAGAATTTGGGCTGACTTAGTAAATAAAACCGTGTGTGCTTTGAAATTCTTATCATTTATATATCTCAAATTAGATTTTAATTAAAAAAAAGTTTTTTTTTTTTTAGCTAGTATGCACTTGGAATTTGAAGTTTCATCAATCGAATTAAAAAAAAAAAAAAAAAACAACAACAACAACAAATTAATCATAACAATAAATGATATTGAAGTTTGTGGGTATCTTCACTGGAAACCCTCACGAGACTATAACTCGTCCACTAGGGTAACCTAGGGGTTTAAAGCCTTGTTGCATATGGTAAATGCAATCGCGATGCCTGCGAAAGTGAGTTAAAATTCTTCTTTTCTAGTTTTATTTTGCTCGAGGACTAGCAAAACATAGGTTTGAGGGTGTGATAAGTGCTGAATAATTTATAATTTAGTTATCTTTTCATAGCACTTATCAATGTTCTTAAACTGATAAATACATATTTTACCATGAAATTGAATAAACAATGAAATAAATTTAAATTATGGTAAGAAGTAAATAATTCTTTTCTTAAAACCGACTCTGAACTTGTCTCTCTTCCGGTTGCGATCTTTCATGAAAACTACAAGAAAACATATAAGGAGGAGATTGTGTTGACCTGAATTATTAACCTGATGGAGTTGCAATCAAGCTAAGGGTATAATTCAATGGGCTTTGGTCCTGGTTAGATTGAAAGTTATAATTGTATGGAAAAATATTTGATTAACCCTTTTATTAAGTCACGGTCTGATCTGGTTGAGTTCAATCTGAAGCGGTTTAGTAAGAATAAAATGACATTGGGCTCAAGAACAAGTTCAAGCAAATCAACGATCATGACCCACCTCAAACCCAAAGCCAATTCCCAACCAATGCCTTGCGTGCCTTCATATAAAATTTATAATTTAAAATATATATATATATATAATAAAATAAAATAATAAAATAAATAAAAATAATTTCGGGAAGAATTACTGGATTCACTGTTCATATGAACAGTGTCCCGTGAAAACACTGTTCATATGAACAGTGTTTTAAAAATATATATATATAAATCAATAAAAAATAAATAAATAAATAATAAAAAAAAACCCACTGTTTATCTTCTTCCTCCCGCTATCCCGCTGTTTATTCCTCCCGCTATCTATCCTTCCCAGCTTCCCAACCACGTGATCACCATGCGTGCAGCCAGTTCCTCCCGTCGATCCCGCCAGCGATGCAGATCCTCCACGCGGTGCAGCCGGCGACCAGCCCCTCCGCGATCACCGTGCGTGCAGCCAGCCTCCCATTCCTCCGCCTCTTTCTCCACCTGCATCCCCGCCTCCGCGCTGCCGTTCCGATCGTCCAAGACAGGCTCCCAGCATATCACGCCACGGATCCGGCCACCTTCTCCTTCGGCTCCTCCCAACGCGCCCGTTTCTCCTTCAGCCAGCATCCCGGATGATCCGATCCCACGGCCATCCAACTCCTTCCGTCCGACTGCAAGCATGATCCCAGCCCCCTTCCGAATTTGAGATCTTTTGCGTCCGTAAGCATCACGTGTCAACTCCATTCTGGAATCCCCAGCCTGTGATCCGGCCCTTCATCTGCCTCCCGGCACCACGCCCCAAAATCAGCTGCCGTGATCCGCTCTTCCTTCTCTCCGCGTTCGCCGGACGGCTATAAAAAGAGGGCGTTCGGTGGCAGCAAGGAGGAGAAAGGGGGGGGGGAGAGCTCGGTTTTGAAGAACAGAGGAGGCTCTGTTCGGGAGAAAAGAAATTAAAAAAAAGAGAATGAAGGGAGGCTGGGAGCGGATCAATTAGTGAAAGAAAATGATGCGGATGGCGTGGAGCATCTCAGCAAGCCGATCAAAGTCGCCGAGCATCATGAGTGGCTGAATCCTGGTTTAGGGGTTTGATGAAGCCATGGATGAGTATTTGTGTTGCATTTCTTTGATTTTTAGCATTGTAAGACAGTTGCATACTCAATGAAATTATGATCTTAAAATGTCTTGTTTAATTTATGTAAGATGTTTATCTTGTAGAAAGTCTTTTGCATGAATTAATCTAGTTTATCGAAATTGAATCCAATACCTGTGGTTTGGAAGAGATTGCTATGCAACTATCGGATTTATCTTTGAGAAATTAATCATCAGATGAATCATGCTAAATAGGACAGACCATGCCTATCCTTAGAAAAGATGGTTTGTGCCAGGCTTAGATGACTCATACTGTGGGTTAGATTTCAGCTTTTTGTATGATTGCCCTAATTTGTAGTTAAGAGCAATCAGATCATACACGCATCTAAGTCATTGAAAGCATCACACTTACGAATCCATCGGTGGATTCTAGCCCTAAACACCTCTCTCCATAGATAATTCATACTACTACACCCATATTAATTCTTATGTTTTTATCATTTACTCTAGCTAATCCTTTTTGAAGTAATTATTTAATTAGAAAAAATAACTTGTCTCCAATTTCTGTGGACCGACATCCGTAATCACTGTCCTACAGGATACGTGCTATTGCGTGGTTTATTTTCAAAATTGAAATAACCGATCACTCTTCTATCTCTTTATCATTTTTCTCTTAAATTGAATTTCAATTGACTCTTTCCTCCCTAAATCCACGATCCCTTTCTTTGCGTAATGTGGATCTACATTAGAGCCAAAGGTAAAAAGAAGCTAAAACATCCATTCAAAGAAAGTGATTCCAAACTAAACTCCATGGTGGACTACTCTAAGTCCAAATTTTGGATATTTTTTTTTGTTGTTCTTATATTTGCAGCTCTCAAAATCTTTATATATCTAGCTTTTTATTGATGTGGGTCAACACTTACGGCCTGATGGATTAAGGTGGCAATCCGAAATAAACAAATTATAGTTAGTCAGGCATTACTAGTTCTAGATTCCTCGCCTCTTTGATTTTTTGGGGTGTTGTGCATATAGATGCTATATATAATAGGCTGCATAAATCAAAACAAGCACACTTATGATAGGCTGATTTTCTCGTATTGAATTAGTTATATAAGCTACATCATAAAGTATTGTATTATTACGGCATAATCTATAACTCTCGAGTCTCTGTCCAATATGCATTACTAATTATGCATTAGTGCATTCATACTTATATATGTGTTTGCATGCTTGTATGCCGGTGCACTATAAAAAAATGTCACCAAAATGCAGTAACACTCCACTTTCAAATCTCACACTTAATTATTCATTTCAAACAAAATTTTGATGACACTTATGCTCCAAATTTTTTTTAAAATTGGAGTCATTTGATCACTTTTTATGTGGATACATCTGCTTCATAAGGATTAAGTTGTTGTGACAAATGAATAAGCTAAACATCCATAATATATTGGTTAGGATTTCCCTCAAAAAAAAAATATATTGGCCATGACAGCCCATGAAAACAAATTTTCTTATAACAAAAAGTGGCATCCTTAAAAGCTATCTTCCCCCTAGAAAATTGTGAAATGAAAGATAATGCCACAACGCATTTTAATATGGAAAATAACTAGAAACAATCACCATCACCCTTTCAATTGAATTTTCTGAGGGTGTACTTGGTGTTGTTTATGAGAAACAATTATCAAAAACTAGATATATTGGAATTATTAATTAATTGTTATGTACCTTTTTATATATTTGATGTTTGATAATTATATTTATTTAACTATTTTTTGTCAGTAGATTTACCATTTTTGGAAGATTGGAAGAAGTCTTACAAAAAAAGCCAGAAATTAGTTTTCTAGCTTCTTCTAACAATTATTTTTTTCTAGAAGTACTTGCTTTCTACTTTAAAAGTAAAAAAGAAAAAAAAAAAGTCTTGAGACCCAGTACATACTTCAGTTTTGGATCCTCAGTTTTCCTCAATTATTACTTGACAAATTCTCTCACCTATACAATGCCATTTCTCTTCATATTTTCTGGTCTAAAAGAAGCAATCCTATATTCCATCTAGTTCATTCGAGTCAAAAAGAACCACATTATTCTAGATCCAATGATGCCAAAAGCTTGGCCAAATCTCAACATACCCTGTTCCATCAATTGGTACAGTTCAAATTTTAGAACTCGTGCTAGCTCCAGTTATTCTTTTTCTCAATGTTGCTAGAATGGATGACAACTTTATTCAATTTGTTTTATCTATAAAAAGAGAATTTTACTTTGCATTCAAAGAGACAAAAGAGTGGTGCAGGTTTTCAATGTCAAGACTTTCCATGATTTTTCTTTTAAACAACTAACTTTGATAGAATTCATATTCCTCTTGTTTTCGTTCCTTCTTTATCTTTAGCTAGTGGCATTCTTCCATGGGTTTTAACACTAATGTGACCCCAACTAAATTAACCATTTGAAACATGCACAAAGTTTGTACTGGACCTTTCGGGCTTTTTCTTTAAATAAAAAGCCTTGGGACCTTCAGGTTAGATTTAGTTTGATCCCAAATCTTTATAAATTACCAGCAAGATTAGATAAGGATTTAACAAAACCCAAATTGACCTTTCTATCAGACCCCCTATGGCTTCCAACATGATTTCCAACTTAAATAACTTTACTATATTCTTCTTTCTTTAGGAATGTAAATGAGTTTGATTTTTTTTTCTTGGATCTGGTTTAGATTTGGATCTAAAACTAGATAACTATCAACATATTTTGAACAAGTGGGCACAAAAGAAAAACCTTTTAAGTGTGCACAAGCTTGTAAAGGCAAAGCTGTAGATTCAATAAGTATCCATATCTAAGACTATAATTTTAAACAATGTTAATTATTTTTATCTAATAGGACACAATGACAATGATCTTTTGTGGTTTCCTATTTTGATATTCTGTATTTTAATCCACTAGATGATATATTTATATGTCAACATTCAAAGTATGAACATAAAAGTGTATATATTAATAGGTACATCATTTCTATTGATACAAATACACACACACACATATATATATATATATATACACACGTAAAATTTTATTGAATTACCCCTCAACTCATCAATTTAAGGACTTGCTAGATATTTCTGCAGGCATTGGGCTTGTTAGATAGCCTAGCCCTCATTTTTTAAAGGTTTGTCCAAGTCCTAGTTTAAATCCCATATCGTAGGTCTGCTGGTTTGCAGGAAGAAACAAGAGTTTATGGAGGTTTTTATTTTCCCATGGAATTTGAGTTAGGACGTGTTTGGTTAATATGAGCTATGTTTAAATATGCAATCCAATCTACAAACCCATGGTGAAATTCAAACCCAACATGTTGGATCATTCAAACATGCCCTTAACGTAGGTAGCATCCAATATGTCAAATTACCAAAATATTTGATCAATTTCAATTATCGTCCCATATAATTACACTGCGCAAAACCTGTCCCAATTTGACCTTACAAGCCATAGAAATTAGCAAACGTGTAGGGCACCACTTGCCCCTCAAAATGCGACTCCTTCCGGTTTATCTGAACCGTCCTGTCGGACCGGTTCTTGTCCCGGTCTAATCTTGTTACACGATACCCCTTTTACGGAGTAGCAGAACCCCTGTGATGACGTCTGACGGTATACCGTACCGTAGTCTCGGCCTCAACGGTTTCAGGACTTTCAAATGCTTTCCCCCTTGGGGTGGGCGGTCCCCTTGTCTCTCTCTCGCTCCCTCCCTCTCTCTGGAGAGCGAAGAGAAAACCCTAGATTGACTTCCTTAGGGTTTCGTCTCGCGAGGGTTCCAGATCCACCTCCCTCGCTGTCGATCGATCCGGATTAGGGCGGAATGTCGACAATGGAGCACCTCTTCATGCAGATCTTCGAGCGGAAGAACTGGATCGAGGGCCAGCTCAGGCAACAGATCGATTCCTACGGCCAGTCCCTGGCCTACAACGTCCTCGCCGATGGTGGTCACCCTCCGCCGTGGCTGTGGACAATGAAACCGGCCGCCCCTGGTTGCCCTGATTCCAATGGTACTCGCTTTCTCCCCCGCTCTGGGGTTGCTATTGTGGATAAGTTTCTATATTTCTGTGGGATTTCTTATTACCTTGGTGAAATTACTGAATTGAGAGTTTAGGATTTAGGGTTTTGTTGGGAATCAAACAGATTGGAGCTTTCTGTTTTTTGATTTTTTGACTCTTCGAAGATTACAGGTTTCTTGAATTGGTCGTAGGGTTTTCATAGGTTTAAAACGCTGCGGTGAATTTAGATCTCTGGATGTACCAAACAAAAAATTAAAGCTCCGGGATACTCTTCGTTCTTGTGTTTTCCTGATTATTTGGAGCTATGACATTTTTGTTTTTTTTTTCGGTATGATTTGTCTTGGACCTCGGATTCTTGAATTATTGGCCACAATTAGCCGTGAATTGTTGCTGTTATTTATTTGCGCTATTAGAAGCGATATTTGGAGTTCTGATTAATAAGCATGTAACGATGATTATTGTAGGGAACAATCCTTTTTCCGAGTTCCTTTTTGTAGGTTAAGGTTAGATGCTCAATTCAGGAATGTTTCTCTCTCTTTTTTAAAAATTTTTTGTTTAGACGGCAAACTTTACAGGAGTGCTTTCTTTCAATCTTTTTTTCCCGTACATTTCTCGGGTTTATAGGGCAAGTTGGCCTCTTGGTTACTGGAAGTCACAATTATCTTTAAGTGTTCAGCACCACTTGATTTTTTTTCCAGTACTGAATTTGGAAAACCTTGTACACCTCTCTTAGTTCCATTAACAGTTACATACATTGCTCTTCAAAACATTACGGGGCTGTAGATTCATAGTTCTGTACTTTTTTAAGAATAATATAGGAATGCCTCTTAAAAGTTCTGCTGTGCTGTAGCACCGACCTGTTTACCACAAAATGAGCCTTCTTTTGACTTGTCCTTTACCTAGCATCAAGGTTTTAGGAAAATGCAATAGAGTGGCAACTCCATTCTGTGGGGTTGTCGAGTTTGTAGCTATTGGTGGCCTGCTGCCTTGAGTGAACCAGCAAAGGTCTCTCAGTGAACTTCAAAAATAGAGCGGGAGAGAAATGTGACTTCAATGCATCTCTTAGACTAGGCTTTCATCCAGGTGCAAGGCAACCAGGTTTGTATTTATCCACTCTGTTTCACTGTTTGAGCTGAGATCTGGAACTAAAGTATATCTTTTTCTGTTCATGGCGACCCATGTAAATGTGAGGCCCAACTGACCAGATTTGTGCCTTAACTGTCCCCAGATTGTATTAACTTGCATGCTGGGGTAAGAACTTGAATGGCCTGAAAAAGGTGTCTTGATGAAAAAGTGTCATGCTAGTGTGAGATGTGATGACAAAACCTTGCAATGGCCCTCTGCTTGCAACTTGTGCACATATGCATGTGTTTGTTTGTGCAGTGTCTAATGTTGGATATGAATATCAAGTTTATTACATATCCATTATGAGTTATGGCCTCTAATTTTCTTGCCATACCCATTTTCAGTTTTATAAAGACATGAATTACCTCACAGTACATCATTCCTATTTTATAACACTGTAATAAAGTAGTTTATTTATTTTGAAAACCTAATAAACATTGATTTGTTTTTGCTCGCCAAATTTTAAATTCTTTTTCCATTGTCTCATTTTGATTAGTTGTAATATCATGAGGCACCTGCTTTTTCTATTGTCAGTTTGTTGTCATTGTGGTGAACCATGTTTTTCTCTTTAATGGCTTTGTCTTGAACAGTGGTTCAGGACCCTCATTTTTTGTTGATGGCATTGCTTCAGGACCTTAATGTCAGGTTTTCTCAGTGGTTCTTCTATGTTCAGGCCCATGTAATCCTCCTCTCTTTTTTAGAATTTTGTAGGCATATTACTTCATGCCCTTTGAGCATAGGTTTTAAATCTTATGTTTTCTTTCTCTGGTCGTGTCCGTGGCTCTATCATTCATTTTGTTGGAATCTTTAATTTTTTTCCATTTTATTGTACTAACATGTACTCCTAATGCTGATAGATGGCATGTAGAAACATATATAGAACTCCTTAGTTGTGGACCAACTCATAGTACTTAGAACTCTCTCTGCACTTATTAGATGGTATCGGGCTCTTCTTTGTCCTTTTCATGATAGATAGAGGTTATTTATTAGAAATCTAAATGGTTGTTTTTGAATCAGATGAAGGCTTCATATTTATATTTGGTGCAACTATTATGAGGATATTTTATAAAATGCCTAACAATTTACTTATCCTTGATATTAAATTCTCATTACAATGTCTAATCTTCTTCTTGGTCTGTCTTCCATTTTCTTGGTTTTATGTCTTCAATGCATGTCGCGAGGAGGGCAGGCGGGAGGTGGTTTAAGTACATACTCTTTATTTGGAGTTATATTGTGTTGATATCTTCCTCAAAGTAATTGTGTCAATTATTGAAACATTCTCATAGTTTTCATTACTCAGCTTCAGTTCTTTATATGCAATATTATCTATTCTCTGTTATATATTTCCTTTATTTGGCGAATTATTTTCTTGATACTGAGTTAAGCAGAGAACAACTAACTTCAGGAATCTTATTCCCACTCCCACGGACTACCACTCCTTCAACAAACAACAACAATCTTTACACCCTTCCAACTCTGAAGGGTGCGAATGTGTCCCAGCCCAGTAGCCTCTTCAATGAAATGTGTGTTTCAAATCAAAATTTCTTCACAGAGCCAATTGATGAAGTGGTTCCTGATAATTTCCTTGAAAACATTGAACGAGATTCTGATATGATAGGCTTGAAAGATGTTGAGGCTAACGCTGAATTTGACCCACTTGCAAGGATACAGCATTCCAGATCGAGGCAAAGGGACCTAGAGAATCATCTCAGCAAGAAAGCAAAAATTACAAGTTTTGGAGATGAAAGTACTATGGATCAATATACTGGTAGAATGACTCGGTCTAGGGTTGCCTCCTTGAAGCCTGATAGTATTAAGGAAACATCAGTTATGAACTTGTTGGCTTTTGACAATGTAGATGGTGGTCGAGCCACTAGATCAAGAAGAGCATCTCAGAAACCTGATTCTCTTCACAAGTTATCGAAACCAGCTAAACCTTTAATACCTGTGGAATTTGGAACACAGAAAGCATCGGAAGATCAAATGGGTTTCTGGCCAGCTACGTATGGAAACATAGACACTCTTGAAGGAAATAATGTTGATGACGCTGTGGCTCCACAGAGATGTGTTAGACAAGCTGCAGTGAAGGGGCTTGCCTCAGATGCATCTTCTCCTGTTAACTCTGGGTTGAGGATGGCATGCACTGCAGCTCCAGATCTGTCTCAGACGCATTTTCTGGTTGAACCAAAGAAACTTCTTTTCGATGGCATTGAAGTTTGTGGTTCAAATGACAATCCTGTTACTGCTTTTGAAAAAGAAAATCAAGAATACTCTGAGGTTACCCTTTCAAAGATGGAGGCCATGCAATCACTAAAAGAGGATCAATTTTCCAGAGATTTTATGAAAGCACATTGTTCTTTAGCATGCAGGGAGCCTCAAGATGATGTCCTGCACACTGGAGAAGTTTTGCAAAGAACAGAGGCAGCTGGCAGAGTTTCAGAGGGATGTGCAAACAAGAGTCTTAAATTGGTTGAAGTAGATGACTCAGAGTGTCACTCCCTCCCTAGTTCATGCAATAAGCATTCTCAGACACCTGCTCGGTTGCCCGTGAAACCAACACATTGGATCTCTAATAATGAACTGACACTTCCATCCTCTATGAGTGACTCTATATCAAACTGTAATACAAAATTTTCAGGTCAACCAAGGGTTCAACATGATTGTAGCTCTGAAAATTCATCAGGAGATCTGGGGAAGCATAATTTGGAAGAGCGATTTAGTGTACCTCTCATTGATGTGCGAACAATCATGGTAGCCAGCAGGCTGTCTGAGACCAATTCCTCAGCTGAATCAAAGGATCATCTACTTGATACTATGAAGCAGATTAATTTGGATAGGAATTCTATTGCTTCCTTGGGGAAAGAAACCAAGGGCGGCAATTTTGAGAATGATATAAAATTGGACGCTGTGCAGTCAGTGAAAGAAGAATCGTCCCACAGATCTTTGAAAACAGCTCATGTTTCTCCAGCAAATGTGCAGATTCAGGAAGAGGTTGTCTTATCTGCCTTGGAAGATGTGAGAACAGATGAAAGTAAAAGGGTCTCAGGTGAAGTTTGTGAAGAGATTTCTGAGTTACTTGTAACGGTGAAGCCCAAATGTAATCCTCAATTTATATACTGTGATGATATACCTTCACATATATCGGCCATGTCAGCTTTGGAAGCGATGCCTAGGAGCAATGTTAGTGAGAATCATTCAATTGGAAAGCCTGTTCAGTGCCCAACAGATGAGAATTGTGAGAGAATGCTCATCAAAGAAACAAATGGCAGCTCAATTAAACCGACAGACCCCCTTCTCAGTGATGGTCCAGAGTTATTGTTCTCTGAAGCAGATGGCATGTGCATAGAAGCTGAAAAAGCTGACACCAGTGCAGTGCAACTTGGGAATAGAAGTTTTGCAACGCCCGCATCAATATCTGGTGCTGCTGAAAATCATGATGTGGAGGTAGAATGCCAGCATCCGTCAAGATGTTCAACTATATGTGATAAGATTATGGGTTCTTGTAGATCAAATGATTCTGTTTTAGTTTCTTCCAATAAAATTGGTGAGTTCTTTTCACCTCAGGAAGCTGTGGTTAATGCTGATATCAGAAATATCAAGGAGAAGCTCGCTGTCAGGAAGATGCCAAATACGGCTGAAGCTCATAGAAACTCAAGCAGTCTTGATAAGAATTTTGCTTCTTGTAGAGCAAATGCTATCAGTGTACCTTGTCCTGAAAAAAATTCCATGCAGCTGGAAACCATCAAAGGTGATATTTATGCAGGTGCAAAGAATGTTGCAGAGAAGACTGTCATTCAGCACGTACAAACACCAAATAATATTGAAGCTCACATTGCAGCACCAGAAGCTCATTACTCCTTAAGGAGCTCGAGTAGCCAGAAAAAAAAGCTTGATTCTTTTAGATTAATTGGAACCAATGCTGCAAGCAGTTCGAAACAATCAAGGAAAATTGTTGCCCGTGCGTGTGAAAGTTCATGGCCTAAAGGGAGAAAATTGGAAGGACAATTAAATAATATCCTGGCTACTTCTCCTAGGATGAGGTTTAAACCTCCCCTGCATGTTCATAAGGGCAGTGTCTGCAGAAGCAAGATGAGTTCAGAAAATGCTTTAGGAGATGGTATGGAGTTACAGTCTTCTCCATTACCAAGTGATTTGAAAAGTGAGATAGCAAATGCAGCCCTCGAGAGTCCTCTTGAAGTTCTACAAATTAGCAAGAAGCTCTGTGTGAGAGAGGTATAGAAATCTTGTGTAACTTCCTTACATTATGTTCATATTGCAGAACACAATTAGAATTATACTGCAGTAGTTGGTGTGTACGCTAGCAAGCATGTATGCATGTGTTTGTACAAGTGCTTGCCTGTCTGCATATGCATGTTGTTGTCATCTGTGTCGATGCATGTATGCATGCATGAGTGTGTGTGTGTGCGCGCGCGCGCGCATGCATGTGTGCGCATTACCTGTTTGCACATATGTTTTTGCATGTTTGTGTATGTTTTTGTGTGCTGTGTATGGGGATTCACTGTTTATCGAAGTGGTTGGGGGTTATTTAATCTACCTTAAATTTCACAAACTAAGCCCCTGCTGTTTAAAGAAAGCAGGGATATACTGTTTATATTTAATGACTACAATATGATTTTTGATTGTTCAAGTTGCTTCTTCAAAAATATTATACACTCCATTTATAAGAACACAAAAGCTTTCTCATCTAACAGGATAAATATTTGTGCGGTCTCTTTCTGTTATATTGCTTTGTGTTGCATGGCAGAGTTCATCAAGTAGCATAACGAAGCAATCTGCTTTTTAATTGCTGAAATCATTTTTTAGATATCTTAAGTTTATTGAGTGTATGCTTTTTTTGTGGGTCTGTGTGTATGTGTGTGTATAAACATGTATGTAATAATTAGGTTCATGTCTGTCTTGTTATAGCCACTCATATTTCAGTCTTGCTTGGCAGGATGGTTCTTGCTTAAAAGCTGAGGAAGGAATTATGATGGCTCCATTACAAATTGAACATAGACAAGGAGTATCTTTTCATGATTTGATGGATGAAATATCTGGAACTTGTTTAGCAAACAAAGTGGGTGTGTCTGAATTGTCTGACTTTAAACTAAAAGAACATTGTATTTCAGAAGATAATCATGATTTAATGCATAGCAGGAGCACATTAAGTCATAAAATAACGAAGAGTCCTGGTTATCATGTGGAACCTACTGAAGAGACCAATATGAATGATACAGAAAGAAGTCTTTATGCATATGACATGGCTGATTGCGATGAGACCATGCCAGAGTTTGAGGGATTTAGCATTGGTGTTCCTTCTACTATAGAGGACAGTGTCTTCTACAATTCTGATCTTCAAAGTCTTGCAGGAGAACAGGATTCTGTGCTTGAGCAGTTGTGCAGCTCTAGGAATTTGGTTACCCCAAGATCTCGTCCTTCTACCAAGTATAAAATTAATAGACTTCCTGATGTTTATCGATCTTTACCTGCCGGGACTCTGGAGCACATAGAGTCAAGCAATCCACTCCATTTTAATGATGTTGATATGAAACAATTTAAGGAAAGTGACGATGAGAAGATTTATGGTCTTTTTGGCAACTTGGAATTAGAATATGATGGTTCTTTCAATGGAAAATCTCATTCTCACAGTATGCCTTCTACAAGTGCAAGATTTGGATGGCTTGCTGGTAAGCCTCCTTTGACCCCTCCAGTTGAAAAGTCCTGCCAGAGAAAGGTTTCAGGGAGAAGTTATGCCAGCTCAGAGACGGTGGGTTCGAACCCAGAACTAGTATGTTTTCGTATTGATGAAAATACCAGCACCACTAAAGAAAATGAAAATCCAGATGAACTAGACATGTCCAAAGAGAGAGTTGGCTCAAGAGAGATCAAGGTGTCAACTGACAGAAAAGCACTTCTAGATATCACTGCAGTATATCAGAATGCACCAACTTTGGCTTCTGTTTCCGAGAAGTTTGCTGAAAGAGTCAATCTACAATCTGTGAACGCAGAGTCTTACTCTGGGACTCGAAACAGTGTCTGTATGATTGTGGGAAATGCTTGTGCCAGAAAGCCTAAAATAGTTGACAAGGAGAATCATAGCCTTCTGGTTAATGGAAATCGAGTTCAGAAAGCAGCTGAATCTATCAATAGCAGGTCCAGTAAACCAGAAATTTCTAGAAAAGCAGGGGATAGAAACAAAAGCCGGCCACAACTAGAAAAAGGATACAAGCCCAGCAATATCGTGTCCAATATATCTTCTTTTATTCCACTTGTCCAACAAAAGCAGCAAGCAGCAACTGCAAAAGGTGATTTTGTTGATTTTTTCCGCTGAAATTTTAATAACTAAAAGACTATATAAAGTAGTGTCTTTAGGGTAAATAATCCATTATGCCACAGCTTATATAAACCTGAATCTATTTTGATAAGTTATGTTGGATTATTTAGAGATTCATTAAACATTTACAGGAAGAAATTTGGGAAAACCCAACTGAAGTTGTTCTGATTATGTTTCTTCTTCTTTTTTTTTCATTTTCAGTATTTTTATGAAATGTAAATTTCATTACTTGTTCTAACAAAAAGAAATGAAAGCCGAGCTCAAAACCTAAAATTACTTCAAAAACAATAGATGCCATATTCCTTATTACAGAATTATTACATTTACATTTTTAAAACTATTTTTCCTCCTGAAGTAGCCATTGTTGTAGATGGCTACAGCTTGGAGTTTCAGCTGCTGTCAGCACTATTTGTTTTCTTAAAAAATTTTGCAGTCAGTTACAGTTAGTTGCTATAAACTGATAAAGGAAGAAAAGGATGAGTAAGGCTATATATATCATGACTCCGAAGATTAGAATTTTTCTACTAGGTCGCAACTGAGTAATATAAGGTACTATTGTGTTTTGTCTTGGGCCATTCAGTATCTTTATATTTTTTAAAATGATAAAAAATCATGGTCACTGTTTGTGACTGCATGAGCAAAACAAGAAAGTTTCCCTTAAATTTGATGCCTTACTAATGCGATAGTTGTTGCCTTGCAGGGAAGAAAGAAATTAAAGTCAAAGCATTAGAGGCTGCTGAAGCTGCGAAGCGTCTTGAAGAGAAGAAACAAAATGAGCGTGAAATGCGGAAAGCAGCCGCAAGGCTTGAGCGTGCAAGGTTGGAACAGGAGAAAGAGCTCAAGCAAAAGCAGAAAGAAGAGGAAAGGAAGAAAAAGGAAGCAGAAGTAGCTGCAAGGAAGAGGCAGAGGGAAGAAGAAGAAAGAAGGGAAAAGGAAAGAAAGAGAAGATGCATTGAAGAAGCTCGAAAATTGCAAAGGGAACAGGAGGAAAAATTACGTGCTGAGAAAGACGAAAGAGAGCTTTGGCGCAAAGCTGCAGTAAGCTCTTATCTTGATTCTTCATTAATATGCTAATGTCCATTTGACATATATGTTCTTCACATCAACATTTGTATGGTGACTTTCCCAGGATGAGAAAGAACGAAGGAAGAAAGAAACAATGGAACAGGCAAATCACCAATCGAAATCAGAAAAAGAAGGGGAAATTGCTGGGTGCAGAAAAGATGCTGAGTTGAAACCCAGCACCACCGAGGTGGTAGTGAGGGAAGGTATACATGGAAATAATAGCTTTGCAGGCCCTGATTCTTCTAAAGAATTAAAGGATCTTGAAAAGGTAATATTGCCCTAGCAGATCTAGATTCTGCATTACTTATCAGTAGTCTTTTTGAGACCAGAAGTAATGGTATTATGTTGGCTTTGTTTACTGTAACTTCCATGTAATTTTATTTGTTTATAGTTGAGACTTTCATTTGGCAATGCTGGATTTGTTTTTGGATAAGTGCTATAAGCTACAAGGCTGTCTAAGAGCAATTCAGTTTAATTAACATTTAGTAATGAAAATAATTGCTAGTGTGGATGAACTACTAGAATTTTTTCTGTTGTTAAATTTTAAATGTGGATAAATCTGGGCAAGGATCTGCACTCATTCAGTATGAAGTTGCTAGCTAACTTAGATCGTTGTTGATCTTGATCTTATTGGTTTTGCAGTTGTATGAGATATCTCCATACAAAGACTCTGAAGTTGAGGATGATGATGCAGAAGAAGAAATTAGGCGCAGAAAGAAATACATTCCTTCATGGGCAAGGTGAACAATTAATTTTTATTTAGCTGACTGTTGATAAAAGCATGCACATATCTTATCCATATTTATAATATGAGTTCATTTTCTACAAGTTTCAACAGTCTTTAAGCAGTACTTGTTGCTGCATTGATTTGACTATGTGTCTCTTCAGTAACCATCTTTTACTGAAAGTAATCCTAAAAATTAGATGACCTTATTCTGGTTTCCCACTTGAACTTGTTCTGATAAGTAATAAATAATAGAAGGTTTGATTGGCTAGGATCCTCGCACCAAAAATGTCTGGATGAAGGGAGTGTTGAAGTTTTCACTGGGACATGTGACATTGACTGGCACATGCCAACCTTGTTTTGATTTGAACACTAGTAGCTCTTCCTATTACATAACTTATATAGCAGGCAGTTCATTTGGATTTTTACTTATGTTTTTTTTTTCCCAGAACTATCAATTTGTCTTTCCTAAGTAATTCTAATAATGTAGCACTGGTATTTGCAGGAGAGAATGCTTGGATCAAATTTTACTTTCCAATCAACGGCAAGATCCAACAGAAATCTTCTGTCGTAAGAGTTCTTTTGACTTAAATGAAGGTAAGTCCTGGGCAAAGCAACCAAGGATGCTTTATTCCAGAACAAATATTTGGTGCATCAATTATAGGCTGATAGTGCCATCCAATCTTCACTTTCTGCAGTTCTTTTGCCTCGTATTCTTCGGCTGCCATCGTGATCACATGGCGATGTTTGGTCAGTTGCCTGCACGGTGATCCTTTGATCTGGATAGTGGTGTATCTGCAGAGCTCCCAAAATGATCTGGTGGTTGTGCCATATGGTTCCCCTTCTCTAGGCATCATTTATTTGCTGAGTGTTGGCAGGGTTACCATCTGGAGACACCAAGGTTTTTCCTTTTCCTTTTCTTTTTCCCTGTTTGGGGGAGGGGGTGTTCAATAAGATGTGCATGCTCGACCACCACCAGCACCCCCCAACCCCCCTCCAACAACATATATTGCATGTGTGGTTCACAGCTCCGATATCATCATGCTGTCAGTACAGTGCTCAATATGCAGCTGGAATGCTAACGCTGCTTCTCATGTACCAATTATTTGCATGCAATGAGACCACTGCATAGCCTTATTCTGCAGGTTACAGAATGTGTATGCCCCATGGTTTAAACTTCCTTTTTTGTGTATATAAGAAATTCATAGAATGGTCGAGTTCCTTATGGAAAACATTTTCCTAAGTTTTACGCTTAACTAGGATTTCCGGTTCTTCATCCTGATACATGCGCTCGCTCTCTCTCTCTCTCTCTCTCTCTCTGCGCTCGCGCGCGCACATTGTCTGAAGATTTGAATCATATCTGTTATATGCTGAGGATGACAAGATCTACTTTTGGCATATTCTTATGCGAAAGCTACCAAATTGGACTCTGAAAAAGGAAGCTGATATATATGTTATGGTGAAAATATGTAATAGAAACTAGAAAAAAAGAGAGTAGATTAGTTTACAATAGTGTATTAAAAATACTAAACTTATCATTATATTGCGTTTGGATGAATGCCATGAAAGTAAGGTGTAGTTCATGTAGGATAACTGGTTCTTTTCTGGCTGCTTAGCATGCCTTACTGTTAACATGGTTATAATTGGCCAGCTGTCTCAATGACATGACCCAAGATCTGCTAAAAAACTGTAATAGCTGATATCTTTCTTGCAAAGCTTTTTAAAAGGCAAATTCGAGCTATTAACACCTGAAGAGAAATTACACAATTTGTGTTGCTTGCTGTAAAACATTTAGTATTTGCAAATGAAACGAAAAAAAGGAAAAATATCAACCGGAGAAACCAGTCATTTTTTTTTCCTTGGAATATGTTATAATTTGTCACCCTTATTGACCTTGCGGGCTACTATGTGATAGCGCAACATTGTTTATGCGCTTTTGCGGACGGTACAGTACATAAAGAGAGACTAGCTTTACTTCCAACTAACTTAAATGAAAGTAAGCCTCTGATAATACTTGCATAATTTTCTTCCACTTGTATAGATGTCGTCGTTTCATTTAGGTTTATATGGATTGTAGTTTAATCCCACAATTTTGAAAATCTGGTAACTAAACTTTTCATACCAACCCTAGTCATCATTGTTTGACTGTTTTCTCCAGAGTTACTCATGGAGAGTCCAAGCAACTGGAATGTTAGAAAGAATGGTGATCTGAGATTCGCTTAGATCTATCGGTTGATGAAAATTTAATAAACTAAACTGACGGCCGTTGCACCTAATAACAATGGGTTTTGAATACACCGATTTCATCTGGGCTGGTTGGGGATATCTGGGATACTCACTCTGTTGATAGAGTGCTCGGGTTCATCCTTGTCTCTTGGGTGCCCTTACCCCCGGCCATCTCAAGGTACATTTCAATAGCAATGTGGTCATTGAGTGAGGTAGAGTAAGTATGGACTTTGTGATTAGGAGCCACGACTCACAATTGGTTGCTACGGGAGGCTAACGCATCGTTGGGTTGTCAGCTGTAGGGGCGAAGCTCAGGGCAGCTTGGGAGAGTATCGCCTTCGCGAGCTGGCTGTGAGGCGGAACACATCATTCTGGAGGGACACTCAGGCACAATGATAGACTGGATACGAGAGGAGAGGTGGAGGGGGGATGCGAGCCCTTACTTCATGACATTCGGCAGATATTGGAAGGATGCAGCACCTTTCAGGTTGTGCATGCCTACCGAGAAGCAAACCGAGCCCCCGATTAGGTGGCTACCAATGTGGTGGAACATTCTAAAGAGGTCCTTTGGACTCACCAGGGGGTCCTTCCAGCACCGTTTTGCCAGGTTCTTACTTTTGATTCGATTGGCTACACCTACATTAGAGTAGAGTGAGAAGCAGGTGTATCAAAAAAAAAAAAAACAATGGGTTTTGAATCTCTAGAACTAATTTATGTGCTAGATCTATGGGTTTATAACATAATACTAGTTTGAGGATTTGAAGTTAATGCAATTGCCATGTCACCAGGATGCAGCTGGTCTCTGGATCTTTCCTTCTAAGTACATATCACGGCAATGAGCTAGCTAGACGGACAGCTGATGGCCCTACTTATGATGGATATATGGGAATGTTTTATTTGGGTCAAGGAATTAAGTATTCCTGTGTTGCATTCTCTACAGCGCTTACTTTGCAGGAGGCAGGTAGCTCTCAACAAGTCCACATCTCTAGAGTTTTTGTTGCGTCAATCATTAGAACATAAATTCATACAACAGACACAAACATGAGCGTACATTGAGTTTGAAACTAATTTGAATCATTTATAATTTACTAAAAATACGCCATTATATATATATTAGATTAAGGGAACGTAAGGGATGCCGAGGGAGAGAGCGCCAGCCATAGTCGAGAATTTTAATAGACGAGGAGATCATGTAAATCACACAATCTCAAAAATTTAGGACACTAGATTCTTTTTCAGAGGTAATTTTCACTATCTTAATTTTTCAAGGACTCTTCTGGCCAAAAAAATCTTTAATTAGAAAATTCTATCACGCCCGCGCTAAATCCGTGCCGACCGTTTTCCACCCACTACCATATATATAATTTAGGTTGGCATCCCAAAAGGTCCAAATTTGGCACTTTATGCGCTTTAAGGATGAAATTACTTCTCTACATACAACTTTGCCTTCTTTAGATTTTTTTAAGATTTAGGGTAATCTTAGGGAATTTCAACTCCATGGTTTTCAGCAATGCTGTTAATGAAGGAATTTTTTTCCCCTGATTGCATGGGCTTCCATATTATACTTAGTACATTGTCTTGCTTGGAGTTGCTATTACATATATAATTTAATGTTTATAGTAATAGTTTTTTCTGAAAGAATTTAATATTTGTAATTGTAATAACTCAAGACCTCACCTAAAATGGCAAGCCAGAAGATATTACTTAAGTTCGTTGATCCTATACTGCACGGATTGTCACATACTTCCCCTAGTTTATATGGGTCATGATCCGAGTCCTAACGTCCTAGTCAGGCTAAGAGTCCAAATCCATTCAAATCTAATCTCAAGCACTACGATCGGTCCGTGGTCAATCTCAATGAGCCCGTGTTACAGTGTCTCCTAGTTTATATGGGTCATGATCCGAGTCCGCTTGAATACCACATTTATCACAACTTAGGACCTTACCCAAAATAGCTAGCCGAAAGATATTATTTAGGTTCATTGATCCTATATAAGTACCAAAAATCTACCCAGTGAATAACCACTGTGAGACTAAACACGCCGGTTCAGATCCTCACAGTAGTTTATCTCCCTTTATATAGGAAAGAGTTTGGTTAATCTTATGAAATGTTGTGAGCATAGATGCATTGGTAATTTATGACATAATCCATGCTTGTAGCCACTAAATCAAGAAAGCAGTAATTTGTTTACGGTTATTTACATCTATACTATTTAGTGCAGGTTGTTATCATAAATCTCACTTTGGAAGTTGTTAAAATGGTAATTTATCCGCTGACCATCCTAAGGCCTCGTTTGGCAGAGCTATTAATGGTAGAGCTTTCGAAAGTACAGTTTTTTGAAGTAGAGCTTTTATAAAAAGCTATTTGCTGTTTGGCAACTATATTTCTAAAGTGCAATAAAACTTTAATTTGTGTTTGGTAAATAAATTGAAAAAGTACTTCTGGTATGACAAAATGACCAAAAAAAATATTGCATAATATTATACAATAGAGTATAATAAAATATAATATATATTAATACATAAATATATGATATAGTATATATTATCGTAATGTAATATAATATTATTATAATATATTTATTTAATATTCTATATTATCACAGAATAATGTAACATAATTTGATATTATATAACATAATATATCAATGTATTATGATATAATATAATATTATATTATATTTATAGTATAATATAATAATAAAGTATAAAATAAAAAATTATTAGCGTAAATTAATTCTCTGTCCTTCTAATGACTGTGGTATAACAGAAAGTTCTTATTGACTGAAACAACCATTTCCGGTCCAAAAATTCTGCTAATCGTAATTGTAATATTTTATCATGAGTATTTTGGTCCTCAAAAAAAAAAAAATATAAATCAAAATAGCTTTCCGATGCATGCTAAAAGTGTTTTTCTAAAGAAGCTCAATTTTAGAGTTTCTCCCAAAAAGCTGTTTTAGCTTTCTGACAAAGCTAAAACAGCTTCTCGATTTTTTTACTAAACACTTCTATGTCATCCAAAAGTAGTTTTGGAGAGTCAGAAAGTACTTTCTGGCCCACCAAAAGCTCTGCCAAATGGGCCTAAGGCTATTATAATAATGGTTGGTTTGTTGTCCAAGGAAAAATTTGTTTTTTTATAGTTGCTTAACATCAGCAAGTATCTGTGACCGTCAAGGTTATTCTGCATTAATGACTATTTTCCACACGCTTTCCTGCCTCTTATTGAAGTGGCATCCTTGAGATTTTTATTACCTCTCTACTATTTTACTTGCAACAAACTTTGTTTCTTATGTACCAATGAGGAAAGAAAAAGAAAAGATTGTTCCCACTGTGTGAATATAAACAGCCGTCTAAGTCACGTAAAGCTTTTTCCATGAGTGCATGACTGAATGTTATGAGGTCTTGAGCCGGTAGTGACTTAGAATATACTCTTTGACTTTATGGTTTATGCTTCAAAATATACTGCAAGTTCTGAACTAGTACTGTATAAATGTTAAACAGCTCCTATGGTTTTAGAATCCATACGGTTAGGTGAATTGTTAATTTGATAAATACTCTTAAATATGCTACTACTCTATATGGCTGCTAATCGATGTAAACCAGTTAATCTCTAGCATCATGCGTGTATTTACTACTGCAGTTCAATTAAAGATTGCAATAACTGCCATTGCATCCACTAGTTTTCCCTTTTTTGTGCTTACTGATCTGCTTGAATTCCCAGAGCCTGGTTTAGAGACCTTAATTATAATACTCCACAAGTTTGTTTCATGATTAGCTTCTTGCAATTTTAAGTTTAAAGCACGTCATTCATTAACTAGTATTTAAAATATCTCTTCTTTAAGTTAATGGAACACTTGATCGAAATATTAGCAATGGCACCTCATATGCAATTTAATTTTGACAGAAAAGACATCCCACTTCTGGTTAAATCCATGTAATATCCTCTTCATTGAGAAGTTTTCCAAAACAAAGATTTAAATTAAGATCTAGTGAGAGATTGAGGGCATATTAGATGGAATAAAAGTAAGACATTAACAACAGCCAATTTTTTGAAGAAATTAGAAACATCTTATAAATGCTGCTTATGCTGATTATGATTAATATTAAATTAACAATGGAGTAGCTTTCTTCTTTTTCTTTTAATAATGGTATTTTGTATCATTCTTATAATTGATTTACTTACCTGGAGGCAGCCGTATGCTTCGTAGTATAGATTTAAGAATGCAGAAAAGAGAATACAGAAAGGATCATAATGGTGTTAGCCAGAGGCTTCTGAAGGAGAAACTCCAAATGCTCACGTAGCCTTCTCAGACCACGCACTTGAAGTTGCACTGCACCACCCCCAACCCTAGATATATAGAGTTACAAGATCTGTCATGTGAAATTAGGAGGTTTTTGGAAAGTTGCAGTCAAGTTTAGCAGTAAAATCTGACAGAATTGTCGCTTTTTGGCACCTGCTATTCTGTAAATAGCTTGATGGGAGATTCCACAATGAATGTTGTTGACCTCAGGAATTGTATTGGAAAGAAGCCCAGCGAGATCACAGCCGTCGCACTCATCACAACCCTACCTTCTAGTGCTATGTAATTCTTAACCTTTATGCCCCTGCAAACATTTTAGTAGGTGTCAAATGTCTCATGGACAAAGCATTTCTTCTGAAAAAACTTCAGACCCATCTCATGTTATTAATTCTCCCTTAAATATGGTCTCCAAACCTTAATCATTTCCTGTTCGTCTAACAAAGTACACAACTCATATTTAGTTGCATAAAGTGGTGACAATCTTCAACTGGAGTGAGAATTAACAGGCAGAACATGATTTCAGCTTCTCCTTCTACAACAAAGCATATTGATCTCAACTCCAACAATGAAGGATATTTTTGTCTCTGCATGCTGGCATTCAACAGTTTATATATTTTGATAAAACAAAAGCAAATCAAGGTACCACTAATATTGGTCCTGAGTCCAGTTGAAAGGATGGATCAAAGATTCCGACTAGAAAGAAACCAAAAACAAATTAACTCAGTGAGAGAGATTCTTCCCTTTTTTCTAGTTCTCTAACCATACCACTTTGAAACATGATATCCAATCATGCTCGTTAAAACACTCAGCTACATATTTTTTCATCAAAGACCTGCACCTCAATCCAATAGGATTTTAGGCTTATACTAAAAGTAGTCCTTCCTTAGGTCTTGATACATTTGGTTACTCTCTCAAACCACTGGTGGCTTCTTTGGTCTGCATATTGCCTTCAAAATCCACTGCTTCATCTACACTTGCAGCTACAGTTCTTACAGAATCTTCAGCACTTTCATCTTCAATTCCTTCAGGTCCAGCTTCCCTGACGCATTGCTTTTTCTGCAATCTAACATTTTCATCATCTACATCTTCTCCTTTAGCTTCATCTTCAACTCTTTCTATTTCTGCAGCATCAATAGTTTCCTCGTCTTCAATAACTTCTTCAGCTTCACCTCTTTTTCTTGGAGGAATTACCTGAAAGAATGCACTTTTCCAATCTCTTGTTTCCAGGTACTTAAGCAGTATCTCAACCACTTGGTTAACAGTAAGAATCTGTTCAAGCAAACACCAAAAGATTGATTACAATTTTGCCACAATATTTGCGAAGTACAAGGAACTATGAAAGCTCAAAGATCATCTCAATTATGTCAAGCCTTGAACCTAATCTTTGCTACAAGATTATCATTTCATCTAGAACTTGTCTGCATGCCCAGGAGTAAGCCACAAAGCTAAAATTCACCAGATTGAGTAATAAGTAAGGCTTGTTAATATGTTAAGGGACACCAACAGAAAATTTACAGAATTTCTAGAAGCACTATTAGATGTCCTCGAAGAAATAGGAGACTGGAGGCATGATGATATACCTGAATATTACTTGTCCTGGTGATTCTTGTCATAGTACTCAGCTAGTTTCCATGGGCACCTAGAAAACCTCATCTTGTCAATTCATTTTAAAGCTAAAAGGTGCCCCCGGATAAGATATGATCTATCAGCAAGACTGTCATCTACAGATTGAAGGATACTTTAATTATGTGCAGGTAGGATCAATGATTATTTGCCGATAAGAGAGGAACTTGTTATACATTTCTGGATGAAATCTAGTAACCTGGAAAAGAAAGAGAGAAAATAACTTTGAAGTCGAATGCTGAAGCTGAGCATCAGAGCATGGCACAAAAAATTTAATGGTAATGAACAGATAAGACAGCTGTTAGATCTAGATCTAATGACAAAGAGTAGCTCCAGTTATATATTACCTAGGGGACCTAATGCTCTCGCCAATCCCTTGAGAGAGCCAATTGAGTAGCTCAAGTCCAGCTGGAAACAAAATGGGCCTAGCTTGAGCTTTGACCAGATATATGAAGAGAAACTGAGAATGGCCTGGCTTGCACAAATTCAGCCTGTTACGCCCTAACTTGTAATTGTACATATGTAGCTTATTAATTCCTCAGAAAAAGAACATTCACATTAACAGTTCTTAATCCCATTGCAACCTATTTGGAGCCTATAAAGGCTCCCAAGAAAGTGTTACTAAACTGTATTCTAAAAATATTACAAAATAAAAAGGACACTACAACACTGAGCAACTTATTTAACTCTAGCCTAAGTTGACATTGTACCTACCATTTAAAAGATCTTAGCTAAGATCATGAAAAGCACTTAAAATTTTCTTTTTAAGTCCCAAGAACCCAAATATTAATTGCTTGCTAGGTGCTCAACCAAAGGCCTTCTTGATCCATGGCCCATATCCAGGTTCTGTTTTAGCAAGGACTAAGGATTGAACCGACTATTAAATAATCTTTTCAGAAAGGGATTGATTTGGATTTGTATCTTGAGAATTCCTATCGGGCACCACTTGCTTTAGATTTTAATGTTTCAAAGAAAATGTATCCCAAGTAACTGGATGATCCAGCTAGAGCCAAAAAGCACAAAAACCAAATTGTGTGGATGGTAAAACCTCTTAATGGCATTACCATGATAACCACTGTTGGAGGAAAAATGGATTGCCCCAAAACACGTGGATGCATCGCCGGCACGTGATGACAAGCGCAACGGCAGCCACCCTCAAGGCGCCCGACCTCAGCACGCCGACCTTAGAGTTCGCAGCCTCGATCTCAACCAAGCCGGACCCGATCGACCTCAAGTTCGAAGAAGATCCGGTCGAAGGACGAAGCATACCTTTCCACTCCACCGGAAATCAAGCCCCTCTCCTCCTCATCCGAGATCCAATCCCGCGATCTCCACTTGGCTACAGCAGTCCAAGGCCTGCAACACGTGGAGGCCCCTCCTATGCCGCCTCCACAAGTTCAAATCCAATCGGTGCTCCCTCCGGACGAACCGGTTCTCCAAGGCCAAAATCCTCATGACTCCTCGAGAGTCAACAATGGAGAACGGCGCGGCCACCAAGATTCAACCCAGGCATCTTCCCGGAAAGAGCCACTAGGAAGAAACCAGGACAGACGGCCACAGCCCTCGGAGGCCGAGTCAGCCCTAGGTCAACCAGCGCCGGAGCAGACCACCATGGCAGTCCCCCAAGGCGGGGAGCTCAACAGGAAGGTCGAGAAACTCGAGCGACACATTGAGGCGCTCCACAGCCAGAGGGCGAGGCGCAAGAGTGACTTTGAGTTGACCACCAAGTCACCTTTCTCCCGTCAGATCGAGGATGAACCGGTTCCACCAAGGTTCAAAATGCCCCAGGTAGAGCCCTACAACGGGACTACCGACCCCCTTGACCACTTGGAGAGTTACCGGGCCCTCATGCCACTGCAAGGATCCTCGGAGGTCGTGCTCTGCAAGGGCTTTCCTGCAACACTCCGAGGAACGGCTCGACTTTGGTTCTCCGGACTGAAGCCAAGCACCGTGTCCTCCTTTGAACAGCTCGGCAGGCAGTTCGCCACCAATTTTGCTGCCAGCTGACGCCAGCGGCGAACGTCAGACTCCCTCCTCGACATCAAGCAAAAGGAGAGAGAGTTCCTTAAAGACTACATCGACCATTTCACAGCTGCAACCTGGGAGATCTGCGAGCTCAATCAGTCGATCGCTATGTCTGCGCTAAAGATAGGAGCTCGGTCCTACAGGTTTCTCTTCTCCATTGAGAAGAATTTTTCTGCCGACTTCACCGAGATGCTGGTCCGAGCTCGAAAGTATGAGAAGGCCGAGGAGACTGTCGCCTCCAGGCGGGGCGCGGCCAAGCAGGCCCCAAAAAAGCAGAAAAGGCACCACGAGGAGCGCGACCGTCCGAGAAGTCGATCTCCCCATCAAGAGAACCTTCCACGTTTGAGGAGTCCACCTCGACAACGGGCGCAGCCTCGACCGAGATCCCCACCTCGGCCACGAATACCCCCGGGAAGGTACGGAAACTACACCCCACTCAATGCACCCTGGGCAGAAATCCTTATGGAAATAGAAGTCCGAGACTACTTCCGACCTCCACCCCCAATGTGGGAGTCAAGAACCCGGCGTCACTCCAGGAAGTACTGCCGCTTCCACTGAGACCACGGCCACGACACAGAGGAGTGCTTCCAACTCCGAGATGTGATCGAGGCGCTCACTCGCCGTGGGATGCTCAACCGGTTCATGCAAAACCAGCGTGATGAAAGGAGGCCGGTAGAGAATGGCTGCGCCGCCCGAAGATCCAAATGACAACAGACCCATCGCTGGCACCATCAACACCATAGGGAGAGGCCCGGCCGAAGGGAGCTCCGCCGAAGAACTAACCGAAAGAAGAGCCCCTCTGAAGCGTCAACGCACCTCTGAAGCCATCTCATTCTCAGACGAGAACTTAGGAGTTAAGACTCCTCATAATGACGCTGTGGTCATCTCCATGGTCATGAATAAGTTTGATGTAAAGCGTATTTTGGTTGATAATGGAAGCTCGGCAAATATTTTGTATTACGATGCATTCCAAAGAATGGGAATGACAGAAAGCCAGCTCCGGTGAATGAATGCTCCATTGGTCGGGTTCATCGGAGACTCAGTCCCGGTCGAAGGTGCGATCAGCCTGCTTGTCACGATCGAGATCGCCCCTCAGGAGAGCACCGTGAGGACAGACTTTCTTGTGGTCCGCCTGCCTTCGGTCTACAACGCCATCCTTGGGCGACCAGGGCTCAATGCTCTCCAAGCCGTGGTCTCGACGTACCATCTACTCGTGCGGTTCTCTACCGAACAAGAAGTAAGCGAGGTTCGTGGGGACCAGATGACAGCCAAGCAAAGCTACATGGCGACCCTTAAAGCAAAGCAACCGGCCAAAGCACCGAGCCAAACAGAACAATCAATCGAGACGCCAGCCCAAGCTTCGGACCAGGCACTGCCCATTAAAATCCTGGACGTGCGGGACGAGCCTCGAAGGGAACGAGCAGAACCTTGTGAGCTCCTTATCCAAATCCCCCTGAGAAGAGACTGCCCAGAGCTAACCGTGCAGATTGGCTCCGGCCTGAGCTCTCACGTGCGGGACCAATTGATCCAGTTCCTCCAGGCCAACATGGATGTCTTCACCTGGTCGCCCACGGATATACTGGGAATAGATCCTGAGGTCATGATCCACCGACTCCAAGTGAGACCAACCTGCAAGCCTATAAGACAGAAGAAACGGAGTTCCGCACCGGAATGAAAACGAGCAGCTGCCGAGGAGGTGGACAAACTCCTCAAGGCTGGTTTCATCCAAGAGGTCTCCTACCCCGACTGGCTTGCCAACGTAGTCCTCGTGAAGAAAGCTAATGGAAAATGGCGCATGTGCGTGGACTACACCGACCTGAACAAGGCCTGTTTAAAGGATAGTTTTTTCCTTCCCAGGATTAACCAGCTTGTCGACTCCACCTCAGGACACCAGCTGCTGACCTTCATAGACGCCTTCTCAGGATACAATCAAATCTGGATGGCGCCTGAGGACGAGGAGAAGACAGCCTTCACCACCGACAAGGGCCTCTACTGCTACAAAGTGATGCCGTTCGGGCTGAAGAATGCCGGAGCCACATATCAAAGGCTGGTCAACCAGGTCTTTAAAGACCAAATAGGCCGAAACATGGAGGTCTATGTGGATGACATGCTGGTGAAGAGCCAGACGGCAGAACACCACATCACCAATCTTGATGAAGCGTTCTCCACCCTCAGAAAGTACCAAATGAAGCTCAATCCCACCAAGTGCGCCTTCGGGGTTACCTCGGGCAAGTTCTTCGATTTCGTGGTAACCCAGCGCGGAATCGAAGCGAACTCGAGAAGATCCGAGCACTGCAGGAGATGGTGCCGCCGAAAACAATTAAGGAGATACAACGACTCATGGGGCGAGTCGCGGCCCTAGGAAGGTTTGTCTCCAAGTCAGCCGAACGGTGCCTCCCATTCTTCAAGATCCTCAAGCGGCTGAAGGACTTTCTATGGTCGGAGGAATGTCAACAAGCCTTTGAAGAGCTCAGACGCTATCTTACATCCCCTCCATTACTCACAAAGCCTCGGCAAGGCGAGCTCCTTTATCTATACCTGGCCGTCTCCTCGGTGGCGGTAAGCTCGGTCTTGATTCGAAAAGAGGAAAGTCTCAAAGACCAGTATATTATACCAGCCGAGTCCTGAGGAATGTCGAGACCCGATACTCCAAGCTGGAAAAGACGATTTATGCACTGGTTACCTTAGCTCGAAGGCTTCGACCCTACTTCCAAGCCCATACCGTGGTTGTATTGACCGACCAGCCTATAAAGCAAGTCCTGCAACGGTCGGATCGTGCGGAAAGGATCGCAAAGTGGGCGGTCGAGCTCGAAAAATTCGACCTTGAATATCACCCGAGGCCGGCAGCCAATACCCAAGTGCTCGCCGACTTTATTGTAGAATGCACTCTGTCGGATGATCCCGAGCCCGAGCTCACACCAACAGAGGAGACCCCGAGGCAACCATGGGTTCTACATATAGACAGCTCCTCGACCTCGAGAGGTAGCAGAGCGGGCCTCATCCTCACTCGCTCAGACGGGATAGTTGCAGAGCAGGCCCTACGCTTTGAATTTTCCGCCTCGAACAATGAGGCGGAGTATGAGGCGCTCATCGCCGGGCTGAGGCTGGCAAAGGAGCTGAAGGTCGAAAGCCTAAAGACTTTCAGTAACTCCCAACTGGTCGTGAGCCAGATCTTGGAAGATTTCGAAGTAAGAGAGCCGTCAATGCAGAGGTACACTTCAAAAAGACGCTGTGGACTTCGTCCAAAGGTGCGATCGGTGTCAGCGAAACGCCAACATTCAGCGCCAACCCTCAGTCCCACTGACCTCAATCGGCGCCCCCTGGCCATTTGCCCAATGGGGGATCGACATCTTGGGACCATTTTTTCAGGCCACCGGACAGAGAAAGTTCCTCATTATCTCCATCGACTACTTCACCAGGTGGGTTGAAGCTGAACCGGTAGCCTGAATCTCCGAGCCAAAGATGCGGGACTTCATCTGGAAATCAATAATCTGCAGATTCGGACTCCTTTTGCGTCCTCATAACCGACAACGGCCGCCAGTTCGACAACGCCTGCTTCAGGAAGTTCTGCTCCGAGCTAGGCATCGACCATCGTTTCACCTCGGTCGCTCATCCACAGACGAACGAAGAAACCAAGATGACGAATCGCACCATCCTTCAGGGACTCAAAGCCAGACTCAACCGATCCAAAGGGCAATGGGTCGAAGATCTCTACAATGTTCTCTGGGCCTACAGGACTACATTCTGACTCCCCACCAGCGAAACCCCCTTCAACCTGGCTTACGGAACGGAAGCCATCATCCCCTTGAAAATCGGACTTCCATCGCTAAGGGTGGAAAACTATGATGCAGCCTCCAACTCATCTCGGCTCAGAAGCAACTTGGACCTCGCCGAGGAGACAAGGAAGGCCGTCCGAGTCCGCATGGCGAAATATCAACGGAAAGCGGTGCAGTACTACAACTCCAGGGTAAAGGTCAAGCTCTTCAAGGTGGGGGATCTTGTCCTGAGAAAATCTGAAGCTTCTCAACCTACCGAGCAAGGAAAGCTTGCCCCAAACTGGGAGGGGTCATATCAAGTTGCTCGAGTCCAACGGCCCGGAGCGTACAAATTGGAGTTCCTCGAGGGGACCCCCATTCTCCGAAGCTGAAACTCCGAAAATCTCTGGATGTATTATCAGTAGAGCCCCCAGGGGTCCCCGACATTTGATAACACAGCTGATACTTCTCCTTATGTTAATCTACTTAAGACTCTCTCTCTTAATTATTCAATACTTCTCCTGATGTTAATCTACTTGTGAACTTCAGGATGCCCGACCAAGTTCGGATGCCCCAACTGAGTTCGGGATGCTCCGTCGCGACAATTCCAAGTTCGGTCTCCATCTCCGGCAGGACCTCGACCAAGCTCGGGATGCCCCGGCCAAATTCGGGATGCCCCACTGAGTCGACCGCGAGCCAAGCTCCCTCGACCTCGGGATGGTCCCCCGACCAAGGTCGAGATGCCCCGCTGAGTCGACCGCGAGCCAAGTCTCCCTCGACCTCGAGATGCCTCGCTGAGGCGACCGCGAGCCCGAGCTCCCTCGGCCTCGGGATGATCCCCGACCAAGGTCGGGATGCCCCGCTGAGTCGACCGCGAGCCAAGTCTCCCTCGACCTCGGGAAGCACCGCTGAACACCGCAGAGTCGACCGCGAGCCAAGTCTCCCTCAACCTCGGAAAGCACCGCTGAACACCGCAGAGTCGACCGCAAGCCCAAGCTCCTTCGACCTCGCGCACGATCCTCCGACCAAGCTCGGATGCCCGGCCCAGTTCGGACACCTCAACCTAGTTCGAGACGGCCTGCTACGACGACTTTAAGCTCTACCCAATGATGTCCCGACCAAGCTCGGGGATACCCAGTCACATTGGCCGTGAACTCAACTTCAGGTCCCGCCTAACGGCGCCTCGACCAAGTTCGAGGTAAAGAAGCATGCAAGCTCCGACAGCAGCTCAGCCTCGGTCTACACTGTCATCAAGCCCGAGCTCAAAAACTTAGCGGGATTCTTCCGAAGTCGGAGCTCAAAGACTTAGCAGGATTCTTCCGAAGTCTAAGCCCAAAGCCTTAGCAAGACTCTACCGGAAGCTGAGCCTAAAGATTCGGCGGATTTTTCAGGAAGCCGAGCCCAGAGACTTAGTAAAATTCGCCAAACAAAGAGTTCAACTCAAGCGGTCGAGATAAAAGTTCGTTGATTGCGCAAATGAAAGCAGAAACGAACACACAATAGAGTTTGAAAAAGCAAGTGTTTCATTGATTGAAAGCCCTAAGGCCAAGTACAAAATTTGATAAGGTGGCCGACCCACCTAGCCGTACAATGGCAGCAGTGGCCGACCTCATTTACAAAAAGAAGAAAAGGAAAAAACTAAGTCCTAAGGCATCTCTGGAGCAGCAGTGGCCTTGGCATCGGCCTCGGGGTCGTCCACGACGATCACGTTGGGATTCTCGGTGGGAGTTGCATCAGGGTCCTCCGCCAATCCATCTCCACGAGCATCCGCAACGACCTCGAACGGGGCTTCGCCAGTGGCCTCGGGAGCAGCTTCAGACGCTTCTCCAGGAGTGCCTTCAACAACTTCTCCGAGGAGAGCCTCCTGAGTAGTCTGCTCGACCGCCTCGGTCTCGGCCTCGACGGTCTCCTGTTCGGTCTCAAGGCTTGCAGGCGTGCTGCCGATCGCGTCGTCTTCCTCCGGACTCCCGGGCTCGCCTTCATCCTCGGCGATCCCCATATCAGGCCGAAGACCGCTGAGGTCGAACTGGGGGAAGATCCATTGCATCTGCCTCTGGAAGTCCTCGAAGCCGCGGATGAGCCCATCCACCACTTCCTCCTCCATCAGGTCGCAGAACTCTTCCGACTCCCGGAAGGTTTGCACCACGTTGTAGGCTTGCTCCAAAGCCCTTCTTTCTCGAGCCTCAAGTTGCTCGATCTTCAGCCGAAAGACCCCCGCCTCGTACTGGTGGCCGATGATCACGGAGCGGGCGTCAACCAGACGCGCCTCGGAGGCGTGAAGCTCCGACCTGGCCAGAGCATGCGAGGCCTTCTCTTCCTCGAGCTGCTCAACCGCCGATCGCAGCTCGGCCTCGACAGCCTCCATTCTCGCGGTGGCCTCCCTCCGCATGGCCTCGACTTCGCCGAGCTTCCTCTCGCCCTCCTCCTGCCCCCTCTGGCTCCTCCGAGCCTTGTCCTGACATTCGGCCGCCACGACGACCAACATGTCGATCTCGTGAAGATGCTGTAAAGAAGGAAAAGGGGGGTGAGCAAAGGTCAAGAGTTCAAAAGGATATGAAAATTAAAGCAAGAAGTTAACTTACTCGGATGGCAGAGCAGTAGGTTTGATCGATAAGGCTGCCAAGGTCGGCAGCCTCGAACTCGGCCCGGTTGACCGAAAGCAGCGCGCAACGGAACACCTAGCACGCAATTTGGCTATCATGGAGGGCCGAGTCGTCCTCGTAGACCGATCACTCCGGGCAGAAGGGCCTCCTCTCCGGGCGGCCCTCGGCCCTCGAAGAGCTCGAAAGGTTGAGTCTCGTCGAGCTCGGCAGAGATGAGCTCGAGACCCCGAGACCGCTGCCCGGCTCGGGACCCGAGCGCCGCAAGCGAACAACCTGGTGGCTCAGTCGCTGAGAGACGAAGGCCGGGCAAGCTGGGGCCGCAGGATCCCTCGCGCCCTTGGAAGAGCTCGAGCTCGCGCGCTCGGCGGGGGGAGCCTCCTTCCGAATGAACTTAGAAGTTCCGACCTCAGGGCCCCTCACCTCGGCAAGAGCAGTAATCGAGGCCGACCTAGCCTTCTTCCTGGGCTCGGAAGAGCATATCCGCCGAAACAAATATGATTGCCTCGACAAGATATTCCCTTCATTGACCCAGTACCGAATACTGGTAATAATATCAGCAAAAGAACGTTCTCCCATGCTTCCAGACATAGGCTGACCCCTGCCGGCCTCGGCTACCCTCTTCTTGTATCGGGCAAGGAGAACTGCATTGCTGGACACCATCCTTGCAACATATGAAAAGAAGAAAAAGCTCAAGTGTCAGATCGGCACCAAAAAATGATGAAATGATGATAAAAAAGAAACAAGTAAAACAAAGGATGACGAGACAGAGGAGGAGCAATACAATCGCTCTTACCCTAGGGGTGCGCCAAGCTCAGGCCGACGTTCACCAAAGCCTCCTCGCTCAGGAGGTCATTCAGAAGAATATTCTTCTCGAGGCCACGAAGAGCATTGAGAATCCTCTGCTCGTCCGCCGAAAGCTTGGGAGGCTTGTTAATGGCCTTGAGCCGGGGCTGCCTCCACCTCGGGTCAAATCCCTACGTGCGCTCGGAGAAGAGGAAGAAAAATTTCTCCTTCCACCCACGAATGGAGGAAGGAGCACCTCGGAAGAACGGCCTACCGCCCTGAAAGGCAAAATTTTTCTTCTGGGCCGGCTTGCGATTCCCCCTGCACAGGTTTATGAACGAGCTCCTGACGGTATATCAGCTCGTCCCAGCGCAGCTCGCTCCAAACTCATGGAGGACTATCATTCCCCGTCCGCCTAGTTGGACTTCAACATGAAGCACCGACGAAAGACGTTCACCGAGGTCGGAATCTCATGCGCAAGGCAAAGGAGGAAGGAAAAAAGAAACAGAAAGACAAAAATCCTCCGAGCAAACGAGGAAGAGAGACCTACTGTGGGTTTCACCGAAAGTGCCGACAACCGAAAGTGAAGGATCGAGACGATCGCCGGAAAACGCCTCGGAGCGCCGCCGAAAAAAACTAAACAAAGATCGGAGGACAAGGGAGAAGAAAGTAGAAGAAGAAGAAAGCAACAGCTGCAGCGGCCAAACAAGAGCTTTCAGGGCCAACCCAAGGTTTATATAGACCCCCCAACGGCTCGGATCGACGGAGCCAAATCGCGCCTCCCGTCCAGATTGCGCCACGTGTCGGCCTCAGAAACCGAAGCGGCAAATCAACCTGGATCGACGCTTTAAAAGCAGAATTGAAACGGCATCCCATCAGATCCCGGAGCCTTATCATGAACTCGCGGCTAAAAACTGCCTTGAAAAGCAAAAGGGCGTTGCCTCGTGCCCTCATTAAAGACGCCCCAAAGCGCGCGGAACGGCGGAGCAATTTAAAGCTACCTGATCCCACCAGCGTGATAAAGACAATTACTTCCTTCGCCCGAGCTCGTAAGCGGCTCGAACTCGGAAGTCGGGGGTAGTGTTGGAAAAAAATTGATTGCCCCAAAATACATGGATGCATCGCCGGCACGTGATGACGGGCGCAACGGCAGCAACCCTCAAGGCACCCGACCTCATAAGCGCCCGACCTCAGGGCGCCCGACCTCAAGGCGCCCGACCTCAGCAAACCCGACCTCAGAGTTCGCGGCCTCGATCTCGGCTAAGCCGGACCCGATCGACCTCAAGTTCGAAGAAGACCCGGTCAAAGGACGAAGCAGACCTCTCCACTCCACGGAAATCAAGCCCCTCTCCTCCTCATCCGGGACCCAATCCCGCAATCTCCGCCTGAGCGACTGTCAGCAATTAAATGCGCACGATCTCCATGGACCTCCAGCTAGCCCAAAATCTTAGGCCATCCACGGCAACTCGTTGACTCACTCAATTCCATCCAGTCACCCACAGTAACTAATTAATTCACACGATCATGCCCAATAACGACGGTAACCCATTAATTCGCCCAGTCACATCGCAGGTAACCCTAGCACCCCTCCTATAAAAACGAAAACTTCTTCTTCTGAAGAGGGGACGGGGGAGGGGGGGCTTCTAGCTTTGACTTCTACATACGAACTCTCTCCTTCTCCACGAAAGTTCCCTCTGACTTAAGCATCGGAGGGTCGGCACCGGAAACCCCGGCCACCGGCTTCTTGCAGGTCCTCCGGAGGATGCAACCCGCTGACGCACCACCTACCGGAGCTCCTCCTTCTCAGCCAGTAGTCGCCCCTAGGTCCAGTTTCCATCAACAACCACCAGTAACATTTTAAATGCAACACATATTAGATATGACAGTATTTTGGGAAGAACCATAGGTAGCCTGGTTTCAATATTTCAAGAATCTAATTCTTAGCATATTCACTTGTAAGAGATTGCTTAAGAGATTCAGAATTCAACCCATATTTTATTGTCAAAGCATAGTGTTTCTCTTTTGGAAAAACAATCTGATGCATATGTGGGGGAAATTCTTAAATCTTCAAGGAGAAAATAGGTAGTTTGATTTCAATTCTTAACAGAATAATCTAATTCTGAGCCCACTTAATTGTAAGAATTAGAAGATTGCTTAAGAGATCTGGAAATTCAACCCATGTTTGATAACAGAACAACAGAATTAACCTTAAGGGCAAAACAATTTGATGCATATGGAGGGAAATTTTTAACACTGTTACCACATAAGAGAATCCATATCAAAGCACTGGATCCCCCCCCCCCCAACCTTCCATGAAAATAAAGCAAAGCAAATAATGTAGACATCTACATGCACTGTATCAACAGTTTTATCAGATGAAAGCAGTATAACAGCTCAAAAGCTGTAATTTGTCATTTTATACAAATGAAATCATGTAATAACTACGTCCGATAATTATTCATATAATTGCCAAAGATGAATTCTGCGTTCCAAATCTTTACATGAGATATAGATACAGAGGACCAGACCTACCTGCGAGCTTGACATCTTTAGATAATTTGCAATTGGCAGTTTTGCAGACTGAATTCCTTGGTCATTTGCTTTCTTCATTGTTATCCCTTTCCATCGATTCCGATCAACTAACCCACCAATAATATAAATTTTCTTTGGATCAAGTTCATCAAGTATAGTTTCTGCATCTGCAGTGAGATAGACAAGGTTCTCTTTATTATCATGCAAAGCTTCAATATAAGGTCTACTCTCCATTTCAATGATCCACTTATCAAATCCTGGGAGCCTTTGTAACTGTGTTTCCATTTCTCCACTGCATCCTGTCAACCAGAGATGAGCTGGTGATGCACATCTTCCATTCACTGCATAACAATACATAATCTGTAACTTCCATTAGTTGACGGATTACATATTTGAGACAAAAGACTGCCTTTTGGACAGTCAGAATGACTGACAATTTCTTAAAGAAAGAAATTATTTATGAAAGAAGAAATGTGGATGCCAAATTTATAACAAAGCAGAATCCCCACTGGTAACATTATCTTAACGAAAATCAACTATACATAATAATATACAACTCAATATCTTTTAAGGCAGCTGAATAATGATTCACAACTTGTATAGATAGTATACAACACATTATTAACGTCAATACAATAAACTCAATAAACATAGCAATCAAAGCCTGATTGTTGGGAAATGGATAGAAACTAGCTGTATATAATAAAAGGTCAAGGTGAATGGGGGTTTGTATAGAGGTGTGGATTTACTCTTACGAATATCACATGCTAGTTTATATGCATACTACAGCACATAATAATACATTGAGTTAAAAGTCTACAGCTCCACTAGAAACTTACATGGAGTGCTGACGCATTGTATTAATTAGCTAAGCCCTGTCTTTTTTTAAAAAAAGCAATTGAATTGATCTTATAAATAAGTCCTGATTTGCCTAGCCAATTCAATGTCCAATTCAATCCACTATATTTGTGAATTAAGAATAAATATGCTTTCAAGTTTCAAGCAAATTGTATCATTCATAGGATGAACTTTGAATATGATAAGTAAAAAGATGTAACAACTCTGGCACATTTAGTATGTTAAATAATTTATACTAGTTACGAGAACCAAAAAATTCCAATACCGCATTTTTATTATTGTACAAATGTTAGCATGTTGATCCTACCTCAGCATTAGTCCATTTAAGCGACTCTTTATTGCATATATAGAAGTTTCTTGTTTTTCATACTTCAACTTAATCGGCGATTCTTCATTTATGTTGCTGATGCTCCATGCTGCACATGGTCCATCTCAAATAATTCTTCCTCAGCCTATCCCCTATTTTCAAAACTTAACATTCCCAGTTTTACCAAAAACATCTACCCCAATATTTTTGCTCTAATCGTCTTCTCTCTTATTCATATGTTCTCTCCATTGTGTAAATTACCGATCCCAGCAAAAAATAATTCTCTCATGCATTTGCTTCATTCCAGCGTTGCATTAATTGTGATTAAAAATTCTACTCAATACTTCTACGTTCATATTAATTCCATATGTCATAAAAAGACCAACGCAGCATAAACGATATACTTCAGGTACACCATCCCCCATGTCCCTCAATTTAACAATAATCCTTAGCTCCATCCAAGAGTGTAATTCTTTTTTTCCATCATTGTTAAACGTGTGACAGACTAGATTCCATTCCATGACCAGCAAAACTCCTCAAGACATCACGATTTGCCACTTGGACTACTAAGCGGGGACCCAACCGAACCCAGATGACCGTTCATCAATTAGACAAAAAGAAAGGGGCATTTCGGTCTTCAGAATGATTAAATCAGTTTGAAACAAAACCCTAATTCGAAGAAAGAAAATGGATTAGAAGCGCACCTGCTGTACGAGGCTGTGGATTTCGTTGGGGGTCATGAGATGAGCGAACTCGAGATCCACCACCACCCTCTGCCCCACCTCGGCCGCCCTCCTGAGCCGCCCGATCTTTATCTCCCGCTCCTCCGACCGTTTCTCCATCCGCTCCCTCCTCGTCTCCCGCCTCGACTCGATCAGCCTCGCTCGCTCCTCCTCCGACGCCGCGGCGGCGAGCTTCTCGTCCCATTCCCTGCGGCGCCGCTCCGCCGCCTGCTGCTTCCGCTCCTTTTCCGCCGCCTTCCGCTCGGCCTTTCTGGACTCTAATCGCTGCTGCTTCAGGAGTTTCTTGCGTGCGTTCTTGGAGAGGGCGGGAGCGGCCGCCTGGCCGTTTCCGTTGGGTTGGTCCATGGGCGTGGGTCGAGAGAGGGGCTTCGAGTTCCGACTCTCTACCGAGAGGAGTTGTCGAAGGTTTCTGACATTTGCGTGATCCTGGCAAAAGCGTAGTGGAGTGCTTTCTATCGGACTGTGCATGAGATCCATAACCCGCTAACCCGACCCGATATCTTTATATTTGGGTCCAAGAGCTTAAAAACCCAGAAACTTGTACTTAATTAGGTTTCTCTTAGAATAAAAATCTAAAGGAAAAACTATAGAGACACAGCTCAAGATAGAACTAAAGTTGATCATAGGCCAAGCTTGACATAAAAAATATCAAATTTTACATAGGCCTGATCCAAAATCCAATTAAAAATGAATAGAATTTAGGCCCGAGTTTAGACCTATAATCAGCTCTACATAAACATATCTCGGAGATGCTTTCTCAACTTTAAAATGTTTCAAACAGATCTTTGAAATTTCTAAATTGTTTCGGATTGATCCTCTGGCTATCCAACTAGCGGACGACGTTAGCCTGCCATTACATATGACCAAAATATCCTTGCTATCTTTGGAGTGCATATGAATGAAAAGGATTGGAGTGCTTTGACATCTACACAATATATGATCCTTAACTAATGGCACTGAGATTTGTGCAAGCGGATGATGAAGGAGTTTGGAGTGCTTTGAAATCTATGCAATAAGTGATCCTTAATTATGGCCCATACAATAAAGGTACTTTGAGTTTCTATGTAGGTGGATGAATGAAGAGATTTGGTGTGCTTTAATATTTGCTTGGTGGATGATTCTTAACTCTAGGTAATATACTAAGAATACTTTTGAGTTTTGTGTAAGTGGATAATGAAGAGGTCGAGCTATCCGATATTTGTGCGATTAGTGATCCGCCGAGCTAACCGTTCCTTCGTTGCGATCGGCCATTACCGGTGGATGCGGCATATCTAGGACTTTTTGACAAAAGAAAAGCAGGATATCTAACCCTTTTCGATGCCATCTCTTCCGAAAGAGGTTATTATGGGCATCTTCGATGAGAAGTCGAAAGCGCTAAGATCGGAAATGCTGTTGAAAGATGAATCCTCCTCGTGTGCGTGGCTAGCTGAACTATTGATCCTTCCTCTAGAGCAGCAGATTCCTTCGCTATAAACCATATATTAAGGGATGCTTTGAGATCTGCGCAGGCAGATGAATGAAGGTGTTCGAAGTGCTTTGCGATTTGTATAATGAGTGATCCTTAATTATGGGACATATACTAAGGATGTTTTTTGATTTATACACACGGATGAATAAAGAGGTTTAGTATACTCTGAGATTTGCATGGTCGGTGATCCTTAACTATGGGTTATATATTAAAGGTGCTTTGACATTTTGTGCAATGGGTGATTCTTCATTATAGACCATATATTAAAGATGCTTTGACAGTTGTGCAGGCATATGAATAAAGGTGCTTGGATTGCTTTGAGATTTATGAAATGTGTAATCTTTAACTGCGACCATATACTAAGGGCGCTTTAAGATTTATGTATGTGGATGAGTGAAGGGGTTAGATGTACTTTGGGATTTGTGCAATTAGTGATCATTAACTATAGCTATGAGTGCTTTGAGATCTATGCAGGTGGATGCATGAAGAGGTTCGAATATATTTTGGTCATAATACACTTTAATGCTACTATGTGATAGTTATGTGGCGCCATTATGTTAACGAAGAACAACGGGATCAGTTTGAAATAATTTGGAAACTTAAAGGACTTGTTTGGGATCTTTTCAAATCAAGAAGGCATCTCTATGATCGACTCTAAGTTGAGAGTGTCCCTATAATTTTTCCAAAACTAAAATTTTTATTGGGTTGGGTTTGAGGGATCATCAAGTTTCAATTCTAGCCTAGATCATCAACTTATTATTGATCAAATAGTTATCTAATTAGAAATTTGATCAATTCCGCCAGCATGTTGTAATTTTTGCATTTCGTCACAACTATTGCATCATTTGGACTCTCATACATTCCTTACTTAATAGGACCTCTCGAGAAGAAGAAACTTGTCCGGGCATAGAAGGATGGTATCAAATTTTAGCTTCATCGACTAATTAATTACACAAGATAATTCACGTCGAGTCGTACATTAGACCTGGGCATCGGGCCGTGCCGGGCCGGCCCGGCCCAGGCCCACCGGGCCCGAGGTCTAAACGGGCCGTGCCGGGCACGGCCCGTTCAGCACAGAACGGAAGCCCGGCCCGGCCCCAGGCCTGTCTATTGGCGGGCCGGGCCGGGCACGGCACGAGACGGGCCGTGCCTGGCACGGCCCGTCTCGGGCGCAAACGGGCCGTGCCTGGCACGGCCCGTCTGGAGAGGGGGGGAGAAAAATAGCCGTTTCCAACGACTATTTTGGGAAATTTCCAAAATTGCCCCTCCCAACAGTCCAAAAACGGCTAAATTGAGGGGTATTTTGGGAAAAAAAATTTTTTTGCTTCTATAAATAGCCCTTTCCTCCCTCATTCTCACCACACCAAACCAACTATTCTCTCCTTCTCTACTACTATTATTTCTCTCTTCTAAAGTGCTCTTCTAGCAATTAAATTTTTAGTTTGCATTTAGCAAGTGTTCAAGTGCTACACAAGAGGAGGTTCCTGTTGAGAAGAGAAGGTCACTCCTGTTGAGAGCACAAGAGGAAGCTCAGAATCTCGGCTCTGCCCTCCGACCCTCTACTCAATTCCTCCTTGTGGTTAGTTTTTATTTTTTGAATTCATCAATTTAGATATGTCATCTTTTGAGGAAAGTCATTTTGGCATTCCTCCTGTTTCTGAGGGAGAAGAAACTAATCCCCAACCCCATGTTCCTAGTTCCTCTAGAACTAGTGAACCGAGTGAAGATCAAACCTCTTCTCGTAAGAGGACTAGTGCTGTATGGAATGAATTTGATAGAGTTATGGTTGATGGAGTCTGGAAAGCTAAATGTAAAAAATGTGCCAAACTTTATAGTTGTAGTAGTAGTGGGGGAACAGGGCATTTAAAAAGACACCAAGAGAGTCATAGGATGCATGATTCTCATGCTCAAACTCAAAGTACCCTTAATATACAAGGGGGATTACTCGTAGGTAATTTTGCATATAATCATGAAAATCAAAGAAAAGCACTTGTAAAATGGATAGTTAAGGATGAATTACCTTTTAGTTTATGTGAATCTTTTAATTTTGAAGAATATGTTTAATTAAACCTACAACCTGCTTACAAAAGAACTAGTAGGCGTACATTTAGAAGAGTAGCTATGACTAACTTTTTAACAATGAGACAAAGTTTAATTGAAACACTTTCTACTTTAAATGTAAAAATTTCATTAACTTCTGATATTTGGTCAGCATCTGTAGGTAGTAATTGTTTTATTGCCATTACTGCTCATTATATTGATAATGATTGGCAATTAAATAAACGTATTCTTGCTTTTCGTGCTTTTGATTTTCCACATTCTGGGCAACAAATTTCAAATGTCATTTATCAAACTGCATGTTCATATAATATTAATGATAAAATTATGTCTATTACTTTTGATAATGCATCTAATAATAATTCTGCTGTTACATTATTAAAAGACTCATTGCATCCCATGTTAGATGGAAATTTATTGCATATTAGATGTGCATGTCATATCTTAAATCTTTCTGTTCAAGCTGGCATGGGCATGATTCAAGATGTGATTTCAAAAATTAGAAATGCAGTTTCTTTTATTCATGCTTCAAGATCAAGACTTCAAGAATTTAAGGAACTATGTATAAATCATGGTAAACGTTTTAAAAAATTTAAACTTGATGTAATTACTCGTTGGAACTCAACATATAGCATGATACATGATGCATACCCATATAAAAACTTATTAAGTGCATATATTAATGATCGTGGATTAGGCTTTACATTGACTGAAACTGATTGGAATAAAGGAAAAATTTTGGAAGATTTTTTGCTTAGTTTTTATAATGCTACCAATGTTCTTTCTAGTATTTATTATCCAACTTCATGTTCATTTTTATAACAAGCATATATAATTAGTCAAAAATTTGCAGAACATAGATATGATGATGTTTTAATGCCTATTATTGACCAAATGGAATCTAAATGGAATGAGTATTGGGACAAGATATGTCCTATGCATAACTTAGCTGCTGTATTTGATCCAAGAGTTAAATTGAATGGCGTGCTAATTTTACTTGATGCATACTGTGAAAATATGAATCAAGATCCTAAACCTGCTAAAAATGAGATAAAACAACTTCTTTATGATATTTATGCTATATATGATGAAAAAATTCGTGGATCTAGATTTTCCGTACAAAGCTCTATTTCTTCTTCTAGTAGTTCTCGTTCGTCATCTATTTTTTCATTCATTGCACAGAGAAAACACACACATGCTTCAAGTTTATCTTCATCTTCTTCATCTTTAAGTAGTGAACTAGAATTTTATTTACGAAATGATCTTCAGTCTGCATATGATGAAAATCAAATAGAGAATCTAGATGTATTATCTTGGTGGAAGAGTGTTAAAAATCAATATCCTGTTATGTCTGCAATTGCACGCGATATTTTAGCTGTGCCGATGTCCACGGTAGCATCGGAATCCGCTTTTAGTGCAGGTCGGCGTGTTCTTGACGAAAAGAGAAGTAGGATGACGGGCGAAACGGTGGAGATGCTTCTCTGCTTCAAAGATTGGTTGGATGCTGAGGCAAGACTTCAAGATAAAGGTGGACATAATACAACATCCTCTGATGATGATGATACAAACACTACTGAAGAGTGAATACTGATTCACTGAATCACTGATGATTAGTAAGATTTCTTAATTTTTTATAATTGTACATTTTTATTGTATTCTGGAGGTCAGACCAAGGTCCAAACCTCGGTCCTTTCTTATTGTATTCTGGAGGTCAGACCAAGGTCCAAACCTCCCTTCATATACCATTTTGATTTAAATTAATAAACTGGTAGGGGTCTATGCCAAACCCCCCACCATTAAGGTGGCTTTATATTAATAAATCCTTAGTTTTCAATATTTATTAATTTATTAAAAAAATTTATGAAGCATTAATTTTTATGGAGACGGGCCGTGCCCGGACCGGGCCAGGCCCGCGGGCCAGCCCGGCCCAGGCCCTTATGGGCCGTGCCGTGCTTGGCCCGCGGGCCAAGAGCGGGCCGTGCCGGCCCAGGCCCGAAGCGGGCCGTGCCCTTGGCCCGCAGGCCAAGAGCGGGCCGTGCCGGCCCAGGCCCGAAGCGGGCCGTGCCGGGCTCGGCCCGCGGGCCAGAAACCCGTGACCCAGCACGGCCCGGTACTGTAGCTAGCGGGCCGTGCCAGGCACGGCCCGCTTCGTGCCGGGCCGTGGGCGGCCCGGCCCAGTGCCCAACTCTATCGTACATGACTCGGCGACTCGGCGTTCACTGAAAATGAACCAACTTTCTCCAAATGAGTTCCTTTTTGAGAAATTATGCAAAGCATGAGGATGAAACATCCTGAATATGAACAAATTGAACTATGATGTTCATGAAATTATACATTCTCAAAAAAATGTTCATGGAATTATATTTTATGTAAAGTAGTTGATAGATAAGAAAATTCACGCCGAGTTTTAGGGATGAACTTTATTCAGAAAACAACTTTGAGGATTGCTTGGTGTTTGCTAGAGATGAAATCAATCTTCTCCCAAGTATTTTTGAAGGGTCAATCTTCTCTATAGTTTGAGTTCCTTTTCAAGAAACTATGCAGAACAAATTGGACTATAATATTGCTTTTCAATCAAAGTCTAGCATTGCCAGTATCAATGGAATAATAAGGACTGAGAATGGTTAACTTATTTTTATCCGTAAAGACTAATGTTGGGTGAAATTCCAACTCTTAGACTCGACACCAGCCAAATCACAAACCACCTCAACTGAATTTAGTTGAATATAGGGTTCCAAATATGGATCACTTTGCTTCAACTACTTAACAATTAATCTAGCATTTATTTTCCATGGTTATTTTGAAAATTTGGATGATTTTTAATGATGAGAGAGTATGGCTCGCGTTCTTTACAGCTTAATTTTGCAATTCAATTACTACTATTGTATAACTTATACGGTGCATTTGGTACGATTTTTTTTGGTTATTTTTTTGCATACCTATTTCACACGCGCACGAGAGTGGAGGTTATATATTGCCACTGAGGTGGTAGCTCAGTAGAACTATGCCATTACTCCCACCCATGCGGTCCGAGTTCGAAATACACGAGTGTCGATTAAATATGGAGACCGAATGCTTCCCGTTCGGATACCTGTGGTGGAAGGGCTTATTGGTCCACTGATAGCCTCGGTGATGCCGGATGTGACGTACTCACACGGAGGATTCGTGCCGGGCCTAGAGGGATGACCGAGTCGGACCCACGGGTGGGAAGGGTATGAGTAAAAACGGCCGGCGTGCCCAACACACGGTTAGTTCTGCCCGCATCGAACGATCTTCTGGCAGGGTGGGGGCTGCTATGCGAGGATGAACTTGTCCCTTTTTCTTTTCCAAAGCAAATAAATAAATAAATAAATAAATAAATAAATAAATAAATATATATATATATTGTGGCCAAGTGTCCGCTCGCCACCTATATATAGCAATCATAACGTTCTCCACCAAGAAATGCCGAGATCTCAAAACGTTCCAAAGTCCGCAACAAGCGTCTATTTCTCAAAGTCCATGTATCCGTCCCCCCTCCAAAATGCATTACCTGGACTGACATCAAAATATAAGACTTACCCAACTGAAGATAACAGCCACGCGATCGAGATCAGACGGCAACCAGAGCGAAACGAGTCCACTGGGTCCTGGGCCTGGTACTACTAAATAGTAAGTACTACCAAATAAGGCCAGTTGTCTCCGCCTTGCGCTGCGCGCCACTCTGGAAGACAAACGCCGTTCCGTTTCCGTCATCTCATTATGTCCCGTCGCCATCAAGTGCCACGTAAAAACTCCCCCAGTTATACCGCAAAGCTATGATTTAACCCGGACCGGGTCACAGTTAGATGGGACCTCATTCTTTAATTTTCACTGTCCTTTTATATTATTATTATAATTAATGTGGGTGTGCGTGACTTAACTTTTCATGATTCCGGTTCACCCTCCCTCCGGATGCGCATCTCGGCGCAATCCGACGGCCCAAGATGGAGATTTCCTTTTTAGGCCAAGATCTAGAAATTATTATTTTAATCTTAATCATGATAATCCAGCACCGAATACTTTATGGTGAAATGGTAGGAGTTTCTTTGACATCCCATTTTGGCAAATTTCAGCAGAATAAAAATTTCTTTGGATTTATTTAGCAGTTTTCCCTTCCTTTTCCAAATTTATCCTATTTCACTTACCTATCCAATTATATCTATTCTATATGTATTTACTACCGATATGGTAGCACGGTGGATACGGAGTTTTCATTTCACCGAAGTAGCCCAGATTTGAAACACGCCGGCGTCGATTAAATGCGGAGACCGGATGCCTCCCGCCTAATTTGTTCGGTAAAGTCGTTATCTGATCTGTCATTACCTACACGGTACTGGTGTGACGTACTCATATAGAGATAGAGCTGCCACGCTGATGGAGTTCTGCCACGAATGAGAAGAAGATGAGTAAAAAATGTTCTGTTTGTATCGAATACTCTCTAGTAAGAAGGAGGCTAATGGGGGTTGCTACGCAGGTGAGGTTCCCCTCACCCCTCTTTCTTTTTATCTAAGTAAAAAAAATAAATATATGCATTTCCAAAATGGTTGAAAAAATTAAATGCACCACAGACGTACTATAGATTATAAACTAATTAAGTAATAAATTTTAATAATGATTAAATAAGAATTAATGACAAAAACTTCAGCCATTAACACTACTGTCATAAATATTGAGCCGACAAATATGCAAAGTACGGGATTTTTTCTATTTTTTATTATTTTTAATAAAATATGATAATATAATTAATTACAATAAATAAAAATTTTCATTAAATAGTTTTTTTTGTCAAATAATGGACTTGCAATAATAACCAAATAAAAACTGTTGTCTAAATAGTAAATAAAGGACTCTACATAAGCTAAACATTTTTGTAAAATCTTCTGTCACCAACATCAGCATTCATACTATAGGCTGGAGACCTATGCACGGACGTCTTTGTACAGAAACTCCAATTATTAATATCAACCCTGCGCAATTGCAAAGTATAGTGTTTTTCTCGTTCATTCAATTTCTAAAACTGCAAATAACATTATAGCAAATTATAATAAATAAAAAGTTTCAATAACAATTTTTTTTACATATATCAAGTAATAAAGTTTAATGATAGCCAAGCATTTTAGCAATATTGTTATTAAAAGTTTGTTGTATACTAAATAATGAACTTCAGTAATGGCCGAGCATATTAATATTGGCGCCCATGAAAAATTCAACTAAGCTTTTATTTTTAGATAGACATATATAATAGAATAATAAATAAGATAATAGAATATATTAGACCCTTGGAAATTATCCTTAACATTGGGATATTTTTGTAATTTAATAGCAAACCACTTGATCTGGTGGCTGGTGGTCAAATTGGAGCTTTTTTTTTTTGGTGAAAGTCAAATTGGAGCTTTGCTGACACACGTATGCAACATGTTTTATCACTAAATTATGACCATCATCATTGGTGCAACGGTGAAATTCTTTTTCGGCCCACAATTGAGCTAGGTCTGGTTGCAAGTCTGACCCCTGCTTTATGCCATGCACAATTTGCTTCAAGACCTAAATGACGCGGGTATACGAATGCCAATGCTCCCAATCTGTCTTTAAGAAAGGGAAAAAAGCTATACTCATGTTAGCATTATATGAATTGCTGTTTTTATTAAAAAAAAAAAAAACGCAATGTGGGACTCTTCACCTTTTCGCCCTTGCCTTCAGTTTTCTTGCCGGAACTCCATCAGCACTCGCCAGAGACAGAAGCGATCCTTCTCCTGGGCAGCCTAGAACTCCTTTTCTCAACTCAAGTTCATGCATCACTTCCTTGTGGCCAAATCAGCAATGAAGTTGTCAGATTACTTGGTCCTATATATATATATATATATATATATATATATATATATATATATATATGTATGTATATTATTATGTAAGTATGTAGGTCCGGGAACTGGGTTGGGTTGGGTCGTGCTTAAACAGAAGGTCCTGGAAAGCGAATGAGAGGCCAATCTTGTAATATGATCTGAAGACGAGGGGCGAATGAGTGACCGAACTAGTTAAAACCTTTGGCTGTCCTAAAATCCGGACGATCCACCAGCTCCCAGTTCGGCTATAAATCAGTCTTCCGTGTTAAGAGTTTTAGATCTGATTGGCGATGCCGCCTCCTCGCTCATCTCGGTTTGTTTCATTTCCCGTTTATTTCGCTCCCGAGAGAAAATAAAAATAAAGATAAGAAAGAGGGGGAAACCCTTGGCTTGGCTCTCCCTCTCTCCCGAACCCTCGCTCGTCCCGATCGGACGGCCGGAATGGCGCAGAAGCTGCAGCAGCAGCTGAGGGACGTGGGGTCGAAGCTCGAGAACCCTCCCGCTTCCAAAGATGCTCTGGCGAGGCTCTTAAAGGTGGGTTCTTTGGCGTAATTTTGGGTTTCGATGCTATGATTTTTGCTGATTTGTGCTTTAATTGGTCGAAGAATTCGTTCCTCCCTGTCACTCTGGGGTTTTCTTGGTGAATTCTAGGGTTTTGATGCGAAGATATGCAGTTCTTTCTCATTAGGGTTTGGGTTGAGTGGACATGCATGTTTGTGGGTAAAAGATGGGATTTTGGTGTTCGTTTTGAAGTGGATGTCGTTATTGCCGTTATTAAATTGTGAAAAAGCTTGCAAGCTTTTAGCTGCCAAGCGGTATAACTGACGAGAAAAAAAGTAGAGGGTTAAATGGAATAAGTGTTGTTTTATGTTCGTTCCTACAGAAAAGTTGGATTTTTTAAGCATGCAAGCAAGCTCGAAGACAAGCAAACTTTAGACTAACAGCGTGAGGAAGATAGAGTGGAGTCGACTGGGATTTCATTTTCCGATAGCAAAGAATGATCCTATGGCAGTATTCTTTTCCCTAGCCAGATTAATTAAATGATTACATTCTCCTGGGTTTTGAACATTTATTGAGAAGCAAAACATTTGGCATGTATGAATTGTGGAGAAATATTTCTGTCCTTTACTTTCCATTTGAGTTTGGAGCTCAGTTCTTGTATGATTTTTTTTATTGAGCTGCAAAATTAACATGATTTTTTGTTGGTAGCTCTACCAGTCACCTGGTTTCTTAGAATTTGTTACCATAGGTCTATTTTATTGTTAACTTTTAGTTGCTGATTTTGTGATGAAGTTAGAAATTCAAAGCGTGATAGTAATATATACCATAAAGATAAGATGTCAGTTATGTAAAAAATGCCACACAAAGTGATAACCTAGCTATTAAAAGCAGGAGCATGAACGGTGTGGTGGGGTAAAGAGATTCACTGGAGAGGTCAATGAGTTCCATATTACTCATTGCACTATGTGGTATAGAGAATGGAATTGAGAGGGGGAACTCATTTCAGAATAGGTTGGACATGTAGGGATAGGAACGGAACCAACCATTGAATAGACATTGCACCTGAGGAACCTTAATTATGGTATTTTCCTTATAATTATGCTCAATTGATGCGTTAGATTGTGAATGTAGTCAATGAAATCAGTATAGAAATCTATAATACTACATCAATCCTTGACATCACTTGCCTGCTCAGGGCAAGGGGTAGCAATAAATCATTATAGTTGAAATGGATGGAGAATAATAAGGCATGAGAAGATGACAAGAAAGTAAGGGCAACCATTAGAGATATAATGATTTTTTTTGCGAAGCAAATAAAACTGACTAATAAAGCGGATGACTTATACAATATTAGACCTTGAAACGACAGTGTGAAGAGGATATTACCCAGATTATAAGGGCTTCAAGAAGAGGCATAGTTAGAAAAAGATTAATGACTTCCTTTGAACTGAAGATAGAATAGAACAAAATGTACCCAACCAAAGACATGCAATGGAAAAGAATATCATGACTTATTATACTAATTGCTTAGAGAGTAAGTTTGTTTTACAAATTTGTGAGAGCTATCTGTTATTGAAATATATTGTTTTATGAAGTATAGTCCAGAAAGAAGTGGGCATGCGAAAAAAAGGAGCATATAACATGTAATTTTAAAAATATGATGATGTCTTCCTTCAACAACACTTCTTTTCCTTTTGGTTGGGCATGAGCACATGAAAATTGAGGAACTGTGCCTTGAGATTCAAGAGAAATTCATAATGCTTCTGGGCAAACTTTTCCCATTGCATTGTACAGTTGTAGTGAAGATCTGTAAGCATGTGCTGAGCTAGAAAATCAATAGATTTTATAAAGCTAATGAACTAGATTTAATATTCACCGAAAACAAGAATCTAATATCTGTAACTCTAAGACAACATAGAGGACCTTGATTATCTAACAGCTAATGTCAAAAGGAGCTTTTGTAATATATTAGATATGCAAATCATAAAATCAAGACTCTCCATAACAAAGGGATATATTAAATAACACACCAGAATTTTCAGTGGTATTCAAGCTCCCAGTCAACTGTATCATGTAGAGAGTGCACTGTGTTTGCTGAGCTGCAGTCAAATTAAATGGGTGTGCACCTAAACCTTGTTGCAGATCAGATTATGAATCTGCTTACTGATCAGATGGTAGATTAAGTCATTGCAGATTGGATTAGCCATGGTATCTGTTCTCAATGGCTCAATAAATGATAAGGCTGATTAGCGCTACTGGTGGAGAGGTTTTCTAGTTAATAGGTCAGGCATGGATAATTGATTAGACTAGAAGGTCAAGCATTGTGGTCGAATCAAGACTTCATAACGGTTGAAGTGGGTTAATTAAGTCATACCAAACTTTATGGCTTTAGTACCCTGTGAAAACAGAACAGAAGAATATTATTTGCCACTATAGGCTTTCAGCATGATGCATATACAACACTGATTGGACATCTGTGAATTCTGTATACAGTGAGACAAATTCAAAGAAAGACTTGCATCTATACAATCAAGTCATATGCATATAAAGTCAACTAATATGTATATATAATAACTTAAAATCATGGTTGAAAGTACTTTTTTTTTTGGGGTAACTAAAGTGCTATTATTTGTTTGAGATCATTAGATATTTCATAATTTACAAGCATCAGATAACTTTGAGTGCAAAACCATTTCAAATTTGACATGCAATCTGGATATCAATGTTACAACTTATCAAATATTTGTGATGATTGGAAATGTTTAAGGGTTAAGTGTGTCGAGTAGACTTGGGAGTCCCCCAATTTGGACCTGATTTAAAATGTTTGTTAGGTTTGAGTACCAAACCTAGCGTAGATTTTGAATTAGGTTGCATATATGTAAATGCAAACTTATGCACTTTTCTTGGGGCTGGTTATGTGTAAATGCTTTCTATATGAATATTTCTCAATCTCTTGTTTGAGGGGAAAAACCCTAATATATTCTTGGATATTCAGCAAGCTGCAAACTGCCTCTCTGAGATAGATCAGTCACCATTGCCTTCAATGTTGGACTCAATGCGGCCTTGTCTTAATGCAATTGCCAAACAAGAATTGCTGAAACATCAAGATAGGGAAGTCAAAGTTCTGGTAGCAACCTGCATTTGTGAAATCACCAGAATAACTGCACCGGAAGCTCCTTACAGTGACGATGTTCTAAGGGTACTTTCTTTTCTTGACAGAGATAAAATGCATTCAGGCTTTAAGAAGATCTTGGCATAAATTGACTTATATATCTTGTCTTCTGACTATAATGTACTCATTTCTTGCAGGACATATTTCATTTGATTGTTAGTACATTTAGTGGATTAGGTGATATTAACAGTCCATCCTTTGGAAGGAGAGTTGTTATCTTAGAGACGCTTGCAAGATACAGGTCATGTGTTGTGATGTTGGATCTTGAATGTAATGATCTCATATATGAAATGTTCGGTACATTTTTCTCTGTTGTCAGGTATGTTTCATCTGTCAAGCTTAAAAATATAGAGGTTAAAAACTTCCATTGAATATTTCATGCCTTTATATAGAGATGTACTGAGAATGTATATTTTACGAAAGTAGATTATTCTCTTTATTGGCAGTTATCACCTTTACTATTAAAATATGCATTCTTCTTTACATGGAAGACAGATTCTTCTTGGTTCACATCTTCACTGTAGTTGTGTTTTCTTTTGTCTTCATGACTTCCTTGGTTATTATTCTTTTTTTCCCTATGTTGAGCAATAGTGAGCTTAACCTCTCTTGGATTATAGGGGAAGTTTTTATTGACAAAAAACTTTCTAATATCATCCCTGTTACTACAGTTTATTAGCAATATGTACCTATATATATATATATATCTGTTACAGATATTTCTGGAAAATCTTATTACAACCATTGAAGCATTGTAGTTATAATCACTATTCCCTTGAATTTAATATGTTGATTATTATCTCTATATGATGATGAATTGCTTATTTTTTCCTTTCAGATATTGGTATATCCACAATCCTCAGTATTGGCCTTTTTCACTTATGCTATTATATCATTATATCCTTCACCAATTAATTGCCATGCAAGTACACAGCTCACATGTGCTGATTTCTATGGCTATTTAGTCCTTTGAAATTCATAGGGGCTTTGTAAATTATGTTGGACATGTACATTTGTTACATATTGGGAAAAAAAATGCGAAATAAGGAAATGATGTTGTCTATTAGGTTACTGAAATGGTGAGATTATTGTTTAAAATATCAAAGGCTTTTAGCAGGCTTTTCTCTGGTTCCTTAGTTCATATTTGAACAAATGTCATCTTGACTAATACAGAGGTTGGGTTAATGTTTAAGGGCTACTAAAAGAATGTTGGTGTGAGATTCCTGTAAGCAGGTCCATTGCCTCGTCCCTTAACATGGCATTTGGAAGAGTGCCTCACATTTTATCCTTACATTTGTATAATTTTTTAGAAATTTTCTCTTGTTTTCAATATCTTTTCTTTCATCACTTCCACATCACTGTAAGTTCTTGACCTTTTTCTATAAACTTCCGAAAGGACAAAGCAGATGCACTATTCTGATATTGAAGGCTCTATCTCTGAAAGCAATATAGAGCTAAAATAAACTTGGAAGACTAAGGGCTTGTTTGGAAAATACCAGCAGGATTGGGCCAGATTTCCCATAGGATCATGGATTACACAGTCTATTTAAGTAAGGCATATCAACCCACTTCCTCTCCAGCCCAAAATCCTATGGAAAGAAAAAAAAAGACCTCCATAGGTTTTTATTTTTTTTCATCCTACATTCCAACAGGCCTTTAGATGGGAATTAGGCCAAAATTGGGATAGGCCTTTAGAAGAAAACGGGTTGAGCAGGCTAACAGGCCCGATTTCTTTCCAGCCCAATGTTGCTGGATTTCCCAAGCTGGCCCTAAGATGGATGGAAGTGATCATGTTGATATAACGATGGCATGTGTCAATTTGTACACAAGACTCATGCCAAGCACTATCTTTTATACTCCCTCTTGTATCAAGTGATTTTGTTGAACTTTTGGCCTCTGCCATGTAGCTACATGGTGATGCGCTATGGCATTTGTTTGGCTTTTAGATTTTTAACTATTGTTTGTGCAAATGCATCAAATTTCTTTTTCAGGAAAGTAAGTCTTATGTGCGTTTGTGCCTGAGTCTGTAAATGTGGAGGTGTTTGTGTTTCTTTTATTGGTTTAGACTCTAGAGTATTTTTAAATGAATTGCATTTGTTCGGTTTATCTTTAAAGATCATGAGAAGAGTGTTGTAATTTTACTTGACTGTGCCTTTTGACTTATCACATGCAGTGATGACCATCCACAAAACGTTTTGACTTCAATGCAAACAATTATGTCCCTTATTTTCGATGAGAGTGAGGATATACAGGATAATTTGTTAAGTACCATCCTCTCTGCTTTGGGTCGGAAAAGAAATGTGAGTGCGCTTCTTGTTCTTCTCCTCATTTTTCTTTTTCTTCTTCTCATACTTTCTTCTATGACTGTCTTTTCTTTCTTGTCTTCTTCCCTAGCATATTATATATGTTTAGAGTTGTGCTCCTCTCAAGCTTAAGACCTATTTCTTCTGTATTTTCTTTTTAAAGAGTTGATTTTGTGGAATTTGTGGAACTAGGATTATTCTATGGCGGCACGGAGGCTTGCGATGAATGTCATAGAACATTGTGCACGAAAACTTGAGCCTTGCATAATGCAGTTTCTTGTATCATCGCTATCAGGCGACAATAGTTATTTGAACAAATCACTTGACCATCACGAAGTCATCTATGATATATATCAGTGTGCACCCCAGATTCTCACAGGAATCACTCCTTATATTACAGGAGAGTTGCTGGTAAGGACTCCATATTGCTAATTGTCTTTATTATTACCTTCTCTTTAATAGATGCTACTGTTCTTTGTAACTTAAGGTGTGCCAGGATGGTATGAACTGATCTTATCTATATTTAAATAATTCCTAATTCTCTGGAATTCCAATGTCATTGTCTTTGTTCATTTGCGCTAAGCAATGCTGTAGTTCTTAAACTATCTTCTCTCACCTAAGTTAAATTCACGAATCCATAGCCAAGTGGTGTATCTATTCCTTTTAGGCATTCAAAGTCAATTTATGCTAGCCTTTGATTCATAAGATCTTTGTAAGGGATCTACCTAATTCCCAGCCTTGTCTTGACTGTGATGATGTCCACTTATAAAATATGAACTGATTTATTATTCCATCTAATAGTTGAACATGTTAAAAAATTATGTAAATAGTTAAAGACATGAAATAAGCTGACAAGAATATAAACTTGTAGGTATATATGCTTTACTACATAGCCACATTTTTTTTAAGTGGTCAATGTTTCATTATAGTTCTGTATTATTAGAGAATTTGTGTCTGGGTCCTTTTTTCCTCCTCTCTATGGCTACTTGTTGGTTATTGTACTATCCAGATATATTTGGACCCATAACTTTGACTCATTTATTAGTAAATTGCATTCTTAAGTTGTGGGTTACATTAAAAACATTTTGGTCTTTCAAGTGGTTGCAGAAGCGAAAAAGGCTCCTGCTGCTCCTCTGTACCTTGCCTTCTGCTTCTGTCTTCTAGGTTTTACTCTGCTACATCTCTTTTTCTTTCAATTTTAGGCTTGAAGACTTTAAGGAATATTATGCTTAGCTTATTTAGATCTTCTGCCTGTTGTTTTGCAGGCCTGGTAATAGTTACCTGTATGGACGAAACATCGGATCTAAATTTCAGTCAGTTTTTGAGACTTAGATACAAAAACTTAGGTTATCTGTGGAGGAACCATGTTTTATTTAATTTAGTGAAAGCACATTAAACAATAGCTTAATTTGTTGGAAAGAGTTCCCCAGTCAGAAGGTATATGAATGCAAAATCCCATAGCTCAACAAGCCATAAAAGTGCATATTTCGAGATATTTCTGTGTAAGCTTGGTTAGACCAGTATTTTAATTCAGTGTGGTTACTTTGTGATTTTAAGATTGGAAACATTGACATCATCATGACCTTCATTAACCACAATGAGTGATGCAATGGGAGGCTATTCTTCTAATTTTACCCAAAAAATAATTATCATCGATTTAATTAAAATTTAATGATAAAAATGATGAAATGTTCTAAGAGCCTTGGGTCATTCACTCTTGATGTGGATAATTTATTGCAGTTCTGATATTAGGAAATTATCGATCGTATTTAAATTAGATAGCCTAGATCTTTTTTGCCCTTCTTAAATTAAACAAAGAATATTTTAGTAGTTCTGACTCCTTAATTTTAAACTTCTATAGACAGATAAGTTAGATGTTCGGCTGAAGGCGGTGCAATTACTTGGTGACCTGTTTGCTTTACCTGGTGTATCAATCTCTGAATCTTTTCAGCCACTCTTCTCTGAGTTTTTAAAGAGATTGACTGATAGGGTAGTGGAAGTCCGTATTTCTGTAATTGAACACTTGAAGCATTGCCTGATATCAAATCCTTCCCGACCTGAAGCTCCTCAGATCATCAGTAAGGAGGCATAGTCTGATTTGTGTTTTGATTAGCTATTAATACGCTTTTTGTTTATCATTTCTGTTGTGATGGTTGTCCTTGTTTTCAGAGGCGCTAAGCGATCGATTGTTGGATTACGATGGAAATGTTCGGAAACAAGTTGTTTCTGCAGTTTATGATGTGGCTTGCCATTCGTTGAAAATCATTCCAGCTGAGATAGCTAGGCTGGTTGCAGAACGCCTTCGAGACAAATCTGTTTGTCCTGCTTATCTTTATTGCTAATTGATTAAATTTGTTTTTTATGATTAATTTCATAACATGGTTTTCTTTTTAAATATTTTCAGCTGTCTGTCAAAAGATATACAATGGAAAGGCTGGCTGATTTATACAAACTTAATTGCATAAAGAGCTCTGAGAGCTCGATAGATATTGAAGATTTTGAGTGGATACCTGGGAAGATATTGAGATGCTTATATGACAAAGATTTTAGGTAAGAATTATCCAGGACAGTGGCGGTTTTGGTTGCTCATGTGGTGTTTTGTTGACAATTGTTACTTGATATGTATGAAATGGATCCAAATATCATTTGCATTAAGTATATTAGAGGAACTCTAGAAGTTGCACAAATTAAGGACAAAGTGATCGAGAATTGATTTAGATGGTATAGACATGTAAAATGAATGTTCAAGGGGACTTCAATAAGGCGAGGAACTTTAATTATTGTAGGAGAGAAAGTGGAAGAACTAATGTAAGTATATAGCATGGATGGAAGTTGTGAGAAAGGATATTGAAAGCTGGAAATAGCATCATGGATTGCCCTAAAAGGGAATGGTTGGCATATGAGATTCATAGAGCTGACCCTGAGTAATTGGGAGAAGACCTGATGCATTTGTTGTATAACATGTATGATGGAATAATAGTAACCATAACCATGAAACCTTTTCCAGCAATTTAGGGCTTTCTTAAGTGTTAATGCAAGCTTTTCCAAGTCCATTTTCTCTGCTTCAATCAGTTCTTGCTTTGACCTTCCCCTTTTTAATTGGTCCTTGAATACAAATTCAATCATTTTGCTAATTGGTACAGTCTCATAATTTTGTTGCATGTGCTGATCAGTGTTGCAATCAGTTTTTCAAAAAAAATGAAAGTTGTGGTACTTGATGTCACTCTATAGTTGCTATTACTTGTTAGTTAGCAAAAGGCAAATCCTTGTGTATGGTCATTGACAATGCAAGATTTTGATGCACAGACAATCATGTCATATATATCATGTTTCCATTAGTTGATAATATTCATGTTTATCTCCCTCAAATATGTCTTCTAATGAAGGACCAAAATGCCTGTCTATACCATTTCTCAATTATGATACATGTCATGCCAACAAGTCATTAATACTATGCCAGGTGCCTACATTTATACTTACTGCGCTAGTCAATATCATATTGGCTTTTATGCGTGCATTTTGAAACAATATGCACTTGTATAGGATGGCAATGACAAAATAGCCATTCGACATTAACTGTAGCTGAGAAACAAAGGTGATCCATTCTCCATTGTACATAATCTCCTTGTAATGCTACTAATATATAGCGTTACATTGTATTGACAATATGTTCACAACATTCAACATGCGTTGTTAAGTTGTAAACAAGTCGCAGGTTCCCATGTAGTTTTTTATCATGAATTTTAAGCCTAGACATGTGTATCTATCTCAGTTTTTATGAGAGATTACTTGAAATGAACCCATATACATGTTGAACGACAACCAACACCAACGTTGATATCAAAAGCGATATTATATCTTAATTTTTATGTATTAGTTCAACTATATATATATATATATGTTCCAAACCTGTCTATATTCTAGTATAAATCAGTTATAATTGGTCTATCTTACAAAGAATGATTGAATAAAGCAGTATATCTTAGTTTTTATGGATTGACTAAACTATATTTTTTTGCTTCAAACCTGTCTATATTCTAGTATAGATTAGTCATAATTGGTTGAGTTTACCAAGAATGTTTGAATAAAGCAGTGTATCTTGCATGCTGATTGTGAATCAGAGGTTAAAGCACCGGTAGACATGGTTGATCTGACACAATATGTTCTGTGCCAGTTTCTGCTAGCACATGACACTGGCATGTTACAGGCTGCATGCAACCATGCCAAGCACTGGCATAGCACAACATTCCTTGGTACATAATGTGCCAGTGCCAGCCAATTGTCTCCATTCTTGCTATGAATCTTGTTTTCATTACAGTGCTAGCCAATTATCTCCGTGGTATGATGCAGTTCACATACTGTGCTGACTTCTGACTCGCACAATCATGTTATGCTACACTTTAATCCCTTTGGTCTTATTTAAACTTCATATTGTTGCCTATGTTCCTTGACATGGTTGCGAAATGCTTAATGCAAGTTTGTGCTGAAAAGGTGATTTTTCTAAATTCTTAGGCCTTGTAATTCATTTTAGAGTTTTAGGAAAACAAGGACTGAAGAACATACGTAAGAATGATTGTGAAAATATATTATCTTAATTCTTATATCTGTACGTTAAGTCTTCCCAAGTTTTTAATTTCAACCACAATGTGCTTGGTATCGGCTGGACTAAAATGAAACCAATCCCAGTATGGCATTTCATTTGGTTTAGCACTTCAATTGTGATTGTGGCCAATATTGTTAGTTTAAATCAGGGACTGCTGAACCCAGCCGAACTGTCCGGTTCAGCTTGAATCAAACTAACCCGTCGGACGACCTAGTCTATGACCGGGTCAGTTCTCCATTAGAAAATGGTTCCGGCCACCTAGGAGCAGGAACCTGATTGGATCTGGCTGGAACCGGTCGGAACCGGACGGTTCTGTCCGGTTCGACTCGGTCCAAACCGTACTGATCATAGACTGGGTATGGGTCTTTGTACCGGTTCGGCGAACCTTGTTTTAAATTGACATACGGATGGCACATTAGTTTCATTTGTGTTGACTTTCATTTTTTTTGAGTTGGAAGAGGAGCATGCCTTCAGGTAATAGATTCTTTGTGTGAAAGACATTTTAGAATGATGTGGCATGAATTTCGTTTGCTTTGAGAAGACTGGAATTCAAGAAGCTGTCTCTCTATGTTGATGGTCATATTTGTTCATATGAAGTAAGATCTTGCTTATATTCCATGAAGTGTCCCAGATTTGAAAATAATGTGATCTAACAAAGAACCAAAATTTATTTTTTATTCTCTGTTTTCTATACAATATATGGTATAGGTAGTGTGGTTTATCATTTTCTCTAACTTGTGATATTTCCTAAATTTTTCCTAAATTTAAACATTTTCCTCTTATTTTTTGGTATTTTCCTTGTTTTGTGTTGGATTTTAATGTTTATATCATTTGGACGGAAACCAGAGATGATAACCAATAATTTGTAATACTATTTTTTTTGTTATAACTTGTAATGTTTGTCTTTGTTTAGTAAACTTTTTTCTTGATATTTTTTCCTTTGATGGTGAATAGTCACTTATTTATATGGTTTTGGACCAGAATTGCTTAAATGGAGCAAATTTTCAATTTTTTGCCTTAACCTGAACCATGGACGAAACAAAGCCTTCTTCTTCTTGAGAAAAGGGAGGCCTAATTAATTTCTGCAGAACCATGTTTTTGAGAACTTAATTTGTACAGCCTTAGCATTTCAGTAACCAGTTGTGGGATTTTTTTTTTCAAAAAAAAACTAGCAAAATATGTTCAATAATTAACAACTAGTGGTAGCTTGACTGCTATAATTTAAAGCAATTTCTGATTTCTTTTATGTTTGTCTGTATGGCCTTTAGGAACATCTTGTGGCCAGGTGGAGAGACAATTAGCATCGAAAAACAAGGAGGACTGTGAACTTGTGGACCAAACATATGTGGTTATAGGGCCCTTTCCTTTTGTTGATTGAAACAGTACTTTTCCTTATTTGAAGTCTCAGCATCAGTAGTTCTGAGATACCACCTTGTTGAACAGAGGTCCTTGTAACATGTTATTCTAGCCACTCTAGGAACAAGGATGTCTATTTCTTTTCTCCCTCATCGATCAAAGCAAATTATGTTTTGAGCCAGTTTCCGGAAGTTGATATGATTTAATTGCATTAAGAAATATTGGGCCTCTTTTTGCTTAGTGGGCTCTATATTTTGTAGGAAAATCATTTATTCTTCATCTTAGAGTTACACAGTAGTGCTCATCCGAACACTCTGTTAATTTCCTTTTTCATTAACAGAGTTGTTCAGTTTTTTGTAGAACTAACAATAAATTGTGCGCTCTAGCAATATCTAAAGTGAGTAAACACCATCCTATGAGAGAACTATGTATTGAATTATAATTTTTGTTCCTAAGCCTCCAAATACATTTGCTTTCTGCTGTTTCTCCATGGAAGTTGGTTGTAAGTGTATTAAGGGTTTTGGGCAAGGATACCTCTGTTGGATGATAGAGCATCCTATTAAGCAACTTGGTTTGATTTCGCCCCCCTTTTTTCTGTCCTTTTAAAGAGGATATGCTTGTAACATTTCGGGGAACTTCATACAGATTGGAGACGATCGAGCTTATTTTGTGTGGTTCTTTGTTCCCATCTGAGTTCTCAATCAAAGATAAGGTGAAACATTGGGTAACAATTTTCTCGAGGTTTGATAAAGTTGAGGTCAAGGCTCTTGAACAGGTTCTTTTGCAAAAGCACAGGTTTGTATAGATTCCATCATGATTTTATGGGATTTCCAATGTTGTCTGTTTAGTTAAGTATCTTGTATTTGATAGGCTTTGCACGGATTTTCAGGTGATTTCCTCTTGGATTGCAGGTTACAGCAAGAATTGCAGAAGTATCTCTCTCTTAGACAGACACATCAGGTTTGCAAATATTTGATATTGTCAGTACAATTACATAATTTCAAGATGCTGTTACAAATCAGTCTCGCTGAAAAGCAGGAAGATGCCCCTGACCTTCAAAAGAGAATTTCTGGCTCCTTCCGTATTATGTCTCGCTTGTTCAGTGATCCTGCAAAGGCCGAGGAGAGTTTTGTGACTCTCAATCAGCTAAAAGATGTGAATATATGGAAAATTCTGGCAAGCCTACTTGATCCTAGCACTAGTTTCTGTCAAGCATGGTCATATCGGGTATTTAATGTTCTCTGATTCAAGTGAATACCTTTAAGGATATAATTCATAAAAGTGATTATAACATGGTCAGTATATTTCATAGCTTCAGAATATTAAAGTGCTGGAGCTTGTAGTGTAACTGTCGCCAAATACATGTTAACTTACAGCAAAAAAGATAAATGACATGTAATAAGTCAATCAGCTGGCTTTCATCTGTGGATTTTGGGATTTTTGATATAATTTCCCTGTTTGCAGGATGAATTGCTTAAGATCCTTGGAGAAAGACACCCACTTTATGATTTTATGGGAATGCTTTCAATAAAATGTTCATATCTACTCTTCAATAAGGAGTATGTTAAGGAGATTCTTTCAGAAACTGCTGCACAACAATCTGTTGGAAATACAAGGCTTGTGTCATCATGCATGAATCTACTTACGGTAACATATACCCTTGTCACTTAGATATTTTAAGTTTTATGAAAGTGAACTTGTATAATATTTAAATGTGAGTTTTTGCTTCTGCTGATTGACATGATATATCCAAACAAATGGACACTTTTCACAGAATGGCTGGGTTTGAAAATTCTAATAAAATCCAAAGATCATCTGCTTGCTAATGTTGGATCCATGACCTTTTAGCTTTTAAGTAGTTTGATGCAAAAAAGGTTTATTTTAAAATAGTGTGCTGAATGAATCAGTGAATCTTGTTGAGTCAAATTCTAGACATAATTGAGTTAGCTACCAATACATGGATTCAGTCCCAACATGCGATTCAAAAGTCAAGACTATGCTCATGATCCTCAAATACATTTGAAGCAGTGGGTTTAGTAGAATTCGAAAGCTTAGAAGTGATTTTGGATACGTTAACATGCTAAGAGATGCAGGATCGAATTGGAATGACCAGCGTTGTGCGCGAAAGGACCATAGGAATGAGATAGTTTAGGGTTTAAAGTAGCTTTATTGCTTCCAGTCTGAGTCCTGAGAACAGGACGGCAATGAACTAATAGTAATTTTCTGGGGATCAAATAACCTTACTCTAGGGTTTTATATGTGAAAGAGCCTATGAGAAATAAAGATCTAGGGTTTTCAAGGCTCAACTGAATGGTTCACTATAGGGTTATAATTAGATTTCAGCAGTTTAATTCACACAGATTTAAACAGGCGGCAGTAACTTTTGGAAAGATTAAATTATAGAGAATTAAGTATTAAAAAAAGGGCGGCTAGGTGCATGAGGTTCCTGCTATGTTCGGGGAGGGTCAGATCTACATAGTCTTACCCCCACATGGAAAGAGGCTATTTTTGTGTTTCGAACCTGTGACTCTAGATCGTGATAGAGCTATCTTCCCGTTACCCTAAGGATTACCCTCTAGAGAACAAGTATTGAGATCCCTATTCATATTGAAACCAACAAGTATTTCAGTGCAGTGATTAAAACTAGAAAGATATTAAAGGGAAACTGAAATCTGATGGTAATCTTTGAAATAATAGCGGCAAGCAATTAACAGAAAATAATATAGAGAAAAAAATTAGTAGAGGAAGAAAAGAGGGTAGAAAATATGGCAAAGATATGGGAGAAAGGGAGGAAAAACAGTCGGCTCATAGCCTTCTTCACTTCATCAAAACTTTTCAGCATACCTCACCTTGCAACAGGTCCTTTCTGGACTCTTTGTAGAATCAACAAAATTGCTAGAAATTTCCCAGTTGGAGTGATGCAGGACTCATATAAATATAGAAAGAAATCCCTCAAAAATCTCACTAATTAACCTCTATTTGACTCTTAGTAGGACTCTTTAAAGGTCATAGTTACTGAAGCATACACTGTTTATGCTACACTGATATAGTAGATACTTTTCTATCTAAAACACATTGATTAATGAAAGAAACAAAATATATAAGTCAGAATTGAACAACTTATAAACCAAATAAAATAGAAAAAGAAGCTTGGACTGTTGGACTTTTGTTGACCACACTATGGACTGAAAGGATGCTCCGTCATCACTTAGTCTATCTTTTGCTTAGTGGTGCAGTTTTTAAGGGCTGTTGCAGCTGCATGGCACTGCTGCTACTATCACTTGTGTTGCTGTCACAGGCTAGCTTGTGCTCTCTCGTGCTGGTGTTACCATTGCCATCACCTGTGCCCCATCTGCTTTACTTTTCTACTTCTGCTGATATTATTGTGATATATGTTACTGAAACCTTATAGCTGGTTTCATGCCCATGCCATCCTAGAAGCTTTGCAGTTGCTTTTAAGCTACTTTAAGAAAGTTGATTTCTTTGCTCAGCCTCTGTTTTCATCTTGGGACTCCTAGCTGAAGGTATGAGTAAAAATCTAGAGAGAAGGGTGAAGAGAAGAATGGAGAGAGAGAAGGGAGATGGGGGGCAATCTATTTATCTATTCTAGTGCCTGAGTAGATTTTGGAATAGTCTTTCATACATCAATGGGTAAGTTGTTGAAAGGTAGGATACCATATTCTCATTACTGGCTTGTGCTGTTTAACAGTGGTAAAACTGTATGATATCCAATATTGAGTAGGACTTCCTCATGGGAGTTTTACTTATGGAAGAAACTAACATTTCAGCTATAGCTGCATTGATGGAGGTTGCTCGATATAGCCATAAGGAGATATGATTTAGGTGATGAGGACCAAGAGATTCATAAGGAATGGAAAAGAGTCACATGAAGAGCAGAAAGCAAAACATTATAAGGCTCCAGAGCCAATAAAAATGCTAAAGACATGAAATGATGGCAGAAATTGTGGAAATAATTTTAAAGCAAGCAGAAGGTGAAGAACTAGAATGTTATCAGAGAATAGTAAGAGAATAAATGAAGAAAGTCTAGAGAACATCAAAAGAAATCCTCGAATAAGCAAGAAATAAATTGACAAGGGACAAGGGGATGAAAACAGGGTTGGAATTATATTAAGGTGCTTTGAGTAGTTAGTGGAGGATTTGACAAGTGAATAAGAGGTAAATAAATGTGTAAATAGAGCGTCTTGGCCATAAGAATCGATGTCAACTCTACATTGAGCATTAAACTACAAAAGGATCTGTTGGAGATATGAACCATGGTCTGCTGTTTTAATTTGAGCCAAATTTGAATGTGGCTAGGGAAAGGAAATAATGAAACAATGGACATACTTGTTGGCAGACATGGTTTCATGTGAAGGTCTGAAGCGAGGATTCCCAACTAGGTCATCTTGTAACTGAGAAGCAAGAGTTGGGTGAGCCATGAGAAGATTTCAGAGTATCCACTTGGGGCAATAGCCCTATATATATATATACTCCAGAAAAGGTTGAAACTTTCCTCATATACGGTAGAACTGTATAAGCACTATAAATTTAGGAAAATGTTTAAACATTGTTCAAGTTACTAGCTAATAACTATGTGATTCCTTTTGAATAAAAACCAAGATTGTTTAAGTAATTCTGGTGTTTTAATGTCTTAATGAAGCTGTTCAAATTTTGATTCTTATGTTTGAGGAGTACAAGTTGGTGCAAGGGTGAAAAGTACAATATGAATCTTTTAGAATAATGTATTATCATTGTGGAGAAGAAATCATGCACTATCTTTGATCTTTGTGCTGCAGAGAGAAAAGATATCTTGTAAAATTAATCAATTCAAAGCTGTATGTTCATCTAGGCTGTTTGACATGAAAGGATTTAGGATCCAAGTTCAATCAGGTTATCATTCCATCATCTTTATTGAGATAATGTTCTTACTTCTTAGTGCTTTCATCATTAGGTCCTTCCAAGTTACCCTTGTTTTCAAAGATCTTGATGCATCTCATAAATGAATCAATAACAAGCTTCTCCTTATGCTTTGCAGTCCCTTTCATGGTTTAGCACTTGAGAGTATGTGAGTGTTCATAGAAGAAGATGTACATTCCTTGTTATTATTAGGAGGGGAAAAGATATGTATGAATGATTTAAGGTTTACATCTACTCAAATTTAGTAAGTTTTGTGGATCTATTCTCTAACGCTGGCTTTTGGAAACCAATAGCTACTAAAAATGTTAGCCAGTGGTAGAGCAAATTTATCCATTGCGAGCACATTTAGTCCTCAACCCACTCAAGAACTTAATCTTATCTTCTGGTGCCACGTGAATTTTGATATCCACGAAGAACATTGAGATGGAAGGAATCCATATTTCTATAGTTGTGAATATTTCTAAATCCTATCTTTTGTTTGTCTGAGTCGAGTTCCTGGAAGAAGGGAAGGTATGTGTGGGAGATGGGGAAAGAACTAGAAGATTGTTGAAGGTGGAGGATGTAGCAGGACAAGGGTTTTTATTTGCTAGTATTAGCTTTTGCCATTTTGGTTAGCAAGTTTACAGGCGATTATTGCAAGAATACATGGCAAGTTGGAGTGTAGTTGTTGAGAAGGTGCTTCAGGCATTGGTAACCATGGAAGCAGAAAGTAAATATTCAAAGGAATTACTTTTGTGTTACCTATGGAGAAGCTTTGTTTGTTGGGCTACTTGTATTCTGAATGGTGTCTGCCATTATTTGCTGAGATAGTCTGGTCCAATATTTTGGCATTTGGTTCCATGATTGCTGCACGAACTGCATGCGACAAGCACAAGGAAAACTACCCAAACTTTTCTATGGGCAAGTAGGAGTGGGTTTTTAAGAACAGGCTTAGAAAAAGAAACTGAAAGAAGTAATATTTGAATAATGTGTATGAAGGTTGTCCAAAGGAATGACTTTTAAAGGTCATTTAATGAATTTTAGAAGAATGTATGCATCCGATTTTATATATCACGTGAATTCTGGCAAGCTTCTGCATAATGGCTGTTAGATGCCGAAGCTGGAGCATTGCATGATTTTCGGAAGTGGCAGTTTTGATAGTCAATGAAGAAGAAGATTATATACAATTGTTAGCTGTAAAAATATGTTGGACAATGATATGTAGTTTGGCATAGTTTATTCATAAGAATGTATGTTGAATATTATCTCAATCCCATGCATGTAATATATGCATATATAATGTACAGCTTACAGATGAACTGGTCCACAAGTTGTTCTCTCTCTCTCTCTCTCTCTCCCCTCCCCCTCTCCTTCTCTCTCCCTCTCCCTCTCTCCCCTTTTCCACAATTGTCCTTAGAAGGGAAAACTAAGAAGCATATTTTAGTAGTAGGATACACTTGAAGGGCCAATAGATCGTTTTTTGGAACATATCGTAGGTCTTATTTCTTATTCTTCTCTTTCACTTCCTGGAAGCTATATCACTTTCAAATTCCTCTTCATCTTTGCAGTGTTAACCGCTTGCTTTTGTTTATACCTTCTTTCTTTATTCTGGATTTGATCTTTTCGTCATGTGGAGCATAGTTTTAATTTTTTTTTATCTTTTCATTTTCCGTGCTTTACTTTCGGTTTTGCATTTCATATTAACATCACTTGAAATATTGCGTGCATGTATGTATCCTTTCAGAGTTTCAGCTTCGAATTTGCACATTTTGAATCAATCGAGTGCATGTTTGTGAAATTATAGTGGACAAAGCCTCTTCTCTTTTTACTTAAAAATGCAGTTGTCTATGCTTGAAGCTGTGCAAACTCTACCACCCACACCCCAATCTTTTCCCTAGAGGATGAGTCCCATCTTATTAGGTCACTCTGCAGTTCTTCATCAGTGCTTTCTGTTAATGTTGTTTCAGGCATTCAACAAAGTTTCTGATTTCCGAAATGTAATTCTTAACTTGCTCATTGATGGCATAGTCTTTTTATTTCAAGTAACAAGATGACTTAACCCTATGTGGGGGTGTAAATGCAGCTTGCAGTCAGTTTACCATTGCAAAAGAATCTTTGTTCCCATTTAAAATCAGTCCTGGAGGCTACATAAAACCTATAATCCTTATAATTTATTTCCAGCAACTTCTGCAGGATTTTGCTATGGTGCCTAGAGAATGGTGAATTTGTCAAACTTTTCAGCAGAGACTGTGACTATTTTCATGAGGCTTTGACAATTACAATATTGCCAATTTTAGGAACGTGTGTATGACTATTAGTTTTATGGTTTGAATCAGCATCTTGAATCCTGTGACTTGGCTAAAATTAGTGACTTAAGTGCCGGTTAAAGGTCAGGTTCTGGGTTAGGAATTTGCACCTCCTGCATTATAGTTCTGCTTGTGGCCAAAAGTTTTTACATAAATCTTAGTAAAGCTTTGTTCTGATCGCAAATTTTTTATTAGTTTTAATTAAACCAGCATTTTGTATCATGCTTATTATGATGATTTAAGGATTATCAAACTGCCTTTTCCAGGTTATATCGAGTTTCTCTCCCCTGCTTTTGGCTGGTTGTGAAGAAGATCTCGTTTGTCTTTTGAAAGAGGATAATGAAATAATTAAAGAAGGTATTACTCATGTTTTGGCGAGGGCTGGTGGAATCATTCGTGAACAGCTGGCGCTGACTTCAAGGTGCAACTGGTTAAACTTATAAGATGAAATTAAGCATTGTTACTGAAACACGGGTTTTGATGTGCAACTGGTTATACTTGTATGTGGACATAGCTATCACTGAAATATGGTTTTTGATATTCTTTTTTTTTTGTTTTTGTTTTCAGTTCTGTTGACCTACTGTTAGAAAGGCTATGTTTAGAGGGTACACGGAAACAGGCAAAATATTCTGTACAGGCGCTCGCAGCAATAACTAAAGATGATGGTCTGAAGTCCCTCTCTGTTCTATACAAGGTTTTCTTGGTCATAATTCATTGTCCATTATTTTTTTTCATCTATCGAACATTTTTCTTCAAGAAACCTCTTATTATTGATGAGAGTTGCATTAAATGGCATTTACAACTGTGTTTACAGAGGCTTGTGGATATGTTGGAGGAGAAAAGACACTTACCAGCCATATTGCAATCCCTGGGATGTATAGCACAGACTGCATTGCCAGTTTTTGAAACCAGAGAGGAAGAAATTGTAGGGTTCATAAGGAGTAAAATCCTGGAGAGTAGCAATGTATGGCCTTCCTTATCAAAGTTGACAGAACTATGTATACTTTTTTCTTTGACAATATGATAGGTATTAATTGTTTAATATTTCATTATTTGTATCAGATGGATGATGGGGTTTCTACACAAACGACTGAGTGGAGTGAAAGGAGTGAATTTTGTTTATTGAAGGTAAGTAAGTATTTTTATTTTAAACACTTATTTTCTGGTGTTCAAAATATGATTATGAATGTGCCATACCCTGGTGCAACAGAATCGTATTAATTGCTATGTACAATTTTTACTACACAACTCCACTTGCATTATTTCCCTCATGAGCCATGTTTTGCATGTAAACTGCAGATCTTTGGCATTAAGACTTTGGTGAAGAGTTACTTGCCTGCCAAAGATGCTCATTTACGACCGGGAATTGAAAAACTAGTGGAGATCCTAAAAAATATTCTTTCATTTGGGGATATTTCAGATAATATAGAATCAAGGTATTGAAGGAAATCCATTGACCTTCATATATAGCGCATTTGTCTAAAGTTTTTATTTCCTATACATTTTTTGCCTATTATTATATTTGCCTGAAGAATAAGGCCCTTTTACAGTGCTGCTGATAAGGCCCATTTGAAGCTTGCTTCAGCAAAAGCTGTTCTTCGGTTGTCAAGGCACTGGGATCACAAGATACCTGTTGACGTTTTTTATATGACCTTAAGAATGCCACAGGTGGATTCACATTCTTTATTGACTCTGTGCTTTTTTTAGTTTCTCCAACCATGCCATCCAAAAGCAATTAAAGTTTCCTCTTCTTCTTCTTCTTCTTATTTAGCTTACTCTGTGGTGTTTACTGGTTTTTGTCCTTGATTTTTTAGGATATCCATCCTCAATCTAGGAAATTATTCCTTAACAAAGTGCATCAGTATATTAAGGAAAGGCTCCTGGATGCAAAATATGCTTGTTCCTTCTTGTTAAACATAAACGGGTATCACACTCCAGAATATGAAGAGGTCAATATTATTTTTTTTTTTAAACTTTGAAGTACAAGCGGCTAATAGTACTATGCATTTCACTCTTACTTGCTTGAGTAAGGACTTTTTTAAAAAAAAGTTTGTTCTTCAATCTGCCAGTGCAAACAAAATCTACTTGAAGTAGTACAAGTATGCCAGCAACTTAAGGTACGACAACTTTCTATGCAATGCGAGATGAACATGCTGGTGGCTTATCCTGAATATATCCTTGCATATTTGGTCCATGCCCTTGCACATCATCCTTCGTGTCCAAATATTGAAGAGTGCATGGATGTTCAAGCATTTGAGCCCACTTACTGGTATGTTGAACCATATTTATTAAACTCAAAAGCCTTCTGTCTTTATGATTCACTTTTAGAGGGCCTTCCATCAGGGCACATATTGGTTCTACCATTGTAACTTTTAAATTTTAAACTGCACAGTCTAAAACTTCGTAGAAATGTATATAATTGTTTTTTTCTTTTCTCTTGTTTTTGTTGGGTTAGTGATGCATTTTATGATTATATATCGTACAATCATGTTCTTGTAGGGCAACTCCCTACTGGAATTTCTATATTGAAGTAATTTCTTCTACTATGAAAATTTTCATGCTTGGACCTTAAGCTACATGATGAAAAAGCTGATAATCATGTTACTTGGCTCATATTATAGCTTCTGAGGCTCATTCCTTGCTGATCACTGTATATTGTTATCCAGTTCAATCCTACAAGATAATACCTTCTCTGTTGAAGTCTGGTAGGCTGTAATTGAAAACCTAGTCTTTTTTTTTGTCATTTGTCATTGACCACTGCAAATGTGTATTCTTGCTCCTCTGAAGCACGTGGTTTCAATTAGAAATTCATGTTTAGATCTCGTTAAATCCAATACTTTGAAGATATGTGATATTCTACGTGTACCATTTCTGTTCAGTAATCCATTATATTATATTTCCTTTTGGGTGCTTCAGCAATCTATATTTCTTTGTATTTTGCCTAACAGTTTCATCTGCACAAGATGCTTTTTTAGTGCATGGCAGCATTGGTTCTTGAGGACAAATAACTGCTCAAATTGTACTTACATTTCTATAACTCAAATATGTAGAGTTTTTTATTCAACAGTGTCTTTTGGGTGATCCTGTGGATGCTATGTATGTTACTTAAAGCATATGACATGAGCTTTGCATCCAATCTTTGTGTTTGGCGATGCATTAGTCAATGTTGGTCAATGCCTTTTATCTTGACACTAGTTGCCTGATAGCATAGTTTCATGACACTAGTTGCCTGGTAGGTGTCATAATTCTGAGAATACAGCTAAAAAGAGAATTTGAGGATGCTATCATGTGCTTATTACTGGTTGAGGTGTGTCTTATCTTGTGATCGTAACTATAAAAATGTAGAAATAAAACTGTGTGAAGCAAAGCTTCATGAGAAACTTCGTCGTATATGTATGCTAATTGTTTTTTGGCTTCCAGGAGGTTGCATTTGTTTCTTTCTACGTTGTTGCATGGAGATGAAGGTCAACAATCTGGTAGTGTTTCCAACAAGAAAAAGGAGAGTTTTACTGCAATTGTTTCTATTTTGCACAGTATTAAGAGCTCAGAAGATGTGGTTGATGGAGCAAAGTCAAAAGTATGTGATTTTTAAGTCACTTAGTGCTGGAACTTCTTACTGTCATACCGCATAATTGTGCATTTTAGTTGATAAGAATCATTGTATATCATGATGAAAATTTCATCTCTATGGTTTGGTGTTAGATATTTGATGACGAGTTTGATGCCAAATTTGCAGACATTACATGCTATATGTGATCTTGGCCTCGCAATTGCAAAGAGATTGGTTCAAGACCCTACAGATATTTCAGTAATCAGCGAAGTTCCCCTCCCATGTATGTTATACAAGCTTGTTGAGAAAAACAAAGATGTGAGCTCTGTGGTGAGTATTTTTAACGTAAACATATAACCTTTTCCAATGCCAGGTGAATGCCAGAAAGGAAGATCAATAATTTCATGTTTTGAGCATTCATCTTGCTATTATTGCAAAGTTATGTTATTGTCTTGATTATTCTAGTGCATTTTCTGGGGTGCCTTTGATGTAATCATGAGCTGTGGTAGAACACAGGAATGTTGTGATTCTATATGTCTAATTTAGAATTAATGCCGAGTTATTTCATAATGCATGTCAGTCATCAGGCATTTGACCAAATATCTTGACTAGGTAATACTTAATAATGCTATAGCTACATATCTTTGACCCCACGTCACATCAGGTCTCCAGTAATAGAAATGTGAAAATGTTATAACATTTTCCTTTTGTAGACATACGGTGCAGTTTACCTGAGGCAGCCTTTGTTTTTTTTTTCCCCCGGAAATGGCTATGTTATATGAGCGTGTATCAATGTTGTTTTTGTTGTTCCTTGTACTTTTGGACCAGTTTCATAGCTGAAAAAGCTTATATGATACATGGGTTGACATAAAAACTGTCTTGCTTGCTCTTTTATAGCTTCATGAATTAGAGTCTTATCTCATTATAAGAAGGTAGCAAGCATGTTTCTTTTAGAAATCAATATACCTAGTTGATACAAAGTTGGGATATTTTTTTAGCTATCACTATGCAGCCTTGTTATCTTATGTTTTCACCAACTAATATTGGACAGAATAATGTCAGCTAGTTCATCCTGTTGAACGAGGTTCAAATTTAAAGTTCGAACGTATACTAATTACCTCAATATCCTGCTTCTGGATTTTATATTCTGTCATATAATGCTCCTCCATGTTGTAGCTACTTCTGTTTTTCTTAAATGTTATTTCTGGATTATTTTTTATATGAGAAACATGATACCATCTTTAGTTTGCTGAGATTGAGTGGAGAAAAATTTTCTTGCTCTTGCAGTGTCCTGTTGTATTGATGGTAATTTTCCTGTAAATGTTGTAGGATGCTGATGAGCAGAGTTGGTTGGGTGGTGAGAGTGCCTTGGCCCATTTCGAAGCACTTAAAATTGAAAATAAAGAAATGGTGAGTGCATTCATATGGAATTCAGGAACTTAGTTATTTGCATGCCTAATACAAGTCTTGGATTCTAATTTTAAGACGTTCTTGTTCTGTGGAACTTTAGATTGATTCAGGTGCTGCCAAGGATGTTATGGCCCTAGAGGGGAGTGATAAAGATGGTGATGAAGTGCCTCTAGGAGAGATGATGAAAATTCTTAAATCTCAGGGACCCAAGAAGAGGAAAACAATCAAAAGGAACACTTCACCTTTTGATATTAAAAAAATGGAACACGAATTTGATGTTCTAGGAGTTGTAAGGGAAATAAATTTGGATAATTTGGAAAGAGCTCAGAACATGGAAACAGGGACCAAAGATCCTGAGTATTTTGGAAGTAGGCAGACGTCAAAAATAAATAATAATGAAAAAGTTACAGTATTTGGAAAAAGAAAAAGGGACAAAACAACAATTGAAGTAGCAGTGCCAACTCCAAAACGTAAAAGGTCTGTTTCTGTGCAAAGGTCTCATTCTGCAAAGGGCCACAAGGGAAGCAGAGAAATTCCTTCTTCACATTCTATTGAGATGGATGAGAAGACACATATCCCTTTGGAACAAAAGTTGTTCACAGATAAAGGCCTGACTGAGTCTACTGATTCAGACTTGTTAGCCTCTTGCCTGCCAATGGTTAAAAGCAGCTCATCTAGAAATGGAAAAAAAGATGCTGATGGTTTGCATGTTGAGAAACTTATCAGCAATGACCAAAAGGTAATCTCCTTTCTTATACACAGGCTAACAACTGCCATTTTCAAGTCTAAATTACTTTTTGCTGTCGGTTGTATTGCAGGAATCCTCCAGTCCAGTAGATTCTAATAAAAAATCTAGTCAACCCAAAAGCTTACTTGGTTCAATTAAAAAGCGTAAAGTAAGAAGCATTGCCGGCTTAGGGAAGGTAATCTCAAAATGTTTCTTTGGCCAACTTTTGATAGTTGTTCTTTGTGATTGTCCTATGTGTTTATTATATAATTGCCACTGATGGAATTATGTAATTGCCGGTGAATTAAATTAGATGATAAACCTCACAATGTGTTCTTTTACTATAGTTGAAATGGTAACCTTCACTCCTGACTTTTGATTTGGTTCTTGTTTAATTTACTTAAACCACAGAAAAATAATCTAATCAGGGATGATTGAATCTGATCATTTATCCAAAAAGAATGATCCAGTGATAAACCTGATATTCATTAAACCAAAGTCGTTGAAGCACATATCCCAAATAATTATCTTATTCATTTAAAATTTTGGGAAAACAAGACTAAAACAAAAACCATGGATTAATCGCACCATCTGTTAATGAAGCAATCAAGTATTTTTTCACGTATAAATGGCAGGTAGACAAGGGGTTGGGGGTTGGGAGGGTAGCAAAGCCTGTTAGTTTGGAATAGAAGAGGGAGGTGGGATTCAAGGTTGGGGATGAAGGATAAAGCTTGCCAATGGCAGTGGATGGTGGCTGTTTGTGTAGTCCTGGCTGACATAAATTGCAGGGACATGAAATCTTGTAACTTTATGCAATGGCTGTTATCCGAAGAAGTGTGCCTTAGGTCTACAATGTGGGTCAGAATTGAAACTTGAAACTCTATCATGCTCCATTGTTAAAACTAGATAGTTAACCAATTTTGAATTTCAAGAGATAACCAAGTTTTTCAAGCCTGATGGCCACAGAACATGATAAAGTCATCTAAAGAACATAATCCAAGTATAGCAAATACTTTTAAGCTGTTGATTTTCTACAGTTTGTTTGAAGATGGGCACCACGGTAAGCATGCTCCAGATTAATGGGAGCTTTGAAGATCAAAGTTTATGATAAATTGGATCAAGTGACTAAATTTATATTGCCATGCAAATAGAGTTCTTTAATCTTACTCGATTTCTTTATATACTTGCATGAGTGGAGGGAGCACGTATGACTGTACTGCTTTAATCAATTTATATTTTGGTCAGCAAAATGCTTTTCAGAAGTCAAAAACATTGAGCTCTATCAAAAAATCTGAACATTACATGACATGGATTTAATACAACAGTAGCACACTCTATTGGAAGTTTGAACATAAAGCTCACTTCACAAAATGATGACTTGGAAAAGTGGGCATGCTCATTAGTTATCTGAAAATGCAAAAGGTAGAAAACATTTTCTAATTATCTCTTCATGTAAATCATTTACCTAGTTAAAGGCCATTCTCTGAGAGTAACTTTTTTATATTTTTCAAATCATTAAAGTAGGGTCTGTTTAGGATTGTCGGACCAAAAATGATCAGAAAATTTCCATTTTGTACAAAATTTTGGTAGAGAACCAAAATTCCGAAGCAGTCTCTGGTTGTTCTTGTTTTGCCTTTGTTCAGTGACCATGCTAAACAAGCTATTAACTAGTGTTATGTGTTCTCATCCTTTGTTATAATTTTCTTTTCTGGAAAAAACAGCACCTTGGCCATGGCCTCAATTTGCAGCAACAATAATTTGTGTCTTACCTTCTTTGAGCACCTTCTTCATTACATCTTTCCCTGCCCCCATGTTTCGACACTTCTTAGTTCTCATGTTTTATTGTTCTCCTTTCTCTGTTTCCTTCTGTTTGAGCTTCTGCCTTCTGTCCTTTTTCGTTTGTTCCTCCATTTAACCATTCTGTTTTTTCTGAAAATCCTATTACTGAAGCTTGTGGGAATGTTGTCATGTCCATGATGTTTCTTTTGCAAGCAACTCTTCTGATGATGATTCTTAGTTTAGTGCGGTATCTTCCTTTCAGTCCTTATTGCTGTGGGAGGCAAGTCTTCCCTTGCTCGTTGCTAATACTATCACCTTTTTCCTTTTATTTTTTCCCTTCTAAGTTCTCATTGCTTGCTTTAAGTCCACTGTTCTTTTCAGAAGCCATAAGCATATTGGCTCAATGAAAGCTTTTAAGCATTCCTCAGTAGCAAGAGCCCATGAACATGGAACTTTTTGCTTATTATTTAAGATATGCCAATCAAGGTATCTCATTGCTCGACAAAATCATGATTCCAATTATTATCCTAAACTTTAGAAAGCTTAATTTCTTAACATGAGTTTGGCTAAGTTTTTGGTTTTCAGTGTGGTCAGTCCTCTTGACCTCTTCCTAGGTGACACTGTTTGGCTCTTAGTTGTTTTAGAATTTTAGCTTAGCTAAGTAATGGACGTTGTAGCGGCTTTTGTCAAAAATATTCTTGAGGTCTAATATGAAGCCGTGTTCAAGTATGCTCATCCGTCTCTGATGTTTGTTGTCTTTGTTGTCCCATGCACAGTTCCAGATAGGTCCCTTCTGCATGGTTTAAGATGTCAAAAAGTGTTGGCAGTTGACCTGTATGTTGTGAGTACAAACATGTTTTCATTTTCTTATGGTTTCAACATTTACCAATTCTGAAAGGATGACACGATCAACACATTAGTGACATTATGTTTGTTAAGGAACACTAGTTAAGTAGGCTACGTCCTTTCTTTTCCGCACAAAAGAAAGAAAAAAAGAAACACTAGTTAATATAGTTTGCGATCATGGACATCATCCCTTTTTACTAATTTTGGTTCTTAAAGGAGGTATGCCTTTGCTTTTTCATCATAGTGTACAACTAAGATAATATCTTTAGTGCACCAATAAATAAATGCACTTATAGATAAATGCCCGTACATCTTTCAGTTTAATATTGAGCATTCTTCTAACTGCATTCTAGAATCAACCTGCCAACTTGTGAGTGTGCTGCGTATATTGCTTATTTTACTCACATAATCCATTTTCTTTGGGGTACCAACACAAAAGATCTCTTTTTTTTCCGTCTTTCCGTTGTAGTTCTAACCCTTCTTTAGTACTGAGTGGATTGGTGATGTCATGTATTAGCAAGCCAATAACAGTTGTCTTCTCTTTCTTGGAGAAGCCTTTATTCTAGAAGGCCAAGCTTAGGATGTTGTTTTGCATTCATATTTCTACATGAAATACCATGCAAAGGTTAACATATATGCAGATGTTTGGGTGTGGCACTTTTCTATATGGACATAGGGGTTATAGTTTCCATGCCTAAAAAAAAAAGGATCACGGTTGTTAACCATCCATTCCATTTATCAAGTAGGTCAAGATCTTCTGTCAATCTTATTCATCACGATTGTCTTGCTGGTTCGCTAACCTGACGTCATATCTGATCCACCATAGTGCTTGCCGATTTCTTTAAGGTGTCCAACACCATATATCAAGGACCCTACCACATTTCAAGTTCTTTTCCTAAATTCCTCGTTGGCAACCTACCTGAATTCTAGAGAGGGAAGAGATACAAATGCGTCAATATGATGCTGTATTTCAAACAATCTGTACTTCACTATCCTTTTATATCTTGTATCTAATGAACTCAAGATTATAATAATCACACCATCATCATATCATGTACTTTTATCAGGCTAATGCTGTCGTTAGTTGATGCTTTGATTATGCCGCTTTTGATTTATGAATAATAAAATGATGATAAACATGGTATGCACATGGAACATAATGTCAGATTACTACATTATTTGTTAGTCACTTGGTCTTATATTGCACAAATTCTAACAAGATAATCCAGATTTACTGCTAACATGTGTAGGAACAAAGTATGCTTTTAATTGAAATTTCTAAGGTGAAAGAATGAGATTTTAACCATGTTATTCATATTCTAGTAGAGCTAATTATTTGCATGCCTGCAGTGTTCATCACATAGCAATGAATTGAGTGATTCAGAATTGGTTGGATCCAGAATAAAAGTTTGGTGGCCGTTGGATAAGCAGTAAGCCTTTTCTGTTGGCATGTTAACTTTTTATGAGTTCTCAATTTACATTTGATGCAAAACCTTGCTCTATTGAATACAATCAAATGGAAAGATCACTATATAAAAGAGACCAATGATGAAACTGTTATTGATAGTTTGTGTGCATGTTAATTTCTTGTTCAAAAAGTTAATGGAGTAGTTTGTCTGATTTTAGTATCTGCTGCTTCTATTATAGGTTCTATGAAGGTGTTGTACAATCTTATGATCCAGGAAAGAAAAAACATGAGGTGAGATGGTTCTCTGTCCTATGCACGATCCTGCAGATATCCGAGATGCTAGTTTCTTAGTGCATTTATGGTGTTCACTGATCTCAAATTTTCAAACATAAAAAAAGGAAAAGAACCAAAATCTCTGCTTGCATATTAAGATTTTTCTCAAAAGAACTACATGACCCCACAATTTCCATGGCGTTGCATTTATGTTGCATGCCCACATATATGGCTGAGTTTTTGTCCTTGGTTTTTGTTCTGAGAAGCTTTAGATATAAAATGTGGTTATGGAAAGGGTTTGTTTATAGGTTATATTATTGTCTCCAAATGATTTACGAAATATCACAATTTACCACAAACTTATTGGTATGTTTAGATGATCTATGTTGATGTTAACTAAGGTTCTAAAAACTGCAATATGGGCCCGTAACAGTCGTTGGCTGGTATTTTACCCATTCTGACAGTTTGGCTGGCATGGTCAACACCCTGTATGAGTACAGGCTGGAATTGGAAGGTGGTATGTACTGTCTGGTACAGGTCATGCCAGCAGTACTTGAATCCTTGATGTTAAGATTGCAAGAGAGCCTTTTCCCTCATCACCTTGTAGCATCCAAAAGAAATTCTGGGTTAAACCAAGTTCAGGATCACTCTGTTTGTCCAATTTTTAAGGCTGTAATGGGTATTTGCACTCAAAATAAAAGGCTATCATGCGTGTTGGTATATACCTGATATAATTGTAAGTTCTAGAAAACGATTGTACCTTGCCAACTTTTCCAAGTCAATTTCTCCCATTTGGCATTGGAGTTTTTGTCTAATCCATGCCTATTCATATTTTAGTATATTTCTATATCATTTACAATTTTTCCAGCCTTTTCTTTCAAAAATTTCTGCCAAATTAGAACTTCTATCCCATAAAACTCATGTTATAGATATTGTATGATGATGGAGATGTGGAAGTGCTTCACTTAGCCAAGGAGAAGTGGGAACTTTTCCAAGTCAATTTCTCCTATTTGGCATTGGAGTTTTTGTCTAATCCATGCCCATTCATATTTTAGTATATTTCTATATCATTTACAATTTTTCCAGCTTTTTCTTTCAAAAATTTCTGCTAAATTAGAACTTTTATCCCATAAAACTCATGTTATAGATATTGTATGATGATGGAGATGTGGAACTGCTTCACTTAGCCAAGGAGAAGTGGGAACTTATCAGTAATGGATGCGTGCCTAAAAAGGTTTAGACTTGTTACTCTTTTTTGTCGGCTTGACTTCTAACAAAATTTTTTGATGTGTTATAATATGCTCCGTTTTTGACAGCGATCAAAATCCAAACATACGTCGCCGCATGAAGAACTGTGAGTATTATCCTTCAACTCTTTTTGCACCATTTATGTTTAATTTCTGGGTAGGTAGAAAATTTGTGATTATTTTGATGCTGATACTGTGATTATGGTCATGGGTCATGCCAATGTTAAAAGACAGCTGTCATTTTTCCCATTTTTGACTGATACATGAAATTTCAATTAATAGAGGATGACAGAGAAGAGTAATACCGAAAATACTTTTTTAATTAAAAAACTGAAATCTCAACCAGAAAAAGAAAAAAAAAAGGAGCCCACTCAGCCAGGACTGGATAGCCTTTCATACTTCCAGGTGACCAATGTCAGACAACAGAATTCCTATGATTTGAACTATTTAATCATGTGTCCAGCAGCTAGGAGCAGGATATGAAGGGCTAAGACAAGTGGTAGTCCCAAAAATAGCCTCTGTCCTACCTTATCTCCTCCCTGCTTTATCATAAAAAGTCATGCTATCTGAGGATATATTTCTTCTTGTAAGGATGTTAAATTGATTGTTCATGAACTGTCTAAGATAGAATGATTTAGTGCTTGTTTTCAGCCACCGATATACCGTACTCCAAATAACTGAATCTGATCATGAACTGTCTAAGATGGAATGTTTTAGTGTTCGTTTTGAGCCACCGATAACCATACTCCAAATAACTGAATCTGGACTGAAAATGGTCCTTTGCGTTTGATCTGTAATTGCTACTGCAGGTCACCAGAGAAGACAGATGACAAAACCAACCAAGCTGATTCTAAACAAAAAAAGAACAGCATGAAGAAGTAAGTGAAGTCTTTATTTTATTTTATTTTATATTATATTTTGTGTAATGTTTTATGTCATCGCAAACTCTGGAATTATTGACAGATCTTCATCTTCTAAAATCAAAAGAAAAAGTACTCCAAGAAAACGTAAAGTAAATAACAGAAAAAGAGTATCAGAAAGTAATGTTAATGCAGATACGAACGACGTGGATAGCAGGGGTGATTCTGATTTATCAAGTGTCCCTCCACCCTCTGGCTCTGATGTTGATGATGCCAACTCAGGTATATATATGTACACTCTTTTTAGGAAAAAAAAAAAAATCTTCGAGTGAAATAGGGCATATATCACTACACATTTCATTGCTAGATGAAACAGGATTTCGGTCAGGGGTCTGTGCAGAGAAAGAGAGAGGGGAAGGGGAGGGGGGGGGTTGACCCCTCTTCGACATAACAGTCAAAACAGCAGGATGCACACACACATGCATGCATGCATGGTACAATGTGTTAGACTGTTAAGGGATGTATATAACCGCCTGTATCCATGTGTACAATATCAGTAAGTTCCCCAGGTGGTAGACCTTCCAACCTTTGCTTATGTGGAATCTGATTGTCAGAATTGGCCAACCAGTCATCTGCCTGGGTGGCTTGCATTGCTTGATGATGTGCATGACACAAAAAGCCTGGAGCTGGTGAGACATTATCCGGATATCCAACAGTCAGGGGTGTTTTATTTTAGAGGCTGATGTCCCTTGCTGGGTCCAGTGGACGACAGTGGCAGGGTGTCGTCCAACCACAAACTAGTTCACTGGATTGTACAAAGTAGTTACAGTGCCTGGATTGGTTCCATACCAACACTACACTAAATACAAATAAAACAGAACTCCAACTGGGGCCCTTCCAGCTTCTCCTCATAGCACCTATATATCAGACTCATATTCCCTCCATGCGGAGCTCTTCTCAACTTGTGAAGCCCGATGGACAGACTGCTTTAAACACCATCTGTAGGCACATGTTCTCCTCTTTGACCTTGCATAAGTCACCAGCCCATTTATATTGAAAATCAAGTTAAATATGCCAATGTGTTGCATGTAATTTTCTGTTGTTTCGCTTTCTACCTCAACTTTCTTATTTTCCTTTAGTATACAAGCTTTGTCATTACCTTTACTTTCTCCCAGATAGGCTTGAAGGGAAAGAACATCCAATGTTAGAAGTTGGAAAGAAAACTGAAGTGGGCTTCGAAGAGGATTCAGAAGAGTCAATGGAAGAAGGCAAGCAAGATTTTTCCAGCTTAGATGGCAAAGGAGATTCCGATGATGAACCTCTTGTAAATTTTCTTAGCTTTTAAGCCCATTTCTGTAGTCTAGACCACGTTCCATTCAAAATCCGCATACCAACTCAATTTTTTTTCTTTTTTTTTCTTTCTAAATCTTGCCATTTTACCATGTAATTGATGCAGAGTGCATGGAAGCAAGGTGCTGGAAAAGCCACCTAAAACATCTATGCTCATGGACCAGCTCACTCAGTACAAGAACTTGATGGCAGATCAGTTTGGGATATGGATCTTGCTAATTTGTTCTCTTCTTCCCACGCTTTCAGTCTTCATGTAGGAAATGTTATTACCATACCACAGGGTAGTATAAGATGGCCTTAGAAGAGGGATAGTGATTCTATATTGTGAAACTGAAGCTCTAGCTTTTGTGATAATTTATCTGCAATCTGTGCATTTTCGCAGCATTTTTTCCCCCTCCAGGTAGACGGATTCTGTCATTATCTGCCTCTACTGTCTTTGGCATAGCTAACCTCTGATTGAACTCCGGCAATTGAGCGGGCCATGACTCTATTCACAAGCCATGAATGTAATAATTGGCGCACACCTTTAGTGTTTGTCATTGGGGGCACCTCATTCTCTCTGAGGTTGCATGTAATAATTGCATACGAGTTGTTGTTCTGTAATGATGCTTCAGTTGGCACCCAAATTTCCCGTAAGAAGGAAGTTGGAATGTGTTGTAAAGCTGGTGATGCTTCAGTTGGCACTTTGATGGTGTACCGTGCCCAGATATCAAATCTTCTTCAGCTTGCCGCGTTGATATTTTACAGGTGTTTCCTTTTTGTGTTAGTGAAAATAGCAACTGTGGACGTTCATTACTTCCATTAGGACTTGTATACTGGGTATGAGATTTTAAAGCTATGAGGCGAACTTTTCGTCTGTTGAATTTATTATGATCTGTTTGATTGCTACCAGTTGGGCATTTGTGAGAATGGATTTGTATTGTGGTGTTCAAAATTTGAATGAAAAATTCTCTTTCAGAAATGAGGGGTGCGTTGCATACTTTTCACCAAAATATATTCTAGCATCCATGCATGTTTTTGATATTGAATTACGGCTGCATGTACGTTTATCCATAAACCATTCTGCCAAGCAAAAAGGGCTGCTTGATAAATTTAGCTTTGGGGGTATGTTGGACAAAAATATTGGATAAATCTATACTTACGATGTATGAAGAATTGTGTTCTGACCGACTCTCTACCGTGGGATCACGGTTGCAAACGTGAATAATCCTTGCATGAGCACTATCTTCGTCCCTGTTTAGACTCCTTTAAAAAGTTTACGTGAGTCTTTAAGAATCTCTTAAGTTGCATAAGCTGGAGGTACTGTTGGCTGGATTGGCTTGTAGGCTACATATTAGTGTAGCTCTCTCAGTCCTAAATTTCCTCATCTTATTGGCTAAGGTAAATCGGGTAAAATAAAATGAATCCAGATCTTGGTTTACCAAGATCATGGATATCAACATTTAAAAACCTGGCTGACCATGCAATGCTATGCTTTGTTGCAGGAAGTAAAATCTTGAGAGCTTGGTCCAACTAGGGGTCCAGCCTTCTGTGTGATATTTTGAAAGAAGGCTTTACTGCACCATTCTATCTCCGATGAAGTGTGGACGCGGGTCCTTGGAGCTGCACCTAATATGACTCATGTATTGCATCAGTCCTCGACTGCAGTACGAGGTCCAGTGCTTTGAGCAGGCGGAAGGAGATTTATTAGTGCTTTGAGCAGGCACTAGGACGTTGCGGAGAAAGCGTTTTGTGTACATTTGTGCTAGAGAAACCATAGATTTGTTCATTTTGACCAAAGTTCTCTAATTGTTCTCTGAAACACTCTTTCCAAATAAATAAGGTTGAGAAGGACAAAACTGTTTCTCAATTAGCATAAGAATTTATTCAATTTAATAATAAAATCATCGATAAAATTTTTGGGTCCATCGAGATGGTTCTAAGTTATAATATAAACCCTTTTGAGAGAGGAAGACGAAGACTTCGTCTATGCTCAATGACGCATAACCCGAGACTCACTTAGGGCTTTTGATTAGTAAGCAGAGGGGTATGACAATCGGGGTAAGCGTCCATTTATAAATAATATAAAATTATTTTCCAAGAGCTCGGAAATGATTGAAAGATCATATAGCATTTCAAGTTGACCATTTATTATATTGAGGTGAATTATATAGAAGACTAATTTGATTTACTTTCTGGAAGAGCCTCACGAACCTGCTGATATATATAAATCAGCAAGTCACTTGAAACAAGAAACAGGTAGCTCAAAGACAGCAGTCAAACACATTTTCTTATTGACAGAGATGATGGCAAATGTTTAGTTTGCAAGTTGTGGCGATGCCCTTCATTTGCAGTTGTAATTACGTAAGAATCACTAATTCATTGTACAGGAATACCACTATTTTCAGCTGCTTGTGGGAGGGTAATTACCGCCTTCAAAATGTCTTTAAGCACAAGGTAATCATCCCAAGAATGCAAATGAGGCTGATATCCACTATATTTTAATTCCGTAAGCCCTTCACTTGCAACATAGCATGTCTCTCTAGACTGCAGCAAAGTGAGGATAGATAATTTAATAGTAAATCATTCTGCATAGCCAAAGAAGAAAGTAGAAGAAGAAGAAAGAAGAAAGTAGACCTTGGTTTCTTCAACATGAATTTCGACGGTTGTGTCATGGATGATGGATGTTATGGCATCAGCTTCGTCATCAGGGATCAGTAGGCTGGACTAGTAGCTGCCGGGGGTCGGTGCATCTTCGATCAGTCCGTCACAGGCACTGAGGTCAAAGCAGCCTGTGAGGATATCTCCTATGCCAGATAGGTGCTGGGGGCCGATTGCATCCTACTTGAGGGAGACTCCATTACGGTGATCGAGGGAATTTTGAGTTCTAAGAGTGCTGTCGTGGGGATGCGGCTGATTCACGTCATTCGCCGTCTCTTAGACGAATGCGTAGCCTTCCGGGCTAACCATGTATTCAGAGAGTCCAATAGCGCCGCAGATTGGGTGGCATTCTACGCGGCTCACCACTCTGGAGATTTTAATTGGGTGGCACACAACTCTGATTTGTCTCTCTTGCATTTTATTCTAGTATCTGTCTCTTTGGGCTATGCTCACACCCGGTGTGTATGAGTTGCCGATGTAAAAAAAAAAAAAAAAAAAAAGAAGAAGAAGAAAGTAGAAAGATAAGATGGAAAATTGAAAATGTAAGCTTATAGCCTCCGTCCTATCATTTCCTGGTTAAAACAAACCTCTTCTCGATAGCGCTAAATAGTGAGACCCAAGAGAAACTAGCAATTAAACATGTTCATATAACTACTATGACAGGTTTCCATTATTTAATCTTCCGAGACTCAACTGCTTATAGTTAGTTCACTTCTGCAGCATACCATTTGTCAAAGCAAGCACTGCAAACCCATTCACCCATTCAATGTATATGTGCCTTTACAACATCTTGTTGACTCGTAATTAATATCGGATCCGTTGGACTTGCTATGTATCAATAAAAATCAACTCTGAGAGGGGAAAAAATAGGGAGGAGTCAAGTGTAATTGGATCAGGCTTGGGACTGACAATATTGATAGCCGAATAGAACTTTATTTAAATATATACTAACTTATATTAACCATCCCCGCAAGGATATCATGTAGGATTCACTGTTTAGAGCATATCTATACGTTATGAATTTACCAACTCCTTAGAACTCTTAATTGTAGAAATCCATGCAATCAAATTGTATTGATCGTTTTCTACTATTTATGCAATCTGGTCCCATATATCATACCCTGGCTAGGTGGTTGGTTTTCTCTGAAGGATCAAGGTTGTATCCTCTATGCAAAAGAAGGATTAACTTCCTTTGCATGAATCCACAATTGGTCATCAACTAGTTGCTTTGAGATCTATATAGCAGAACTTTAGTTCTTCAGTTGATGATGAATTTGTAGCTTAGTAATTTTCTAAATTTTGAGAATTATGAGTTTGGTATTTATGTTTGAATTTAGAAGCTCCGAACGAATAATGGTTGTATTTAATGGATAATGAAATTTGTTTCCTATTTATTCTATTTTGTTTGAGATGAATTTGAAAGCTAAATAAAATGTTTGGCTTCGTATTATCGTAGATTGTATCCCTTGATAGCACGGCTATATCATGCTCCGGATCTGAGGTATGACAGATAGATTTCTACTATTTATGCAATCTGGTCCTATATGTTATACCCTAGCTAGGTGGTTGGTTTTCTATGAAGGATCGGAGTTGTGTTCGCTATGCAAAAGAAGGATTCATTTTTATTCACATTAATCCACAATTGGATAATCCACTAGTTGCTTTAAAATTTATATAGATGGATGGGTTATTGAGTTCTTAGTACTTTGAGATCCATATGATGGGTGATCCAATGATAGATTTGCATGAAAGAGATAAATCATTCTTTTGCACAAAAGATCCACCCCCGACCCTGCTATGAAATGAGGATCGCTTCATAGCAGGATCGCTTTGTGGGAATTTCCCACAATGTAAGCCATAGAGATCTGTTGCTTTTACCATCAGTACACGTACGTCGTCTCGCGGTTAGAAAGTAGAGCAATTAATCAACCATTCAACCGAATGAGCATGGGTCCCAAGTAAGCAGGAAATACTGATTCTCTCCTTATAATGTTTAAGTTGAGGGTGATCTTCCCTCATAACCAGAGCTCCAAACTATCACCGTCTCCCACTCATCCTTTGGGGAACTGTTCCTAGTTTCGTTTCAGTTGTCAAAACAAGTAAGAACTCAGTGAATGTCACATCCGACACACCTGCAAAAGCATCCGTTACCTCTAAAATTTAAATTTTAATTAAGTTACTCATCATTGCTTTGTTATGTATGAATAAGTTCAATTCTTTAAAAGAAAGAGCTATGACATAATAAATAAGTGGAAAAACAGGACGACTAATTGTCTAAAACGTTGTATGCTAGATGTTTAATAGTTTGATAGTAATGGCAATATCCCTTGGCTTGTTTAGTATTGCATTTAACCCTCCAATTTGCTGATGGCAATGCTATCCGTTGCGAGTATTCTTGAAGAATATCTACATATTGGTTTTTTGTCGTGCAAGTAAGCTATCAAAGCTCAAAATGATTGGGGGCTTTTCTCATGGTCATATCTCCCTATTTAGCAACCCCCGTGTCTGTGTGTGAAAAACAAAAAAAAATCAAAGACTAGAGAAAAATACTCGGCATCTAAAAGGTTAAAACTAGTTCCCTAAAGACCATCCACTTTTGGAGGGATCGTTGACGAGCTTTGAATTTCATGAGAGATGGATCAGTTGGGTCATGGGGTGTGTCAGATCTCCCACCTTTGCCATTCTGGTGAATGGCACGCCCTCGTGTTTCTTCACTTCTTCTATCGGACTCCGGCAAGGGTGCCCTCTGTCCCCACTTCTATTCATTATTTGTGCAGATGCCTTGTCTAGAGCCTTCTGTTGTGCTATTGAGACCCAGGCTTTGGAGGCTTGTAGACCGGGGCTGGGGTCCTTTTAGGTATCATATTTTTTATTTGCTGATGACTGCTTGATCCTTGCTCAGGCCACAAGACAAGCGACAATGGTTATCCGGAGGTTCTTAGAGGAGTACTGTGTTGTTTCAGGTCAACGGGTCAACCTGGCCAAGTCAGCTATCTTCTTCAGTCCGAAGATCAAGCCATAGGTGAAGACATCCATCAAGCAGATCCTAGGAGTGGGTGAACAGGAGGGTGCCCTAAAGTACTTAAGGGTTCCCATCATTGGGTGGCGTCTTCGTCTTGGGGACTGCTCTGATATAATGTGCAGCATCAAACAGAGGTTAGAGGGCTGGTAGATGGATGCACTTTCTATGATGGGCAGAATGGTCTTAGTGCGGTCGGTCCTTAGCACGACGCCGATATACTTGTTATCGAACACCATTGTGCCGATAGTGTCGCTGAGGTCTATGGAGCAGCTGTTCAGGAATTTCATATGGGGCAGGAAGGGAGATCGCAGTGTCATTCATTTGGTGGCATGGGAGACGATTTGCCAGCCAGTCAAGATAGGTGGTCTAAGGGTACATTCACTGATCATGAGGCGGGAGGTTATGGCGGCACGACATGCCGCTAGGTACATCTTGGAGCCGGATAGTTGTGGGGTGCCCTCATGAAGAGTAAGTATGGCACACATTCGGCGGTGGCCGACTTTCGAGTGGGACGTCATAGCTTCATCTGGAAGGAGATATGCGCATACGCACCGATGGTGCTCCCGGAGATCAGGTGGATGATTGGTGATGGATGATCTATTGATGTGCTAGAGGATGCTTGGGTGACTGAGCAGCCATCGGGGAGGATACCAACGATGATGGATTTAGTAAGGTTGTCGGGGTGCAGGGTCAACGAGCTGATTAGTGCTGGTAGATGGAGTAAGGTGCTGGTCCGGGATGTGTTTGGGGAGCAGCTTGCCGAGAGGGTTCTGAAGCTCCCGATCCCTGGTGGGGAGGCAGTAGACAGGTTGGTTTGGACTCCGATAGAGAGGACGAGGGTGTGTATTAGGGATCTGCAGGCATTGATGGGGAAGGAGTCCACTCGGCGGATAGAGGGTGGGTGGATCTAGAGGTTGGGCGTTCACCCTCGAGTGACCTTATTCTTATGGAATGTGGCCTGGGGATGTATCTCGACTCGGATTGTATTGGCTAGGCGGAGTGTCAAGACTACCCCCATGTGTGAGGATTGCCATGATGAGAAGGAGACCATCACTCATGCTCTTCTTTACTGTGCTCGGGCTATATAGGTATGGAGGAGTGCAGTAGTATCCTTGCTGCGGGATTGGGGTTTGGCGGAAGACTTGTTATATCATTTGAGGATATCCATGAGAAGATCGGAGTTGGTGGAGTGGGGCATTACTTGTGCCTACCTGGCTTATCACATATAGTTAGACAGGAATGTCGATATCTTTGAGGGGAGGAGGACACCCCCATGAGCTGTGGTGGACAGAGCCTTCCGATATGCGGCCGAATTCATATACTCTATTAGGGAGTCTTCATTTGGAGGGACTAGGAACACTTGGGGTTCCCACATCGCTGTCATGGTGCCCATAGTCACTTTTGTCACTTGGGAACCCGCAATGCTGGGTCATCTTAAGGTAAACTTCGATGGTAGTGTGCTAGCTAGAGGAGATAAAGGAGGGACGGAATTTGTGATCCGAGATCACAATTCTAAATTGATTGCTGCACATCGGTGGCACGATAGTCATAGGAGTAGAGCTCAGGGCAACATGGGACTGGGAGGGCATTACTTATGCGAGGAGCATCCTAGGGGCTGGCAAAATCACCCTGGAAGGAGATTCCGCTATAGTGATCGATTGGATTCAACATGCTGAGCGACATGTAAATGACCATCCTCTTCTTAGCGATATACGACGGATGGTGAGAGATTGTAACTCCTTTTAGATTGCTCATGTGTACCGGAAGGCAAATAGAGCAGCTGATTGGGTTGCTTCCTTTGCTGCCCATCACTCCGGAGAGGTCTCATGAACATGGTCTGAGATTGTACCCCAATCTTTATGCCATGTATTGTATTTTGACTCAGTTGGTTGCACTCATGCCAGATTAACATGAGCGACTGTTTTATCCAAAAAAAAGGAAAAAAAAGATGACCATCCGCATAAGAACCAGTTTCGGAGTTTAACTGCATTCAAAACGACTCATTACTTGATCAACCAATCCCAATCTACAGTACCCATTGGAAATCTCATAAGTAGCAAATTCAAACTAAAAACAAAATCAAGAAACAAAACTCAAGACTAGACTATCCAAATCATTAACAGAAATATCTAAATATAAAAACCCTAGCAAGCAAATAAACAGCTAAGATCTTTAAAGAAACAACACGACAACTAAGGCAACCCAAAGGGCTGTCATGATCATAGAAGATTTAGTAGTGGTCTTAAATGGCGCATTAGAACCTTGGGATCCATATGTTGCCGGCCGGATCCTGAGCTCAGGCCCAAGCTTGAGCCCAGGCCACCACTCGGCTGGGGGGCTTTGCGCAAGCCCTGGACCCAGCTAACTTCTACGATCATCCTCTACTCGGACTCACAGTGACCAGGATCCTCATTGATGAAGTAGAAGAATCCATAGCAGTTGAATTGGAACGTGGCATTGCCATCGTTAAATTTGGAACTGGATTCGAAATGTTGCACTGGTTGTAGGCCCTGTTTTGGGGAGCTGTTGGTAGTAGAGCTTTTGGAAGTAGAGCTGTTGGAAGTAGAGCTGTCTGAAGTAGAGCGTTTATAAAAAGCTGTTTGCTGTTTGATAACTACATTTCTAAAGTAGATATATATATATAGAGAGGGGGATGGGTGAGAGAGGAAGAGGCGGGATGAGAGTTTTGGGAGAAAAAAAGTGGGATTTAAATGAGGGTATTTTGGTAAAAAAAAAGCTTTCCGACAAAACTAAAAACATCATTTTCGGAAAGCTCCAAAATGGAGCTTCTCCCAAAAAGCTATTTTCAGCTTTCTGGAAAAGCTGAAACAGCTTTCCAAAATTTTTAACAAGCATCCTTTTTATCCAAAAGTATTTTTGAAGGCCAGAAAGTGCTTTTTGCCTCTCCAAAAGCTCTCCCAAACAGGGTCGTAGTCTTTGCGGTCCATTACGAGCATCGAGTTATTCAATCTAGGATGTTAAAAAGATATCATGAATACATGTATACACTGGCTAAATATTTAGTTAAACTGATAACTCATTATTATTGTTGCTCAAAACACGAAAAATAAAAATAAAATATTATGCAAGTTCTGAAATGAATTAACTCTTCCCAATGTCATTTAATTGTGGTCCCTAGTAGTTGTACACACTTATACCTCACTATGTACACAAATACAGATAACTGTGTATATGCAGGGACAATATATTGTGTTCAAGAATTAGTATAATCATGTGCAATATAAATGTAAACATGTGTAAATCTTGTATAAGCTTGTGCAGCATTAAAAGTTAAATATTAATAGTCGAACGGCCAAATGTTAGAGTCCCGTCAAAAAAACTTAAGGACCCAATATTATCGTCTCATTATTATGTTTATATATCTAAATGTTTTAAACTAGGTACTGATAATGCAACCATAATTCATTACTGAAGTGTGCTACTATCATAAAATCTAGCATTTTTTTTGTTTTTTTATTAAGCGAACCACAAGGAATCTCGTTGAGAGGAAGAAGTTGAAGCAAACATACATACATACATATATTGAGAGGAACGAGGTGGAAAGAAGTTTATCAATTCATGTCAATATTGCTAACAAAATAAGATGGCATCATCCACAAGATACAAATATGTATCTGTCTAACTCATGGAATAATAAAATTTTTATGTTGCAAAATCTCGGGTAAACTTTGATTTATCATGCCGTGTATTTTTTTCGAAGTCCAACTTCTCCCTGTTCCCATGACAATTGTAAAATAATGTTCTTATGTTATTATTAATTATCTTTTATTATGATAGCTGTTAGTAGTCATCGTAAGTAGTCATTATAAGTCTTTATCTTAATCCTAGATAAACTCAGTCTCGTTAGATCAGAACTGGACCAATAATGGCTATTGTATAAACATAATGATCATGGACCGAGTTTGTTGTTGAGATCTTGACGATAGCATGTATCCACCTCAATCTTGTTTCATATAACTTGACGAGGTCACGAGTCCCATGATGCAATGGCAACGTCTGACCACCTCCCTGGGACTGCCGGTCATCATCACTAACCTCCAATTTTAGCCCACAATTTATGGTTTCTTTCCTTTCTCTCTGCCTTCTAATTAAGCCTCCTCCGGCGAGAAGGCCGTTCTAGGAGCGAATTTAAAGGCTGCCAACCTATAAACGCAACCAATTCCGGATGAAATCTCTCGCTCCCCCCCCCACCCCCCCCCCCCCCCCCCCCCCCCACTGTGACCATAACTGAGTCAGTTGCACTCTTTTAGGAAACTGGCCAGCACCACTACTCGCCGGTTTTGAACGGGTGTTTTCATAGTAGAATTGGCTCTAGTCTCTCGTCGAAATGTCTATATAACCAGGTCTCTGTATATCGTCATTTCAATTGCAAACCAGTTCTAGCCTCTCATCAAAGTGTTTATATAAGAAGGCCTTTCTCTTCGGGTCGTGCGCTAGCTTGTTGTGTATTTAACTATTTCTATGGTTTTTTCCTCTTCCTCTTTTCTTTCTTTTTTGCTTGCTTAGCATATTATGATGTTGCTTTTTAGGCTTTTATTCTGTCCATCATAATTTGGTTTTATGTAGTTTTAGAAAATTCTTTTGTTGGGCATCGATTTTGCTTGCATCTATAAGTTTAGATGATATGAAGGTGAAACTTTGAGGAAAGGGTTGTCACTTCTTCAAAACAACCGGTTTTCGTTTCATCTCATTATCCTAGACTATATAAGAAATCTATACTTCATTAGGTTAGTCTGTGTGAAGAAGAAAGCACGTTCTCGCTATAAGAATTTGATTGTGCACTTCAAAACGATTTTCTTTTTATTGATCTTTTGATTCCATCTATTTTTGTAATCTATATGAGCACCGAGAAAAGGATGTTTTCAATATAAACAAACGATTGCATATCTTTTTTTTTTTCCAGCAAAATGATTGCATATTTCCACAAAACTAGTTTTTCGGGAATTTTTCTTTATTTCATTTTTGCTGTTTTGGAAATGAAAAGATTATGCTATACATGATGGTATCGCTTCAATTTTTTTCCCTTTTTTTTTCTTGGTTTTTGGTTTTAGTCTTAACCTCAAGAAGTTAATTAACAATGGCAAGGGAGTTTCTTCCAGCATTCACAAGGTAAACACATGTTTCCACTAGTAGATTAATTCTATTCATTTCTATTAGCACGCATGAATGTACGCATACATACCAAGCATATATTGTTCTCTTTTCTCTGTCATAAATAGCTTTCATGAATAGAAAACTTAATGTAAAGAAAAATAAATATGCGCAAATATTTTATGAAAATCTTATTCAGAAATATACATGCATTCATGCATCCATTAACTTTGTCTTTTTTTTCTCCATCAAAAAAGACTTTTGACTTTTTGTAGGATGGGGCTTATGATCTTCATACATTGACCCGATGGCTGATCAGCGAATGTACATCTGATATCTTGATGTCAACATTTAATTTAATAGATGTTATATATTTCCACGTGTACGAATGCATGTCATTTCTTGATCCTGAAATCTGAAGTTGATGGCGATTTTTTCTAATACAGGGTGCGAAGGGTGGGATCCCAAGATGGAAGAGATGACAGAAGAGAGAGAGCACAACCCAACACTAGCGAAAGAAACAGGTTCGCTCTTGGTGTGGATGTGCTCTCTCCTCTTTCTGTCATCACCATCTCTAGGGTTTTGCCTGTGCTCTTTTGAAGCCCTAGTTTCTTGTCGCGCATATCACTTTCTGGTGGGTCAACTCTTCCATTGACCAGCAATATCTAGCAGGCAAGGTGAGCCTCTCATAAGATCCGGCCGTATTTTATTTAAGATCCAGAGTTAAAATCCATGTTACAAATTAGGTTTGCATTAGGGTGGATCCAAATGCACCTGCTTGGCTGCTGTTGATGATCTGCTCAAATGGAAAGTCCATATCCTACCCGTGTAGTTGGACTAGTCCTGGGCGTGTGGAAAAGTAGCCTCCATGGTTGTGCTCCCATATGATAGGGATTTCTTCTGCTTTTCATTTATATATATATATATATATATATATATATATATATATTGGCAACCTATTATTTATATATCTTGATAAAAACATTTATACTTTCGGCTGAAGCTAGCCGAATGCAAATGTGTATGGTAGAAATGGTCAAAGTGGGGGAATACATCTTTCTATGAGAGGAGAGAGCCACTATACGTCTATAGTGGATACATGGAGTTGGTGCTGCAGGTTTAACAATAGAAATTAAAATTGGTTGGATTGGGTGTAAAGATTAAAATTGGTTGGATCGGGTCTATTTTTTCAAGTACACGTGAGTTATAAATATGATATAAAATATTAAAATAATATATTATAGTGTAATAGTATTATTGTATCACCAATATTATAGTAATACTATTGTATTATACTATATTATAATAATTTGTTATATTATATGATATTATAATATTATAATAATTATATCAAAATAATATAGTAACTAATAATTTTATATTATTATATTTTACTAATATTATTTAAAATATTAGTATATCGATATCACATATATACTATTTATTATATTATTTAGATTAAAATATTATAATAAATAATTTATAAATTAAATATTATTTATTTATACTTTATAAATAAATAATATTATAACCCTCTTATCTCGGCTTAGGCCTCTCTACCTCTACCACCTCTGTCCTTAGGGCCATGCTCTCTTTTTTCTCCATCTGCATAGTACTTTAGTCTAAATCTAATGTAATTTGTAAAATGTAATTGCTGCATATATTTTACTGATATGGGCACAAATACATTTCCAGAAGGTTCAGTTCTTTGAATTGCAGATCTGAAGAAATGGAGGAAAGAAGAAGAAGAAGAAGAAGAAGTTGCTAAGATTTCTGCATATAAATGGCATGGTTGCAGTACTGTTTCTTTTATATGTGATGAGAAGCTGGCGCAGTTCCTGAATTGCTGGAAGCTTAGCAACACAGAGAAATACGGAGCAGCAGATATTTATGGCAAACAGAGTTTTCCAATGAGATTTTTTTTTTTGAAATAGTTTTATCCTGTTAGTGGTAGAGGGGAAAATAATTTTTGACTTCAAATTGAGCTTAATATGGACATCATAGAATCTTTAAACGACTGAATCAGGGAGGTAACAGGGTATCTATCCAGGACTTAATTTGGGTCGGACTTCCCAATCAGATTATTCTAATTTGAAGCATAGAATTATTTGTCCTGTTCAACGAGATCATCTTGATATAGTTTGTACAACTTTATGGCTGATATGTGGATTAAGCCTTCAAGATTGCAATACTGTGTAAAATGAAACATGCAACATATACCATTCTATAATATTTTGAAGTGTTACTGAGGTTCGATCTTCCAACCTCAGAATAAAAACAGGGGTGACATAACCACCCATTGCAATCACAAAAAAAAGAACAAGAAACGCACATATACCATTCTATATACCCATGCATATTATCATAAATTCCGTCAACGTTGCTATAAAAAATGCAAATAGAAATCTAAACTCAAATCCTAAAGGCTGTAAATGATGTGCCCCAAGACAGAATTTTTTAACATTCTTAAGAAGGGACTAACTTATACCATTACTCTCAAAGCACTTTAGTGATTTATACCATGGCTAGCAGAGACACCAACATCGCAGAACCAAGGGAGAGAAATGTGACAGTGAGGGGTAAGCTGCCTTTATCCTTTCGTATGAAAAGAGCTTCATAAATGGGCAAATGGATGGCCACCACCAGCCCGCAGAGAAGAATTTGAATGAATAATGGCTCAAGACCCATAATTCCGCCATCTTCCACCAGCCTTTGGAGTCCTCCCGCCAAGCATAAAAGATTCAGCATTGCAACTGCTCCTATGATAACAAACATTGAGGATGATGATCCGAATTCCATAACCTCCTGCTCGTACCTTTTAGAGGCATCGCCATCAGACACCTTTGCTGTGATTGCGAAGCCCATCTTAGCAATCTGCAGCAACTTTAAGATGGTAGAAGTGAAGCCATAGAGGAATGAGGTGGTCCTCCTCAATATCCACATCCTTTGTAAGTTCCACCATCCAGCCAATGTGTCGCCACATTGCAGTGATTCGACGAGCCCATACGCATGCTTCCCAATGGTGACATAGGCAAAGGGCACGAACCATGGGCTCGTGATCTAATTTTGACATCAGGATATTTATTTGTGTTAGGATTCGTTCAAACATGCATGCTTGATGGAAGGGAAAAAGATAGGCATATCCGTACCTTTGGGAATAAGGAGATGCCTTTGAGGAGGCAAAGGGAAGGAATCACAAGGTAATAGAGTGTAGGGAGTGAGTTTGGAGCCCACAAGCCATAAATGCAATAACCCATCTGAAGTCCTAGCTTGATTTTGCCATGAGCAAGTATGAAGGGACAGTACTTGGAAAGAAAGATTTGAAAATTTCCCTCGCTCCATCTTTTGTATTGCACCAGCGATTGTTCTAGTGTTGTGGGAGCAACACCTAGAAAGGCTTTTCTTGGAGGATTGATAAAGGCGGACTTCCACCCCCTACATTGAATTAATAGGCCTGTGATGACATCCTCCACAGCACACTCATACTTCAGCCCAATCTGCATTAAATGAAAGATAAATATATAGACAGATAGATAAATAAATAGGTGGATATATAGAGAGAGACCTCCTGTCCCCATTGGGTGTCGTGCTCATAGGTGCTGGTAATAAGAGACTTCGCTCTCTCTTCCAGTGTGCAAGCACTTCTAGCCGTTTTCCTCTCAATGCTTCTCTTCCAGTCTTCCTTGTAATCCTTGCTATACTTCCTCCCGCAAAGAGCCTCTCTTCTGTGGAAGCATCCAGTGCCAATATAGAGAGTCCCTCCCCAACTATCCAAGCCAGGGTGGTCCACCTTAAAAGACATTCAAAATGGTTTTATTATTAGGTCCTTGTAAGACATTCAAAATGGTTTTATTATTAGGTCCTTGTAAGACATTCAAAATGGTTTTATTATTAGGTCCTTGTGCGATTTAATATCAAAATTCACACTAACTACTTGATTGGTATTATACTCCAAACTGGATATTGCCGCGATCTCTGTTGACTCCAAGGATGTGTTTGTGGAACTTTGTACAAGACTAGAGAAACATAACTGAAACCTCGATTGTGGTGAGCCTTTGCTGGTACTAACCTGAGTGATCACATTAAGCGAATTGCCATAGAGATCATTCTTGGTGATATTATGAAAGACCTGGGGATATTGTACAAAGCCAATGTCCTGACCCTTCTCTTCATCCAGGAAGAAGCACAATGCTTGTCTGATGGACTCCGAGTTGTTTGAGTACATGTCGCAATCCAGGTTGAGGATGATTGGGCTGTTGCTTATCTCTGATGACGCCCTTATCTGTACATCAGGTTGCATTGTTTAAAGATATTTTTTTCATGAATTTCATTTCAAAATCATAATAACCTTGCATTGTTATTCAGACCAGGTGCATATTCAAGATCCATTTACAGCCGATTCTAGATTGATCGTGTTATTCTTCTAAAAAATAATTGATTGTGTTATTAAAACTCCTATTGAAGTCAGTTGTCTAGAAAGTATGCCAATTCCATATTGTGGACTACCCAAAGAGAGGTTATTAAACGAACATCTGATTCTGCTACCTGCTTTCATTTAACCCTGCATCTGTAGACTAAGCCCAGGACTACTTACAGGGCTCAACTAACTACAATAGGTCTAAAAGCTCATGCAAATGAGGAAAAAAAAAAGAAAGAAAGGAAAAAGAAAGCAAGCCTATCTCCCAAAAATTGTGAGAAAAATCTAACATAGTTATATTACCAATGCGTTCATAGCCCCTGCTTTGAAGTTATGATGATGCTGAGGTCTCTTCTCTCGTGCCATATACACCAAAGTTGGTAATGCATTTCCATCACTGTCTATTGAACCTTGGTCTCTCCCATCAATTATGATCTGCAAAAAGCAACAAAGAAAAGCAACATAATTAGCTCTAGTGAGACAGCTCTAATCGCCCCACATTTGAAGGATGGGCACAACCTCTAAACTATAGCTTAGTTCAGTTGTACAGATCCAAAACACCTTTTATGATTTCACCAATTACATTTTCTACTCTACCAGTATATTAGATTTCTTACTAAGACACGAACCAATAGGCTCTTCCTACAGTCCAGCTTAGAGTTTAAACAACTAGTTTAATTTTCATATGAAAACTTTATAACTTGAATTCATGTCCCAATTATCCCATTCTAAAATAATTCAAAATTCTACGCAATAAGGGTTTTCTCTCAATAAGGTCTTGTTTTGTTCTTCCAGTACCAAGTGTAGTAGTACCTGAACGATGGGTGGATGATTCCGTGAAGTCATCTCCGAGCTCCATTCAGAAAATCCTTTATTTGCTTTGAGTTCTTCAGGGATCTTGCCTAGCATTACCACCGAATCGATACGATCTGCCATCTCTTCATATAGATTCTGAGAAATGGAAAAATATGATGACAAATTAAATAGAAACAAGTTGTTGGCTTGTTTTATGCCAATTTACTACAAGCACTCCTTTCACTGAACAAAGCTTTTTTCAAACACTGAATTAGAAATTAAGGTTGACCATGTGCCGGCTAATGGGTCAATATTTATAAAAATTGAGCCATGCCACTTGGTCATACTATTACCTTCATGAAAGACCATTCTGTAGGGATGCATGCATCGCGGGGGTCGCATAATTTGGAAAAATAGGCAGTTGGCGACCGTGGCTCCACATTATATTTCTTGCAAAATGGAAGCCAATGCTTTGCAAAGTGAGATGCTTCCCAAAGGGCGTAGAAGGTCAGAACAGACCCAGCGTCATCAGAAAGATAGACATTTAGTTTCTCGGGAGGGTAACTGTAAGCCATGGTTGAGAGGACAGTGGAGATGACTAGGATGGGTGGCTCTGCAATAGGGTCAGCAGTGCACACGAATATATCCACGTTTGGTAACTCAGTTTCATCTCTGTTTCCAAAGACAAAAATAAGAAAATTATACATCAATACAACTTGTGATGCATATGAATGCACATTTTACATCCGTCATGATTTTTTTTTTTTGAATGCATGGATCCTGGAGTAGAATAGAAATGATATAACATAGAATATTTTTTTCTACAAAATTAAGAATGCGACAAAGCTTGGCCAAAACCAAGTAAGGGCTAGATCCAAATGCAGATCATTAGTATCAATATATGATAATTTGCCTAGCTAAGTTAGCTAGCACCCTTATGATATAGCATGAAATTGTATTCCCCTTGTAAGACCTTATTTTTGTCCTTCTCTCTAGGATTTTTTTTTCTGAATGGAGGGATGAAATATTTTTGGTCCTATCCAAGTAAAGTTTTGGGATAAACATTTTTCGCCCAGGACCATTCTTTTTTAAATTTTGTAGTAGTGTGTTTTCAAAATTTGAAGCCTAAAATATGGTGCTCCAACATTTGTTAAGAGTAATATGCTTATAGATTCAAACATAGCTAAAAATTTGGGTTTCAAACTTATTTGAAACGTTTTGCATGGTAAGATAGGATTTGAACTGGTTGGCATCCTCTTCTTATTGAGCAGGTAAAATCATTGATTTTTGTCACCAATGTTCTTGGTATAATTGTGCTTTTATTGTAATATGTGGCAGACTTTTTTCTCCCCTACTTTTAAAAGAATAAAAATTTATGCAAGCTAGACTAAAAGTATGAGCAAAAATAAAACAAGAATGGGTTAAAACTTATTAATTTTGTCCGCAAATTGATTTTGATGGGACTTGTTATGAGATATTTTTATTAAAAAATTATATTATAGACAAAAATAAAATAAAAAGAAAAATAAATTTAGGTTAATATAATAGTATGAGGTCTGTCAGTTGTACAGTAAATTTTATTTTGATTCGAATATTACTTGAATTATTTAATAAAAATAATGTTGAAAATTTAGTAATATTTTTATATAAAATTATTTTCAACTAAATATAAAAATATTTTTTAATATTGATTTTCAGAATAAATTTTACATCAGTAAAATATTATATACTTCATTTTTTTCTCTAATTATTTTTAAAGATAAATAATTTTTAAAAAATAAAATAAATTTGATTTACTTCAGCCGAACAAATTGTACAAATCTGATGGCCGTCACGTTATTGGAGAGGTACAGCTGTCCATTGTACCACGGAATCCGACAAATTTATGGTCTTGTTTAGCAACCGTCGTCTTCACGAGAGACTGATATGATAGCTATCAAGAAATTTACAGGGCACCAGACTGACGCATGGCAGAGAATTCGAGACGCTTAAACCAACTTGACGTCGACCAGGTCGCCGCCTATCCCAGCCTGAACCCATCCCCCAACTCTCTCGGCCGCTACCCACTCGGCATTCTGCTGGCCCACCCGTCCGTCCATCAATGATTCTTATTTCACAGAAACTATAATTCATAACATCAGGTCTCATGAAACTTTGGAAACTGAAGCAGTATCCCCTAGAAACTCAATCCATGGCCGCATATAGCTTTGAAAGCTCCGTTTTTTTTTTTCTTTTTGCTTATCAAAGAAAAAAAAAAGAGAAGGGACGGCTTAAATGTTTGTAAACGATTCCCTCCAAGATAAATTCTTTACCAGCAAAGATTACTTTAGCGAGAACGCTAAATTAAATGTGGGTAAAAGACTAGTTAAGTGTAGACCGAGCATGATATGTGGGCATGTTCTTTCTTTTTTCTTAAAAAAATAAACGGAAGAAGCTAAGAAATATGCGGGCATGTCAATTATGAATGAGAATTTTACCGCTGAGAGAGCTTCTCGGTGTGAGTGAAACGATAGATGGGGTTCCAGCGCACCGACTGAGTGATGATCCAGTAGAAGCCGAACCAAAGCTCGGCTGCAAATATCCCCATCCATGCCCATCTCCCTTGTTCTCCCCATCTCGGGACATGAGTCGCTCTATAGAACCAAATCGAACAAATGCCCGCCATCATCGAGAATGCAAACAACTTGTAAGCTAACCTACCTTTGGCTTGCCTTGTTTCAAAGAGAGCTTCATAACTCTCCCCCATCTCTCTCTCTTCCTCTCTCTCTCTCTTTGTGTCTCTCGCGTTTGTAGCCGTGAGATAAGTTGGTTATATATAGAGCGTGGTAGGAGACAAAATTTAATATGGCCACAGGTCAGATTAATAAATACTTATTCGACATGGATAGTAAGTAAATAATTTCCTTCACGAGAGTGTGGATAACAATTCTGTGGTGAGGCCTTCTCAAAATCTTCAATGATGAGCTCAATCTATGGCCCATATGGCATCATCCTTGGTAAGACGAGAATGATGATGCTTTAGATTTGATAGGAAGATAAGAAAGGTGACAACGAGTTCTCTCGACGTTTATCCATCTGGTAAGTAGAAGGGTCCTTTAGAGGGTGTGAGATGGGGCACGTGAGGGGCTCTCTCCAAGTGATATATTCAGGGCCGCACTAGAGGATATTTGTCCAAAGAGAATGCTACGGTGCTTTTTTGGTGCGAGGTAATTATTAGGGTGATGAGGTCGACCATGGACTTTGGATCATCCTAGGTCATATTGCTCTTGCACATAAAGAAAAACGAGGAAAAAATAGAGTGATTTCATCCTAAATCCATTGTGGATCTGAGCAACCCAATAATTTCTCCTCCGAAGCACATTACCTAATCAATTTGAAAGAGACCGCTTGATCAGAAAATGGGGAATGGGTAACATGATTGAGGATTTAGCATAGATCTAACAATGATGGGACCATTTAAAATTCCAACTCAAATGGACAGTCCATTGCCACTCTTAAAATATGAGAGATGTATGACATGAATTCCGCAAATGTGTTAGACATAATGGATAGTGAATCATGTTAGGAATCGAGTCTTCATTGAGGCTGAAATGTTTCGATGTGATGAATGTAATGTAACTAGTGTTTAATATGTGCAACGCTCATGCTTAAAAGAAGGATAGAGCATAGTGAAATGCGAATTATATTTGTTTGGGGTCGGGTCTCTCCTTGGGACTCGAGAGAAGGCCGAATATTCGAAAGAAATAAAGTTATATTTGCGAGTGGAATGCAAACATGGTGGCCCTATAATGAGAGGAATCCAAAGGTGGAGACGTATATTTAAGTTCATCTCAATATTCTCCTCGTATCATATAAATATAATAATGTAATGTATTGTTTCCAGCCATATCTAGGGCCTGGTTTGTTATGGCTTGTACATGTTTTCTCCCACTAGTGGAGAGGCCAGTGTTCCATCGTCTACTTTTGGAAAAAAATATAAAAAAGAGGGTATGAGATATTGAGCTAAGCAGTGCTAGGTGTGTGCCATGCTAAGTCAGTCCCCATACTTGTTCATTCAACTTGGTTGCTACTTTTTATGTCGAATGAAGCCTTAGGATTCTCTGTGGTATGATATTTGCACTATAGCGTCCTGCACTATCATGGATGCCTTTCACATCTTTCATTTTGGAGATAGATGGCTTTTTTTCACCATTGCAATATATTGTGCATTGCACTATTGGTACTTTATCGTATTCTATGAACGAGCAAAAACAACCATTCTTCAAGATAGTTGACATAGTGGCTATCGAAAATTAGATCCATAACTCTGGTTTGGGACATATCAAGGATTGTTGCATTATTGTTTTCACCCCGGCACGAGTCTACTATAGTAAAGAAGAAAATTAATGCTCCCCTCAGCATGCCTCGACCTGGGTTTCTTTTTTTTTCTTGGAACCCTCAAGCTAAAATGAAGTAGCCAATAAAGAATGACTCGATTCCTTTGTGGGTGCTTAGAACCTCTATGTATGGCTCACTCTCCCATGCAAATACTGGCATACTCCTCTCTCTCTCTCTCTCTCTCTCTCTCTCTATATATATATATATATATATATATAATACTTGGTTACTCTCGAGGGAATCTTTATCCTTCTATTCAAAATATTCCTCGTGGATGACACGAGCTGTGTTAGACATGGGATATTATGTTTAAATTATTTGAATACTAAAAATCATATAATTTAAAAATTCCGAATCTAAGATGTTCTATATATATATATATATATAAAATTATTTATATTTTTTTAATATATTTATTTTATTTTATTTTAATTTTTAGATCATTGCTCGGTCATATTGACTTGCCGTTCTAGGAAGGCAAGCGGCTCTTCGGGAAGGTCCGGAGAGTAAAACTTCAAGATACAGGATGAGGCCATGGCAGAGAGAGAATTTCGTCTTTCTTTCGTGCCAGAGAGATTAATGTGCCTTAGTGAGAGTCAAATACCACTATAGAGTGGGACGAGCACAGGTAGAAACATCAGCAGGATGGATCTCGGAATATCCCTGCACGATAGTTTTAATTAAAATTAAATAAAAATAATTTTGATAATAATTTTAAAAATTTAAAAAATATATTTGATTTCGATTTTGATGACTTTTTTAATCCAAATGCGGTCTGAAACTGTACTCAAAATTAAACCCTAAATCAAATCCGGAAACTAAATCCTGAATCAAGAATATCCTATGATTAATATTTTTAATACATTTTATATTTAGTATGAAGTCAAATTAGAAACTTTATGAAATAATCTGAACCATCCATATTTCACTCAATACTCAATGATAAATTTAGACCATATATTATTTTTAAATATATTTATTAAACAGGTTGGTATTAATTATATTAAAAAAGTCTAGTTTACCTCACATGAGAGCCTGGTAGGCTGGTACCTATCGCGGATGGATGGGCAAGAAAGAGACTTTTGTCCTTTGTCGGTTGGACGCTTTGATTAACTTGTTTGCTTGCGCTGTCCGATAATTCAAACATTACAAATTTCTGTCCAAAAAGAAAAAAAATAATGTTACGAACCGCTCTTGCATGAGTCCAATTTTGACTGCATAATTGAAACTTGGCATCTATGACGTCGCTGGCCTGGTGAAGTCCAAGCAAGAAACCATTCCATGGAAATATCAATGACAAGAAATGCTTTTATATTTTAAAGAAAAGATCACTTGGACGTCTAAATTTCATTAAAATTTATCTGCCAAAAGAAAGCGGAGCGGCGAATAATGTGGCCACGAGACAATTAGCTGAAGGCATCCGAACCGTGGAAAAAGTAAACGAATCAATCTTCTCCACTTTAGCTTTCTTTAATACCATGAAACCAATTATAATCTTTAGGCTCGTCTCCACTTCCTTGGACCTGGAGGCTAGAATCATATCATGGCATTACCGTCTTTCTCAACCCTCTTTTGAAATGTAACCATCATCCATTTTCAAAATTTTGGAGAATCTCTCTAATTAAAATAGATAAAGGAACACATAGTGCATAAATTATGGTTGTCGTTGCACATTGGAAAGGGCCACCACCTTTGGTCTTTTGTTTACGGCAACTGGACTAGCCAATAAGCTGAATGGTTTGGAACATAGGGTTGGAACTAGGGTGATGGCTAATTTGTAAATTCAATAGGTTATTTTCACGAAAGCAGCGTAACCTCTCAGTGCACCGTATCCAGACTCTTTCTTATGTTGCGTTCCATCGCATTCACCATTGTATGACCGATTGATGTTTTGGTGCCAACCATTGAGAAAGGAATCTCAACCACCTCATTTTCGTTCCACGGAGAATGCAACCCCCCCCCTTCAGTGAACACTCTAATATCTACCAGATCTCCGGTCCACGTGATACATCCATTCCATTCACCGATGGCATAGGCACTGCAGGAGCAGTTCGTCAGGCACCAGTCTTTGCACTCTTCCAGACTTATGTTGCTGTGCACGGTGGCATTTGATGTATCGGGCAAGTTCACGAGATTCAACCCAACATAATATCACGAGATTCGTAGATTATTAGGAGAGTGCGACTCCCATCAGGCCACACACGTCTATAGGGAGGCAAACAGTGCTACTGATTCGGTTGCTTTCTTTGCGGCTCATCACTCTATAGGCTTCGTATAGATGGATAATAGGATTGTCCATGACCTTTATATAGTTTTTTCTTTTCTAATTTTACTAGCCGCATCCACATTCGCTGTGCGTGAGCCGTCGTTATACCAAAAAAGTGAGATGGTCTGCCACCTTCTAGCTCAAAAGAATACTTAATTATCTAGACTATATTATGATTGACGCGAGGTGGTGTCTAAGGTACGATGGTTGTTGAGTTTGGTAATTGTCCTAAATACTCGTGGTGGCTAAAATATTTCACATCAAATTTAATGATCTTTCTGAATACTCATAGTAGCCAAATTGATCCACATCGAATTCGGTGATGCTCCTGGATCAAAGCTCTTCTTGTTTAGGAGATTTAGTTTCTGCTAAATTAGAACTGAAGATGAAAAATACTTGCTTCTTTGCCTCGTGGCTGAACCGCTTGGTTTTGCTCGAAGATAGAGTTGCTGAGGCTTGCCTCATTTTCTCTATTCTTGAGGGGACCGCAGCTACCTCCCAAGGTTACAAGAAGGGGACAAGGAAAATGAGAGAAAGCAACTGCAAACAACTCCCAGAACTTGAGAACTACAAGAGCAACTGTAAAAAGGGTCTAAGTATTTTGGCGCCGTTGTCTTTTCAAGAGTCTAAGTATTTTTAGGTAAGTCATTCTTCTTAGCATTTAATCTGATTAAAAAATAAATAAATAAATAAATAAATAAATAAATAAATAAATAAATCTGGGGTGTTCATTACCATTTAACTCTAGAAAGTCTTGAAAATTGGAGTGATCATGTTGGAAGTAAGTGAAAGCCACTCATTTATATGATACTATCTTGCACCTCACTACATTCTTGACTTGTTAGCAGATAGATGGGGTGTAATGAAACTTGAGTTAGAGTCTGCTTAAATATGATAGCAACAAGTCTCTATTGTCCTTGCAATTCTGGTTTCATACAATAATACTTGTTCAAATTTCGAGTTAAAAATTGGAAATTTCTGACTGATGAAGTTTGTAGGTAACTTCACTGCAAACCCTCACGAGACAACACTCGTCCACTAGGGTAATTTAGGGGTTTAAAGGCTTGTTGCACGTGCTAAGTGCAATCGTGATGCTCTACGAAAGTGGGTACGTATCTCAGTTTTATGTACTTAGCTTCAATAAAAAGTCATAAGTTAGACTACATCTTTTGTGCCCTCATTCTATCATGTGCTCGTTAATTGCTAGAGACTAGCAATAAGCTAGTTGGGGGGTGTGATGAGAGCACAAAAGTGCGATCTACATATCACCTAAATTAGTGTTATTGCTAACTGATAATGATAAATTCACTGGTTTAATATTATATTTTTGTTTGGCACAGGTTATTACAAATTAAAGTTTTAATGCATCATGGCCCCAAACTGTGCAGGCCCAATCCTACCATGATATGATCGAGCACATTTGCACCCAAACATCCGAACCCGTGTGCGATCTTCCAGTGATCCTCGCGTTCCCTCCTTTCCGGATAAGCACCCGCACTCTTCCGGAATAGAGATTCCCACTCTCACTTCATCACAAAGAAAAAGAACTTTTTAACCTCCAATCCCATGAACAATAACTGAAATTACTATTTATTCATGAAATTACTATTCATTGCTGAAATCACTGTTCATATGAACAGTGTTCCGTAAAAACACTGTTCATATGAACAGTGTTTGAGATGAAACTGTTCATATGAACAGTGTTACGTAAATGTTTTTTTTGATCACTGTTCTTCTTCCTCTCAGCAACTTCTTTCGCTCGTTCCAGCCGCGTTCGAGCTTCCCGGATCCTGCGTCCGAGTGTCCCGCAGTGCTCTTCAGCCTCCCATGTCCATTTCGAGTCGTGATCTCGCTTCCAATCCGGCGTCCACGAAGCTCCAAGTGATCCCGCATCCAGCCATCGTCCGGAACCACCGCTTCTTCCGCATCCATCCCAGGCGTCCGTCTGCAGCTCCTTCCCCACCTTCTCCGGGATCCCATGCTATGATCAAGCCGCCCATTTCAGCCTCCCCATCTCCTCTTCTTCCGGCCACAGCAGCGGATTAGCAGGAGATTTTCAGCAACCTCCACGATCGGCCATTCACCATCCAGTTCCTTCCCAAATCAACGGATCTCGCGATCCCAGCACCCCACTCCGATGCCCTCCGCCCCATCCGTCCGTGACCTGCCCTCCCGCACCACGCTTCCGGATTAGCACCCATTGATCCCGCGATCAGCGTCAAGCTCCATCGATCACGCTCTCAGCTCCTCCGCTGCTCGTGAAGCCCCGTTGATCACCTGCCTTCTTCTTCCATCCCAGAACTCCATCCCAGCATCACGCGTCCGTGAATGGTGTCTTCTCGAGATCCCGCGGCCAGACCTTCATCCGAATCAAAGGTCTCAGCCCCTCTCCCACGGATCCGCTCCTCCCATCATCGCGCCCGAGTTCCATGGATCGTGCCTCCGAGTCCGCCCCTTCCGGAATCCCAAGCATCCTCACTTGCCTATAAATAGGGTGGCCATCGGAAGAAGACGGGGGAGAGGAGGGAGCTCGGCTCGGGCGGGCTGGGTGTTGAGCAAAAAAAAGGGGAGGCCCTGTTTTCCGAGAAGAAGAAGAAAAAAAAAAAGTAATATTTTATTTGTTTTAGGGGTCCATCAGGAGAGAGAAGCTTCTTATTTTGTTTACTTTTTGTTATTTGCAAAAGAGAAGGCGTATGAAGCCTCTAATCTCCATTATTATTTGTAATCGATTTTATTTTTATAAAATCTAGCAATTTTCTTTCATGCAATCTCTGTTCTAGGTTCAAGTTATTTTCTGTTTTCTTTTTATGCAATACATTAAATCTTCCTTTATGCAAATTGTGTTCACTTCAATCTTCTTATTTTCATCAATTTTAATTTATGCCAAAGCTTTTCTTTGATTAGTTAAACATATAAATGCTTTTCGAATTTAAATACCTGTCTTTTAGTTAATTTCAATTAAAAAATATTCTCCGGTAGACTAGAGAATCCATCAACATCCTTAAAATAATGTTTTTCTTTTATCATTTAAAAATCAATTTCAAATCCGAGTGAACGTTCGAATTTTTATGCAACTCCAATCGTCTCCCTGTGGATCGACCTCTTACAACCGCTATTCTTCGAGTAGAAAAGGTAAGAGTAAAATTAAATTAAACTTTGTTTGTCGGTTCTAACAACGATCTGTTTAGCGTATTTTTAGGTAAACAGGAACGGACGAACAGAATTTTGGCGCCGTTGCCGGGGACTCATTACCATTCAGTCTAAGTATTTTTAGGAGACTAAATTATTAGATTTAGGAGACTCTTGAATCTCCTAAATATTTAGGAGACTGAATTAGATTTGGTTGAACTCTTGAACTAAGCATTAGGAAGTATCGATTATGCTTGATTTTCTTAATCTAATGAGGAGCAGGAAACAAAGATATAGAAGCGAACAGAAGATTGACGAAGCAAAGAGGAAGGCGTCCAAGCTTTTATTAGGCATGTATTCATATACCAGCACCCTTTCCTCTCCTTGAGTGCAGCAACCTAGAAGCCGAACTAGGTTTCGGTGTTGAAGCTTAGCAATCAGCATCACTTCATTCATGAATTCATCAGCGCCTTGTGCCGAAGTCTTTGAAAGCCTCTTCACAGCTATTTCTTGCTGCTCCCAAAGCTTTCCCTGAAATCACCACATTAAGCATTGCTATACTTAAAGAGTACTAAATCTAGAGGCAGTATCAAACCGTTCGAAAGCCCCGAATGCAACATTGTATTCAGAGTGCTGAATGTAGGACCCTACATCGACTGAGACCTACATGGTGACACTCTACTAAGCTTAGTTGGTAAACTATGAAAATACCTTGTACACGGGACCGAAGCCACCCTCTCCAAGCTTGTTTTCGATTGAGAAGTTGTCGGTCGCTGCAATGATTGTCCCCAGATCAAATAGAGGAAGCTCCCAGTCCTTGCTGTCCGTGTATTCGTTGTTACAGTGACTAGCGACGGGAATGGCACCAAAGGAAGCTGCTGCAGTAGTTACAATTAATAGTAATCACTACTCATGTCATGGGTGCATATTGTGAGGGGGACTATATTTACCTGTTCTCCTTCTCTTCATCCAAACGCAAATTCCCACTGAAGAAAGCAGTAGAATCCCCGCAACAGAGCCAACGACAATCCCAACTATGGTGCGTGAATGTGAATGATCTGATCCTAGTTCTGTAACATCAACTCCGTCGTGTAAGTACATGATGAACATTCCTTTGTTTTCCTTTTTGTTTTTTTAGAATTTCATTTTTCCTTTTTGGATCTTCAAGAAGTTTCACATATAAATTAGGATGAATATTGGTTGCTTGACTTAGCCCGAGCTTTAAATGGGTTATACCAGGTTATCCATTGGTCGGTTTGAGTTTGGGTTTTTAACAAAACTTTTAAATAGGGATGAGACTGAAAACTTTTAATTTGAGCCAGGAGTGTGGTGTTTTGAGCGAACCTAGCTAAAGGTTCCTTTCAGATCAGTGTGTGCTGCCCGAAAAGTCTACAAGCTCTAATTCTAACTCCAAATGTAATCCAAATTTACCCGTTCTTAGCCGGTAGCCCATGCCAAAGTCGGCCCAGCCTGACAAGTGACAATCCTCGGGCTGGCCTGGACCCACTTCAGTCCCACAATGAATACTTTAATATAGTATTATTTATTCCGTGGGTATAATGAGCACTGCTTGTAATGCAACAAAAGAGTTTCTAATAGGATTTAAATGGAAAACGTGATTATTTTAAAAAATTATAACCTACTACTATGTGAGACTTCATGTGAAACTATGAAATTAAAAAAAGTCACCCGAGCAAGTAAATATTATGGATCATATTTAACTGTTTATGGGCAAAAACTAGACCTGGTCCATCTCCAACACATGTAAAGGTGGATCGTATCCTATTTCTTGATTCGTGCTCTACTACCAATAGGGCTGGAAATGGGTTTGGGCCGATCTTCAAGTCGGGCTATGGGCACGGCCCGAAAGAATTAGATCGAGTTTGGGCTTAAATATCAAGCCCATTTATTTTCAGTCCGGGCTCGAGTGTCCGATCCTTGGCCCGACCTCAGCTCAATTCTAGACAAGGACTGAAACGGAGCCCAAATTTAGGCTTAGGCCCAGCCCAGTTTTGTTCCAAAATAAGGTCGTTCTCAATAGACAATGGTTCGGTCTATCCAATTATGTGTTTTGACCAATTTGATCGCTATTTTGATAAATATATTTCTAATTATCAGGTGGTTGCTAATGTGAAGCTATAATATTTCATAAAAAAAAGTAAAGCAAGGGTATGAATGATTGAAAGATTAAGCTTGAATCGGGTTGGCAAGCTTGAGTTTTAGCGCAAATAGATAATTCGGGCCAGCCCAATTAGGTTTGGGTCGGGTCTAAGTCTATGCTCAAGTGGGGCTCTGGCTGAAATTTTCTAAAAGTTTTTGGGCATTAGCCTGATCTGAAATCTCAAAAAAATTTCAAACCGAATTACGGTAAAGAGGCGTCCGAGTGACTTGGTCCATTTTGAGCACTAAATGCCAAGCAAAATTTTTGAAATTTCATTAAAGTAGCCAATACTAAGGACAGTGGTCGTCTTCCCTCGTATTAAAATGAAAACAAGGTCAATTAGCTGTCCCATCGGTTTCGCACGTCGATTTCCTATGTCCCCACCAACAGATAATGTGTCTGCTACACCCGACTCATAAGCCTAGTCCGACTGACACCAAACAGTACAAATCGGACATCATACACCTTATAGCAGCATATAAAGTCCACCTTTGAACCAGTACAAACTGGTGGCGGACAGTGCGGCGGACTGGATCGCCTCTTTTGCAGCACATCACTCTAGAGCCATCTCGTGATAGATTTTGAAGAGAGTGTTTTGTACTATGACTATTCTGGGCATACTCACGGCTGAATGTAGGGAGGCGCCGATGCATGAGAAAAAAAAACCAAGTACAAACTGGCATCGGCACCGGGATGCAGACAACTACCGATTTCCAGCTTGCATTGATCCAAAGATATAAATCTTTCTCCGGTGTAGTTGCCGACCTTAGTAAATGAAACAGTACATACCTAGATCGGCCGTTGCTAGTCGGACGTAGAGATCCTATCCACCAAAGGTAAACAGCCTAATGTCAGTGAGCTCCGTCGTCCAAATTATGCATCCGGTCCCATTGATATTAGCACTAGCATAGGCCGTGCATGAACAATTCCTCAAGCATGTCGCCCTACACTCATCCAGTCCCATGCTCCACTCCACCGTTGACTTCGATGTGTCCGGCAGCTTTGCCTTCTTTATTGTCACAAACCCATCAGTCCCGTTTCGGCAGTCTAGCAACGTCATCCTCGTACACCCATCTTTCGCTTCTCTAAGATCCTAATTTCTCGGCGACCTAGGCTTAAATCCCTGCAAACAACTACATACCGGTGAGTCATCTGGATTACAAACCCCGTAAGCCCTGCATTGTGACACATAGTCGCATAGGTCCTTTGGCTCAGACATGTAGATGCTCCACATTTGGCTGTCATCAAGCCAGACAAGGTGTTGGACCTGGCCGGTGTAGTTCACGATAAACCTCGCGATGATGGACGTGCTCGTGGTGTTGTACATGAAGAAGACCTCGTCGTTCTTGATGACAAAGTCCAATATGAAGACCTTATAACGCATAATATCCGGGATGCCACTGAAGCTTTGCCCGTTCCATGGCCCGGAGCGCAACAGTTGCTTTGAGTCTTGCAACAAAATTAACTGGGGGTCGCCACGGAGATCCAGAACCATGGTGTAGGAGCCTGGCGCTAGGTTGCTAGGACTGGCCCATGATGTGAGGTTACGGCTGAGACCACTCGTTAGGTTCCACCCGAGCTTCATTCCAGGGAGCTGAGTGTCAGTCGGGTAGTCGAAGCTCTGCCATGCAAGGCTCCCTGGTACAATATTATCATCGCCCTTAGCCTCTTTAACGATGATGAGGATGATAGTGTTATTTTGATGATTAACAAGCAATTCTCTAGAGTATGCTATAAGTTAAAATTGATACTTCATTTATGAGTTCATTGCTCTCAGTACATTTGCTTAATTGGAAATATATATATGGTCTTGTTCATTTGGATGAAACTAACCTTGAGAATGCAGCAAAGTGTGGATTGAGTCGACCCATAGGTTGATTGGGTCGACCCCGGCACATCGAGGAATCATCTGGCACACTCCTGCAAAAACAGCACAAATGAACAGTGAGTTGGGTCGACCCAAGGTAAGCAAGAGTCGACCCAACCTCCAAAGAACCTCAAAATGCAAAGGAAGAATGCTCTCTGGATTTACTGAGAGGGTCGACCCAAGAAGAAGTTGAGTCGACCCAAGTAAACCTTGAGTCGACCCAAAAAAAGGTTGAGTCGACCCAAGTGAAGAAAGGCTGAAATTCAAGGCTCTGAATTTTCTGAAGCTGACCTTGGGTCGACCCAAAGAAAGGTTGGGTCGACCCAAGGCAACAGAAGGCTGAATTTCAAGTTTCTGTGTTTTCTGAGAGGGTCGACCCAAGAAATGGTTGAGTCGACCCAAGTGAAGGTTGGGTCGACCCAAGGACAGGTTGAGCCGACCCAAACACGGGCTGAACATAACGGCTAGTTGTGCAGAAATGCTTTTTGGACTCCCAACGGCTATAAACGACTAGTTTCTTCAATCCAACGGTCAGAAAGGACTATTTGGAGGTTGGAGAAGTATTTAAGAGGGAGTATTCATCAGAGGAAGCAAGCTTTTGGGGAAAATACATCAAGTGCATTCAAGAGAGAACCCTAGCAAGACAAGCTTCATCAAGAGCTTCATTCAAGAATCAAAGAAAGGGATTGAGCAGATTCAAAGAGGCATTAAGAGCTCCTTCCCCCATTGAAGAGTGAAGCTTCCTTGACCAAGAAGAGCAAAGCGACTTCAAAGCGATAATTTCTTTCTAACTCTTCTTGTTGTTCATATTGCTTTATATGCTCATCTAGGAGTTTAAATCTTTTCTTTTCATTTGTATAAACACTTTGTAAAGGTTCGTTGGTAAGCCCGCAAAACCAACAAAGGTTCGTTGGTAAGCCCGCAAAACCAACAAAGGTTTTTGGTGAACCCGGAAAACCAAAGTTGTATAGGTTCGTTGGTGAGCCCGCAAAACCAACAAAGGTTTTTGGTGAACCCGGAAAACCAAAGTTGTATAGGTTCGTTGGTGAGCCCGCAAAACCAACAAGGTTCTTGGTGAGCCCGGAAAACCAAGTGTATAGGTTCGTTGGTGAGCCCGTAAAACCAACAAGGTTTTTGGATTGTGAGCCCGGAAAACAATCCAACTGTAATCCGCGGGATTATAGTGAATTTCCAAGGGGACGCTTGGGGAGTGGACGTAGGTGCTAAGGAGAGCACCGAACCACTATATATTGTTGTGTTTGTGTTGTGCTTGTGCTTACGTTTATTCTTGCATCATCTTCTATCTTTGCACTAGTTTAAATCATTCAAATAGTTTAAGGAAGCATCCACCGCACTTAATTAAGAAAACGTTTAAAGCACCAAAATTTAGAAGAAACCAATTCACCCCCCCTCTTGGCTTGTCACCTTGGGCAACAAGTGGTATCAGAGCAAGGTGCTCTAATAGTACTCATTGATCTCACAATCAAGAGTTAAAGATCATGACAACCCAAGTGGGATGTTCTATGAGTGAGGGACAATTAATTGATAGACCTCCACTATTTGATGGTATAAACTACACATATTGGAAAGCACGCATGCGCATTTTCATTCAAGCACAAGACTACGATTTATGGAGTATCATAGTCAATGGGCTACACACAAACACTAATCATGATAAAGAAAGGGCTCAGCAAAATGCAAAAGCCATGAATATTCTATATTGTGCATTGGATGATAGTGAACTTGATGACATATCCTATTGCATGACTGCTAAAGAAATATGGAGTATACTTGAAGCTAAATATGAATGCACTAATGTTTTTAGTGAATCTGAAACTATCTCAGAAGAAGAAGAGGAGCAAACCGAAAATAAAGATCAGTGCTGTATGGCACATGGAGATGAGGTGGGTACTCAAATACAAAGTGATCTCACATTCAAAAATCGGGTACTTACTGAAACTCAATCTGAGTTTACATTTGATGAACTTCATGATGCTTTTCATGATCTATATTTTGAATATAAGAAGCTTAGGTTAAAGAATAAAAAGCTAAATCAAAAATTTCTATCTCTTGCTGAAAACTATGATATAACTCAGAAAAATAATGAATTACTTTCAGAAGACAATGATAGGTTAACTAAAGAAGTTAACAAATTTAAGCCTATAGCTGAAAAATTTACTATTAGCTATGAAAAAGTGAATTTAATGATAGATAATCAAAGGGCTGAACTTGAAAAGACTGGATTAGGATATCAATCCTGGTACACACAAAAATCCCTTAATGATATATGTGTTAAATCCTCCACTATCTATCCTAAAACGGACTCTAATTTATCTGATGAACCTAATGAACAAAAACAGAAAATTAAAAATCTATCATATATTAAATCGATGATTGTTAAATTTAATAAGAGTATGCAGAAACACATTCCTTACAATCCTAAAATCTGCAAGTCTATGGACAAAATAGCCATTAAGAAAATCTGGGTTCCAAAAGGAACAATAATAGCTAACCTACAAGGACCCAAAAGAGCTTGGGTTCCTAAGTTGAAAACATGATCATTTTTAGCAAATGTGTCTAGCTACCCAAGATTCCAATGAAAGATGATTATCTGGGCAATGGGTTCTCTAGACACATGTTAAAGAATAGAACTTAAAATATAATTAAGAAGAGTGACCAAAATGGAAGAAATAATGAAATTAGTAATCCTTGCATCCTCTCATATTGAAATTGTAGCTAGTATTAATCATTTCTGTGATATAGGTGATACTTTTGGTATGAAATGAAAATATATCCAAATCACTCCATCTTCCTATATTATGCTTCAGATATTGATGGATAATTTGCTTAATCAATACTCTTAGAATAACTCTTTGAATTCTCTATATGCTTGATTAAGAGTTCTTATCCATGGCATTATCCTTTATTGATCATAAACATAAGAATGTCTACTTGGTATATTTTTTTTTAAATATATGTATTAAGAATACCAAGATTAAAGAGTCTAGTTTTGGCATATAAAATCAACTCATACTAGTATGGACTTAATCTCAAAAGACCTTGTCATTGATTCACTTAGATTAAATTTTGCAAGGTCAAAGTTTGCTATGTATGTCATCTAGAAAAATAAACTAGAATCATTTCTAAATTTGAAAACATTGTTTCCACCTTTTAGCCTTTGAAAATTCTCCATAAGAACTTATTTGGATCTCTAGGATTGTGAACCTAGGAGATAAGCTCTCTAATTTTGTAATTATGGATGATTTTTCAAAGCTAATGTTGGTTTTATTCTTGGCACTTAAATTGAAATATTTTCTGCTTTGGCACAAACTTACAAAAGGTTTCAAATGAAAAAGGTCTGCAAATTGTGAAAACTCATGGCACAGCTTTGAAAACCAATTTGTTGATAAAATGGTATTGAATACAATTGTGCTTGCACCAAGAACACTATTGCATATAGGGGAGATAAAAATATAAAAAAAAAATAAAAAAAAATAATAAATAGAACCTGCATTGTGTAAGGACAATGCTTTGTGATAGCAGTTGATTAATACTATCATCACAGCTTGTCATATTATAAGGTTTCTATTAAATCTATTTTTAAAGAAAACCCCATGTGAACTCATGAAAAACAGAAAATCAAATGTTGCAGACCTTCATGTTTTTCAGTTATACATATTATGTTCTCAAGAATGAAATATATGCCAAATCTGATAAAACAAGTATTTCTTTGGATATTACTCTTTAAGCAATGCATATAGAATATTCAATGAAAAGATACTAGTTGTAGAAAGATCAATTTATACTATTCTCATTAAAACTAGATCTTTTATTGAGAATATAGTTTATCACTTTGATTCTATGTAACAATCTGAATTTTGATAGAAACAATTGTTTAAGATAATTTGATTAAAACTCAACTTGTATATCTTATTGATAATTATCTTAAGCAAATAGAATCTAAGCTGAATTAATTCTGAAAATAAAAAAAAAATGATTTGACCTTGATGAATCCTTCCATTGCTCACATGCTTGTCATTGAACTATCTTGGTTAATGAAACTATCTCTTTAGTTCAAGTGATATGTGCTTGCTTATATTTAGGCAATCTCTTGAGTAAAGTGACTCAACAAGCAACTATTGTCATATCTTATATTGAGTCATCTAGTTTAAAACAAAGAATATGTTGGATGAATGTTTTGTATCTTGAAGAAACTAATGACTCTCCTTCAAGAAAGAAAAGGAGTTTGTTAATAATGCAGGATCCTTGAGCAAGAAAAATGAGAGATCTCAACTTAAAGGATATCTCCATATAAGGTACAATAAACATTCACATACAAACAAGAGAGAGGACCTTCCTCAGCCAAAAGTTCATACATAAGAAATCTAATAGGTATTTGACTGAAGAATGCAGAATGAAATGGTAATTCTAGATACTTCTCTCATAAATTAATTGAGCAAAGTCAATAACTTAAATCTTATTATGGCATGATTGAGGCCTTTAATTATTAATTTTTGATATCATGTCTATAATTGATTGACTTATACTTTTAGAGATTGTTTCATGGTTTGCCCAAACTAGAATATATCTTTGCATATGTCATAACCATGAAATACACAAGTTTATGCTTAAAATTTTGATCTAAAATAACTTGTGTGAAATTATGAATCCATGAACATAATGAAAATGTTGTTTGTATGATACACAAGATTAATTCCTCATTCTGCTCTTTCATGTAAATTACTTGAGAATAACAAAAAGAGAGAGAGATAAAGAAAAGAAAAGGAATATTATTCAAGAGGTGTAGAATCTAAGCAAAGGCAAATACTCCAATCTTAAGGAAAAGTAAAACAAGCATAATATATTCGGGACATTTGGAAGGGATAAAATCCATAATTAATTACACTAAAACAGGAAGAATTCGAAGTAAACATTTTAACCCTTCTATATTGCTCATCATAGGGATGGTGCCAATGGGGAGGCTAGTGGTAGTACCCGGCACTATTTGACCCAACTATTCGGTGTAGGGCATATTAGGGACGGCACAAGAGGGAGGCTAGTGGTAGTACCTCGTGCCCCTTCCCAACTCCACCGGATAGGGAGCAAATAGAGTATAGAGCATAAGAAAGTAAAAATGAAAGACAAAGTAAATGAAAGTATATAAGAAGAATCAAGTCAAAATGGTTAATCACTTGAAAACATACTTTAAGGAATATATCAGTGCGAAATTATATTTAAATAGGGGGAGTTTATTTGAAAAGAACTGATTTTGATCCTTGACATTCTTGTTCTTAGTATTTTAATGCATGACTTAACACATGATATATTTTACTAAATAAAATGTTAATGTAAGAAAAACAGAATTAATTTTGATGCCTTGGTTGATTGCTCTGATACGCATCCGAAACATATCTTTTCTTATCATTAAAATGTACTAATATTGGTCTAAATGATGTGTCTTTCAATGATCTTGATTACAAGCAAACATTTTTAAATATATGATTATGTTTTGATATTTTAAAATTCATTGAGCTTCATGTATACATTGCTGAAAAACTGTGATTAAGAAATTGAATTCTATAAATACACGTACCTCAATGATCATCTATAAAAACTGTGATTTAGAAAATCTCTTTTGATATTCACTAATGAATCCTAATTGACTTGATCTTTAGAACTTAAATTGTGTGCCAATTCATATTTTTATGTATCAAATTGTGCTTATTTTCTAAAGGGATAAAAGAAAGTTTGTAAAAGAACTCTAAGATGTATCAAAAACTACATGAATTCACATTTTGGTACTTGTGCCCCAATGCTCTTTTTATCATAAAAGAACCTTGAAGTCATTAAAAGTTAATGATCCAACATGATGATATGACTTTCAAGTATATAAGTTTTGATCTTTCACTCTGAAAATTAATTAAAATTACTCTCCTGTTGATAAAATACTTAATAAATTGGGCAAAAGGTCTTAAACGAACAAGCTTTCATACTTAGTGAAGAGAGAGTAGATTTCCACTCATGTCCTTCCTTGAATATCATTCATGGTACTCCTTGAAATAACTTGAAAAAGATTCCATCTACACTTGATTTCAAAACTATCTTTGGAATCTACATTTAGAGATCACTTCCGGATTACATCGTAAATATCTCATTCCTAAAGCCAAACAAAGAGAAATAAGATGTCATTTTATTAGGGATCATGTGCAAAATGGAAACATATGTATTGAGCATATATGTACTGAAAAACAATTAGCTCACATATTCACAAAACCCTTGAGTGAAGATAGAGTCTGCACGCTAAGGAGGAAATTAGGCATATGTGATCCTTTTTATTGAAGAGATATAAAAGGGAGCAAGCAATCTCATGATACATTCCTCCCATTTCTAAAAACCCATGAAACATGAGTCAAACTTGTTATCTATAGATTCCTTACTCATGTATCATTGTTCCAGAAAGAATTTATAAGGATTGGAAGCAAGGAAAATTTTTAGAAGCAAAAAGGAAGAGAAAAGAAAAATTCTGCACTTGGGTCAACCCAACCTAGAATAGGGTCGACCCAACGTTGAGTCGACCCAAGAAGTTTCTTGAGTCGACCCAACGTCGGGACCCCACTGTTAAAAGGGGGACCCGTGAGCTATCTGGGGCACTGTTTATCCTTTGTCCTCTTCCGAAAACCCTATTTTCCACTCTCAATTAGAGTCTCCCTAGGCTGATCTTAGCATCTATATTTAGAGCCTAGGCTAGAAATCTAGTTCTCGTATGTATCTTGCCTTTTCTCATATGTATCTTGCTTTTTCCCTTATGAATCTTGTCTTTCCCTTATATCTTTAAATCTTGATTGTGGAACATTGTACTTTTCATCATTTTGAGCATTAATATATGAAAATGTTCCTATTTTGATCAATGAAGTCTGAAGTTTGTTCTTTATTGCATCTTTTCCTATATATATGTTTTTGATGATAACAAAAAGGAGGAGAAGAGAAGGAAAGAGTATATAAAAGAGAAGAAGGAAAGAGTATATAAAGGGAGAAGAGGAAAGAGTATATAAAGGAGAAGAGAAGGAAAGAGTATATAAAAGAGAAGAGAAGGAAAGATAGAGTATATAAAGGGAGAAAGAGTGTATAAAGGGAGAAGAAAAGAGTATATAAAGGGGGAGACGAAAAGATAGAGTATTCACTCTAAGAAAAGAAAGAGTATTTCATTTGAGAAGAAAGAGTATTACTTTTGTGAGAAAGAGTGAGTAAAGAAGTTATGAAAAGAAAAGAGAAATAAATGGGCAAACAAATTGAAAATCATATAAGAAAGCTTACATATCTAAGGGGGAGCAATTTGTAACAATGAAAATCATCAAATCAAAAATTTCTATCATAATTCAGAATTTGGCACATATAAATTCAGAATTTGGCACGCTCCTTTCTCACCCCGATACATAAGCTGAAACTCATATTTTATCTCAAATTTTTGAAGTTTCATTGCTAATGAATTATAAATGAAAGGGGGAGCCATTCAAAAAGTCAAATTGGCAAATTTTGAATGATATAGGGGGAGATTTCACTTATATATATGAAAAGCTGAAATTCTGAAATTCAATCCCTTTTAAACTGATTTTAAAGACAAGTATCAATAGGCTTATACTCTTTATTTTGTAATCATCAAAAAGGGGGAGATTGAGGATGATAGTGTTATTTTGATGATTAACAAGCAATTCTCTAGAGTATGCTATAAGTTAAAATTGATACTTCATTTATGAGTTCATTGCTCTCAGTACATTTGCTTAATTGGAAATATATATATGGTCTTGTTCATTTGGATGAAACTAACCTTGAGAATGCAGCAAAGTGTGGATTGAGTCGACCCATAGGTTGATTGGGTCGACCCCGGCACATCGAGGAATCATCTGGCACACTCCTGCAAAAACAGCACAAATGAACAGTGAGTTGGGTCGACCCAAGGTAAGCAAGAGTCGACCCAACCTCCAAAGAACCTCAAAATGCAAAGGAAGAATGCTCTCTGGATTTACTGAGAGGGTCGACCCAAGAAGAAGTTGAGTCGACCCAAGTAAACCTTGAGTCGACCCAAAGAAAGGTTGAGTCGACCCAAGTGAAGAAAGGCTGAAATTCAAGGCTCTGAATTTTCTGAAGCTGACCTTGGGTCGACCCAAAGAAAGGTTGGGTCGACCCAAGGCAACAGAAGGCTGAATTTCAAGTTTCTGTGTTTTCTGAGAGGGTCGACCCAAGAAATGGTTGAGTCGACCCAAGTGAAGGTTGGGTCGACCCAAGGACAGGTTGAGCCGACCCAAACACGGGCTGAACATAACGGCTAGTTGTGCAGAAATGCTTTTTGGACTCCCAACGGCTATAAACGGCTAGTTTCTTCAATCCAACGGTCAGAAAGGACTATTTGGAGGTTGGAGAAGTATTTAAGAGGGAGTATTCATCAGAGGAAGCAAGCTTTTGGGGAAAATACATCAAGTGCATTCAAGAGAGAACCCTAGCAAGACAAGCTTTATCAAGAGCTTCATTCAAGAATCAAAGAAAGGGATTGAGCAGATTCAAAGAGGCATTAAGAGCTCCTTCCCCCATTGAAGAGTGAAGCTTCCTTGACCAAGAAGAGCAAAGCGACTTCAAAGCGATAATTTCTTTCTAACTCTTCTTGTTGTTCATATTGCTTTATATGCTCATCTAGGAGTTTAAATCTTTTCTTTTCATTTGTATAAACACTTTGTAAAGGTTCGTTGGTAAGCCCGCAAAACCAACAAAGGTTCGTTGGTAAGCCCGCAAAACCAACAAAGGTTTTTGGTGAACCCGGAAAATCAAAGTTGTATAGGTTCGTTGGTGAGCCCGCAAAACCAACAAAGGTTTTTGGTGAACCCGGAAAACCAAAGTTGTATAGGTTCGTTGGTGAGCCCGCAAAACCAACAAAGGTTCTTGGTGAACCCGGAAAACCAAGTGTATAGGTTCGTTGGTGAGCCCGTAAAACCAACAAGGTTTTTGGATTGTGAGCCCGGAAAACAATCCAACTGTAATCCGCGGGATTATAGTGAATTCCCAAGGGGACGCTTGGGGAGTGGACGTAGGTGCTAAGGAGAGCACCGAACCACTATATATTGTTGTGTTTGTGTTGTGCTTGTGCTTACGTTTATTCTTGCATCATCTTCTATCTTTGCACTAGTTTAAATCATTCAAATAGTTTAAGGAAGCATCCACCGCACTTAATTAAGAAAACGTTTAAAGCACCAAAATTTAGAAGAAACCAATTCACCCCCCCCCCTCTTGGCTTGTCACCTTGGGCAACAGATGAAATTGCCGTCGTCTAAGAGTTGCGCGACTGGACTGGTGAGGCCGGACAACCCCAAGGACCAGATGGTTTTAGAGTTCTGGTCGGTGATGATGAGAGTTCCATTAGCGGTGATTGACAGGCTACCGTTGTGCTCGGAGATCGGGTGCTGGCGATTGGCAACCCACACGATGGTACGAGGTAAGACCTTATACCATATGCCGACATAATGATTGTTAGTGTTGACAGGGCTGAAGAAGCCTAAGGCGAATCTCTCCGCAGCTGAGATTAGGATTTGGCCGCCGCGGAGGGGCTGGGTTGGAGTCAGGATGTTGCCTCCAACGGAGAGAGAGAAGAGAGAAGAAAGGATCAAGAAGAGAAAGAGTAGGGCTGCAGGGCGTCTGCACATCTTTCCAAACATGTCCATTTCGAAGAAAAGGTTGCGGACTCAATAAGCCTTTTGATTCTTCTGAAGTTATAAAGCTTGCAGTACTTCTAACCTTGAGAGTTGATTTGTTGGATAAATTAGAGGATAAGGTGACCATTGGGCCGCGTCATCTGGTTGGACCTATTCAAAATTCCCGTGTCTATGACGTCGATGGCCTGTGAGCGTGAAACCATTAATTCCATGGAAATATCAATGACAAGAAATGCTTTTATATTTTAAAGAAAAAATAGCTTAGCCGACTAAATTTTATTGCAATTTGTCAAACAAGTGGGGCGACGAATAATGTGGTTACGAGACAATTAGCTGAAGGCATCCGAAACGCGGAAAAAGTAAACGAATCAATCTTCTCTGCTTTAGGTTTCTTTAATGCCAAAATTTTGGAGAATCTCTCTAATAAAAATAGATAAAGGAACAGATGGTGCATAAATTATGGTCGTCGTTGCACATTGGAAAGGGCCACCACCTTTGGTCTTTTGTTCACGGCAATTGGAGTAGCCAATAAGCTGGATGGTTTGGAAGATAGGGTTGGAATTAGAGTGATGGCTATTTATAAATTCAATAGGTTATTTTCATGAAAGCAGTGTAACTTCTCATTTTCGTTCCCCCTTGCATCAGGATTTCCTTATGCCACGGAGAATGCAACCTCCCAACTTCTTTTTTTGATTTCGTATCTTCTTGTTTCTTTGGTACCAGTAAATTACCGGTGTCTACCAATGGTTGAGATATCTTCCGGTGAACGACGACTGGTTATTTAATAGGCTGCTCGTGCTTCCAGATCTCAAACTTTTTAATAATTCACAACGATTCCTTTGAAGTAATTTGTAATCGTGAGCTGAGTCAAAATGTTGGCCAACCAATGGAAATTTGCATGCAGAGATATATTTAACATTGTGTAACAGTATTTTTTTGGGGTAATTAATTCCCCACCCTCCAAAAGACCACGCTATAACAAAAAGTCCCGGTTGACTGGTCTTAAAATCTTCCATCCAATATCTTTACCAAGTTTAATTCCCGGTCCTTGAGCCCCTTTTATTTTTTTTGAAAAGGCTGAAAATGCCCCTGCCCTCCTCATCTCCCATTCCCAAAAGGAGAAGAAGAAAAGGACGCCACCGCCGACCACGGCCCGCCCCCGCCCGAGCTCCCTCCTGCGGCCGCCGCCGGCCCCGGCTCGCCTCCTCCCGAGCCCCCTCCCGCAGCCCTGCCCCCGACCGAGCTCCCTCCTGCGGCCACCACCGGCCTCGGCTCGCCCGCTCCCGAGCCCCCTCCCAAGCCTTCTCCCGCAGCCGCGCCGCCAAGATTGCCCCCGCCCCTGCCCCCGCACGAGCCCCCTCCTACAACCGTCGCCGGCCGCAACCTGCCCTCCTCCCATGTTCGCCACGGACCGGCCCCTTTTCGGAGCCGCTAGCCTCGCGGGAGGAGAGGTGCTTTCTGCTGGCCGGCCGCGGCTGCCGCCGCCGGAGGCCCCGCCCCCTCTCAGGCCGCCTCCCATGGCCCCCTCCTGCAGCCGCCGCGGCCCGGCCCCCTTCCGGCGCCGCCAGCTCGCGGAAGGAGAAGAAAGAAGAAAGAAGAAAGAAGAAGAAGGGAAGAAGAGAAGAAAAAAAAGAAAAAAAAAGAAGAAAAAGAAAGAAAAAGAAAAAAAGAAAAGAAAAAAAAGAAGAAAAGAAGAAAAAAAAGAAAAAAAAGAAAGAAAAGAAAAATAAATAAATAAATAAATGCATCAATATATATATATATATGAATGAATGAACAAATAAATAAATAAATAAACAAATATATTTTAATGACATAAAATAATTATAAATAAATAAAGCTGCTGTGGCTGGACCCCCTCCCGCGGCCGCCACGGCCCGGCCCCCTTCTGGCGCCACCGGCCTCACGGGAGGGGAAAATAGAAGAAAAGAAAGAAAAAAGAAGAAAAAGAAAAAAAAGAAGAAAAAGAAGAAAATAAAAAAGAAAAATAAATAAATAAATAAATTCATAAATAAATAAATACATATATATAAATGTGATGAACGAATAAATAGATAAATAAATATATAAGAAAAGGAAAAAAAGAAAAGAAAAAAGAAGAAGAAAAAGGAAAGAAAAAGGAAAGAAAAAGAAGAGAAGGAAAGAAAAAGAAAAAAAAGGAAAGGAAAAGAAGAAAAGGAAAAAAAAGAAAAAAAAGAAAACAATAAAAGAAGAAAAAAAAGAAAGAAAAAGAATACTTAAATGTGTGATGCATAGAAGAAAAAAAAGAAAGAAAAAGAATACTTAAATGTGTGATGCATAGAACAGTTACTGTGTGCAGAGAAGATTTAAGTGTGTGTGCAGAGAAGACTTAATTGTGTACCGAAAATATTTAACTTAAATGTGCGATGTACAGAATACTTAACTGTGTACAGAGAAAATTTAAATATGTGCATAGAAGATTTAATTGTGTATAGAGAACACCTAACTGTGTGATGCACACAGTTAAATGTTATCTGTATACAATTAAGTCTTCTATGCATACACTTAATTGTGTGATGCAGAGAATACTTAACTGTATGCAGAGAAGATTTAAGTGTGTGCAGAGAAAATTTAATTGTGTATAGAGAACACCTAACTGTGTGATGCACACAGTTAAATATTCTCTGTACACACTTAACTGTGTGATGCAGAGAACACTTAACTGTGTGCAGAGAAGATTTAATTCTGTATAGAGAATACTTAACTATGTGATGCACACAGTTAAGTGCTATCTGTACGCAGTTAAATATTCTCTGGATACAATTAAGTCTGTGTGCAGGAAAGACTTAATTGTGCACAGAGAATACTTAATTGTCTTTTTTTTCCTTTCCTTTTTTTCTTTTTCTTTCCTTCTCTTCTTTTTCTTTCCTTCCTTCTTTTTCTTTCCTTTTCTTCCTTTTTCTTTTCTTTTCTTCTTTTTCTTTCCTTTTTCTTCTTTTCTTTCCTTCTCTTCTATTTCTTTCCTTTTTCTTCTTTTTTTTTTCTTTCCTTCTTTTTCTTTCCTTCTCTTCTTTTTCTTTCTTTTTTCTTCTTTTTTTTTTCTTTTTCTTCTTTTTTTTGTCTTTTCTTCCATTGTATCTATCAATATCAAGAAAAGAAAAGAAAAAAAAGGAAGAAAAGGAAAAAAAAAGAATAAAAAGAAAAGAAAAAGAAGAGAAGGAAATAAAAGAAGACAAAAAAAGAAAAAAAAGAAAAAAAAAAGAAAAAAAATAATGAGTGAGTGACAGTTAGGTTAGTAAGCTTGGTATACAAGTAATATAGCATTGTTAACTTAACTGTGTGCAGAGAAACCATACCTATGTGCAGAAAATAGTAAACTGTGTGCACAGAATAGAAGACTATATTTCGAGGTTAATTAGGTATGTATCATCGTTAGTTAAGTGTGCTTCAAGTTTAATCGACTATGTGCCATGCTAAGGTAAGACTTGGCTCACAAGAACAACCTATATTAAGTATCTACCACATCATTGTAATTGATTCGAAACATTCTACAAAAATCAGATTGCTTAACTTAACTGTGTGCAGAAAATGGTAAATTGTGTGCACAGAATAGAAAATTATGTTTCGGGGTTAATTAAGTGTGTGCACAGAACAGAAAATTATGTTTCCTTTTTCTTCTTCTTTTTTTCTTTTCTTTCCTTTTCTTTCCTTTTTCTTCTTTTTCTTTCCTTTTCTTCCTTTTTCTTTTCTTTCTTTTCTTTTTTTTCCTTTTCTTCTTTTTCTTCTTCTTCTTTCCTTTCCTTTTTTATTTATAATTATTTTATTCTATTAGAATATATTATTTATTTATTTATTTGTTTGTTTATTTATATTTATTTATGTATTTATGCATTTATTTATTTATTTATTTTTCTTTTTCTCTTTTTCTTTCTTTTTTTTTCTTTTTCTTCTCTTCTTCCCTTCTTCTTCTTCTTTCTTCTTCTCCCGCGAGCCGGCGGCACCGGAGGGGGGCCGGGCCATTGGAGGGGGCCGCGGGATGGGGCGGGGCCGCCGTCGGCGGCGGCGGAGAACACCTCTCCTCCCGCGAGGCCGGTGGCTCCAGAAAGAGGCCGGGCCGCGACAGATGCAGGAGGAGGGTGGGCCGTGGCCGCAGGAGGGGGCTCGTGAAGGGGCGGGGTCGGCGGTGGGGGCATTCATGGCGGCGCGGTTGTGGGAGGGGGCTCGAGAGGCGGCGAGCAGGGGCTGGCGGCAGCCGCGGGAGGGAGCTCGGGCGGGGGCGGGCCGTGGGAGGGGGCGAGGCCGCGGAAGGGAGCTTGGGAGGGGACGAGCAGGGGCCGGCGACGGCCGCGGAAGGGGGCGAGGCCGCGGTAGGGGGCGAGGCCGCGGTAGGGGGCTTGGGAGGTGGCGAGCAGGGGCCGGCGACGGCCAGGCCTTTTTCTTTTCCTTTTGCTTCTGAGAACGGGAGATTAGGTGGGGAAGGGGCACGGGACGGGGCGGGGCCGCGGGACAGGGCTCGGGAGGGAGCGAGATGGGGCCGGTGGCGGCCGCGGGAGGGAGCTCGGGCGGGGACGGGCCGTGGTCGGTGGCAGCTGCCCCTTTTTCTTCTTCTTCTTCTGGGAATGGGATATCAAAAGGGACAGGGGCATTTCAATATTCTTAGGGGGTATTTTTGTCTCATAATAAAGTATTGAAATATGGCTGGACTGATTGTTAAACAATCAGTCAACATGGATTAAACATTACAGTCCGGTCAAAGAATGGACCGGACATTAGTTTCTCCTTTGGGGTAATTAATTCCCCACCCTCCAAAAGACCACGCTATAACAAAAAGTCCCGGTTGACTGGTCTTAAAATCTTCTATCCAATATCTTTACCAAGTTTAATTCCCGGTCCTTGAGCCCCTATTTTTTTCCCCTACAGGGGAAGGCGTAAATGGACTTCTACTACAACAAATAATAGAAGGCATGGAGAGGAGTAGACAATTTTCACTTCAGGTATTAAGAAAAATGAAGAAAACAAGCAAGTGACAACTCAAGTTCACCTACCGCAATAAACACTGCCAGACTTTTTGTGCCTACCATGATTCTAGGATCAGTCAAGCAAGTGACAACTCAAGTCCAGCTACCACAATAAATACTGCCAGATTTTTGTGCCTCCCATGATTCTAGGATCAGTTTTTTATTTTTGTAAATATTACCATTTATTGTGTTGTAAATTTCCTTTCAGTTTCATATTTTGTACGCCTAAAATTATGCTTCTCTGATTGTATAAATATACAGAGTATGAATAAAAATCATCAGTGAGTTCAAAATTCAATACCATAGCAGTGTGCATTCTCTTTATCAGGGACAGATACACTGACAAGGCTGAAATTTGTTTGTTTCCATTTTGCTCAAAAGCCAGAGCATATCTCCCTCACACTTTCTCTCTTCTCAGATACATTTTTATACAAGTTATTTTCTGATGAATGTTAAGCATATTAGCTTTACTTTGAATGTTCAATCATAGCTTCGTTTGCAAAGACAGGTAAGTTGGAATTTTAGTTTCTAGCAATCGCAGTTCAGTCCTGTTTTACATCAACAGAAGTTCATTAGCAAAATTTTTGTTCGCATTGTATTTAGAAGATGTGCTTGAAGATTTGGACAATAAAAGTAGGTAACAGTTGTTAATTGATCATTTAGAGGTCACAAGAACAAAAGCATGAACATATGATGGAGCACATAATTGTTCATTTGTCAATTACACTGATTTAGCTAGAAAATAAAAATAAAAAAAAAATCCTTGTTCACGGTTCCTAACTAGATCATTGGACAGGTGTAATCTAAAGAATTTTCAAAACTGTTACTCCATTGTTCCTGATTCGGCTTTGCTCAAGAGAACTAAATGGATGCTTAACGAAAGGTAGCAGGAATTCAGAAATTTATTTACATACCAGCTGCCTATTAAGGGCCAAATAGCCAGTTCAATCCCGAGAAACAATCTTCGAAACCAAAAAAGGAGAAAAACCATACCCATCTTTGATAACATCTTCTTACTTAGAGGTTCACATAGTTAGCAGCAATCAACAGTGTATTGTATAGGCATTTTTAATCAACTCTATTATGAAAAGTGCTTGATATCCAACAATAGTATGGAAACTGCTTGATCATGCACACTCTCTTGTCTGCACTTTATGATGCAAAGAGCTTATATGGACCATGAGAATATCTAGAAAGGTGACAACAAAATTGGTCCATCATGTTATGGAGCATCGTACCAAGATTAATGTGATTGATAGATTCATGAAGGCCACTTGTGACATGAAACCAAAGAACAATCGAACCAAGACATGAAAGAGACTAAGAGCAACAGATTTCTTATAATCATAACCATCCAATTGAAAGAAGCTGATCTTTTCTTATAATCTCAAATTGAAATATAATTTGATGGTCCAATACATCATGGGCACTTGTACCAATTGCCAAGATGCATGAATGAATTGCTTTTGATGTTGTGCTCATGTATACTGATGGGAATATTGGATCCCTTTGCTCTCGGAAGTCGCCGAACCGGGTAAATCACAGAAGAAAAGGAGAAAAAGATAAACTCAAACAGAAATAAAGCAACAGGAAAAAAACACACAATATACGTGGTTCACCCATCCGGGCTACGTCCACGGGAGAACAGCGAGGAAAATGTTTCCATTAAGCAAAGATGAAGATACAAGTATTTTTGGGCAAACCAAAGAACCTGCTTTTCTCAAGAAAAGAAAACCCTAGTTCTTCTTCTGGTTTACGCACACCTTAGGTCTCCTAAAAGAGGCCTATTTATAGGTTCTTTTCCCTCGATAAAAAACTCTTCCACGAAACTTACCCCAAAATTAAGTTTCAGTCAAAAATCCGCCATCTAGAGTCGACTCGCACAGTCCTCGAGTCGACTTGCGCAATTCCTCGAGTCGACTCGCGCAGTTCTCGAGTCGACTCGAGCTGGCACTGAAAACAGCATGCTTCTGTCTTCACTGAGAGAGTCGGCTCTCTCAGTCTGGAGTCGACTCGTATCTTCCATGAGTCGACTCGCAGATCTTAAGGGTCGATTCTTCCATCTGGAACTAAGTTTCTTCACTGAAACATGAGCCAAACTCAACCAAATCAAAGCCAAGAGTTTCTCAGAAGTTTGTTATCGCCTCCATACACAACATATACCGAACATAATTTAGCAAAAAAAAGAGAGATTTTCCAATCATGTATATCAGACGTAATTCACACCTCCATGCATCTCCAGCATGATCCAATGAATTTGCATTGCAACAAACCATCAAATGATTGGATGAGCAACGGATTGAATGGCTTCCTGCTCCCAGAAGCCATTAAATGTTGTGCAGCATTTGTCCATCCATTTCATTAACTTTTCACTGCCGCAGACCATTGCGCTTTGGGCCATAAGTTCTGTAAAGCCAGACAAGTCCTGTAACGCCAGACCTTTGTAAGGAAGTAGTCATCAGCCAGAAACAGAGTTGATGCTTCCAAGACATTCATACAACAAAGAAGAATATCCACAAAGGAGCAATAACTGGATTTGTTGAAGGTCTTTAAGCTACTGAACTTTCATCTTAGAGCAGAACATATCAAACATTTGAGAACTAACACAACACAAAACGAAAGGAATGTGAGGGGGAATGCAGCATAAACTATAAGAGCAATAAAACATACAACACTATGTAGAACTTCAATTAGCATACTGAACCATGGTTTGCCAAGTTCCATAGTTACTGGCCGAGCAATGCTTTCCGGAGGGGACAGTTTCAATGTTGTTTCTAAAGCATCATGCAACCATCCACCGTATTCTTGAAATCAACTCTTCAGTTTGAGATACTCGGAAGCTTTATAACATACTCCGGTAAAAGATCTTCCTAGAGTCAGCCAATTGCAATATCCAGTTGTCCTGACAATGGAAATAGATATGTTCCAAACGCATAAGTAATAGACAAGAAAAATGAAGCCTGATCACATTACTAACATAGTATAGAGAGTAAATGACACTATCTGCGAGAACTCGTACAAGTATATTTTTAGTCCTACATCAGTTATCCACTATTAGATAGATTTTATATACTTATACAGAACCAAGAAATCAAAATAATATCTTCCAACTAGACTTTTTGAATATGATTCTCAATTGGATTGTTACAATGGCAGAGAAAGAGGAAGATACCTGTAGCAAGAAAATGAGATTTGCATTATGGCCTACATTTAATTGTTATGGTTTATTATATTCGCTGTTCTCTATAATTTCTCTATAGGTACAAAAGTCATTTTTTCTTATACATTTCATAGGCATGATTTTCTCAAACTATACCCAATATTATTTTTCTTGTAAGTGAAATTTATTTTCATTCATTATTAAATCTCAATGTATGTGCGCTCCCAGGCTCCATGAAGCATCCTAGAGATCCCAAACATGCAGGAAAGAGATGGCTACAACAAGGATTTTAGCTGTAGGTGAAGCTAATTGAACAATAATGGTAGATTTTACAAAATCTGAAACTAAGTGGATGTAGTTGAATTTTGTCATTGTTAGAGATACTTAGATTACATGTATTATGTACAGTTGTTACATACCATTATTTATATACATATTTTGGTGTTAGGTTGTGTCCTGATGCATTCATCCAAGTTTGGTTCCACGGTATCGGAGCCATGGAAAGTCACAGGTCATCAAGTTAAAGAACGGTTTTCTCAGTGCTATTGGTGCTTGGTCCGGCCACTCTCCTTAAGCTCAGGTGCTCCACCATCGGCCTCTCATCCGTCATTCACAAGTCTCCACCAAGAAGCTCTTACTAATAATAGATGCGAAGGTTGTCAAGGTTCCAAGTCTGTAGGATCGGAGTGCCGTCGAGCTGCTCCAATTTACACACTTCCGGTCGTACAACTTTGGCTATTTGAAGACATGTGAAGACCAAAAGTGCAGTTCAGCACTACAGTAATTTATACTATAGTTAGCAGAGTCACAAACATCGCAGAACCGAGGGAGAGAAATGTGACAGAGAGGGGTAGGCTTCCCTTATCCTTTCGTATGAAAAGAGCTTCATAAATGGGCAAATGGATGGCCACCACCAGCCCGCAGAGAAAAATTTGAATGAATAATGCCTCAAGACCCATCATTCCCGCATCTGCCACCAGCCTTTGGAGTCCTCCCACCAAGCAGAAAAGATTAAGCATTGCGACTGCTCCTATGATCACAAACATTGAGGACGATGACCCAAATTCCATGATCTCCTGCTCGTACCTTTTAGAGGCATCGCCATCAGACACCTTTGCTGTGATTGCGAACCCCATCTTAGAAATCCGCAGCAACTTTAAGATGGCAGCAGTGAAGCCATAGAGGAATGAGGTGGTCCTCCTCAATATCCACATCCTTTGAAAGTTCCACCATCCAGCCAATGTGTCACCACATTGCAGTGATTCGACGAGCCCATACAGATGTTTCCCAATGGTGACATAGGCAAAGGGCATGAACCATGGGCTCGTGATCTAATTTTGACATCAGGATATTTGTGTTAGGATTCGTTCAAACATGCATGCTTGATGGAAGGGAAAAAGAGAGGCATATCCGTACCTTTGGGAATAAGGAGATGCCTTTGAGGAGGCAAAGGGAAGGAATCACAAGGTAATAGAGTGTAGGGAGTGAGTTTGGAGCCCACAAGCCATAAATGCTATAACACATCTGAAGTCCTAGCTTGATTTTGCCACGACCAAGTATGAAGGGGCAGTACTTGGAAAGAAAGATTTGTAAATGCCCCTCGCTCCATCTTTTGTATTGCACCAGCGATTGTGCTAGTGTTGTGGGAGCAACACCTAGAAAGGCTTTTCTTGGAGGATTGATATAGACGGACTTCCACCCCCTACATTGAATTAATAGGCCTGTGATGACATCCTCCGCAGCACAGTCATACTTCAACCCAATCTGTATAACATGAAAGATAAATATATAGACAGACAGACAGATAGATAAATAGATAGACAAAAAGAGAGACCTCCTGTCCCCATTGGGTGTTGTGCTCATAGGTGCAGGTAATAAGAGACTTTGCTCTCTCTTCCAGTATGCAAGCACTTTCTGCCATTTTCCTCTTAATGCCTCTCTTCCAGTCTTCCTTGTAGTCCTTGCTGTATTTCTGCCCACAAAGGATCTCTCTTCTGTGGAAGCAACCAGTGCCAAGATACGGAGGCCCTCCCCAACCATCAAAGCCAGGCAACACCTTAAGAAACATTAAAAATGATTTTGTTATGGGCTCGTATGATTTGATAACAAAATCCATACAATTACTTAATTGGTCTTATACTCCATACTGGATATAGCTATGATCACAACTAGTACAAGACTAGAGAAACATAACTGAAACCTCTGATTGTGGTGTACCTCTGCTAGTACTAACCTCATTGGTCACATCGAGGGAATTGCCATAGAGATCATTCTTGGTGATATTATGAAAGTTCTGGGAATATTGTACAAAGGCAATGTCATGACCCCTCTCTTCGTCCAGGAATAAGCACAATGCATGTCTGATGGACTCCGAGTTGTTCGAGTACATGTCGCAGTCCATGTTAAGGATGATCGGGCTGTTGCTTATATCTGATGACACCCTTATCTGTACATCAAGTTGCATAATTTACAGAGATTTTTTTCCATAAGTTTAATTTCGAAATCATGATAAGGTTGCGCTATTCAAAACAGCTTTTCATAAACATAAGGTCAAAATAGTAGCAATTGTAATGGTACCAAATGGTTACAGCCTGCTCTGATAGCTAAACCTTAAGATTTCAAGCTTGATAAGTTAGGTCAGCTGTTCGAGTCTCAAACTAGGTGCAATATTCAAGACCCATTTACAGCCAATTCTAGATTGATTGTGTTATTTCTTCTCAAAAATAATTGCTTGTGTTATTAAATCTACTACTGAAGTCAGTTGTCTAGAAAAGGTGCAATTCCATATTGTGGACTGGTTAAAGAGAGGATATTAATCGAACATCTGATTCTGCTACCTACTTTCATTTAACTCTGCATCTGTATACCAAGCCTAGGACTGCTTACAGGGCTCAACTAACCACAACTGGTTTGAAAGCTCATGCAAATGAGGAAAAAAAAGAAAAGAAAGAAAAAAGAAAGCAAGCCTATCTCCCAAAAATTGCTAGAAAAATCTAACATAGTTATATTACCAATGCATTTATAGCCCCTGCTTTAAAGTTATGATGATACTGAGGTCTCTTCTCTCGTGCCATGTACACCAAAGTTGGTAATGCATTTCCATCGCTGTCTATTGAACATTGATCTCTCCCATCAATTAAGATCTGAAAAAAGCAACAAAGAAAAACAATATAATTAGCTCTAGTGAGACAGCTCTAGTCGCCCCACATTTGAAGGATGGGCGCAACCTCTTAACTATAGCTTATTTCAGTTCGTCCATAACTTATGCTACATAGATCCAGAGCATATATGATTTTACCAATTACATTTCCTAATCTAGCAATACATTAGATTCTTTACTACAAAATTGAACCAAAATGCTCTTTCTACAGTCCAGCAAAGAGTTCAAACAGCTAGTTTAATTTTCATATAAAAACTTTAGAACTTGAAGTCATGTCCCAATTATCCAATTCTAGGATAATTCAAAATTCTACATAGTAATGGTTTTCTCTCGATAAGATCTTGTTCTAATTGTTTTTCCAGTGCCAAGTGTAGCAATACCTGAATGATGGGTGGATGATTCCGTGAAGTCATCTCTGAACTCCATTCAGAAAATCCTTTATTTGCTCTGAGTTCTTCAGGGACCTTGCCTAGCATTACCACCGAATCAATGCCACCTGCCATCTCTTCATAGAGATTCTGCGGAATGGGAATATATGATGATAAATAAAATAGAAATAAGTTGTTACTTTATTTTATATTAAGCGCTTCTTTCAATGTACAAAGTTTTTTTATTAAACAACGAATCAGAAATAAAGGTTGGCCATGGGTCGGCTAACAGGTCAATATTTATAATACTTGAGCCATATCACTTGTTCATACTATTACCTTCATGGAAGACCATTCGGTGGGGGTGCATGTATCGCGGGGGTCGCATAATTTGGAAAAATAGGCGGCTGGCGACCGTGGCTCCACATTATATTTCTTGCAAAATGGAAGCCAGTGCTTTGCAAAGCGAGATGCTTCCCAAAGGGCATAGAAGGTCAGAACAGACCCAGCATCATCAGAGAGATAGATACTTAGCTTCTCAGGAGGGTAATTGTATGCCATGGCTGAGAGAACAGTGGAGATGACCAGGATGGGTGGCTCTGCAATAGTGTCCGCAGTGCAAACAAATATGTCCACATTTGGCAACTCAGCTTCATCTCTATTTCAAATGATAAAAGTAAGAAAAATATGCATCAATACAACCTGTCATGCATATCAATGCATAATTTATATCGATCATGATTTCTTTTTGGAATGCATGGATGATGTAGTGTGGAGAAATGATCTAATGCAGAATATTTTTTTCTATAAAAATAAGAATGTGATAAAACCCGGCCAAAATCAAGTAAGGGCTACATCCAAATATAGATCCTTAGTTTCAATGCCATATAATTTTACTAGCTAAGTTAGCTAGCTCCATTATGAAGGGCATGAAATTTCATTCTCGTTATAGGATCTTATTTTGTACTTCTCTATGAGATTTTTTCCCTTTCTTGAATGGAGGGATAAAATATTTTTGATCCTATTCAAGTAGGGTTTTGGGATGAAACATTTTTGCGAAGGACCTTTCCTTTTTACACCATCCTATAGTGCATTTTTAAATTTTCGAGCATCAAATATAGTGCTCCAACATTTGTGAGGAGTGTTATACTTATAGGTTCAAACATAGCTAAGAAATATAGAAATAATATCAGATTTGAGTTTCAAACATTTCTTATTTGAAATGTTTTGGTAAGATAGAATTTAACCTAGTTGGCCTGCTCTCCTTATTTGACATGAAAGGTATAGAATTCAATCTTGGAACTTAGGTAGTGGCATTCCATCTCATCAATCATGGAACTTAGGTAGTGGTATTCCATCTCATTAATCTTGGAACTACGGGTAAAATTTAAAAATAATTAAGTTGGTAAAATCATTAATTTTTGTCGCCAATGCTCTGCATTAGTATTGTGCTTTCATCATTTTATCTGCCAGACTTTCTTTAATCCTACTTTTAAAAGAATAAAAAGGTTTTGGTTATGCAAGATAGACTCCAAAGTATAAACAAAGGTAAAACCACAAGGATAGGTTAAGTCTTATCAATTCTTGTCCTCACCTTTACTTTGATCGGAGAGAGAATTTTTTGGTTAGAAAATTTATATTATAAACAAAGGTAAAATAAAATAAAGACAAATTTAAGTTGGTATAATGGTAGTTGTTTGTTGGTTAGTCCATAATCCAATCTGAGCAGACCTTAAATTTTATTTTGATCTGAATACGTAATAACAACACAGTACCTAACTCACTGGACTTCCACATGATACTTGTTCCTACCCTTTAAAATAATAATTAATAATAATAACTTTAGTAGGATGTCTTATTCTTGCCCTCTTTTTCTTCCTCCTCTGCAGATAAAAAAAATATTATGATCCTTCACAGAAACTATATTTCATCAAATCAGGTCTTATGCAACTTTGGAAACTGAAGCAGTATCCCCTTAGAAAACCAATCCATGGCCTTTGAATGCTCCATTTTTTTTTTTGCTTATCAAAAAAAGAAAAAGAAAAAAAGGGAGTGACAGCTTAAATGTTTGTAAACGATTCTCTCCAACATAAACTCTTTACCAGCAAAGATTACTTCAGTGACAACGCTATATTATATGTGGGTAAAAGACTAATTAACTGTAGATCGTGCATGATATGTGGGCATGTCGTTCTTTCCTTTTTCTTAAAAAAAAAGATGAAAGAGAATTTTACCGCTGAGAGAGCTTCTCGGTATGAGTGAAACGATAGATGGGGTTCCAGCGCACCGACTGAGTGATTATCCAGTAGAAGCCGAACCAAAGCTCGGCTGCAAATATCCCCATCCATGCCCATCTCCCTTCTTCTCCCCATCCCGGGGCATAAGTCGCTCTATAGAACCAAATCGAACAAATGCCCGCGAACATCGAGCATGCAAACAACTTGTAAGCAAACCAACCTTTGGCTTGCTTTGTTTCAAAGAGAGCTTCATAACTCTCTCCCATCTCTCTCTCTTTGTGTGTCTCTCGCTCTCTCTCTCTCTCTCTCTCTTTCTCTCTCTCTCTCTCTCGTTTGTAGCCACGAGATAAGTTGGTTATATATATAGCGTGGTGAGAGACAATTTAATATGGCCTCAGGTCAGATTAATAAACACTTTTTCAACATGGAGTAAATAATTTCCTTCACGAGGCTGTGGATAAAAAACCTCTAGTAAGGCCAAAGCTGTTAGCCCGCCACGTATCCCTTCGTGTGGAAAAGTAAAAATAAATGAAAATCAAGAAAAAGACAAACTAAATTATATCTAAGCCGGCGGTGTTACAATGAAATTGATAAATGTTTGTTGTTTTGTCGGTATATATTTATCCATGCTAGTTTGACTTCAGGTTCCTTAGGAAGATCGTCAGGGATGAGCTCAATCAATGGCCCCTGGCATCATCCTTGACAGGACGTAAAGGATAATACCAACTGGCAGCGCTTATGGACGGCAAAGATTTCAAGTTTGACTATATTTTCGATCTCGATGAGATTGGATGGGAAGAGAGGAAAGTTGACAACGTGGCTGATCAGTAGAGTTCGCAAAATCGTTGGAGGTAGGCTGCTGCATCTTCGGATACAAATGTGTCGGATCAAATCGTATCAAAAAGGTTGTCGATCCCATCTTGATTGGATTCTATTATTGGGTTAAGACCCAATCAAATAAAATATAAGATTGAATTGAATTAAATCCATAGCTAAAATTTTGGACCCAACGAGCCATTCAAGTCAGATTGGGTCTATGTATAATCCGGCTTCTATCCAAAAAATTTGGATCCAAACACTACCAGAAAACACGCGTATAGTGACGGAAATTCCCGTCACTATACCATGTTTTCGGTCACTAATACGAAATTTGTAACCGGAGCTTCCGTCACTGAATTGGTTACAAAAACACGCGTTACTAAATTCTCAGTGACGGCGGCGATTCCCGTCACTAAACTCCGTGACAGAATCACCGTCACTAAACCATTACAAATCCAAAAATTAAATATTTAAGAAATTATGTATTTCCCGTCACTAACCAGTCATTGAGTTAGTGACAAAGATAACTTGGTCACTGATTTTGTCACAGAATTCGGTCACAAATTTGGTCACTGATCTGTCACAACCTTCAGTGACAAATTTAGTCGTCACAGACATGGTCACAAATTTTGTCACTAAATTTGTTATTAATTCCGTCATTGATCTAGTGACAAGGTTATCGTCACTAATTTGTCACAACTCACTGAGCATAATCAATTTTTAGTAATCAAAATTCTGTCACTAAATTTATGGCTGCTCGTCACAATACTTGGTAAACAATTCAGTAAGCAAATTTAATCACTGATCACATTCCAATAATCTAGTACATTTGATACATTGATTGGCTCATAATAATAATAATAATATCATTAATAGCAAAGGCATTCAACATTACACAAGTTTTTTAACATGTCATTCAAAATAGGCATCAACATGTCCTAAATCCATCAAAATTAAAATACAAAAAGTATGTCATAACAGAGATTTCATTCCTCCTAGGAATGCAAAGACCTATCATCTAAGGCAAAAGAAATTATAATGAAGCATGATCAGCAGAACCAGAATCACCATTACCCCCCGTTCTGCCGCCATGGTCCAAAGCCAATCTCTTCTCTCATCTTTTGAAGAACCTTCTCTTGCCATTTTTTCTTTTAGTGCTCAAAAATACCTAGAAGGTCTTCACGCGAGTACAGCTCTGGAGCTTGACTTGTAGAGGTAGAAGAGGATGATGATTGCCCAATAATTCCAGTGAGATCCTCCAGGGGACTAAAGCCATAGCTGAGGCGCCGGACATAAAATGGTGTCGTTCGTCAAAAGACCTAGCTCTCTTGAGGGCATCCTTGCTCAGGACAAAACCCTTGGCCAGCATGCTGCTCACCACATCCTCTGCCTTCCTCACTGCAGACTCAGTTGACGAGAGCTTCCCTTCCTTCTGCAGCACCAGAAAAAAAAAGATGGGAAGACAAAAACAGTGAAACCTTTTGAATTAATATAAGTAGGTTGAAATTACAAAACTGGAACTGGAAAAACCAAACAAAACAAAAGAACCAACAGTTACAAGCCTGATAATCTCACTAAATGGTTCCCAATCCCTAAGACAGTAATATATAAAAGGTCGTTATCTCTGACATGTTCCTTCTTGTTGAAACATAACATGCGAGCAAGACCTATAATCCCAAAAATGAAAGACACAGGAAAAATTTTGGTCCTCCAGTTCAGAACTTTTGTTTTTGAAAATTATCACCACAACCTGCTGGTACAATTATAAAATAACACTCGAACGATGAAACGCTAATGAACGTGGCCCACACAGCTTTGTTTTTTCATTCATTCTTTTTTCAAGGAGATAACCACCACGTATACAAAATTTAAAGCAAAAAGTCACAATATGGCTTTCATGTCATGCAGAAACCTGAGAGTCAGATGATGAAGAAATCTATTAAATATTCACAATTTTCTCTTATATTTCCCTCCCACCTGAAATCCAGGCCTCATAACAAGAACAGATCTTCCATATTTGTCAGAGTAATCAGCCCGATAAATCTTTCCAGTAGCAGCTTCATGGGCAACATCTTCCTAGTAGTCAACAAGAAATTACATCAGGAAACAGAAAGCTACAAACAAACTTGTAATCATGTAGGCTTTACCAAAATATCAAGAATGAGTGGACTCTAAAAATTCTATGCAGTTGATAAATAGCAACTTATCTGCACTTTCTTTCAAAATAAGGGCTTTGGAGATATAAAAATTTGATGCAGAAATAATTTGATTGGTCAGTGACCAACTTGTGTTAAACTACAGTTCTTCAAGAACATAAAGAACTACCCATACCCAGCGAATGGCTTCTGGCTTGTATTTCAATCTCCATTTCACAGTCTCTTTCAGCATTTTACTTGCCTTTTCTGCATTCCAGTTTCTTGACCGGAGGTACCTTGATATTGAAGCATCTGAACAGAAGTCTGGCAGTGCTTCCGACAATGGACCAATCATCCTTCGAACTTCATTTATCTGCTTGGAAAAGGCATCAACATTATCTATATATGATAAGCATGATACAACAGGAACCCCATAACAATGTTGTGAGACATAATATTCCATAAAGATCTTAACATGCTTTCTCAGAAAAAGGAAGGAGCTTAAGATGCTCTTCAAGTGAAAACTATAAGATGCTTTTCAAGTGAACACTATAAGATGCTTCAAGTGATAACCAAAATTCGGAATGAAGATGTCATGCATAAAACTTAAGAGGCATAAATAGAAGCATTTAGTTGGTTAAAATGAGTATGTTTACCTTTGCTTGCTGTTCTTCAGGAGACAAGGCTTTCTCAACAGCACTCGATCTTGATTTTCTCAAAGGCATTGTTATATAATTTAGCAAACTTCTGGAAGATCTAAAAATTAAATTAAAATGAGTACATCTGTATACCAGTAAGAAGATCATTAACAAAGATTTTTTAAAGTAGAATATTATCTCTCTTTATAGTAGTCATCTGATCATGTCATAACTGTTTGTTGTCCTAATTAATCCACAAGTCTATGCTGTTCTAACTTGTAATTTCAACATTGGATGCTTCTTTTTTCCTCCTTTTCTTTTAGCTGTGGTTCAGACTTTATTTGGATTAGTGGCAAACACTCTTGCAACCTGCTTGGATATTGAAGAATTAAAATAAAATTCTGCAAGAGGAAAGAATTAATAATAATTCAAAGTCAGACCAACTTACCAAATTAAATGCTACTTAGTGCTTATGCCACAGGACATAAATATAAGTAAATATGGACTGCAATACATGTTTATTGTGCCCGAGAAAAAAAAAAGCTTCTTGCTTTGTGTAATTTTTTTTGTTCTTGTCAGCACTTCTTTAAATGCAGTGCTTATTTGTAGAATTTAAGATATTCCCAAAGTTGGGAGAAATTTAAGAAATTGGGACTTCCTTATTGTTATTTTATTTTATTTTTTGCGACTTTTTTCTTTTAACAAGGTAAAAATCAATGAGTGATTTTTGAGAAACACTTACAATTGATGGTGAATCCGAACTGCGGTCTTGAAGGCAAGAAGTTGTTGGTCATGTTGAACCAAGAACCTTAATTTAGGTGCTATGATGGTGGTGATAAAAGAAATTTCCTGGTAGTTGTGTTATAGATTTTTTAAATGCTGTTATTTAGAGTGGTTGAGTTGAAGAAAGAATGCATATGATTGAAGTCACGTGACTATTGTTCAATGTAATATGTTCTTGATATCATTAGCAAATCTTGAATAGTTTTTTGGTTAATGGAGGAGGGCTTATGGGCAAGATTAATGAGGCAAAATGTTGATGTTGGTTTATTGAGATCCAAGATGATTCGTGTTAAGGCCCTAGAAATTAATCTGGCATGGTTTATTTTCTCTGGAAGGGCACAATGAAATATGAAGCATATAATAAAAATGGATCATACATCCAGAATCAACAGCATGACTCTGTGAAAACTGACATTGGGACTAAACAAATGCAAAACCATACCTGTACCAATGACACAAAAAGAAGAAAATAATCTCTTAGTTTGATCACTCAATCCACTACATGTTAGTTTGATAACAAATGCAAAACCATACCCGTATCATGTTAAAGAACCGTATAATCCGCTACACTATTTTGCATTGTGCTAGACCAAGTTTGAATCTTGTCACCCAATTGACCGGGATTGAACAGACAAGACTCAACCAGATTAATTCTTAAAGGCATTAACACTTTCACTTCCAGACGCAGGTATGAACTGCCCGTCTGCCCCCCAATCCCCATCAACTTTTGACCTCCGGCCAGATGCAAACAACCCTCTCGAATAAAAAGGAACAAAGCCCAGAAAACACTTCAAGAAGATGAAAGAAAACCACCATCAAACCGGATATTAAACCAGGCTCTTTACTTGTTCAATCAAAACCACAATTATTGTTCTCCCTGATGATTTAGAACGCAAACCGATCGAGCTATGAATCTATGATGGAGAATTAATAACAAGGGACATAATTTTAAAAGAAAAAAAAAACAAAACCGATCAATTTCTCAATATAAACCAAAAAAGAAAAAAAAAACCGTTTTCTTTTCAAGGAAGTCCCGCAAGAACATGGACACAGCAGAAAAAACTGAGGGAAAGAAAAGGGAGAGATCTTGGATTCTTGATGAACAAGGAAAAGTTATCAAAAAGCCTGCCTATGGTAAGAAAAATCGTTGACTTTCCAAGCGAAGGCGGCTTAGTTGCTGTTGGCTGCGCCACATCAAAAAACCCCAACTTTCAAGAGCTCCATACCAGAAATCCACACAGAGAACATCAAGAACCAGATCTCAGATATCAAAAACCAAGAACAGAACCAAAACCTAAATGATCAAGAATGCCCTTCCTAACCAAAATCAAAAGGACCCACCAGAAAACACTTCGATCATCCACAAACGAGGAGAAAAAGAACAAAAAGGGAAAACGAAAAAAAACACAAGAGCTAATACATGGAAGATGGATCTTTCTTACCTCAGTAGAGCAGAGGATCTGACCTCGCGTAGATGGATCTTTCTTGCCCCGTCGAGCCGCCGCAGTCGCCGTCGATGGGGAGGCGGAAGTAGTCGGCAAGGGGAAGGAGAGAGCGGAGGCGGAGGTCTGGAGGAGGGGGCTCGGGAGGTGAAGAATCTGGAGGAGAGGAGAGGAGAGAGGAGAGGGGAGAGAGACGCTGAGGGAATAGACACTTGAGGGGCGGCTGCAGGGGCTAGGGTTTTGGTGTTGGCGCTGGGCGGGTCGGGGAATTAGAAATTAAGCGCGGGTCGGGGGGGGGGGTCGGGGAATTAGAAATTAAGCGCGGCACACTTAGTTCATTTTAGATTTCCTCCTTTTATCTTTTTTTTTTAATTTATAATTACTTAAAAATATTATTTTTAATATTTTTGGAATTAGAAATTAAATTTGGTGACGAAAATTTCTGTCAATAATCCGTCACTATCAAAAATAACCTTTTAAAAATTTATAAACATTTGGGTTACGATTTTTGTGACGGGTGAATTTGTCACTGTCTCGTTGCAATTTCGGTTACCAGTTTTGTGACAGATATCCCGTCACTACGGTGGTCACTAAGTTTTGGCGCCCACCCTACCCGCGTATTTTGTGACCGGTCAGTCACTAATCTGTCACTAAGTTCACGCCACGGTGACCAAATTTCTGTCTGTCACTAATCCGTCACAAATAGTGACTGATAATGGGCCGTCACTAATTTTTCGTCACTATACGCGTGTTTTCTGGTAGTGAAATTGAATCTAGATCGAGATGGGTTGAGCCTAGATCAGGATTGGATTGGATCTCTGTAGTTGTTAGTCTCTGTAATTGGTTTCCTTTTTAATGAGTGAAAACTAAACAAGGCAGGTTATACAACACTATACAAGTGAAAGTACCTAAGGATCAAGAATTGATGCTATTACAAACTAATCTAATAATGATAGGCTTAACCTTGTTAGCTACAAGCAAAATTTTCTGTTCATGTATATAATACTTTTTTTTAAAGTATAAACGAATTGCATCTATGCCCTGTTGGGAACCCGCCCATGCCGCTGATATTTCAAAAAATTTTCAGATGGCAGCGGAATCGGCATGCACGGGTTCGACGTTCATCGCATGAACGTTGTTTCGAGACCTTTCGTAATTAGGTAAGAATTAAAACTTTTAAAACTATTAGGAAGATCAAATCTTCACCTTGCGCGGGTAGATGATCACCGCAAATCTGAATTCGTGGTTTTGGAAGAGGGTTCGCTTGAAGCCGTTCAAACGTCCGGCCTCTACGGGTATCCACACGAAGCAGGATCCGATCCAAGCTTTCTATCTCACCGGGGTGCTAGCTCCCTTGCAGAGATAGCTTTGATGGCTGATGTCCTCCCTCTCAATCAACTCTTGATTGTGCTTAGAAGGAGGAAGAAGAAGGATGAAGAAGAGGAAGAAGATGAGCCCCTACGCAGCCTTCTGCTGTTCCTTGCATTGGATGAAGGAAGGGAAGGAAAAGGAAGCCGCCAACTCTTGGCTTTTCTTCTCCCTTTGCTTGTGGCTGAACCAAGAGGAGGAGAGGGGGCTTCCACGGCTTGAAGAGGAAGAAAAGGATTCAATCTTGAGGGGGGCCGGCCCTAGTCCTCCTTTTAAAGTGAGTGGAGCTCCTAACAATTAGGAGCTCCATGATAACTTACCAAAGAAGGGGCGCCGGCCCTAGCTCTTCATGTCGCCCTAGCCAAGTGGAGAGGGGCTGATGTCCCTCTTACTTGGTTAACCTAATCCTCTTTCAAAGAGGATTAGGTGCCTCTCTCATGGTTTAATCCTAATCTAATTAGGATTCGCCAAATTGGGTTCAATCTATGCTAGTCCTAATCCAATTAGGACTTGAATGAACCATGACTCAATTGAACTCTTCAATCCTAATCCAATTAGGAGTCATGTTGATTCATTAGATTATTAATTAATTTAGACTTAAGGAATCCTAATCCAATTAGAATTTGTTTAATTTTAGTCCTAATCTAATTAGGACTCTATTTGAATCCGAAGTCCTAATCTAATTAGGATTTCTAGGAATCCTACTCCAAGTAGGAATCCTATTTTAATTCAAAATTCCTAATCTCATTAGGATTGTAAGAATCCTATTCCAAGTAGAAATCCCAGTCCTACTCCAACTAGGATTCCCAGTCCTAATCCAATTAGGACTCTAGGAATCCTACCCGAAGTAGGACTCTTGTTTCAAGTCCAATTAATTAATCCCCTTTATTCCTTCTTCAACTTCTTATCAATCAAATTGATTACTCGTGATTCATAATCACTATTCAACCATCGGATCGGTCAATACTTCTAGTGTGTGTGACCCCATAGGTTCTATTCTGACTGGTAGTGAGATATATTGTGATCTCTATCACTATATCATTGAAAACTCCTTTCAATGGGTTGGAACGATTCCAACTCAACTCATTAGGGTTTATCGATCATCGAGATAATCCCTGTGAGTCCCACCATCCACCAGTGACACCTAGCAGCATGTAGTGGCTACCCAGCAGAATGGAATGATGAACCTCTAGGTGCAGTTAACATGTGATACAGTCCTACTATCGTGGATCCCTACAGGACGGAGGTCATGGACAACTCGTCAAACCCCATCGTCTGTCATATGTCAAGATTTATTCGACTTGAGTTCGATGGTGGAAAACTCCTTTTCCACTTTATATTACTGCCCTGGCCAAGGTCTTAGAACTCAGTCTAACAAATCACATAGGATCACTCCTCTTCTATCAAGGTCGATAGATTTCTTATAGGTGCATACCCTACTCCTACAGTGAACCTACTGCAGCCAATCTACACTGCATGGACCCATATGGCTAGAGACCATGTATGTGTACAGTCAAACTACAATAACCTCACTGTGAGTAGCCGAAGCACCGCAGGTCAAAGGACCAGTCACACTACTGCAACATCAAGCAAGTCACTGACGAGTGGATAGACATCCAAGTGACTTCTTGTCTTGGTCACGCTCAGTACCCTTGTTCTCTAACAAGCACCTGCACTATCACTTCAGTGTCCCTACACTGTGGACTCAAGTCTCGTCCATCCAGAAGGAAAGTGATCTGTGCACTGATCGGATCGATCACCGTCCTCGTGATGATCCATTGATCAGGAGCATTTAGAAATTAATCACCAATGATACATGGCTCAAATTCTCAACTCTTGAGAATATGTATCATCATCTTATTAATTCCTTGGACGATTCATAGACACATAAACAATATGAATGAAAAGATGCCTTTTATTTATTCAATAATAAATAGTCAAGTACAAAATTATGTCCCTAGAATTAATAATGTGTCAGCCAGATTGGCTTCTAAAGCATACATCTAACATGCCCTTCCTTTTTACTCGACAGTTATATCTCTTGAATTTTTTAGAATGCATTTACCATTATTTTTTCTAAACATATTACTAGAAAAGCATGCATGGGCCAAGATAAGGAATATAGTCTTGATAATAATATATGATAAAGTTCAACAGCCGCAAACGACTTATTATGAATCCATCTTCTTTCATATGGTAAAATTATACTCTATTTTGCCTTCATTAATCTGAACTTTCTTATTAGGAGAACAGTGTTTCCATTTAATATAACCAACTTAACCGTTAATGTAAAATTTATGCCATTCGACAGTATACAAAAGATAGTGTTTTTTCATTTCTCTCGTCTTCCAACACAAAAAGAGATTAGAGGAATAGAGAATTAGAGACCCTTAAGCATCCCTGCGGGCCCTAAAGGTGTACCAAGTTTGGATCGGGTTGGATCAGAATTTAGTAAATTCATGCTCGACCCGGAAAATAGAACATGACCAATTTTAGAATTAGACCCAACCCTATGGGTAGTTTAACTTGGGTTAGATCGGATCTAAGCGAGTCGGTTGAGTTGGGTCACGAGTCAACCCAGCCCATTTGCAGCCTTAGTTGCATCGAAGAAGAGAGAAAAGTTGACATGAAGGGGACAAATTAAATGGAGGGGAGGAAACTAATAGACTAGTCCCCCATGTTTATCTGTTAAGTAGATTTCTAAAAGAGAAAAAAAAAAGGGGTGGGTAAGAAACTTTTTTCCAAATAGAATGCTATGGTGCTTTCCCAAAGCTCGTTATCTGATCAACTTGAAACAGATTGGTTGACATTCGGGTGTTGTCTTTTGGGAATGCTATGGTCGTTTTCTTTGTTGTCCAATATTTAGATGAGGTTTTTTGGGAGAATTATAAAACTGTTTCTCTTTTGCTTCATCAATTTTTTTTTTTGTTGACTTTATTGATCGTACTTATGCTGTGAGATATTAGAGAGAGAGAGAGAGAGAGAGAGAGAGAGAGAGAGAGATTGCTTGGCCGGAAAACGTGAAAAGGTTACGCATGCCTGGGTAATATCATTGAGGATATTGGCAGGAGAGCAGGTCTACTCTGGTCTTCCTTTGTCGCATTTGGTTGGAACGCAATGGAAGAATTTTTCTCGAAGGCGTTCTTCAATTTACTCAGTCCTTCAAAAGTTTTTATATTCTTACGAGCAGTGGAAGAATGCGTGCTCCGGTGAAGGACTTGAAGCCCATCGTGCCGTTTGGCGAAGTGTCTCGGACTCGCTACCCAAGGTTCCTGCGCCACTGGGTCTATAGGCTTCCTAGACCGGCAGGCTGTTTTTCTTCCCCTATACTCTCCATGTATAGTCGCGCTGTCCCTTTTTCCTCCCTCACTTGTTCTTGTATAGATTATTTTGATCCAATAAATTAGGGGAAGTTTAACTTCCTCCTTGTTACATTTGAAAAAAATAATAATTATAAAAGTTTTTATGAGATTAGGAGTAAGTTATCCAATAGTGTAAAGTCGAAGCAAAAAAAAACGTTTAATGGAAATATTGATCACAAGGAATGCTTTTATACCTAAAGAAAAGATGACTTGGCCATCTAAAAATCATTGTAATTTATCAGCCAATGCGAGCAGACGAATAATTTGGTTCGAAACAAATAGTTGAAGCTGTGCGAAGCATGGAGAAAACAAGCAAACCCATCTTTTCTTTAATGCTTTCTTTAATGCCTTGAAGCCAATCATAATCTTTAGGCTTGTCTCCACTTCATTGGACTTACTATCATATCATGTCATTGCCGTCGCTCTCAACCCTCTTATGAAATATAACCATCTCCAAAATCTTGTGGAATCTCTAATTGATATAAATAAAGTAGTAGGTAATGCATGAGTTATGGCTGTCGTTGCATACTGACATGGGCCACGTTCAGTGTTTGTAGCAGTTGGACTAGCGAATAAGCTAAGTGCGCCAATAGTTTATTTTCATGAAAGGAGCGTAATCTCTCAGTGCGCCATATTCGTACTCTACTCTGTCTTGTTGTTTTCTCAACCACTACATTCGTAATAACGGGGCTAAAATTTTTAAAACTATTGCCATTTTGGTGCCAACCATTTGGAAAGGAATCTCAACCACCTCATTTTCATCCCCTCTTGCATCAGGCTTTCTTTATGCCACGAAGAATGCAACTTCCCAACTCCTGCCAACAAGGGTAAACTCAGGCCAGTCCAGTAACGCCAGACCTTTGTAAGGAAGTAATCATACAACAAAGAAGACAATCCACGACGAATCAATAGCTGGACTTTGTTGAAGGTCTTTAAGCTACTAAACTTTCATCTTAAAGCAGAACATATCAAATATTTGTGAACTGACACAACAAACAGCGAAAGGAACGGGAGGGGGAATGCAGCATAAACCATGCGAAGAATAGAGTATTACCAACACCGAGGTGGTAGCATGGTGGAAACAGAGTTTTGATTCCGCCAGAGTGGCCCAGATTCGAAATGCGCGGGCGTCGATTAAATGCGAGGACCGGATGCCTCCCGCCTAATTTGCCCAGTGGAATCGCTATCTGGTCTGCCGTTACTTAGGTGGTGCTGGTGTGACCTACTCACACGGGAATAGAGTCAGCAAGGAGGGAGCCTAGTGGGGGTTGCTACGCATGTGAGGTTCTCCTCACCCCCCTCTTCCCTTTTTTTTTTAGCAAAAAAAAAATAAAGCATTACAACACTATAAATCAACTTTTCAACCAAAAAAAATATTTATTTTATATTATCTAAGCTATTCTATTTTTTTAAAAAATAAACATCAATTTTATTTTTACTTGGAGATCATTACTATTTCTGGCATCAATCAAGGCAAGTGACTCCTCAGGAAGGTCTGGAGATTCAAACTCTAGGATACAGTGAGGACTATCCCATGAGAGTCAGAGATTGAATTTTGTCCATTCTTTTGTGCCAGAGAGATTGATGTGCCAGACACAGAATCAAACACCACGATGCAATAGGACGATCACAGGTAGAAACGCAAGAGGATGGATCTCCGGATATCCCTCATCCGAGCAAAACGGTTTTAACTAAAATTAAATAAAAATAATTTCGATGATAATATTAAAAATTAAAAATTATTTGATTTTAGATTCGATTTCAATTTTGGTGGATTTTTCGTACTCGAAATTAAATTCAAAATCGAAACTGAAGCGAAATCCGAAACTGAAAATACCCAATGATTAATACTCTTATTATATTTTGTAATCAATATGAAGCCAAAATAGAAACTACATGAAATAATGTGAATCATATCTATTCTACTCAATGAAAAATCTGGAGCATATATTACTTTCAAATATATTTATTAGATAAATTGGTATAAATTATATTAGAAAAAATCTGGTATCCATCGCACGAGACCGTTGTATCTATTAGAGATTGACATGCGGGAGAAAGAATTTTCCCCTTTCCTTTCTCGCTTGGACGCTTTGATGCAACTTGTTTGCTTCCGCTGTCCGACTATTCGAGGTAATGTTACAAATTTTTATCCCAAAAAAGTGGAGCGACGAATAATGCGGTTACGAGACAAAGTAAACTAATCAATCTTTCCCGCTTTCGCTTTCTTTAATGCCTTGAAACCAATTATAATCTTTAGGCTCGTCTCCACTTCCTTGGACCTAGTAACAGATCATGGCATTACCGTCTCTATCAGCCCTCTTTTGCAATGTGACATCATCCATTTTCCAAATTTTGAAGAATCTCTCTAATTAAAATAGATAAAGGAACAGATAGTGCATAAATTATGGTTGTAGTTGCACACTGAAAGGGCCACCACCTTTGGTCTTTTGTTTACGGCAATTGGAGTAGCCAATAAGCAGGATGGTTTGGAAGATAGGGTTGGAATTAGAGTGATGGCTATTTATAAATTCAATAGGTTCTTCTCATGAAAGCAGACCTCTCAGTTCACCATATCCACACTCTTTCTTATGTTGTGTTCTTAACCATCCCATTCACCATCGTATGACCAATTTCTGTTGGACCCTATTTTTGGTGCCAACCATTGGGAAAGGAATCTCAAACACCTCAATTTCGTTTCCTCTTGCATACGCTTGATGTATTGATTGTACAGCTAGCTAGATCCTTTTATTCTTTTCGCTATATTTAACATCTTAAGTTCATGTATATATAGAAGCTTTGTAATCGATATACAGAATAGAGGAATATAGAAGGAATATCTTTTCATATCCAAAATTCAGCTTTCTTGATAATGACAAAACTGCACAAAGCAATTTAGGTGAGGGTGAATCCTCGCTTTCGTGTATGGTCCACAACATGGCTCAATTTGAGAGCACAAGTAGCTAAGTGGGACGTTACTTGTAAGGTGTGAGGTTACTTGTAAGTTGCAACTGTCATTAGCAAAATAAGCCTTTCACTAATAGGACCGCTTACATGTTTCTTACCCGGTTTCAAGACTAGCTTCAGACTGCCCTTACCCAACTACATGGGCAATGATGCTTAAGGACTATATCCGATTACGCAGCATACTTGCTTCCATGTTTCTTCACGAAAGTAGTATGTCCTGCTCAGAATTTCCCAAGTGCAGGCGTTCAATGAATATCCCGATCCGATGACAGTATGCTGCAAAGCAGTGTTTGATTTATTACTGATTACGAGTATTTATGGGTACAATAATTTCGTCAACTTTGCTATCAAAAATGCAAGTAGAAATCTAAACTTAAGTCCTAAAGGCTGTAACTGTGGTACCCCAAGACACAATTTTTTCACATTCTTAATAGTCCAAATTGCACTTGGGCTAAGGGACTAAGGCCCTGTTTGGAGGAGCTTTTGCACTTTCTGGCCTTCCAAAAGTACTTTTAGATGAAAAACTGTGTTTGGTAAATTTTTCGAAAAGCTGTTTCAGCTTTTGCGGAAAGCTGAAAACAGTTTTTGGGAGGAAGCTCCAATTTGGAGCTTTTGGGAGGAAGCTGTTTCAGCTTTTTCGGAAAGCTGTATTTTTGACAAAAATGTTCATATTAAAATAATATAATTACATAGTTTGTCCCTTTATAAATCTAAAAATCTGCTGGAGCCAAGAACCCTAATCGTCAGACTCCCTTCCGTAAGAAAAGATATTTTTCTTTTCAATTTTCGGATGCATCTCTTGAACCACATTTTAGAAGAAAAAAATTTTAATCCTTTTTCATACCTTCCAAAATCAATCTATTGTTTTTTTTTATCATCAACCTCGCAGCCCACGCTGAGGTCCTCCTCGAGCGTGGACCACGAAGAAGAGCCCTTGGACCGCGAAAAATTATTTTATGAGAAATTATGAGAAATTATTATGAAAAATTATTTTATACTAATAATTATAATATTTTATACCTTTATTTTTGTATTATACTATAAATATAATATCATATTATATTATATCATAATACATTAATATGTTATGTTAAATAATTTAATATTATGTTATATTATGGAAAATTAATTTATACTAATAATTATAATATTTTATACCTTTATTTTTGTATTATACTATAAATATAATATCATATTATATTATATCATAATACATTAATATGTTATGTTAAAAAATTTAATATTATGTTATATTATGAAAAATTAATTTATACTAATAATTATAATATTTTATATCTTTATTATTGTATTATACTATAAATATTATATTATATTACATTACATTATAATACATTAATATGTTATTTTAAATAATTTAATATTATGTTATATTATGGAAAATTAATTTATAATAATAATTATAATATTTTATACCTTTATTATTGTATTATACTCTAAATATTGTATTATATTACATTACATTATAATACATTAATATGTTATTTTAAATAATTTAATATTATGTTATATTACCAAATATTTATTTACTCTTATAATTATATTACTATTATGCTATATTAACATAATATTATTTTATATTACAATAATATTATACTATATCGTATATTTATGTATTAATTTATGTTATGTTTTATTATGTTCTGTTGTATAATACTATGCAATGTCCTTTATGGTAATTTTGTCATACAAAAGTACTTTCTCAGTTTATTTACCAATGCAAAACAAAGTACCACAACACTTTACGAATGTAGTTACCAAATAGCAAACAGCTTTTTATAACAGCTCTACTTCAGACAGCTCTACTTCCAACAGCTCTACTTCCAACAGCTCTACTGTCGACAGCTTCCCCAAACAGGGCCTGAGCTTTTGGAGGGCCAGAAAGCACTTTCTGGCCCTCCAAAAGTACTTTTAGATGAAAAACTGTGTTTAGTAAATTTTTCAAAAAGCTGTTTCAGTTTTTGCGGGAAGCTGAAAACAGCTTTTGGGAGGAAGCTCCAATTTGGAGCTTTTGGGAGGAAGCTGTTTCAGCTTTTTCGGAAAGCTGTATTTTTGACAAAAATGCCCATATTAAAATAACATAATTACATAGTTTGTCCATTTATAAACCTAAAAATCTACTGGAGCCAAGAACCCTAGCCGTCAGACTCCCTTCCATAAGAAAATGTATTTTTCTTTTCAATTTTTGTATGCATCTCTTGAACCACATTTTAGAAGAAAAAAATTTTAATCCTTTTCCATACCTTCCAAAATCAATCTATTTTTTTTTTTATCATCAACCTCGCGGCTACGCTGAGGTCCTCCTCAAGCGTGGACCACGAAGAAGAGCCCCTGGACCACGAAAAATTATTTTATACTAATAATTATAATATTTTATACCTTTATTTTTGTGTTATACTATAAATATAATATCATATTATATTATATCATAATACATTAATATGTTATGTTAAATAATTTAATATTATGTTATATTATGAAAAATTATTTTATACTAATAATTATAATATTTTATACCTTTATTTTTGTGTTATACTATAAATATAATATCATATTATATTATATCATAATACATTAATATGTTATGTTAAATAATTTAATATTATGTTATATTATGAAAAATTAATTTATAATAATAATTATAATATTTTATACCTTTATTTTTGTATTATACTATAAATATAATATCATATTATATTATATCATAATACATTAATATGTTGTTTTAAATAATTTAATATTATGTTATATTATGAAAAATTAATTTATAATAATAATTATAATATTTTATACCTTTATTATTATATTATACTATAAATATTGTATTATATTATATTACATTATAATACATTAATATGTTATTTTAAATAATTTAATATTATGTTATATTATGAGAAATTAATTTATACTAATAATTATAATATTTTATACTTTTATTATTGTATTATACTATAAATATAATATATATTACATTATATCATAATACATTAATATGTTATGTTAAATAATTTAATATTATGTTATATTACCAAATATTAATTTACTCTAATAATTATATTACTATTATGCTATATCAACATAATATTATTTTATATTACAATAATATTATACTATATCGTATATTTATGTATTAATTTATATTATGTTTTATTATGTTCTGTTGTATAATACTATGCAATGTCTTTTATGGTAATTTTGTCATACAAAAGTACTTTCTCAGTTTGTTTACCAAACACAAAATAAAGTAGCACAGCACTTTACGAATGTAGTTACCAAACAGCAAACGACTTTTTATAACAGCTCTAGTTTAGACAGCTCTACTTCCAACAGCTCTACTTCTAACAGCTCTACTGCCAACAGCTCCCCCAAACAGGGCCTAACTTATACCATTACCCTTAGGACTACAACTACAAAGCGAAGGAAAAATAAAAAAAAAACATTCTATAAAAGGGATTATGAAGCCATGAGAAGACCAGAAGTACTTGTTCAGCACTTTAGTGATTTATAACATGGTTAGCAGAGACACCAACATCGCAGAACCAACGGAGAGAAATGTGACAGAGAAGGGTAAGCTGCCTTTATCCTTTCGTATGAAAAGAGCTTCATAAATGGGCAAATGGATGGCCACCACCAGCCCGCAGAGAAGAATTTGAATGAATAATGGCTCAAGGCCCATAATTTCCCCATCTACCACTAGTCTTTGGAGTCCTCCCACCAAGCAGAAAAGATTCAGCATTGCGACTGCTCCTATGATAACAAACATTGAGGACGATGACCCGAATTCCAAGACATCCTGCTCGTATCTTTTAGAGGCATCGCCATCAGACACCTTTGCTGTGATTGCGAACCCCATCTTAGAAATCCGCAGCAACTCTAAGATGGTAGCAGTGGTGCCATAGAGGAATGAGGTGGTCCTCCTCAATATCCACATCCTGTGTAAGTTCCACCATCCAGCCAATGTGTCACCACATTGCAGTGATTCGACGAGCCCATACACATGCTTCCCAATGGTGACATAGGCAAAGGACAGGAACCATGGGCTCGTGATCTAATTTTGATTTGTGTTAGGATTCATTCAAACATGCATGCTTGATAGAAGGGAAAAAGAGAGGCATATCCGTACCTTTGGGAATAAGGAGATGCCTTTGAGGAGGCAAAGGGAAGGAATCACAAGGTAATAGAGTGTAGGGAGTGAGTTCGGAGCCCACAAGCCATAAACGCAATAAGCCATCTGAAGTCCTAGCTTGATTTTGCCACGACCAAGTATGAAGGGGCAGTACTTGGAAAGAAAGATTTGGAAATTCCCCTCGCTCCATCTTTTCCACTGCACCAGCGATTGTGCTAGTGTTGTGGAAGCAACACCTAAAAAGGCTTTTCTTGGAGGACTGATATAGACGGACTTCCAACCCCTACATTGAATTAATAGGCCTGTGATGACATCCTCCACAGGACAGCCATACTTCAGCCCAATCTGCATAAATGGTAGGTAGATAAATATATAGACAGACACAGATGGATAGATAAATAGATAGAGAGAGAGAGACCTCCTGTCCCCATTGGGTGTTGTGCTCATAAGTGCAGGTAATAAGAGACTTTGCTCTCTCTTCCAGTATGCAAGCACTTTCTGCCATTTTCCTCTTAATGCCTCTCTTCCAGTCTTCCTTGTAGTCCTTGCTATATTTCTGCCCGCAAAGGATCTCTCTTCTGTGGAAGCAACCAGTGCCAAGATACGGAGGCCCTCCCCAACTATCAAAGCCAGGGAACTCCACCTAACGAGACATTAAAAATGATTTTGTTATTAGCTCCTTGTATGATTTGATAACAAAATCGTTAAAATTACTTGATTGGTCTTATACTCCATACTGGATATAGCTGTGATCACAGCTAGTAAAGACTAGAGAAACATAACTGAAACCTCGATAGTGATGAGCCTTTGCTAGTACTAACCTCAGTGGCCACATTGAAGGAATAGCCATAAAGATCATTCTTGGTGACATTATCACAGAGCTGGGGATATTGTACAAAGCCAATGTCCTGACCCTTCTCTTCATCTAGGAAGAAGCACAATGCATGTCTGATGGACTCCGAGTTGTTTGAGTACATGTCGCAATCCAGGTTGAGGATGATTGGGCTGTTGCTTATCTCTGATGACGCCCTTATCTGTACATCAGGTTGCATTGTTTAATGATATTCTTTTTTATAAATTTAATTTCAAAATCATAATAAGGTTGCATTATTTAAAACATCTTTTCATAAATATAATTTCAAAATACTTATAATATTAAAAGTACCAAATACTTACCAGCTGCTCTGAAAGCAAAATCTTAAGATTTTAGGCATGATAAGTTAGGTCAGCTGGTCGAGTCTCAGACTAGATGAAATATTCAAGACTTATTTACAGTCGATTCTAGATTTATCATGTTATTTCTCCCAAAATATGATAATTGTGTTGTTAAATCTACTATAGAAGTCAGTTGTCTAGAAAGGATGCCAATTCCATATTGTGGACTACCTAAAGAGAGGATATTAATCGAACATCTGATTCTGCTACCTGCTTTCATTTAACCCTGCATCTGTAGACTAAGCCTAGGACTACTTACAGGGCTCAACTAACCTCATAACAGGTCTAAAAGCTCATGCAAATGAGGGGAAAAAAAAGGCAAGAAAGGAAAAAGAAAGCGCTTATCTCCCAAAAATTGCGAGAAAAATCTAACATAGTTATATTACCAATGCGTTCATAGCCCCTGCTTTGAAGTTATGATGATGCTGAGGTCTCTTCTCTCGTGCCATGTACACCAAAGTTGGTAATGCATTTCCATCGTTGTCTATTGAACATTGGTCTCTCCCATCAATTAAGATCTAGAAAAAGCAACAAAGAAAAACAATATAATTAGCTCTAGTTGGACAAGTCTAATCGCCCCACATTTGAAGGATGGGCACAACCTCTAAACTATAGCTTAGTTCAGTTCGTCCATAACTTATGCTACACAGATCCACAACATATTTTATAATTTCACCAATTACATTTCCTACAGACATGAACCTAAAGCCTCTTCCTACAGTCCAGCAAACACTTCAAACAACTAGTTTAATTGTCATCTGAAAACTTTAGAGTGTAGACCTTGAAGTTATGTCCCAATTATCCCACTCTAAAATAATCCAAAATTCTATGTGTTGGGGGGAAAAAATGTCGCCACGCTTTGGTGAACAGACCCCTCCGAGCAGTGGCCAGCCGGGCGGACCCCTTCGAGCAGGGGCCAGCCGAATAGACCCCTCCGTGCAGGGGCCAGCCGAGCGAACCCTCTGAGCAGGGGCCGACCGGGTAGACCCCCCGAGCAGGGGCTCACTGAGCAGACTTCCTCCGGCTTGGGGACACATCTCACCAACCTGAGGACGCCTAAGTTGCACACTAAGGTTACGTCCACCCGCAGCACGGCCGTGCAGACAATTAATGTGTAAGGGTCGTGCAGACACCCGGTTCACTCAACAGTCAAAGCGCATGGCCCTTGCAGGCCCCTGGGCTTACTCAACAATTAAAGCGTATGGTTTTCGTCGCCTACGGACATCGAGTCTCTCACGGCAAATCCGCATACCTACAAATGATGGCGACTCCGCGACGACAGGCTCCGGCCTAATCTCCTACCATGATAGCATTGACTTACATGAACAAGCATTGATGACCAATTGTACGACAACCAATTTGCTCTGTCACATCACAGGTAGCCTGATCCTCCCTATAAAAGGGAAATTCCTCCACTTAAGGCGGGGGTTCTCTTTTCCGCCTCACTCTTTCTTTCCTCATACAGACCCTTGACTGACTTAGCCATTGAGGGCCGGCGCCGGAGAGCCCGGCCACCGGCTTCTTGCAGGTCTTCAGGAGAACGCCGCCCACCGACGCGCCACTACCCAGGCAGCGGAGCTCCTCTTCTCCAGCCAACGGCCGCCCCCGGGTCCAATTTCCAGCAACAGTTGGCGCTAGAGGAAGGGCCCGAGTTGCGACCATGAAGCTGAGAAGCAAGGGAGCTTCCAATGCCTCTCGACGTCCTCCACCTAGCCCCGGACACTCTGTCCAGAACTCGCCACCTCCGGCCGATTCAACTCCCCAAGTTCGGCCGGAGCAGTTTGATGCCCTGGTGCAGCAGGTTCAGGCCTTGGCCGCCGTTGTCCAAGGCCTGCAACCTAGGGGCATCCCAACGGCACCACTCCCTCTGGCCCCAGTTCAGCCGGCGCCTCCTGCAAGCGGATTGCCCCTCCCAGGCCAAGATCCCCGTGCTCAGGCCTCCCCCTGGGGAGAACACCCGGTGAGGGGTCCTGGTGACTGGCCACAACCGTCAGAAGCCGAGTCAGTCCCAGGGCAACCCGCGCCAGAGTGGACCGCTGCGGCGGTCCCCCCGAGTGATGAGCTCGACAAGAAAGTTGAGAAGCTGGAGCGCCAGATTGAGGCGCTCCGCGGCGGGAGGTCAGGACGTGATGGTGACTTCGAATTCACCATGAGGTCCCCCTTCTCCCAGCAAATTGAAGATGAGCCAATCCCGCCAAGGTTCAAAATGCCTCAGGTAGAGCCTTACAACGGCAGGACCGACCCCCTTGACCACTTGGAAAGCTATCGGGCCTTAATGGCCCTGCAGGGAGCCTCGGAGGCTATGCTTTGCAGAGCCTTCCCAGCAACACTCCGAGGAGCAGCCCGGCTTTGGTTTACCGGGCTGAAGCCCAGCACCGTCTCCTCCTTCGAACAGCTCGGCAGGCAGTTCGCCAGTAATTTTGCTGCCAGCCGACCCCAGCGGCAGACCTCCGACTCCCTCCTCGACATAAAACAAAAGGAGGGAGAGTCTCTCAGGAAATATTTGGACCGGTTCACCGCCGCAACATGGGAAGTCCGGGAGCTTGACCAGTCAATTGCCATGTCGGCGCTGAAGACGGGGGCCCGGTCTTATCGATTCCTCTTCTCTATCGAGAAGAATTTTCCTACTGACCTCACTGAAATGCTGGTTCGGGCGCGGAAATACGCAAAGACCGAGGAAGCTGTCGCCTCCAGGCGGGGCGGGGCCGAGCAGGCCTCCAAAAAGCAAAAGAGGCGCCAGGAGCGAGGCCACCCCAGAAGCCCGTCCCTGCGCCGAGCCAAGAATCCGCCTCGTCTGAAGAGTCCGCCCCGATTGCGGGGACCGCTTCGTCAGAGGTCTCCGCCTTGCCCAAGGTCTCCACCGCGATCCCGCATACCCAACGGGAGGTACGAAAATTACACTCCCCTTACTGCTCCTCGGACCGAGATCCTCATGGAGATCGAAGGTCGGGACTATTTCCGGCCTCCGCCCCAAGACGGGATCCCGGGGCCTGGCGCAACCCCCGAAAGTACTGTCGCTTCCACCGGGACCACGGCCATGATACGGAGGACTGCTTCCAGCTCCGGGATGAGATTGAAGCACTCATCCGCCGAGGAGTGCTTGACCGGTTTGTACGGAACCGGCCCGCAGAAAGGCCGGCGGGGAATCCCACACAACCCGAAAATTCAAATGCCAACAGGCCCATCGCTGGCACCATCAATACCATCCAAGGCGGAGCCTCGGTTGGAGGAGCCCCGAAGGAAGGAACCACTTCGAAGCGCTTGAGCGCCTCGGAGACTATCTCATTTTCGGATGAGGACTTGGAGGGAGTTGAAACTCCCCATGACGGCGCTGTGGTCGTCTCTATGGTTGTGAATAGGTTTGATGTAAAACGTGTCTTAATTGATAATGGGAGCTCGGCGAATGTTTTGTACTTTGACGCCTACTCTAGAATGAGGATGGAACAGCAGCAATTGCGAAGGATGAACACCCCGCTGGTTGGATTCACTGGGAAGTCAGTCCCAGTGGAGGGCGAGGTTGATCTTCTGGTCACAGTCGGGCTCGCCCCACGAGAAAGTACCATGAGGATGGGTTTCTTCGTGGTGCGTCTGCCCTCGGCTTATAATGCCATCCTCGGACGACCAGGGCTCAATGCACTTCGAGCCGTAGTCTCGACCCGCCACCTACTCATGCGATTCCCCACCAGCCAAGGAATCGGCGAAGTCCGCAGGGACCAGGCGGTAGCAAGACGATGCTACATGGCGACCCATGAGGCGAAGCAACCAGCCAGGAAGCCGGTTCCGACAACGGACGACAAGCTTTCGGCCGAGACCTTAGAGGCGCGGGTCGGCCCTCAAAAGAATCGGGTGGAGCCCGGTGAGCTGCTCATTCAAATTCCCCTGCGAGAAAATTTTCCTGAGTTAACCGTGCAGGTCGGCTCCGGCCTTGATGCTCGCGAAAGGAATCACCTCATCAGCTTCCTGCGGAACAACATGGATGTCTTCGCCTGGTCGCCCGCAGATATGCCAGGGATAGACCCGGAGGTCGCGGTCCACCGGCTCCAAGTAAAGCCCTGCAAACCTGTGCGGCAAAAAGAAGCGAAGTGCTGCCCCAGAGCGACAACGGGCGATAGCTGAGGAAGTCGACAAACTCCTCAAGGCTGGCTTCATCCGAGAAATATCCTATCAGAGTGGCTCGCCAATGTGGTCCTTGTCAAAAAGGCCAGCGGGCAATAGCGCATGTGCGTGGACTACACCGATCTGAACAAGGCCTGCCCAAAGGACAGCTTCCCGCTCCCTAGCATCGACCGGCTCGTGGACTCCACCTCGGGACACGAGCTACTGACGTTTATGGACGCCTTCTCCGGGTATAACTAGATCCGGATGGCGCCGGAGGATGAGGAAAAGACGGCCTTCATCACCGACGGAGGTACCTATTGTTATAGAGTAATGCCCTTCGGCTTAAAGAATGCTGGAGCAACTTATCAGAGGCTGGTCAGCCGGATCTTCAAAGACCAAATAGGCCGGAACATGGAGGTCTACGTTGATGACATGTTGGTGAAAAGCAAAATGGCGCAAGATCATGTGACCGACCTCAGTGAAGCATTCTCCACACTACGAAGGTACCGAATGAAGCTCAATCCGGCCAAGTGTGCGTTCGGAGTTGCCTCGGGCAAGTTCTTTGGCTTCGTAATTACACAGCGAGGAATTGAAGCCATTCTTGAGAAGATCCGAGCACTTCAAGAAATGACGCCCCCGAGAACAGTCAAGGAAGTGCAACAGCTTACGGGCCGAGTTGCAGCTCTCGGAAGATTCGTCTATCGATCGGCCGAGCGCTGCCTTCTGTTCTTTGCGGCCCTCAAGAAGCCAAAAGACTTTTTATGGTCGGCCGAATGTCAGCAAGCCTTCGAGGAGCTCAAGTGTCTTCTTGCTTCTCCTCCGTTGCTCACGAAGCCTCAGCAGGGCGAGCTCCTCTACTTGTACTTAGCTGTTTATCCTGTAGCGGTGAGCTCGGTCCTAGTTCGGGAGGAGAGCAAGCTTCAGAAGCCAGTATATTACACAAGCCGGGTCTTGAGGGATGCTGAGACCCGATACTCCAAGCTGGAGAAGACCGCCTATGCCTTGGTCGTCTCAGCCCGGAGGCTCCGGCCCTATTTTCAAGCTCACACGGTGGCCGTGCTGACCGACCAACCGGTGAAGCAGATCCTGCAGCGATCAGATCGTGCCGGTCGGGTTACCAAGTGGGCTATCGAGCTTGGGGAGTTTGACCTTGAGTATCGGCCCAGGCTGGCGATCAAGGCACAGGCACTCGCCGACTTTATAGTCGAGTGCACCGTGCCGGACGAGCCCGAGCCCGGGCTAGCGCCGGTGGAGCAGACCCCGAGCCCGACTTGGACCCTGCATGTCGATGGCTCCTCGAACTCGGGGGGCAGCGGAGCGGGCCTCATTCTCACCAGTCCAGATGGAGTGGTCGCCGAGCAGGCCCTGCGCTTCGAGTTCCCCGCCTCTAACAACGCGGCGGAGTACGAAGCACTCATCGCCGGGCTCAAGTTGGCCAGGGAGCTAGGAGTGAGGGACCTAAGGGCCTTCAGTGATTTCCAGCTGGTTGTGAACCAAATCCTGGGCGACTTCAAGGCCAGAGAACCCACGATGCAGGAGTACCTTCGGAAAGTGCGGGATCTTACTTTGACTCTGAGCTCCTTCTGCATCCAACACATCGCCAGGACGGGAAACCTTAGAGCAGACCAACTATCAAAGCTGGCGTCTTCTCGCATGAGCGAGCTTCCGAAAGCAGCGGCACTGGAGTACGTCCAAAAACCCAGCACGGAGGAGCCCGAGCCAGCCCTTTGCATTGAAGTTGAGCCAAGCTGGATGGATGAGCTCATCAGCTACTTGCGGGATGAGGTCCTCCCCGGCGATGAACGCGAGGCTTGCCGAGTCAAGCGTTTGGCTGCTCGGTACATACTATATGAAGGTAAGCTCTATCGAAGATCCTTTATCTCTCCCCTCCTCAGGTGCCTTCGCCCGACAGAGGCGGATTACGCGATGCGCGAAGTCCACGAGGGGATTTGTGGAAATCATCTGGGGGGATGAGCGTTAGCGCACAAGATCCTGCGCCAAGGATACTACTGGCCGACACTCCAGAAGGATATCCTGGACTTCGTTCGGAGATGTGACCGATGCCAGAGGAACGCTAATATCCAACGACGGCCCTCGGCCCCGCTGACCTCGATTAGCTCCCCTTGGCCATTCGCCCAATGGGGGATTGACATCTTGGGACCGTTCCCTCTGGCGACCGGGCAAAGAAAATTCCTAGTTGTCTCCATCGACTATTTCACTAAATGGGTGGAGGCCGAGCCAGTTGCCCGGATCACCGAGCAAAAGATGCGAGACTTCGTTTGGAAGTCGATAATTTGCAGATTCGGACTCCCCCGCGTCCTCATATCAGACAACGGTCGCCAGTTCGATAACACCCGCTTCAGAGAATTTTGCTCCGAGCTTGGCATTGATCACCACTTTACCTCGGTCGCGCATCCCCAGACGAACGAAGAAATCGAGGTAACGAATCGTACTATTTTGCAGGGGCTCAAGGCCAGACTCGACCGGTCCAAGGGACAGTGGGTCGAAGACCTGTACAACGTCCTGTGGGCTTATCGGACTACGTTCCGTGTGCCCACCGGTGAAACTCCTTTCAATCTGACGTACGGGACAGAGGCTGTCATCCCGCTGGAGATCGGACTCCCTTCTCCACGGGTAGAGTATTTTGACAACAGCACCAGCTCCTCACAGCTCAGAGGTAACCTGGACCTGATCGAGGAGACAAGGAAAGCCGCCCGAGTTCGTATGGCGAGGTACCAGCAAAAGACAGCGCAATACTACAACGCTAGAGTCAAAGTTAAATCCTTCAAAGCAGGCGACCTCGTCCTTAGAAAGAGCTGAGGCCTCTCAGCCGGCCGAGCAAGGAAAGCTGGCTCTGAACTGGGAGGGACCCTATCGAGTCGCGCGAGTCCAACGACCCGGGGCGTACAAACTGGAGTCTCTCGATGGGACTCCCGTCCCACGAAGTTGGAGTTCCGAAAATCTTCAGGTGTATTACCAATAGAACCCCAAGGGGTTCTCCGCTTCAATCATAAATCTCACCTTTCCACAATGACTTGCTCACAATTACTTAATTGTGCTAAACTTCTCCTGATATCTAAATGCTGACTCCCAACCGACCCGGCCCAGCTCGTATATACGACCCTGCTCGGATACAGCCTGAACCGAGATGCCGGACGCCTCGGCGAAAATTTGGAGCGCCGATATCGAGCTTGGCTCGATCTCCATCAAATACCTCGACTACGGTCGGGATGCCCCGATCCCTCGGGATGACGGGAGTACCCTCACGGTCTCCACCAACCATCGAGCTCGGCTCGATCTCCACCGGCCATCGAGCTCGGCTCGATCTCCATCGACCCTCGAGCTCGGCTCGATCTCCATCGACCCTCGAGCTCGGCTCGATCTCCATCGATCATCGAGCTCGGCGCGGTCTCCACCAACCATCGAGCTCGGCTCGATCTCCACAGGCCATCGAGCTCGGCTCGATCTCCATCGATCCTCGAGCTCGGCTCGATCTCCATCGATCCTCGAGCTCGGCTCGATCTCCATCGACCCTCGAGCTCGGCTCGATCTCCATCGACCCTCGAGCTCGGCTCGATCTCCATCGATCATCGAGCTCGGCGCGGTCTCCACCAACCGTCGCGGTCTCCACCAACCATCGAGCTCGGCTCGATCTCCACCGGCCATCGAGCTCGGCTCGATCTCCACCGGCCATCGAGCTCGGCTCGATCTCCACCGGCCCTCGAGCTCGGCTCGATCTCCACCAGCCATCGGGCTCGGCTCGATCTCCATCGACCCTCGAGCTCGGCTCGATCTCCATCGACCATCGAGCTCGGCTCGATCTCCATCTGTCGAGCTCGGCTTGATCTCCATCAAATACCTCGACTACGGTCGGGATGCCTCGATCCCTCGGGATGACGGGAGTACCCTCGCGGTCTCCATCAACCATCGAGCTCGGCTCGATCTCCACCGGCCATCGAGCTCGGCTCGATCTCCATCGATCCTCGAGCTCGGCTCGATCTCCATTTGTCGAGCTCGGCTCGATCTCCATCAAATAACTCGACTACGGTCGGGATGCCCCGATCCCTCGGGATGACGGGAGTACCCTCGCGGTCTCCACCAACCATCGAGCTCGGCTCGATCTCCACCGGCCATCGAGCTCGGCTCGATCTCCACCGGCCATCGAGCTCGGCTCGATCTCCATCGATCGTCGAGCTCGGCTCGATCTCCACCGGCCATCGGGCTCGGCTCGATCTCCATCGACCATCGAGCTCGGCTCGATCTCCATCTGTCAAGCTCGGCTCGATCTCCATCAAATACCTCGACTACGGTCGGGATGCCCCGATCCCTCGGGATGACGGGAGTACCCTCGCGGTCTCCACCGGCCATCGAGCTCGGCTCGATCTCCACCGGCCCTCGAGCTCGGCTCGATCTCCACCGGCCCTCGAGCTCGGCTCGATCTCCACCGGCCCTCGAGCTCGGCTCGATCTCCATCGATCATCGGGCTCGGCTCGATCTCCATCTGTCGAGCTCGGCTCGATCTCCATCAAATACCTCGACTACGGTCGGGATGCCCCGATCCCTCGGAATGACGGGAGTACCCTCGCAATCTCCGCCAGTTATCGAACTCAACTCGATCACTAGCCATCGGGCCCGGCTCGATTTTCGCCGACCCTCGGTGCCTGGTTCCGGTGTCAGACCCAGGTCGCGATTCAAGCGTCTCGAAGCCAGCGATAACTCCGTGTATGAGCTCAAAGAGCTACGACCCCACGCTTTGGATTAAGCTCGGGGCCGTCCACCACGAAGAACAGTTCGCAGCACGGGGCATATAGGCCCGAAAAGGTACGCTCTGATTGGCATTTGCCTTGCTCGATATACGTGTTCCATTCATCCTTATGTCGGACACTTCTAATGGAAAGCACCCCGGCCAATGTTGGGGTCCTCCGCCGAGTCGACTACGAACTGAAATCTAGTCGAACGCGCCTACTTGAGCCCTAGGTCGGTTTTTCGGCCGCTCGGTAAAATTTAATCCCGAGCTCGGGGGGTGCGATTTAAGCTACAAGCTAGCTACCTGATACGATTAGAGCACGGCGCCCCGCGGCTGGGGCCCCGAGCTCTACGGCCGTGAAACTGACTCAGATCTAAGAGCTCGACAAGCTCGGGCATTTCTTCGGTCTGAAGTGCCTTAGCAACTCGGGAGTCCGAGCAGCAAAGCCTCGGAGAAACATTAGCTAGAAAATGGGCTAGAGTTGGAAGAGCGAAAATCAAAGAACATTTTCATTCAAAAAGCCCGAGGGCCAAGTACAAAACTAAGTCTCGTCCGTGCGGTAGACACGGGCCGACCTCATGTTACAAAAAGAAAAGCTCAAAGCTAAGAGGCGGCTGTCGCGGCGTCTCCGGCCGAGATCTCCCTGGGCTCGACTTCAACGCCCTCGGCTTTGGCCCCCTCGGCAGTAGTCCTGGGCTCGCCGCCTTCAGGGCCTCTAGGCGCAACCTCGGGAATGGCTCCCCGAGCAGCCTCTTCCGCGGAGGCCTCCGGAACTACCCCTCCGGTCGCCTCGGCTGGCTCCGCCCCGAGGCCCTCGACTCCAGCTCCGGGCTGAAGCAGATTGACATCAAAGTCGGGGCAGAGCCGGTGCAGTTGATTACGGAAGTCGGTGAACCCTTGAATAAGGCCGTTCACGGCTTCCTCCTCAAGCAGCTCCTGGAACTCTTCCGATTTTCGGAAGAGCTGGACGGTGTTCTGGGCTCGCTCCTGGGCTTCCTTTTCTCGGGCTCCGAGCTGAGTTTGGAGCTCCTCAACCTTGAGCTCTGCACCCTTTATTGCCTGCTCGCGGACAGCGAGCAGGGACTGCGCCTCGGCTAGGCGAGCCTTGGCGGCCCGCAGCTCTGATCTCGTCAGAGCGTGGGCGGCCTTCTCCTCATCAAGCGCCATCGATAGGAGCTTGACTTCGTCCTCGGTGGCGCCTGCTCTGAGCAAGAGCTCCTTCTCGTGGCGCTCGAACTCCGCCAGTTTTCGATCGGCCTCCTTCAGAGCCCGTGAACTCCGACGGGCCCGCTCTTTGTAATCTGCCCCAAGCGTGATCAGCGTCTTGACCTCGTGAAGATGCTGCGATCAAGGCAGAAATTAGGGTCGAAAATAGAATTGGAGCACCAGAGTTAAAGATGTAGGGAATAAGTGAAAAAAAAAAACTTACCCGAACAGCGAAAAGGCGGGCCGACTCCAAAAATTGGTTCAGGCTCATAGCCTGAATCTTCGCCCTATCGGCTAGAAGGAGTGCGACGCGGAAGTGCTGCCGCGCCGTCTCAATATTCTCGAGGGTTGAGTCGCCCTCGGACACCGTCCACTCTACAACATAGGACCGTTTTTCTTGTTGGCTCTCGCTTTCTGGCGGGTCGGGGAGGCTGGGGCCTCGTTGCCCCCGGGGAAGGCGGCCTCGTCGCCCTCGGGGGAAGGCGGCCTCGTCGCCCTCGGGGAAGGCGGCCTCGCAGCCCCTTGGCTGCTGCCCGGCTCGGATGCCGAGCCCTCGGGTCGGACGGAAGGCCGACCATGGATCTGTGAGAGCGGCGCCGGGCACGCGAGCGCCATGGTCGCCCCCCCGAGCTTCCGGGCTCCGAGCTCGGACCACCCCTACTGGCAGCTTCAGAGGGGCCGACTTGGGGAGCGGAGACCTTTGCCGCTTTCTTCTTTGGCTCGAGCGGCTCTCCTCCGAGCTCTGCAGCCCTCTTTCGGAACCGGGCATACAGAACTTCGTTCTTCGTTACCATTTTCGCGATGTCTGTAAGGATGAGCAAGATACGAAATGCAAAAAAAAAAAAGAAGAGAAGAGAGGGAGGGCTTCCTGCTGTTACCCTTATCCTTAGGACGTGCCGAGCTCAGGCCTACATTCACCAAAGCGTCCTCGCTTATGAGGCCGCTTAGGAGGATACCGTCCCCGAGGCTGCGAACGGCGTCAAGGACCCCCTGCTCGCGCGCAGAAAGCTTAGGGATTTTGTTGACAGCCCTGAGTCGGCTCGGCCTCCACCTAGGGTCAAACCCCCACGTTTGCTCGGAACCCAAAAAGAAAAATTTCTTCTTCCAATCATGAATGGACGACGAGGCGCCTGGAAGAGTGGCCGACCCGCCGAATGGCGACATAGAGCCACTCTCCATCTCCCGGATTCGACTTCAACATAAAAAGTCGTCGGAAAACATTCACGGAGGTCGGAATCCCGTACGCCAAGCATAGCGACAGGAATCCGACGATCGTCCTCCATGCGTTCGGAGTGAGTTGCGCCGGGACCAGCTGGTACTCCGTGAGCAACTCGTTCACGAACCCATGGAAGGAAAACCGTAGACCGGCCCAGAGTGCCTCTAGGTACACTCCGATCCGGCCTACTGGGGGGTTCGTTACTCGATCCCCCAAGCCAGCGGGTTCCAATCGGAACCCTCGCCGAGGAAAGAACCACTCCTCGACCATCTCAACTTCAGCCTCGCTCATGATGGACCCGACTTCATTCATACCAGAACCCATTGGAAAAGAGAGAAGGAAGAAAGTGGGGGACTCCGAATGAACGGAAAAGACCTGTGGGAGGTTCGCCGGAGATCGGTTACTTCAGCTTGAGAAGAAAATGGAAAGAAGATGGAGGCAGTAGGAAGAAGACGAAGGATATATATATATACCCTACCGACGGCCCAGATCAGCGAAATGGAGCGCTGCTCCCCGCTCGGATCACGACACACGTCAACCCTAAGAGTTAAGGGCGCCGCATTTAATCCAAACTGACACTTCGAATACGGGAGCGTCGCGTCGGATCGTGTGGTCTCATCATGAGCCCACGACGCGAGGATGCTTCGAAAAACGAAAAGGGGGGGATGATAAAACGTCTCTGCAGAAAGAAGCGCTGCCCATTAAAAGCATCTCGAAACGCGCAAAAATTCAAAATCCCCTAAACCACATTAATACTACTTTCCGTGCTCGAACTTCCGAACAGTTCGAGCTCGAAAGTCGGGGGGTAGTGTTGGTGGAAAAAAGTGTCGCCATGCTTTGGTGAACAGACCCCTCCGAGCAGTGGCCAGCCGGGCGGACCCCTCCGAGCAGGGGCCAGCCGAATAGACCCCTCCGAGCAGGGGCCAGCGAGCGGACCCCTTCGAGCAGGGGCTAGCCGAGCGAACCCTCCGAGCAGGGGCCGACCGGGCAGACCCCCCGAGCAGGGGCTCACTGAGCAGACTTCCTCCGGCTTGGGGACACATTTCACCAACCTGAGGACGCCTAAGTTGCACACTAAGGTTACGTCCACACCGCAGCACGGCCGTGCAGACAATTAATGTGTAAGGGTCGTGCAGACACCCGGTTCACTCAACAGTCAAAGCGCATGGCCCTTGCAGGCTCCTGGGCTTACTCAAACAATTAAAGCGTATGGTTTCCGTCGCCTACGGACATTGAGTCTCTCATGGCAAATCCGCATACCTACAAATGATGGCGACTCCGCGACGATAGGCTCCGGCCTAATCTCCTACCATGATAGTATTGACTTACATGAACAAGCATTGATGACCAATTGTACGACAACCAATTTGCTCTGTCACATCACAGGTAGCCTGATCCTCCCTATAAAAGGGGAATTCCTCCACTTAAGGCGGGGGTTCTCTTTTCCGCCTCACTCTTTCTTTTCTCATACAGACCCTTGACTGACTTAGCCTCACTCTTCTTGCAGGTCTCCAGGAGAACGCCGCCCACCGACGCGCCGCTAGCCAGGCAGCGGAGCTCCTCTTCTCCAGCCAACGGCCGCCCCCGAGTCCAATTTCCAGCAACACTATGCAAAACGGTTTTCTCCCAGTAAGGTTTTGTTTTGTTCTTCTAGTACCAAGTGTAGTAGTACCTGAACGATGGGTGGATGATTCCGTGAAGTCATCCCCGAGCTCCATTCAGAAAATCCTTTATTTGTTCTGAGTTCTTCAGGGATCTTGCCTAGCCTTACCACCGAATCGATGCGATCTGCCATCTCCTCATATAGATTCTGCGAAATCAGAAATTATGATGACAAATTAAATAGAGATAAGTTGTTGCCTTGTTTTATACTAATTTACTACAAGCGATCTTTTTACTGAACAAAGCTTTTTTAAACAGTGAATCAGAAATTAAGGTTAAGCATGGGCCGGCTAACAGGCTAATATTTATAAAATTGAGTCATGCCACTTGTTTCATACTATTACCTTCATGGAAGACATTTGGCGGGGATGGATGCATCGCGGGGTTCGCATAATTTGGAAAAATAGGTGGTTGGCGACCGTGGCTCCACATTATATTTCTTGCAAAATGGAAGCCAATGCTTTGCAAAGCGAGATGTTTCCCAAAGGGCATAGAAGGTCAAAATAGACCCAGCGTCATCAGAGAGGTAGACATTTAGCTTCTCGGAAGGGTAATTGTAAGCCATGACTGATAGAACAGTGGAGATGACTAGGATGGGTGGCTCCGCAATAGGGTCCGCAGTGCACACGAATATGTCAACATTTGGCAACTCAGTTTTATCTCTATTTCAAATGATAAAAGTAAGAAAATTATGCATCAATACAACCTGCCATACATATCAATGCACAATTTATGTCGATGATGATTTCTTTTTGGAATGCATGGATGATGTGGTGTGGAGAAATGACATAACATAGAATATTTTTTTCTATAAAAATAAGAATGCGATAAAATCCGGCCAAAATCAAGTAAGGGCTACATCCAAATGTAGATCCTTAGTTTCAATGCCATATAATTTTACTAGCTAGGTTAGCTAGCTCCATTGTGAAGGGCATGAAATTTCATTCCCATTATAGGATCTTATTTTGTATTTCTATATGAGATTTTTTTTTTTTTTTGAATCGAAGGATAAAATATTTTTTGTTCTGTTCAGGTAAGGTTTTGGGATGAAATAATTTTGGCCAAAGACCATTCCTTTTTACACCATGCTATAGCGTATTTTTTAAAATTTCTAAACCAAATATAGTGCTCCAACATTTGTGGGTGTGTTATACTTAAGATTCAAACATAGCTAAGAAATAAAGAAATAATATCAGATTTGAGTTTCAAACATCTCTTATTTGAAATGTTTTGGTAAGATAGGTTTTAACCTAGTTGGTCTCCTCTCCTTATTTGACAAATGAAAGGTATAGAGTTCAATCTTGGAACTTAGGTAGGGGTATTCGCACTCTACGGGTAATATGTAAAAATAATTAAGCTGGCAAAATTATTAATTTTTGTCGCAATGCTCTGGATATAATTGTGCTTTCATCATAATATTGGCCAGACTTTCTCTTATCCTACTTTTAAAAGAAATGAAAAGATTTTGGTTATGCAAAGTTAGACTCCGAAGTATAAACAAAGGGAAAACTACAAGGATAGGTTAAGTCTTATCAATTCTTGTCCTCACCTTCACTTTGATCGGACTTGTTAGGAGAGAATTTCTTGGTTAGAAAATTTATGTTATAAACAAAGATAAAATAAAATAAAGACAAATTTAGGTTAGTATAATAGTATTAGTAGACCATAATCCAACCAGAGCAGATCTTAAATTTTATTTTAATCTGAATATGCAATAACAATACAATGCCTAACTCACTGAACTTCCATGATACTTGATCCAACCCTTTAATAAATATAACTTTAGTAGGATGTCACACTCTTTTGCTTCCTCCTCTCTATAAAAAAATAAAATATTATGATCCTTTATCAAAAAATAAAAGTAAAATGAGTTTTACGCTAAGATTGAATTAGGACTAACCTCATATTTAAAAAATAATTTCAATAAAAAATTTATGGTAAGAAAAAGTTCTTCGCAACTTGAATGCCGCATAACCAAAAAAAGAAAACAAAACAAGAAGAAAAAGAAAAATTGATGTCATTCAAAAATGTCATCACAATACACGGAGTGGTTCGCATATTTGGTAACAAGAAAAAAATTCTTGGGGCACGTGGCCTGAAGCATCCTATTGATGCTAGATTCAATAAGAATAAGAAGCCCAGAACAATAAAAAATTGTAATTTGGCTGGTAGTTCAACTAGTTTGCATCCCTGAATAATTGTAATTTGGCTGGTTCACGTCACAACATTGAGAACTCGTCACTGAAATTGATATCTAATGAAAAACTTAAAAAGAAATTACGTATCAACGAATTCTTATTTCACAGAAACTATATATGCCATCAAATCAGGTCGCATGAAACTTTGGAAACTGAAGCAGCATCCCTTAGAAAACCAATCCATGGCCGTATAGCTTTGAATGCTCCATTTTTTTTGCTTATCAAAAAAAAAGAAAAGAAAAAAGGAGTGACGGTTTAAATGTTTGTAAACGATTCCCTCCGACATAAACTCTTTACCAGCAAAGATTACTTCAGTGAGAACGCTAAATTATATGTGGGTAAAAGACTAATTAAATGTAGACCGTGCATGATATGTGGTCATGTTCTTCCCTTTTTCTTAAAAAAAAAAGGCGAATGAGAATTTTACCGCTGAGAGAGCTTCTCGGTGTGAGTGAAACGGTAGATGGGGTTCCAGCGCACCGACTGAGTGATGATCCAGTAGAAGCCGAACCAAATCTCGGCAGCAAATATCCCCATCCATGCCCATCTCCCTGGTTCTCCCCATCCCGGGGCATGAGTCGCTCTATAGAACCAAATCGAACAAATGCCGGCGAACATCGAGCATGCGAACAACTTGTAAGCAAGCCTACCCTTGGCTTGCTTTGTTTCAAAGAGAGCTTCATAACTCTCTCCCATCGAGATCCCTCTCTCTCACTGTCTCTCACTGTCTCTCTCTCTCTCTCGCGTTTGTGGCCAATGGCCATGAGATAAGTTGGTTATACATAGAGCGTGGTATAAGAGACCAAATTTAATATGGCCACTGGTCAGATTAATAAATACTTATTTCAACATGGATACTAAATAAATAATTTCCTTCACGAGAGTGCGGATAAAAATTCTGTGGTAAGGCAATCAGAGGAAATCGTTTGGTGATAAGCTGTTAGCCCGCCACGTACCCCTTCTTGTGGATCCGAAAGTACTCATATAATAAATCAAAAATCATCCAACCCATGGAAAAGTAAAAATAAATGAAAATCAAGAAAAAGACAAACTAAACCATATAGGGGCATTTGGCATTGGGTGATTGTCTCAGGATCAAGAGTGATATGGGTGGAGGTAATGAGATACCGCATTTGGTTGTACCACGGTGATCCTACGTGGCAGTGATTTTAAATTACCTCCACTCCTCAAATCACTGTCCAATTTGGTGATGGAATACCTGTTCTTGAGGTTAGAAATCCAAGATCACCCTATGGCAGTGATCCTGGGTTGAAAAAGGCAAAAATACCCCTCAATTTAGCAGAAAAAATTGATATATCAATATACCATCAATATATTATGTCAATGTTATATATATATAGTATTATGTTGATATTATATATTATATTAATGATATATATATTATATTATAATATATTACTAATCATATTATTATCCTATTATTATTGAAGGATAAATTTAAATTATAGTAGAAATATATTATTATATTTTATATTTATATAATGAAAATATTTAATATATTACTCCTATTTATCTTATTTTCCTAATCAAAAAAATTATTAGTATTAAAAAATCTTTTATAAGTATAAATAAAAATATTAATTCTATAATAAAAAATAACATATTTTTATAAGATTAATAATTTATAGGAGTAATAAATATATTTTTATAGAATATATTAATAATTAATATATTTATAAATATATTAATAATTAATATATTGATAAATATATTAATATTTTATTATAATTTATTTTATATGATTAATAAATATATGATAAGGGCTACTAAAAGTAGAATATATGACAAAATTACCTAGTGCCCATGTGGGGGCCACATGAGGGAGGAACACGGGGCTCCTCTGCCAGATATTGTTCGGTTCCGGGGCTTCACGCAAGCGTCCTTCATCCCTCCCCAGTTATTTTCTACCCAAAACATGTCTGCAGGATTTAGAGACACTGCCTCGTATGCTCAGGCTCTGGAATGAGTCTTTCCAATGTGGAACTATTGGGCCTCACAACCTATTTGCAACCTTAGCTGCATCGGAGAAGAGAGAAAAGTTGACATGAAGGAGACAAAATGGAAGGAAGGAAACTAATAGACTAGTCCTCCATGTTTATCTGTTATGTAGATTTCTAAAAGAGAAAAAAAGGGGGTGGGGAAGAAACTTTTTTCCAAATAGAATGCTATGGTGCTTTCCCAAAGCTCGTTATTCAATCAACTTGAAACAGATTGGTTGACATTCAGGTGTTGTCTTTCGGGAATGTTATTGTAGAGGCCCAAGTTTGAGTTGGGCCGGCCTCTGAACAAGGGCGGCCCAACACGTGAAAAGGGGGAGGGAGCCTTCCGGTTGACACGCCCTCCCTCCCCTGTTTCGAAAATATCTCCCCTCCTCCCGAATCCATCAGAAAGGAGGATCTTAGGGTGATAAAAACCCTAGCAATCGGGTCGAGATCTCCTCCTCTCCCTAGGGCATCAACCGAAGAGGCTCCCCCCCCAACAAAAAAAAAGAAGAAGAAAGAAAAGAAGAGGGGAGATTGGGGTTCTAAGCTTGCCGCGGAAGGGATCGGACCAATCGCCGTCGATCCGGTTGGGAGGATCTCGCCGGAGGCAAGGTGAGTTGTTCCTTCTTCTTCTTCGGTCTCCAAGCCTCTTGAACACGGCCGGCGAGCCATTGGATTTGGAGATAAGGAGCCCGGTTGCCTTGTTCTCCTTCTGTTCGACCGCCATCGTCGGGGGTGGCGCGTGGCCGGCCGTCGCCGGGCGTGGCGCGTGGCCGACACCACGATGGGGGCCGTCGACCGCTGGGGTCGCCGGCCACAGGTGGCCACTGCCACCGAGCATGCCCACGAGGAGAATAGAAAGGAGAGGGAGAGAGAGAGAGGGGAGCCACTCGTCTTTACTTTCCTCTTCTCTCTCTAGTTTATCTCTAGATGGGGCTCTCTCTCCCTCTAAACTTAGATCCGGGGAGTTCATTGTTTAGAGGGCTCTACATAGTCTTGGAAATGCTAGATTTTAGAGGACCCTTTAGAGGATTAAACCGGGGTCCTGGATTATCATATGTCTTGAGTAAATTTTAATGATGATTTGATTCTGTAGGAGAATAATCTATTGGACGGGAGGAACGCTGAGCGGAGTCCTGCACGTTCCGGTTTATAGATCGCCGTGAGAGTGGGTGATTAGTTGTTTGAGTTTTCAATAAAGGGTAAAAATCCTCGTGCGCCAATCCTACATGATATAAATATTTTTGCACTATATATGTTTGATATGCTATGATCTAGACAAAGCAGAATAGTTTTATATTAAATTATATTTTGATCGTGTTAGCTTGTGATTGGTATTATGATGGATGCATGTATGTGTATAACCTATACCTGCATAATTAGATTTATGGATGTGGTGGTATGGACTAACCATGTTATAGTGATTGTCCTGTCACGGGCCGGAAACGTGACCATGGTTAGTCTAGGTCGGAAATCAAGTGGAAAAAGGGATTGATGTGTGTTTGCGAATTGATTAAATGAACAAGAACTTTGGGCTTATCTCGTTATTATTGATTGCCCCATCACAGGCTGGAAATGTGATATTATTGATTGCCCCATCACATGCTGGAAATATGATACTATCGATTGCCCCATCACAGGCTGAAAATGTGATACTATCGATTGCCCCGTCACAGGCTGGAAATGTGATACTATCGATTGCCTCGTCATGGGCTGGAAACGTGACCGGGATGTAGCCCAAAGTCGGAAAGATAATTGATCCGGATCATGAAGCTAACATAGAATGTAAAGAAAAAGCATTAAAAAGAGTCATAATGATTTATAAGCTATTATATACTATATCATTCCTATGTGGCTGGACTTTCATTAATGTTTGATGTATAATTATGGACTTCCATTGATGATTGATGTACATAATTATATTGATTATTTGAGACTTTTGGAAACTGTTTATGATTTCATGAAATGTGCATCGATTTGTCGTGGTTTTCAAATTCATATTATTATTGTATTGGTATGGATGTGTAGGGATTCTTACTGGGCTGTAAAGCTCACCCCCTCTTCTTCTTTTTCTTTATCAGAGTTGCATGATGTATAGATTTGGATGGGATGGGCGCAGAGTGCAAATATCAGAGTCATTGGCTAGTAGCTTGTTTATCCTTCTTTGATGTCGATGAACATTTGAAAGCTTTTGTAAATGAACTAAATTGATTATCTGGACATGTCGGATTTGTCTATTTGAATTAACTAAATTAATTGTGGATTTGTTGGATTTTTGTTAATCATAGGCCTTGCATGATCTTTAGGGCACTGCTCTAGGGCTCATGCGGCCGGTCACGTACCAGACTCGGGTGCTGGGTTCGGGGCGTGACAGAGTGGTATCAGTGTTTAAGGTTAAGGTATCCTAAGGTTTAGGTTCTGGTGAGTATGAGTAGGAAATTATGATAGAAAAACTATCAGAGCCTTAGTTTATAATTACTTGAGATTGTAACAGGAATGATATTATTGTTGCCCAGTAGATACAACCCAAGAGGGGGGGGGGGGGTGAATTGGGTCTTTTAAAACTTTTAAGCTACTTCTAGCACTTTTTGATTAATTATGCTAAGTTGTATATATGCGCAGTGAAAGTTAAACTTAGCGACAGTTTGATGTATAGAATGTGACTTGATTGAGTATGCTTGCAACTAAAGAATTCGCGGATAATAGTTAAGCAAGCAATTTATCTAAGTGAGTAAGTGTGTGAGTTAGATAATGACAAAAAGCATTACAAACACAGCAAACATATAGTGGTTCGGTGCACCCCAGCACCTACATCCACTCCCCAAGACTTCTTGGGAATTTCACTATAATCCTACAGATTACAGTCGGTTGTTTTACAAGCTCACAACCCAACTTGTTGTTTTACGAGGTCACAACGAACTCGGTCGGTTTTCCCAGGCTCACCGACTAGAACCACTCCGATTGTTTTTCCGGGCTCACAATCAAACCCTTACACGTTGGTTTTACCCTCGGCTCACCAACAAACCTAAACCCCGTTGGTTTTCCCTTTGGCTCACCAACAAACCTTAATCCCGTTGGTTTTCCCTTTGGCTCACCAACAAACCTTACACCGTTGGTTTTCCCTTTGGCTCACCAACAAACCTTTAACCCCTTGATTCAATCCCTTGATTGAATCAAGTTACAAGATATTAAAACAAAGAATAAAAACAAATCAAAGCTTCTTAAACAAGCAGATATGACAATATAAACAAATAGAGTAAAGAGAAGCCCTCAAACGAGTTTTGAAGATGGAGGAGCTCGGCTTCTTCTTTACTTGATCCTCCTCTGATTTGGCATGAAGTAGAGGATCTCCGAGGCAGCACACGGATGGAGAGGAAGCTTTCGGATTTACTTGGATGCTCTTCTTCTCTCTATTTCGTTTTGGATGGCCCTTTTGTGCTTATGGGAGATTTTCTTTGAGATCTCTTTGAGATCTCTTTCCTAGATGATCTCTCTCACTTCCATGATTTCTCCCCTAGCTCTCTTCTTGTTTTTATAGCTTTAGATGGCGTGGAAACAAGAATATAGCCGTTAGAGACAAAAATAGAGCCGTTGGACACAGTCTGCACTTCCTGACAATATTACCGTTGGGATCGGAGTCGACTCGCGCGATCAGGAGTCGACTCGCCTGTTGCAGGAGTCGGCTCGTGCTTTACTGGAGTCGACTCGGCAACTGTTCCCAGTTTGAATTAAAGTTGCCGTCTTGACTGGGAGTCGACTCGTCTTGACCCGGAGTCGACTCGCCAACTTCTGGCGCTGACCTGGCAATTTTGGAGTCGGCTCATCCTCTGTAGTCCGTGGATCCAAATTTGAATTTTGTCCACTCGAGTCGACTCGACTGTCCTGGGAGTCGACTCGAATCTCAGAGCCCGAACTCCCGATTCTCTGTCTTTTGGCTCATCCAGTCTTGGAGTCGACTCGAACTTCCTTGGAGTCGACTCGGCTCTCAGTTTGCGAAACACAGCCTTCTGCCATCTTGGTGTAGCGCTGCCTTGGAGTCGACTCGAGCTGTCTGGGAGTCGACTCGAATCTCAGAGGCAGTAACTTGGTTTTCTGTCTGTTGATGGTCGCGGAGTCTCGGAGTCGACTCGTGCAATGCGGGAGTCGACTCGAATCTCAGAGTCCCAAAAATGCTCTCTGACTTTTTCCTTGTGTTCCGCTGAGAGTCGACTCTTGCTTTCTTTGGAGTCGACCTACCAACCATCGGAGTCGACTCGCGTTCCACTGGAGTCGACTCGAATCTCAGACCCGAAAACTGCTCTCTGACTTTTCTGCCTGTGACTCCTAGGAGTCGACTCATACTTCTCCGGAGTCGACTCATACTTCTCCGGAGTCGACTCGAATTCCACTGGAGTCGACTCGAAGACTGTTCTTTTGAATTTTTCTTTTGATTTTACTCCTCCAATTTGAATCCTTTGAACTTTAAACTTGGGCCAATAAATTGTAGCTTTCTTCCAACTTGAGAGCTTTGGAGGCCTTCTTGTGTTCTTCCAACTTGCTATGTTCCTTGCAAAATAAATATCTTTCTCCTTGCAACATAAACATTAGTATCTATACTTCAAGGTTTTGTGATCATCAAAATCAATCTATGAATCAATCTTTGGGTCATCAATCTCCCCCTTTTTGATGATGACAAAACTTGGAGTATATGCAATATAAAAGATATTGATTTCTAGAAGTAATACATAGCTAAGTTGCATGAAGTGGAAAACATATATATTTAAAAACATACTTCATGATAATGCTTTAGATTTAATCAGCTTAACACAATCAACATATTTAAATTTTAAGCTGATTTGTATTCAATTCAAAGTAATAAAGCATTCGGAGTATATAGCATATACTTAGATATTTCTCCCCCTTTTTGACAACATCAAAAAGATAGTGAAACATTAAGTACAAAGATCAGAGCAGAACATATCGAGTGTGAATTCAAGAGGTTTTTTAATTTGATACCACAGATAGTTTTCTAATCAAGTGTAGGTGGAATCTTCCTTAGGTTAATTTAAGAAGTACCACAAATGATATTCAAGGAAAAATATGAGTGGAAATCTAACCTCTCTTTACTAAGTATGAAAGCTTGTTCATTTAAGACCTTTTGCCCAATCTATTAAGTATTTTATCAATATGAGAGCAATTTAATTAATTTTCAGAGTAAAAGATCAAAACTTATATATTTGGAAAAACATATCATCATGTTGGATCATTAATTCTTAATGACTTCAAAGTTCTTATATGATAATAAGAGCATTGGGGCACAAATACCAAAATATGAGTTTATGCAATTTTTGATACATCTTTGAGCTCTTTTAAAGACTTTCTTTTATTCCTTTAGAAAATAAGCATAATTTGATACATAAAATAATGAATTGGCACACAATTTAAGTTTTAAAGATCAAGTCAATTAGGACTCATTAGTGAATATCAAAATAGATTTTCTAAAAGATACTCAAGAAAATTTTACACGTTATTCTCTCCCTTTTTCATTAAGTTAGAGGCTCTTTAAGCTCAACTTGCAATTTGGTTCATGATTTATGCATAAGATATACTAACCAAATAACAGGCCTCAGGTGTATCATAAAGATTTTCAGATTAAATTTCAGATGATACATATTGGAGAGTATTAGGATCATTTTTCATTTTGTATTCTTCCTCTCTCCTTTAGTTATAGATATATGCGATTAAGTTCCGTGAGACCTCTCCTTCTGAAATTTTCTTTCTCCCCCTCTATTGATCATTCCATTTAAGAGTTTAGAATTTGAAGATAATGTTCAATAAAATTGTCAATCTCAAAAATATATTTTCTATAAGTTTCAGCTTATTTTCACAAGACTCAAGGTTTGAGATAAGACAACCTTTATAGAACTCATCTCAAGGTAATTAAAGCATGTCTTGCAATATAAGGAGGTTCATCAAAATCAATCCATAAAGTGCAAGGTATGCATCAAATTGAAGTGACTTTAGGATAAGATACTGAATATCTAAAGCTCCCCCTTAAAAGATGCATTCTTCTTTAATCTTTCTTTTCTTTTGTCGAATTTCAGATTTTAATGATAAACGTGAATAGAGCTGAAACTTTATGATATCAAGAATGTAGAGTGATCTAGAAATATTCACAATTTATAGTAATCACTCTTTATAATCTTTTAAGAACAAGTTATGCTTTCTCCTAATCTTAGAGAAAATGTATGAAAATATTAATCAAAAGTAATTCATTTGAAGCTTAGTTTCTTTCAAAAGCATTTACATTTTTTTTCTTTTAGATCATTCACTCTATTGATGAAAGTCTTTAATGATATAGGAGAGAAAAAACATATAGATGATCATGGAAGTATATGTATTTATAGAACTCAATTTCTTAATCACAATTTTTCAGCAATGTATACATGAAACTCAATAAATTTTTAAATATTAAAATAAAGTCATATATTTTAAAAATATTTACTTGCAATCAAGATCATTGAAAGACACATCATTTAGACCAATATTGGTACATTTTAATGATAAGAAAAGATATGTTTCGGATGCGTATCGGAGCAATCAAAATAAATTCTGTTTTTCTTACATTAACATTTTATTTAGTAATCATATGGAGTTTAAGCTTTTATACAACATCAAATTCTGAATTTCATAAAGATTTTCAATAGAGGCCTTTTAAGTCATAATTTGAGATATGTATCTTTCACATTGTGGCTCATCTTAAATTATTATGATTGAAAAATACATATTTCAATACCATTAAAGCACTTTCAGAATCTTTGTGTTTAATTTTGAGTTTCGATACAAAATAAAGGATATTTTAACAAGTATTAGGATATTATGTATCAAAGTTAGGCGAGTAGAAAGATAGATCAAAATCAATTTATTTTTCCTAAATAGAGATATTCTTCTCTTCTCCTTTCTACAATTTTATTTAGCTTTCAGATTTTAACAATGATTGTGAATGACAAATCTGAAATTTCTTTTCAATAAAACTAAACAAAAGATGTTATGTAGCAATTCATGCATTCAATCAAATTGTCCAAGTATGAAACATTACAAAATATTGAGAACCCATAAATCAAGACATCATACTATATGCAAAATATATTAAGTGTTAAGTCATGCATTAAAATAATAATAACAAGCATGTCAAGGATCAAAGTCAATTCTTTTCAAATACACTCCCCCTATTTAAATATCATCTTGCATTGACTTCATCCTTATGGTGTGTTTCCAAGTGACTAATAATTAGACTTGATTCTTCTTATATATTTTCATTTACTTTGTCTTTCATTTTCAACTTTCTTATGCTTTATATTCTATTTGCTCCCTATCCGGTGGAGTTGGGAAGGGGCACGAGGTACTACCACTAGCCTCCCTCTTGTGCCGTCCCTAATATGCCCTACACCGAATAGTTGGGTCAAATAGTGCCGGGTACTACCACTAGCCTCCCCATTGGCACCATCCCTATGATGAGCAATATAGAAGGATTAAAATGTTTGCTTCGAATTCTCCCTGTTTAAGTGTAATTAATTATGGATTTTATCCCTTCCAAATGTGCCAAATATATTATGCTTGTTTTACTTTTCCTTAAGATTGGAGTATTTGCCTTTGCTTAGATTCTACACCTCTTGAATAATATTCATTTTCTTTTCTTTATCTCTCTCTCTTTTTGTTATTCTCAAGTAATTTACATGAAAGAGCAGAATAAAGAATTAATCTTGTGTATCATATATATGTATATCATACAAACAACATTTTTATTATGCTCACGGATTCATAACTTCTCACAAGTTATTTTACATCAAACTTTTAAGCATATACTTGTGTATTTCATGGTTATGATATAGGCAAAGAAATCATTTAGTTTAGGCAAACCATGAAACAATTTCTAAGAGCATAAGTCAATCAATATGTATAGAGCCATGATATCAAAAGTTAATAATTAAAGAATTTAATCATGCCATAATAGGATTTAAGTTATTGACTTTGCTCAATTAATTTGTGAGAAAGGTATCTAAAATTACCTATTCATTATATGTTCTTCAAGCCAAACTAGATTTCTTATGTATGAACTTTTGGCTGAAGAAGATCCTCTCTCTTGTTTGCATGTGAATGTTTAGTGTATCTTACATGAAGATATCCTTCAAGTTGAAATTTCTCATTTTTCTTTCTTGAAGGAAGGTCATTAGTTTTTTTAAGATACAAAGCATTCATCCAACATATATATATATATTTTTTAATTAGATGACTCAATATGAGATATGACAATAGTTGCATGTTGAGTCACTTTACTCAAGAGATTGCCTAAATATAAGCAAGCACATATCACTTGAACTAAAGAGATAAATTCATTAACCAAGATAGTTCAAGGACAAGCATGTGAGGCAATAGACAGATTTATCAAGGTCAAATCAATTTAGTTTAGATTCTATTTGCTTAAGATAATTATCAATAAGATGTGTTAACTAAGTTTTAATCAACTTATCTTAAACGTTTGTTTCTATCAAAATTCAAATTATGACGTATTTGTTATCAATAAAATATGATTAATTAAAGTTAGATTGAAGTCTTGCACAAGGTCACATAATGAGCATACAATCTGGTCTACTAGCTGTATGATAAAATAATTATTCTATCATGCTTCAGTACAGCTTTAAACAATAGATCTACTTTGCTCATCCTTTACAAATTCTACAAGATGGGGTCATAGACATACCTTCTTCATGCCAATCTTCTATCAGAGTTTTCTTGTGGACTAATGTTGGTCAATGAAGATCCCCTTTCTTGTTTGTCTTAATTTGGAGTTTGAGAGAAAATGTTAATTCATTCATTATACATATTTCAAACTCACTTTGCATGAGCTTAGTAAAATCTCCATATAAATTTTCATTAGTAGAACCAAAAATGATGTCATCAATGTATACTTTGAGCAAATAAGATATCACAAATTCTTCTTTTTGAAGCATAGATTTATCACTATTACTTTCTATCAAAAAGGTTGCTTAAGCTTTTATATCATGCTTTTGATGCTTGTTTCAAATCATATAATGCTTTATCATATTTGTAATGAGTGTTTTCAAATATGGTGATTATCTAACATATATAAAGTAAGCACATAGGAGTCCATTCTACACACTCATTTGATATAACGTTTATAAAGCAAACAAATGATAAAGGTGATTTTTACTTCTAATCATGCAAGAATCTTATCAAGATCTATTTCATCTTTTCTTGATTTAATCTTTTAGTAGTCATCATTAAGTGTATATGTAAAAGATTAACCATATAATTTGATTTTAGTATTTTGATAATACATCATTAGTCTCATAAAGAATAAAATGAATTGATACTTCTACAACTAGAATTTTTCATGAATGTTCTATATGCATTGCTTGATGAATGATATCCAAGGATAGAAATATCTTTATTAGATTTGGCATTACTTTTCTAGAGAACATATCAAGCATAACATGTACGACTGAAAAATATGAGAGATACGCAATAGTTCATTTTCTATTTTTCAGAAGATCAAAAGAAGTTTTCATCAAAAATAGATCTAATAGAAGTCATATGTATGACAAGTATTGATGATAGCTTTTAAAAATCATTTAAGTAGATGACAATCACACAACATTGCCTTTTTCAATTCTTCAAAGATTCTATTAATCCTATTTTACTTATAGTGTTCTTGGTGCAGAAACAATTGTATTCACTATTATTTTCTGTGCACAACTTAACACAAAAATTGGTTTTCAAAACTATGCCGTGATTCATAGTTTGCAAACCTTTATCATTTGATCGCTTTTTGTGAGTTTGTGCCAATGCAGAAAATATTTCAATTTGAGTGCCAAGTACAAGGTTAATGTAAGCTTTTGAAAAATTAGTGTTGGAAACAACATCTCTAGATTTAGAAATTATTTTTGGTTTGTTTCCTTAGTTAGCATGCATAGCGAAGCTTTGACCTTTAAGAGGATAATCTAAGTAAGCCTATGGCAAGGTCTTTTGAGATTAAGTGCATACTAGCATGAGTTGATTTTGTATACTAAAGATGGTTTCTTTAATCTTGGTATTCATAGTGCATATATTCAAAAACATACCAAGTACACATTATCATATCTATGATCAATAAATAATAATGCCATGGATAATAACTATCAATCAAGCATATAGAGAATTCATAGAGTTATTAAATTGATTAACCATTTAGCAACTTATCCAATAGCGAGTAAAGTATACTATAAATGAAGAGATTTGATTATATTTCCAAAAGTATTTTCTATATCACAAAATTGATCACTACTAGCAAATCATATCAAATACTAAAGCACAAATAATGATGAGATGCAAGAATTACTGATTTCATTATTATTTTTTTTTTGTTAATAACTTTTTAAGTTTCTTTATGTTCCATAGGTACCTTGGTACACCTATGTGTACATCCTCATTTTCTCATTTTGGGTACCCAAGCTTGCTTGAGTCCTTGAGAGTTAGGACATATGGTTCCTTTTGGAACCCATATCTATTTAATAGTAATAACTTTACCATTTGATTTAATTATACTAGAACGATAGGTAAAGTTGTTATTCCCATCCTTTTCATTTTTGAAATAAGTTATCTTATTTAATGGTTTGCTTGGTAAATTGATAACCTTTTTCTCTAGAGATTTATGGCTAAGTGAAGGAGTCAAGCTAAATTTTGATTTATCAAAATCAGCATGTTGGCTTTCAAACATCATTTTTAATCTTTCTGAACTTACAGTGAATTTGTTAATAAAACATCTTAATTGGTTAATTTCTTTACTTAAGCCCTCCGGTCCGTTCCCGGGTTGGGTTAGGGGAACATTTGATTTTCTTTAATTAAGCTATGATTTTTCTGAATCAATTCTTCTGAAAATGACCTTAAGCTTTCATTTTCAGAATTTAGTTTCTTAAGATTTTTATTCTTTACAGTTAATTTTCTACATTCACTATACAACTCATGAAAAGTATTTAATAATTCATCATAAGAGAATTCTTCTTGAAAATCATTTGAGGTAAGAGTAGATTCAGATTTTACCTTGTCTTCTTGTCCCATAAAGCACAAGTCAGTTACCTCTTGTAGTTTCTTGGAGCTAATATCATCATTGTTGCTCCTAACCTTTATTTTTTGGCTTGACTCTTTCTTGGTCAAGGCTTTCTTCCTTTTTATCTCTTTCTTCCTTTCTTCTTGCTTCCTCTTTTTCTTTGTCTTTAGGAAGCTGATTTGCCTCGGAGTCGACTCGGACCTTATTGGAGTCGACTCGGTTATCTTGAGGGTCGACTCTGAAATACTTGGAGTCGACTCGACTGAGGTGAGAGATTCAACACCTTTTTCTGCAGTCTCATTGTTAGAATGTAATTGAAGCACATGAGAGCTAATCTGAGATTTATCATAAATATTTTCTAAAGTATCCCAGATCTCCTTAGCAGATAAGCATGCAGAAATTTCATTAAACTTTGTTTCTTGAATAGCACAATATAATATGTTCATAGCATCAGCATTCAATTGTGCTAAGTCCTTTTCATTAAAAGTTTGAGAGAGTATGTGAAGATCATTTATTATGATTTTCCATAAGTAATAGTTTTGTGATTGAATAAAGATGCGCATGCGTATTTTCCAATGTGTATAGTTTATGCCATTAAATAGTGGAGGTGTATTAATTGAATGTCCTTCTCCTAGAAAACTATCTATTTGAGTTGTCATGATCTTTGGCTCTTGATCGTGAGATCAATGATTAAACTTAGAGCACCTGCTCTGATACCACTTGTTGCCCAGTAGATACAACCCAAGAGGGGGGGTGAATTGGGTCTTTTAAAACTTTTAAGCTACTTCTAGCACTTTTTGATTAATTATGCTAAGTTGTATATATGCGCAGTGAAAGTTAAACTTAGCGACAGTTTGATGTATAGAATGTGACTTGATTGAGTATGCTTGCAACTAAAGAATTCGCGGATAATAGTTAAGCAAGCAATTTATCTAAGTGAGTAAGTGTGTGAGTTAGATAATGACAAAAAGCATTACAAACACAGCAAACATATAGTGGTTCGGTGCACCCCAGCACCTACATCCACTCCCCAAGACTTCTTGGGAATTTTACTATAATCCTACAGATTACAGTCGGTTGTTTTACAAGCTCACAACCCAACTTGTTGTTTTACGAGGTCACAACGAACTCGGTCGGTTTTCCCAGGCTCACCGACTAGAACCACTCCGATTGTTTTTCCGGGCTCACAATCAAACCCTTACACGTTGGTTTTACCCTCGGCTCACCAACAAACCTAAACCCCGTTGGTTTTCCCTTTGGCTCACCAACAAACCTTAATCCCGTTGGTTTTCCCTTTGGCTCACCAACAAACCTTACACCGTTGGTTTTCCCTTTGGCTCACCAACAAACCTTTAACCCCTTGATTCAATCCCTTGATTGAATCAAGTTACAAGATATTAAAACAAAGAATAAAAACAAATCAAAGCTTCTTAAACAAGCAGATATGACAATATAAATAAATAGAGTAAAGAGAAGCCCTCAAACGAGTTTTGAAGATGGAGGAGCTCGGCTTCTTCTTTACTTGATCCTCCTCTGATTTGGCATGAAGTAGAGGATCTTCGAGGCAGCACACGGATGGAGAGGAAGCTTTCGGATTCACTTGGATGCTCTTCTTCTCTCTATTTCATTTTGGATGGCCCTTTTGTGCTTATGGGAGATTTTCTTTGTAATCTCTTTGAGATCTCTTTCCTAGATGATCTCTCCCACTTCCATGATTTCTCCCCTAGCTCTCTTCTTGTTTTTATAGCTTTAGATGGCGTGGAAACAAGAATATAGCCGTTAGAGACAAAAATAGAGCCGTTGGACACAGTCTGCACTTCCTGACAATATTACCGTTGGGATCGGAGTCGACTCGCGCGATCAGGAGTCGACTCGCCTGTTGCAGGAGTCGGCTCGTGCTTTACTGGAGTCGACTCGGCAACTGTTCCCAGTTTGAATTAAAGTTGCCGTCTTGACTGGGAGTCGACTCGTCTTGACCCGGAGTCGACTCGCCAACTTCTGGCGCTGACCTGGCAATTTTGGAGTCGGCTCATCCTCTGTAGTCCGTGGATCCAAATTTGAATTTTGTCCACTCGAGTCGACTCGACTGTCCTGGGAGTCGACTCGAATCTCAGAGCCCGAACTCCCGATTCTCTGTCTTTTGGCTCATCCAGTCTTGGAGTCGACTCGAACTTCCTTGGAGTCGACTCGGCTCTCAGTTTGCGAAACACAGCCTTCTGCCATCTTGGTGTAGCGCTACCTTGGAGTCGACTCGAGCTGTCTGGGAGTCGACTCGAATCTCAGAGGCAGTAACTTGGTTTTCTGTCTGTTGATGGTCGCGGAGTCTCGGAGTCGACTCGTGCAATGCGGGAGTCGACTCGAATCTCAGAGTCCCAAAAATGCTCTCTGACTTTTTCCTTGTGTTCCGCTGAGAGTCGACTCTTGCTTTCTTTGGAGTCGACCTACCAACCATCGGAGTCGACTCGCGTTCCACTGGAGTCGACTCGAATCTCAGACCCGAAAACTGCTCTCTGACTTTTCTGCCTGTGACTCCTAGGAGTTGACTCATACTTCTCCGGAGTCGACTCATACTTCTCCGGAGTCGACTCGAATTCCACTGGAGTCGACTCGAAGACTGTTCTTTTGAATTTTTCTTTTGATTTTACTCCTCCAATTTGAATCCTTTGAACTTTAAACTTGGGCCAATAAATTGTAGCTTTCTTCCAACTTGAGAGCTTTGGAGGCCTTCTTGTGTTCTTCCAACTTGCTATGTTCCTTGCAAAATAAATATCTTTCTCCTTGCAACATAAACATTAGTATCTATACTTCAAGGTTTTGTGATCATCAAAATCAATCTATGAATCAATCTTTGGGTCATCAATTATAATCTAAGGTTTAAGACCACTAAGGACCGTAGCCTTAGTGGCATTAAAGTTTGACGTTTAAGATCATTGGGGATAGTGACAAAATCAAAATCTGAGCATATGTTTAAGATCACTAGGTATTGTGACAGAAATATATCATAGCTTAAGGTTATGATCACTTAGAACATGACAATTAAATTCAGTGCTTAAGATGTAAGATTATTGGGCATTGTGATAAAATGTATGCATCGGATTTGGTTTTTGATGAGTGTGGAAGGAAAGTATAAATTATCTTTGATCATGATAAGAGAGGTTTGACCTAAGATAAGTGTAGGAAGGTCCACAATGGCATATCAGTTATACCATATTCGAATATTATTTAAATGACCTGAAAGTTTAAACTTGAGATGGGTTTTGATGTGATCGTACTTTTGGTTTTACTGCTAATTATTAGAGTGGGATTTGTACGTAGATCTTCCATAGTATTGGAGTGAGCTAAGAAGATTTCATAATATTAAAAGCAATGTTCTTCGAAGTTGAATACGTATATGAATCTGTATGTGGTATTGGCATGTTTGGATATTACAAATAGATCTATTTCCTATTGATATATTTGATTTTATTTTGAGGCTATTGAGTTGGCATATTGATGGGGAAATTCTAATTATTTGAATTCATATATTTGGATTGGGCTACTAAATTTTTCTTATAATTGTTGGAGACTATTGGATGTGTTAACTTGAACTAAAGTCTAGATTTATGATCTAACCAGAAATCTTTGCCATTGAGTAGAGATTTAGATTTTGAGATGCTTATGTGAGTTATCATATGTAGCATTGATCATGCATATTAAGAATCTTGGTGAAGAAAGATTTGAAGGTTGATAGAGTTAATTTCTAACCATAGTGATATTGGCTCATTGACTTTTAACCCATTGAATTTGAAGTAAATTCTTTTGGAAGGAAGGTCAATCTAAATTATGTAATTGAATTGCTAAGGAATCTAGAGTTAATTAAATCTGGATATTTTGGATTCTAAGTTGTGGAGTTCATGTAGTGACCTTAAACTTGATTAATGGCTTGAGGGTTAGTTATGGTTAGTATACTCTATATAAATTTTAATTAAAGTTTTGAAATTTTGATTTTCTTATTCCTAGTGCAAAATGATATTTCGGTCATGAATCATTTAGAGACTTTAGAGTATTTAATGGATTAAATCAGAGTGCACAGCGGAAGTATGGTGGTTTGAGTTGGTTAAGGACATTAATATTTGATGTAAAAGGTATTATGATGGAACATTTGAGTTAGTTTCTAGTAGAGGAGAATGGTATTGATTCTATGGATGATCTAGAGGTAGCTATGTAACTTTCACCAATGGGTTCTTCTTTTGTTGACAACCTTTGGAAGAAACTTGGGCATCTTAAATTTAGTGTTAACGGTTGATGATTCCTTGGTTGGTCTTAGACTTGGAATGTTTTAACATGAATCTCCTATTTGTTGGGATGATGTGGGTAAGAGAAAATTATTAGGCCAGAGATAGTGCAACAGACCATAGATAAGGTGCAAGTGATCAGAGAACGATTTCATACAGCTCAGAGTCGTCAAAAGAGTTTTGTTGATAATAGAAGGAGAGAATTGAAATTTTAAATTGGGGAATCATGTTTTCTTGAGAGTGTCACCCACTAAAGGAGTGATGAGATTTAGGGTTCGTGGTAAATTGAGCTCTAAATATGTTGGTTCGTTTGAGATAGGTTGGAGATGTGGCATATTGACTGGCTTTACCACCGGCTTTATCCAGTGTGCACAGTATTTTTCATGGGTCAATGTTGAAGAAATACATTTCAGATTCGAGTCATGTGGTAGCATGTGAACCATTATATCTTCAGAAGGATTTGACTTATGAGGAGTTTCCGATATGAATTGTGGACAGAAAAAATCAGATACTACGACATCGAACCATTCCTTTTGTGAAGGTACAATGCAATAATCATACGAAAAGAGAGGCTACTTGGGAGCTCGAAGGAGAGATGAAGGTCAAGAATCCGCAACTATTTGAAACCTCAGGTATGCTAATTTCAAGGACGAAATTTTTTTTTTAAGGGGGAAGAATGTAGAGGCCCAAGTTTGAGTTGGGCCGGCCTCTGAACAAGGGCGGCCCAACACGTGAAAAGGGGGAGGGAGCCTTCTGGTTGACACGCCCTCCCTCCCCTGTTTCGAAAATACCTCCCCTCCTCTCGAATCCACCGGAAAGGAGGATCTTAGGGTGATAAAAATCCTAGCAATCGGGCCGAGATCTCCTCCTCTCCCTAGGGCATCAACCGAGAGGCTTCCACAAAAAAAAAAAAGAAGAAGAAGAAGAAAGAAAAGAAGAGGGGAGATTGGGGTTCTAAGCTTGCCGTGGAAGGGATCAGACCAATCACCGTCGATCCGGTTGGGAGGATCTCGCCGGAGGCAAGGTGAGTCGTTCCTTCTTCTTCTTCGGTCTCTAAGCCTCTTGAACACAGCTGGCGAGCCGTTGGATTTGGAGATAAGGAGCCCGGTTGCCTTGTTCTCCTTCCGTTCGACCGCCATCGTCGGGGGGTGGCACGTGGCCGGCTGTCGCCGGGCGTGGCGCATGGCCGACACCACGATGGGGGCCGTCGACCGCTGGGGTCGCCAGCCACAGGTGGCCACTGCCACCAAGCATGACCACGAGGAGAATAGAAAGGAGAGGGAGAGAGAGAGAGGGAGAGCCACTCGTCTTTACTTTCCTCTTCTCTCTCTCTAGTTTATCTCTAGATGGGGCTCTCCCTCTAAACTTAGATCCGGGGAGTTCATTGTTTTGAGGGCTCTACATAGTCTTGGAAATTATAGATTTTAGAGGACCCTTTGGAGGATTAAACAGGGGTCCTGGATTATCATATGTCTTGAGTAAATTTTAATGATGATTTGACTCTGTAGGGGAACAATCTATTGGACGGAAGGAACACTGAGCGGAGTCCTGCGCGTTCCGGTTTATAGATCGCCGTGAGAGCGGGTGATTAGTTGTCTGAGTTTTCAATAAAGGGTAAGAATTCTTGTACGCCAATCCTACATGATATAAATATTTTTGCACTATATATGTTTGATATGCTATGATCTAGACAAAGCAGACTAGTTTTATATTAAACTATATTTTGATCGTGTTAGCTTGTGATTGGTATTATGATGGATGCATGTATGTGTATAACCTATACCTGCATAATTGGATTTATGGATGTGGTGGTATGGACTAACCATGTTATAGTGATTGCCCTGTCACGGGCCGGAAACGTGACCATGGTTAGTCTAGGTCGGAAATCAAGTGGAAAAAAGGATTGATGTGTGTTTGTGAATTGATTAAATGAACAGGAACTTTGGGCTTATCTCGTTATTATTGATTGCCCCATCACAGGCTGGAAATGTGATACTATCGATTGCCCCATCACAGGCTGAAAATGTGATACTATCGATTGCCCCGTCACAGGCTGGAAATGTGATACTATCGATTGCCCCGTCATGGGCAGGAAACGTGACCGGGATATAGCCCAAAGTCGGAAAGATAATTGATCTGGATCAAGCTAACATAGAATGTAAAGAAAAAGCATTGAAAACAGTCATAATGATTTATAAGCTATTACATACTATATCATTCTTATGTGGCTGGACTTTCATTGATGTTTGATGTATAATTATGGACTTTCATTGATGATTGATGTACATAATTATATTGATTATTTGAGTCTTTTGGAAACTGTTTATGATTTCATGAAATGTGCATCGATTTGTCGTGGTTTTCAAATTCATATTATTATTGTGTTGGTATGGATGTGCAGGAATTCTTACTGGGCTGTAAAGCTCACCCCCTTTTCTTCTTTTTCTTTACCAGAGTTGCAGGATGTATAGATTTGGATGGAATTGGCGCAGAATGCAAATATCAGAGTCATTGGCTAGTAGTTTGTTTATCCTTCTTTGATGTCGATGAACATTTGAAAACTTTTGTAAATGAACTAAATTGATTATCTGGACATGTCGGATTTGTCTATTTGAATTAACTAAATTAATTGTGGATTTGTTGGATTTTTGTTAATCATAGGTCTTGCATGATCTTTAGGGTACTACTCTAGGGCTCATGCGGCCGGTCAAGTACCGGATCCGGGTGCTGGGTTCGGGGCGTGACAGTTATAGTCGTTTTTTTTATTGTCCAGCATTCAGATGAGGTTTTTTGGGAGAATTATAAAATTATTTCTCTTTCGCTTCATCAATTTTTTTTTTTGATTCTATTGATCGTACTCATGCTGTAAGAAGAGAGAGAGAGAGAGAGAGAGAGAGAGAGAGAGAGAGATTGTTTCGACGGAAAACATGAAAAGGTTACGCATGCCTGGGTAATATCATTGAGGATATTGGCAGGAGAGCAGGTCTACTCTGGTTTTCCTTTGTCGCATTTGGTTGGAACGCAATGGAAGAATTTTTCTGGAAGGCGTTCTTCAATTTACTCGGTCCTTCAATAGTTTTTATATTCTTACGAGCAGTGGAAGAATGTGTGCTCCGGTGAAGGACTTGAAGCCCATCGTGCCGTTTGGCGAAGTGTCTCGGACTCGCTACCCAAGGTTCCTGCGCCACTGGGTCTATAGGCTTCCTAGACCGGCAGGCCGTTTTTCTTCCCCTATACTCTCCATGTATAGTCGCGCTGTCCCTTTTTCCTCCCTCACTTGTTCTTGTATAGATTATTTTGATCCAATAAATTAGGGGAAGCTTAACTTCCTCCTTGTTACATTTGAAAAAAATAATAAATTATAAAAGTTTTTATGAGATTAGGAGTAAGTTATCCAATAGTGTAAAGTCCAAGCAAAAAAAACGTTTAATGGAAATATTGATCACAAGGAATGCTTTTATACCTAAAGAAAAGATGACTTGGCCATCTAAAAATCATTGTAATTTATCAGCCAATGCGAGCAGACGAATAATTTGGTTCGAAACAATTAGTTGAAGCTGTGCGAAGCATGGAGAAAACAAGCAAACCCATCTTTTCTTTAATGCTTTCTTTAATGCCTTGAAGCCAATCATAATCTTTAGGCTTGTCTCCACTTCATTGGACTTACTATCATATCATGTCATTGCCGTCGCTCTCAACCCTCTTATGAAATATAACCATCTCCAAAATCTTGTGGAATCTCTAATTGATATAAATAAAGTAGTAGGTAATGCATGAGTTATGGCTGTCGTTGCATACTGACATGGGCCACGTTCAGTGTTTGTAGCAGTTGGACTAGTGAATAAGCTAAGTGCGCCAATAGTTTATTTTCATGAAAGGAGCGTAATCTCTCAGTGCGCCATATTCGTACTCTGTGTTTTGTTGTTTTCTCAACCACTACATTCGTAATAACGGGGCTAAAATTTGTAAAACTATTGCCATTTTGGTGCCAACCATTTGGAAAGGAATCTCAACCACCTCATTTTCATCCCCTCTTGCATCAGGCTTTCTTGATACCACGAAGAATGCAACTTCCCAACTCCTGCCAACAAGTGTAAATTCAGGCCAGTCCAATAACGCCAGACCTTTGTAAGGAAGTAATCATACAACAAAGAAGACAATCCACGAAGAATCAATAGCTGGACTTTGTTGAAGGTCTTTAAGCTACTAAACTTTCATCTTAAATCAGAACATATCAAATATTTGTGAACCGACACAACAAACAGCGAAAGGAACAAGGAACGGGAGGGGGAGTGTAGCATAAACCATGCGAAGAATAGAGTATTACCAGCACCGAGGTGGTAGCATGGTGGGAACGGAGTTTTGATTCCGCCAGAGTGGCCCAGATTCGAAATGCGCGGGCGTCGATTAAATGCGAGGACCGGATGCCTCCCGTCTGATTTGCCCAATGGAATCGTTATCTGGTCTGCCGTTACTTAAGTGGTGCTCGTGTGACCTACTCACACGGGAATAAAGTCAGTAAAGAGGGAGCCTAGTGGGGGTTGCTACGCATGTGAGGTTCTCCTCACCCTCCTCTTCCCTTTTTTTTTTTAGCAAAAAAAAATAAAGCATTACCACACTATAAATCAACTTTTCAACCAAAAAAAATATTTATTTTATATTATCTAAGCTATTCTATTTTTTTAAAAAATAAACATCAATTTTATTTTATCTTATTTTATTTTATTTTTACTTGGAGATCATTACTATTTCTGGCATCAATCAAGGCAAGTGACTCCTCAGGAAGGTCTGGAGATTCAAACTCTAGGATACAGTGAGGACTATCCCATGAGAGTCAGAGATTGAATTTTGTCCATTCTTTTGTGCCAGAGAGATTGATGTGCCAGACACAGAATCAAACACCACGATGCAATAGGACGATCACAGGTAGAAACGCAAGAGGATGGATCTCCGGATATCCCTCATCCGAGCAAAACGGTTTTAACTAAAATTAAATAAAAATAATTTCGATGATAATATTAAAAATTAAAAATTATTTGATTTTAGATTCGATTTCAATTTTGGTGGATTTTTCGTACTCGAAATTAAATTCAAAATCGAAACTGAAGCGAAATCCGAAACTGAAAATACCCAATGATTAATACTCTTATTATATTTTGTAATCAATATGAAGCCAAAATAGAAACTACATGAAATAATGTGAATCATATCTATTCTACTCAATGAAAAATCTGGAGCATATATTACTTTCAAATATATTTATTAGATAAATTGGTATAAATTATATTAGAAAAAATCTGGTATCCATCGCACGAGACCGTTGTATCTATTAGAGATTGACATGCGGGAGAAAGAATTTTCCCCTTTCCTTTCTCGCTTGGACGCTTTGATGCAACTTGTTTGCTTCCGCTGTCCGACTATTCGAGGTAATGTTACAAATTTTTATCCCAAAAAGGTGGAGCGACGAATAATGCGGTTACGAGACAAAGTAAACTAATCAATCTTTCCCGCTTTCGCTTTCTTTAATGCCTTGAAACCAATTATAATCTTTAGGCTCGTCTCCACTTCCTTGGACCTAGTAACAGATCATGACATTACCGTCTCTATCAGCCCTCTTTTGCAATGTGACATCATCCATTTTCCAAATTTTGAAGAATCTCTCTAATAAAAATAGATAAAGGAACAGATAGTGCATAAATTATGGTTGTAGTTGCACACTGAAAGGGCCACCACCTTTGGTCTTTTGTTTACGGCAATTGGAGTAGCCAATAAGCAGGATGGTTTGGAAGATAGGGTTGGAATTAGAGTGATGGCTATTTATAAATTCAATAGGTTCTTCTCATGAAAGCAGACCTCTCAGTTCACCATATCCACACTCTTTCTTATGTTGTGTTCTTAACCATCCCATTCACCATCGTATGACCAATTTCTGTTGGACCCTATTTTTGGTGCCAACCATTGGGAAAGGAATCTCAAACACCTCATTTTCGTTCCCTCTTGCATACGCTTGATTTATTGATTGTACAGCTAGCTAGATTCTTTTATTCTTTTCGCTATATTTAGCATCTTAAGTTCATGTATATATAGAAGCTTTGTAATCGATATACAGAATAGAGGAATATAGAAGTCTCCCCCTCCCATCTTATGTGAGAGGCTCCACCAAGCTTGCCTTAAGCATACAAATATCATGCTTCTTCTTAAGCAAAATTTTAGTCATCATATCCGACCCATTCTCATCGGTATGGATTTTCTCTAGATGCAAAAGCTTTTCTTCCAACACATCCCGAATCCAATGATACCTCACATCAATGTGCTTCGACCTTGAATGAAAGCTGGGATTCTTGCTAAGATGAATGGCACTCTGATTATCACAAAAGAGAGTATACTTGTCTTGTTTCAAGCCCAATTCTTGGAGGAATCTTTTCATCCACAACATTTCCTTACATGCCTCTGTCACCGCAATATATTCGGCCTCTGTAGTGGACAAAGCAACACATTTCTGCAATTTAGACTGCCATGAAACAGCTCCCCCTGCAAAAATCATCATGTATCCCGATGTAGACTTTCGAGTATCAATATCACCAGCCATATCTGCATCTGTGAATCCTTCTAGCATAGTTTTTTCATTTCCAAAGCATAAGCAAGCTTTGGAAGTACCTCTAAGGTATCTAAATATCCATTTAACTGCAGCCCAATGTTTTTTGCCAGGATTCGAGAGAAATCTGCTCACAACACCAACTGCATATGCTATGTCTGGTCTTGTACACACCATGGCATACATCAAACTTCCTACTGCTGAAGCATAGGGTACCTTTTGCATCTCCTCTTTCTCCCTTTCATTTGTAGGACATTGCTTGTTTGTGAGTTTGAAATGATTTGCAAGTGGAGAGGAAATCGGTTTAGCCTTTTCCATATTAAACCGCTCGAGCATCCTTTCAATATACTTTTCTTGTGATAGCCAAAGCTTCTTGATCTTTCTATCACGAGAAATTCTCATGCCAAGCATTTGCTTTACGGGCCCCATATCTTTCATGGCAAACGACTTGCTTAAGTCTTTCTTCAACCTATCAATTTTGTTAGTATCACGGCCAATAATCAACATATCATCTACATAAAGCAATAGAATGATAAAATCACCATCACTAAACCTTTGCACATAGACGCAATGATCGGATTTTGTCCTCTTGTAGTCGTGGCCCATCATGAAAGAATCGAACTTTTTATACCATTGCCTTGGTGCTTGTTTAAGCCCATATAAGCTTTTCTTCAACTTGCAAACAAGATGTTCTTTGCCCTTAGTTTTAAACCCCTCAGGTTGCTCCATATAAATTTCTTCCTCAAGGTCTCCATGCAAGAAGGCTGTCTTCACATCAAGTTGTTCAATCTCAAGGTCCATACTAGCTGCCAAACCCAATATAATCCGAAGAGATGACATTTTCACAACCGGAGCAAAAATTTCATCAAAATCTATACCTTTCTTCTGACCAAAGCCCTTCACAACTAATCTTGCTTTGTACTTAGGTTTTAAGCCGCTCTCATCCTCCTTTAATCTGTATACCCATTTGTTCTTGAGTAGTCTCTTACCCTTAGGAAGCTTTACCAAATCAAAAGTATGATTTTCATATAAGGATTTTATTTCTTCTTGCATAGCTTGAAACCATTTATCCTTGTCCTTATGATTCTGCACTTCTTGGATGCATTCTGGCTCCCCCTCATCTGTAAGAAAAACATACTCTGAAGCAGGATATCTAGATGATGCTCTGTGCTGTCTAGTAGACCTTCTGACCTCTGGTTCTGTCATTTCAGACTGACTTGATAGTTCACCATATTCTGAAGCTTCACTGTGACCATTATCACCTGTAGAACCCTCACTAGCACCTGTATCACTATGCTCACTGTCATCCTGCACATCTCCCCTATCATCATCATGGACCATAGGTGGAGGAACTGGATCAAGATTAATTGGAGAACTGTTCAAATACTTCGGCTTCTCTTGCTTTCCAAAGTCTTCAATAAACTGATCTTCAAAGAAGACAACATCTCTACTCCTGATCACCTTTTTGTCTTTTGGATCCCACAACCTGTATCCAAATTCTTCATGGCCATAACCTAAGAAAATACATTCTTTAGACTTTCCATCAAGCTTAGACCTTTCATCTTTTGGAATGTGAACAAATGTCTTGCATCCAAACACCTTCAAATGACTGTAGGATACATCTTTTCCTGTCCAAACTCTTTCTGGCACATCACCATCCAAAGGAGCCGATGGAGAAAGGTTGATCAAATCCACTGCAGTCCTCATAGCTTCACCCCAAAATGGTTTTGGCAACTTTGCATGAGAGAGCATACATCTGATTCTCTCTACAATTGTTCTATTCATTCTCTCTGCAACTCCATTTTCTTGCGGTGTTTTAGGAACTGTCTTTTGGAGCTTAATGCCATAGTCTTTGCAATATTTTTCAAATGGCCCTCTGTACTCACCTCCATTATCTGCCCTGATGCACTTTAGCTTCTTGCCTGTCTCTCTTTCAACCATGACATGAAAGTGTTTAAATATATCCAAGACTTGATCCTTGGATTTCAAAGCAAAAGCCCATACCTTTCTAGAATGATCATCAATAAAGGTAACAAAATAAAGTGCACCACCAAGAGTTCTACTATCCATCATGCATACATCACTATGTATCAAATCTAGAATGTTAATTTTTCTAGATATAGGTGTTCTATGAAATGCAACTCTATGTTGTTTTCCGGCTAAACAATCAACACAAGTTTTCAAAGACACACCTTTGGTATTTGGTAGCAACTCCTTCTTGGCTAGAATTTGAAGTCCTTTCTCACTCATGTGCCCAAGCCTTTTGTGCCAAAGCTTTGTAGAGAAATCATCATCAATTGTATTCACCTCTCCTTTCTTTAGCTTTGCTTGCATCATGTAGAGAGTATTATTTTTCTTTCCTCTTGCTATCAACAAAGAGCCTTTTGTGAGCTTCCATTTTCCTTCACCAAAATGATTGCTATAACCTTCATCATCAAGCTTGCCGGTGGAGATTAAATTGAGGCGGATATCCGGAACATGTCTAACATCTTTGAGTAGCAACTTGCACCCTGTATTGGTCTCTAAACATACACTCCCCATGCCAACAATTTTGGATAAACCATCATTTCCCATCCTAACACAACCAAAATCACCAGAAGTATAGGATGTGAAGAAACCACCATGTGGAGTGATATGAAAAGAAGCACCAGAATCAATCACCCAGTTACTATCTTCATATGCAAGGTTGACACAACCATCACTAACAACAATGACATCTGCATCAGCTGCAACTGCTGTAACATCCTTTTCCTCTGTCTTTGCTTCACCTTTTTCTGTGTTCTGCTCTCTTTTCAATGCTCTGCACTCTCTTTTCATGTGTCCTAGTTTGCCACAATGATAGCATTTTATGCCTTTCCTTGACTTTGACCTGCCCCTGGATTTATTTCTATTGTAAGGATACTTGCTTTTGCTTCTACCTCTTCTTTCTGTCACAAGAGCCTCAGCTTCAGGAGATATTCCCTGTTCCTTTCTTCTAACCTCTTCATTTAGCATGCTATCCTTTACCATATCCAAAGTGACCTTGCCGTCAGGTGCAGAATTGCTTAGAGACACCACAAGAGTCTCCCAACTGTCTGGCAAAGAACTAAGAAGTAACAAAGCCTGCAACTCCTCATCTAGGACAAGCTTCATAGTAGTCAACTGATTCACCAAGCCTTGGAAGTCATTCAAGTGTTCTGTCACACTTTTCCCATCTTTATACTTCAAGTTGACAAGCCTCCTAATCAAAGAGGCTTTATTCTGTGCAGTCTTTCTCTCATACATGGCCTCTAATTTCTTCCACAAAGAGAAGGCATTGGTTTCTTGAGCAACATGATGAAACACAGTCTGATCAACCTATTGTCTAATTTGTGCAACTGTCTTTCTATTCATTATCTCCCATTCCTTGTCAGTCTTCTCTTTTGGCCTAGCCTCATCTCCATGGATAGGTTCATACAAATCCTTACAATAAAGGATATCCTCCATCCTAGGTTTCCAAATGGCATAGTTGGAAGATGTCAATTTAATCATGCCTCCCATAGATCCTCCATTCGAGTCACACAAGAATTTTATCAAACACCTTGTAGGCACAAAACCTTGCTCTAATACCACTTGTTAGGAAAGACCCCTTCACTAGATGAAAACTTTCCTATCTTTGTGTGAGTAGAATGAGAATACCACAATAATTAATCAATGTAAGAACCACCAAAAAAACAAACCACAAGAAAGAGACAAGAATTTTTAGGTGGAAAACCCTCCAATATGAGGGGAAAAAAACCACCGGACCTAAGTCCACCACAAACCTCCACTATCAACAATAATGGGCTTACAAAGTATCTTCTCTAGGCTAAGCTAGAGGATCACATACATCAAGGATCTCTTCCTTGGATCACAAACAAAGAGTTTATATGAAAAAGAGTTTAGGCTCCAATAATAAAATGAGAACAATCTCACCGAGTGTAGGTTTGCACAAGGTTCTTCTTCCTCTTGAAATGTCTTGAATAAGATCTTCACCTCCTCCTTGAGATGGATTCCACAAGCACTTCTCCCAAGACGGCTACCTTCTTTTGTTTTCTTCTCATCCACCCTCTAATAGAATAATTAACCCTAACCCCTCTTTTCCCTCTTTTTGTTTCCCCTTTTTTTTTCTTTATTTAAATTGTTGGGTCCCACCTCACATAAGGTGGGACTTGGCCAACAAGAAGGAATATCCTTTCATATCCAAAATTCAGCTTTCTTGATCATGACAAAACTGCACAAAGCAATTTAGGTGAGGGTGAATCCTCGCTTTCGTGTATGGTCCACAACATGGCTCAATTTGAGAGCACAAGTAGCTAAGTGGGACGTTACTTGTAAGGTGTGAGGTTACTTGTAAGTTGCAACTGTCATTAGCAAAATAAGCCTTTCACTAATAGGACCGCTTCCATGTTTCTTACCCGATTTCAAGACTAGCTTCAGACTGCCCTTACGGCCTTACCCAACTACACGGGCAATGATGCTTAAGGACTATATCCGATTACGCAGCATACTTGCTTCCATGTTTCTTCACGAAAGTAGTATGTCCTGCTCAGAATTTCCCAAGTGCAGGCGTTCAATGAATATCCCGATCCGATGATAGTATGCTACAAAGCAGTATTTGAGTTATTACTGATTACGAGTATTTATGGGTACAATAATTTCGTCAACTTTGCTATCAAAAATGCAAGTAGAAATCTAAACTTAAGTCCTAAAGGCTGTAACTGTGGTACCCCAAGACACAATTTTTTCACATTCTTAATAGTCCAAATTGCACTTGGGCCAAGGGACTAACTTATACCATTACCCTTAGGACTACAACTACAAAGCGAAGGAAAAATAAAAAAAAACATTCTATAGAAGGGATTATGAAGCCATGAGAAGACTAAAAGTACTTGTTCAGCACTCTAGTGATTTATAACATGGTTAGCAGAGACACCAACATCGCAGAACCAACGGAGAGAAATGTGACAGAGAAGGGTAAGCTGCCTTTATCCTTTCGTATGAAAAGAGCTTCATAAATGGGCAAATGGATGGCCACCACCAGCCCGCAGAGAAGAATTTGAATGAATAATGGCTCAAGGCTCATAATTCCCCCATCTACCACCAGCCTTTGGAGTCCTCCCACCAAGCAGAAAAGATTCAGCATTGCGACTGCTCCTATGATAACAAACATTGAGGACGATGACCCGAATTCCAAGACATCCTTTTCGTATCTTTTAGAGGCATCGCCATCAGACACCTTTGCTGTGATTGCGAACCCCATCTTAGAAATCCGCAGCAACTCTAAGATGGTAGCAGTGGTGCCATAGAGGAAAGAGGTGGTCCTCCTCAATATCCACATCCTTTGTAAGTTCCACCATCCAGCCAATGTGTCACCACATTGCAGTGATTCGACGAGCCCATACACATGCTTCCCAATGGTGACATAGGCAAAGGACAGGAACCATGGGCTCGTGATCTAATTTTGATTTGTGTTAGGATTCGTTCAAACATGCAAGCTTGATAGAAGGGAAAAAGAGAGGCGTATCCGTACCTTTGGGAATAAGGAGATGCCTTTGAGGAGGCAAAGGGAAGGAATCACGAGGTAATAGAGTGTAGGGAGTGAGCTTGGAGCCCACAAGCCATAAACGCAATAAGCCATCTGAAGTCCTAGCTTGATTTTGCCACGACCTACTATGAAGGGGCAGTACTTGGAAAGAAAGATTTGGAAATTCCCCTCGCTCCATCTTTTCCACTGCACCAGCGATTGTGCTAGTGTTGTGGAAGGAACACCTAAAAAGGCTCTTCTTGGAGGACTGATATAGACGGACTTCCAACCCCTACATTGAATTAATAGGCCTGTGATGACATCCTCCACAGGACAGTCATACTTCAGCCCAATCTGCATAAATGGTAGATAGATAAATATATAGACAGAGACAGATGGATAGATAAATAGATGGACAGAGAGAGACCTCCTGTCCCCATTGGGTGGTGTGCTCATAGGTGCAGGTAATAAGAGACTTTGCTCTCTCTTCCAGTATGCAAGCACTTTCTGCCGTTCTTCTGTCAATGCCTCTCTTCCAATCTTCCTTGTAATCCTTGCTATACTTCCTCCCGCAAAGGATCTCTCTTCGGTGGAAGCATCCAGTGCCAGCATACGGAGGCCCTCCCCAATTATCAAAGCCAGGGAACTCCACCTAACGAGACATTAAAAATGATTTTGTTATTAGCTCCTTGTATGATTTGATAACAAAATCGTTAAAATTACTTGATTGGTCTTATACTCCATATTGGATATAGCTGTGATCACAGCTAGTACAAGACTAGAGAAACATAACTGAAACCTCGATAGTGATGAGCCTTTGCTAGTATTAACCTCAGTGAACACATTGAAGGAATTGCCATAGAGATCATTCTTGGTGATATTATGAAAGACCTGGGGATATTGTACAAAGCCAATGCCCTGACCCTTCTCTTCATCTAGGAAGAAGCACAATGCATGTCTGATGGACTCCGAGTTGTTTGAGTACATGTCACAATCCAGGTTGAGGATGATTGGGCTGTTGCTTATCTCTGATGACGCCCTTATCTGTACATCAGGTTGCATTGTTTAAAGATATTTTTTTTATAAATTTAATTTCAAAATCATAATAAAGTTGCATTATTTAAACATCTTTTCATAAATATAATTTCAAAATACTAACAATATTAATGGTACCCAATACTTTCCAGCTGCTCTGAAAGCAAAACCTGAAGATTTCAGGCATGATATAAGTTAAGTCAGCTGGTCGAGTCTCAAACCAGATGAAATGTTCAAGACTTATTTACAGTCGATTCTAGATTTATCATGTTATTTCTTCCAAAATATGATTAATTGTGTTGTTAAATCTACTATAGAAGTCAGTTGTCTAGAAAGGATGCCAATTCCATATTGTGGACTACCTAAAGAGAGGATATTAATCGAACATCTGATTCTGCTACCTGCTTTCATTTAACCCTGCATCTGTAGACTAAGCCCAGGACTACTTACAGGGCTCAACTAACAACAACAGGTCTAAAAGCTCATGCAAATGAGGAAAAAAAAAGGAAAGAAAGGAAAAAAGAAAGCAAGCCTATCTCCCAAAAATTGCGAGAAGAATCTAACATAGTTATATATTACCAATGCGTTCATAGCCCCTGCTTTGAAGTTATGATGATGCTGAGGTCTCTTCTCTCGTGCCATGTACGCCAAAGTTGGTAATGCATTTCCATCGCTGTCTATTGAACATTGGTCTCTCCCATCAATTAAGATCTAGAAAAAGCAACAAAGAAAAACAATATAATTAGCTCCAGTTGGACAACTCTAATCGCACCACATTTGAAGGATGGGCACAACCTCTAAACTATAGCTTAGTTCAGTTCATCCATAACTTATGCTGCACAGATCCACAATACATTTTATGATTTCACCAATTACATTTCCTACAGACATGAACCTAAAGTCTCTTCCTACAGTCCGGCAAAGACTTCAAACAACTAGTTTAATTTTCATCTGAAAACTTTAGAGTTTAGACCTTGAAGTCATGTCCCAATTATCCCACTCTAAAATAATCCAAAATTCTACGCAGTAACAATTTTCTCCCAGTAAGGTTTTGTTTTGTTCTTCTAGTACCAAGTGTAGTAGTACCTGAACGATGGGTGGATGATTCCGTGAAGTCATCCCCGAGCTCCATTCAGAAAATCCTTTATTTGCTTTTAGTTCTTCAGGGATCTTGCCTAGCCTTACCACCGAATCGATGCGATCTGCCATCTCTTCATATAGATTCTGCGAAATTGGAAATTATGATGATAAATTAAATAGAGATAAGTTGTTGCCTTGTTTGATACTAATTCACTACAAGCTTAATGGGATAATGAATCTATTTCTTCGTTTTTTCGCCAAGAAATCAGAATTTTCTTGGAGAATAGAAGGATATATGAAATTCCAAAGCGATTTTTTTACTGAACAAAGCTTTTTTAAACGGCGAATCAAAAATTAAAGTTAAGCATGGGCCGGCTAACAGGCTAATATTTATAAAAATTGACCCATGCCACTTGTTCATACTATTACCTTCATGGAAGACCATTTGGCGGGGATGGATGCATTGCGGGGGTCGCATAATTTGGAAAAATAGGTGGCTGGAGACCGTGGCTCCACATTATATCTCTTGCAAAATGGAAGCCAATGCTTTGCAAAGCGAGATGCTTCCCAAAGGGCATAGAAGGTCAAAATAGACCCAGCGTCATCAGAAAGGTAGACATTTAGCTTCTCGGGAGGATAGTTGTAAGCCATGACTGATAGAACAGTGGAGATGACCAGGATGGGTGGCTCCGTAATAGGGTCCGCAGTGCACACGAATATGTCAACATTTGGCAACTCAGTTTCATCTCTATTTCAAATGATAAAAGTAAGAAAATTATGCATCAATATAACCAGTCATGCATGTCAATGCACAATTTTTGTCGATCATGATTTCTTTTCGGAATGCATGGATGATGTAGTGCAGAGAAATGACATAACATAGAATATTTTTTTCTATAAAAATAAGAGTGTGATAAAACCTGGCCAAAATCAAGTAAGAACTATATCCAAATGTAGATCCCTAGTACCATTGCCATATAATTTTACTAGCTAAGTTAGCTAGCACCGTTATGATATGGCATGAAATTGCATTCTCGTTATAGGATCTTATTTTGTCCTTCTTTTTGAGATTTTTTTTTGAATGGAAGGATAAAATATTTTTTGTCCTATTCAAGTAAGGTTTTGGGATGAAACAATTTTGGCCAAGGACCATTCTTTTTTACACCATGCTATAGCGTATTTTTAAAATTTCTAGGCCAAAATATAGTGCTCCAACATATGTGAGGACAGCGAAACAAATCCTTATACATCCCTTGGTGGCCGTCACATTATTGGAGATGGACAGCTGACCATTATACCACCCAATCCGATTATCTATTGTCTTGTTTAACAACCGTCGATAGAAGCAAAGCTATTAAGAAATTTACGACTCTCTAGAGTGACGCATGGCGTCGAACATGTCACCGCTTAACCCAGCCCCACCCACCCATCTCTCTCTCTCTCTTCCCCTGCATCAATCAAGAGTATGCATCTGCGCCGTCGATGGTTACCATCGGATGGCAATAACCGCTGCGCTCCTCAAGCCAGTCACTCGGCTTGAGGTAGCCTACAATCAACAAGGATGATGAGAAAAACCCGAGGCGAGCACGCTATCATTGGGGCACAGACCTTATCTACTTGGCTATTGCCTGCAGCGGGCAACGAATGCAACGTAAATTATATGTGGGTAAAAGACTAATTAAATGTGGACCGTGCATGATATGTGGGCATGTTCTTTCCTTTCACTTAAAAGAAAAAAAAAGAGAAGCCAAGAAATATGTGGGCATGTCAATTATGAAGGAGAATTTTACCGCTGAGAGAGCTTCTCGGGGTGAGTGAAGCGATAGATGGGGTTCCAGCGCACCGACTGAGTGATTATCCAGTAGAAGCCGAACCAAAGCTCGGCTGCAAATATCCCCATCCATGCCCATCTCCCTTCTCCCCATCCCGGGGCATGAGTCGCTCTATACAACCAAATCGAACAAATGCCCACCAACATCGAGTATGCAAACAACTTGTAAGCAAGCCTACCTTTGGCTTGCTTTGTTTCAAAGAGAGCTTCATAACTCTCCCCCATCTCTCTCCCTCTCTCTCTCTCTCTCACGCGTTTGTGGCCATGAGATAAGTTGGCTATATATAGAGCGTGGTATAAGAGACAAAATTTAATATGGCCACCGGTCAAATTAATAAATACTTATTTCAACATTGGATAATAAATAAATAATTTCCTTCACGAGCGTGCGGATAAAAATTCTCTGGTAAGGCCATCAGAGGAAATCGTTTGGGCATTAGCTGTTAGCCCGCCACGTACCCCTTCTTTTGGATCCGAAAGTACTCATGAAGTAAGGCAAAAATCATCCAACAGCGACAGATGGAAAAGTAAAAATAAATTAATAAATTGGAGAAAGTTTGAATGCTATGGTGCTTCTTTAAGGGTCTCCGACTTGCTGCCCCAGTTTCGTGCGCCACCAGGTCCATAGGCTGCGTGGACCGGCTGCTTTTCTTTTAGGTGCGTTGTCCCTTTTTCCTCCGTCTTTTTTATTATTCTGATCTAATAAATTGGAGAAAGTTTGAATGCTATGGTGGTTCTTTAAGCGTCTCCGACTTGCTGCCCAAGTTTCGTGCGCCACTAGGTCCATAGGCTGCGTGGACTGGCTGGCTGCTTTTCTTTTAGTTGCGTTGTCCCTTTTTCTGCTGCCTTTTTTATTATTTTGATCTAATAAATTGGAGAAAGTTTGGGGTTAGAGCATAGCTCAAACAACTCTGAGGACAGTTGAAGATGAGCTGAGCGGACTAACTAACCGTGATACAAGAGATGGATATTTTTTATGTGGGGCCTGCAAAAAATTTACTGCCGAAGAATTTTCGACGAAAGACCCTCTGATGCCTAAACAGAATCGGAAGGCAACAGTGTGGAAGGAAGAGAATTTTAGTAGAGTATAAACTATTTGAGCAATATTGTGTGAACATCTATGGTCCCTTGGGCTGGCCATTTCGTCGTTACCTGGTCTGACGTGGCGTGCAATGATGGTCAAGTAACGGCCGCCAGAGTAGTCGGTTGTTAGGACTATTAGTCTTTTTTGACACATGTTAATTGTTCTCCTCGGCTGATGGCTCCTTGATTGGGGTCGAGGTCGCTCTCTTCAGTTGGTCGGCTGCTCGGCTGGGGCCGAAGTTGTTTTCCTCGATTTAAGTCCTAGGTTGAGGTAGCAAGTCTGGCCCGAGGTCAATGTGTCCAATATTTTTCTCAACACTTGTCCCTTACTTTCGAGGCCTGACTACCTTCCAATTCGAGCGATGGAAGTCAAATGGCCATTTCGATCGAGGGCGAGACTTTCATTATGGGCAATAAATATGTTGATCTGTCTTCTCGAGACGTCGTCGTATTCGAGTTGTCCCAAGGTGTCATCATCGTCGAGTCTCCCTCAAGGCGTCATTAATGCAGCGATCCGGCAGATCGCCCGTGCCATACTTTGAGCTGACGCGTGGCATGATTTAGCTGAGTAGCCGAATTGACACTTTGATCAGGGTCGTCCGCACCTCTATATAAGGGCGGCACTTTGGAGGTAGGCTGCTGCATCTTGGGGTGCAAATAGGTTAGATCAGACCGGGTCATGAGTGACCCCGATTTAACTTGGATCTTTGTTCGGGTTCTATTGTTGGACCTAGACCCAACCCAAAAATGATTAGGTCGGATTAGGTCGGGTCTGTGGCTAAAATTTTTGACCAAATGGGTTATTTAGGTCGGATCGGGTCTATGTATAATTTTGCCTCAACCTAAAAAATTTGGGTCTGGATTGGATCTAGGTCGGCTTGGGTCGAGCCTAGATCAGGATTGGGTTGGATCCCTGTAGTTGTCATTCTTTGTAATTAGTTTCTTTTGCAATGAGTAAAAACTATCGAAAGCAAGTTATGTAGGACCAGACAAGTGAAAGTGCCTAAACATCAAGAATTGATGCCATTACAATCTAACTTAATAATAATAGGCTCAACCTTATTAGCTACAAGAAATTTTTTTTGTTCGTATATTCAATACTTTTTTAAAAAAAGTAGAAACGAATTGCATCTATGCTTTTCCTTTTTACTCAATGGTTACATCTCCTAAATTTGTTAGAATGCATTTACTACTTTTTTTTTTAAACATACTACTAGAAAAGTATGCATGGGCCAAGATAAGGAATATAGTCTTGATAATACCATAGATAAAGTTCAACAGCCGCAAAGGACTCATTATGAATCCATCTTCTTTCATATGGCAAAATTATACTTTATTTTGCCTTCATTAATTTGAACTTTCTTTTTAGGAGAATAGTGTTTCTATTTAATATAACCAACTTAAGTCTTAATATAAAATTTATGCCATTCGATAGTGCACAAAAGACAGTCTCTTTCATTCCTTTCATCCTTAAACACAAGACAAAATTAGAGAAATAGAGAGTTAGAGATCCTTAAGCATCGGCTCTAAAAATGTACCGAGTTCGAATCGGGTCGGATCGTAGGATACAAAACCCAAAATTGTCCTAAAAATCAAATGGGTATGGTCGGGTCGGGTCAGAATTTAGTAAATCTAGATCCAGCCTAGAAAATGGAACAGGATCAATTTTAGAATCAGACTCGGCCCTACAGGTCATTTAAATCGGGTCGGGTCGGGTCGGGTCGGATCGAGTTAGAATTTAGTAAATTCAAATCCGACCCAAAAAACAGAATCAGAATTTAGTCAATCTGACCCATTTGTAGTCTAAGGCCCTGTTTGGAAGAGCTGTTGGAAGTAGAGCTGTTAGAAGTAGAGCTGTCTGAAGTAGAGCTTTTATAAAAAGTTATTTGCTATTTGATAACTATATTTCTAAAGTGCTATCGCACCTTAACATATGTTTGGTAAACAAACTGAGAAAGTACTTTTAAATGTCAAAATTACCATAAAAGATATTGTATAGTATTATACAACAGAGCATAATAAAACATAACATATATTAATACATAATATACGATATAGTATAATATTATTGTAATGTAAAATAATATTATTATAATATAGTAATATGACATTGTATAGCATAGCATAATAGTAATATAATTATTAGAGTAAATTAATTTTTCATAATATAACATAATATTAAATTATTTAACATAACATATTAATGTATTATGATATAATATAATATATATTATATTTATAGTATAATACAATAATAAATATATAAAATATTATAATTATTAGTATAAATTAATTTTTCATAATATAACATAATATTAAATTATTTAAAATATCATATTAATGTATTATGATATAACGTAATATAATATAATACAATAATAAAGGTATAAAATATTATAATTATTAGTATAAATTAATTTCTCATAATATAACATAATATTAAATTATGATATAATATATTATAATAGTATATTTATAGTATAATACAATAATAAAGGTACAAAATATTATAATTATTAGTATAAATTAATTTCTCATAATATAATATAATATTAAATTATTTAACATAACATATTAATGTATTATGATATAATGTAATATAATATTATATTTCTAGTATAATACAATAATAAATCTATAAAATATTATAATTATTAGTGTAAATTAATTTTTTATCCTTCTAATGACTATTTATCTCTTTAACAGGTTATCTCTTTACTTAATTATTTGCAATGGTGAAAAATTTACTATACCTATCAATATCATAAAGGTCATATTATTTGCCACTCACTCATTATTTTTCTTTTTATTTATTTATTTATACGTTCATTCGTATATATATTTATTTATGTATTTATTTATTTATTTTATTTATTTATTATTTTATTCATTGAAATATATTTATTTATTATCTTATTTATTTATTCATTCATTAATTAATTTACATACATAATTATTTATGCATTTATTTATTTATTTATTCTTTTTTTCTTTTCTTTTCTTCTCTCTTTTTCTTTCTTTTTCTTCTTTTTTTTCCTTTTCTTTTTCTTTTCTTTTTTCTTCTCTTCTTCTCCTTCCTTCCTCTCTCCCCTTCTCCTTTTTTTTCCTCCTGCGCGGCCGGTGGCGCCGGAAGGGGGCTAGGCTGCGGCGACCGCGGGAGGGGGCTAGGCCAGGGCCGGCGGCGCCTGCTGCAGTCTCGGCGGCCGCGGTTGGCCCCTGCGAAGTGTTTTCCTTCCGCAAGGCCGACGACACCGAAAAGGGGCCAAGCTGTGGCGGATGCAGGAGGGGGGCGGGTCGTGGCCGGCGGCGGCCGCAGGAAGCTGGAGGGCGCCCCCTTCTTCTTCCTCTTCTTCGGCACCTCCCCACCGTGGGGACTGTCACGCCCCGGATCCGGACATGATTTTGTTTTTCGCGTCCCACATCTGATTCATGACATGGCCGTACTATTGTAGGTTGCTGCCCACAATAACACGAAGCTCATGATAACAATTTTATTTCATGAAATTAAACCAAATCTGATCAAATTTATCGACTAATCATAAAGAAGCAAATACAGAGCATCTAAATCAAATACTTGAGTTTGCAATATTACAACCCAAACTTATTAACATAGATACTTCTAAGAGTTCCCTGTCACTATGCTTCAACTCCAATTTTTATTTACTCTTTCCCGCTCCTAATCGCCTTAATTATCTGAAATAAATAAAAGAAAACAATAGAAGAGGTATGAGCATGTGGCTCAGTAAGTAACCATGTACTATCTTATTAAATCAAGCATAATTTTTCTCATGCCAATGCATCATTTAAATAATTTAACAGCAAAATAAAGCATTTCATAGATAATTTATTCAAAACAAGTTATAAAGCAAAATATGTTCCAACCATGCAAGTTCATAAACATGATAATGCAAGTCATATAAAAAAATGTTGCTGTTCATCCATACTTTATAAATCTTACTCTCAGACGGATATGCTGCTATGGTAACTATAATTCCGTGAGGGCTCGTATTCGTAGTCGACGAGTTTTATAACTTATTCATATTCGTTACCAACTTTAACCCATTGACAGAGGGCAATATTTGTTGGATGCTAACTCCAGGGAGTCGACTGACCTCTATTTCTAGAGGTGGGCATAGCTATCTAAGAGTTCATAAATTATTCTTCCTTTTCATAAATCATAGTTTCATACATAGGTTTGAAAATGACAAAAGGCATCATAATGTATTAAATTCATGATTATGCCACAAATCTCATTTTCATGCAATTTATCATAACCATAATTCATCGTAATGTATAAAATTCATGATCATACCATAAATCTCATTTTCATGCAATTTATCATAACCATGATTTATACTCAAATGTTCGTGAAGGATGCATTTAGTCAAACTCATGAATCACATGCAATCATATGCTTGATGCTACTTTTAAGAAAATACATCATACCAAATATATTTTTCATTATTTTATTCTTACAATTAAACAGTGATTTTAAATTAATAAGATCAGTGCCAGGGTTACTTACCTTGATTCGCTCACGAATCTCTAGAACCAGATGACAACTTTACTATACCTATCATCTTCATAGAGGACATATTATCATTTTCTATTTTAGTTTATTTATTTATTGTTATTTCATTTCATTTAAATACATCTATTACCTTAATTCTCTATTTATTTAATTATATATATTTATTATTATTATTTATTATTATTATTTTTCTTTTTCTTTCTTTTTTTTCCTTTTTTTTCTTCTCTTCTTTTCTTCTTTTTCTTCTCTTCTCCCAAAGTTTCCCCTCTTCTTTATTCTCGAAGCTTCCCCTCATCCTCCTCCTCTTCTTCTTCTTCTTCTTCTTTCTCTCCTTCCCTCTTTCTTCTCCCATAAGGGGAGATCGGAATCGAGAGGGCTGAACAACAGCAGGCGACGCCCCCTCGGCCGGCTAGAGGCACCCGCGGTTGCGGCCATGGCCGCATTCACGGTCCGCAGCTGCGGCCTTGGCCGAACTCGCGGCCCGTGGTCGGTGTTCCCCGGCCTCCGGCGCCTGCAGCCCGCAGCCGGCGTTCCCCGGCCTCCGGCACCACAGTCGTAGGCCGCGCCTGCGGCTGGCACCCACGGTGTGTCCCCTCCCCTTTTTTTTCTTTCTTTCTTCTTTCTTTCTTTCTTTCTTCTTCTGTTCACCCAGGGAAAGAGGTGAGAATCACCCCCTTTGTCCCACCAGAAGGGAGAAGGGGAACGACTCCAACCCGACTGTAGCCCCCGCCGACGTTTGGCGGTGGTCGCGCCGAAGTCAGACGGTACCTGTGGCCGAGAGCCGGCAATGCTGACGATCACAGATACGCCTTTTTCTCCTCCTCTTCTTTTCTTTTATTTCATTATCATAGGGTAGAAATGACATAGGGTTAAGGTTTACCTTGCTACGAAGAGAAGCTGCGGCTACTCTCTCCGGCGGCATTGATGCGAGCTCCAAACCCTAGCAGCGGAGGAGGGAAAGGGGTTAGAGGCAGAGTAGGGTGGAGAAGGAGAAGTGTTTGGTGGATCTCAGATGCAGGTCAATGAGGGATTTTACAGAGAAATTTCAAACGGCTCTGCTCGTTCACCGCCGCGATTTCAGCGGCAGTTGCGCGGGTTCATCAGCCATTCAAATGGCCGCCGCGGATCCCGCCCCCGTTATGCTTGAGAAGATGCAGCCGAGGATTCCGGCCCCTCCTTCGGCTTGGGCCTCACAGGGACCTGCTTCTTCTTCGGCCCCTCCCCATCCGTTATGGAGACATCGTGGCCGGCGGCGGCCGCAGGAAGGGGAAGACCGACCCTTCTTCCTCTTCTTCGGCACCTCTCCACTGTGGAGGTGTGGGCATGGGGTGCGGCGGCGGAGAAGAGGGAGGGGTGGCGGCAGCGAGGAAGAAGGAAGGGGGGAGAGGAACAGGCGGTGTGATGAGCATTTTGGGAGGAATTATTTTTTTAAGTGGGGGTATTTTGGTCAAAAATAGAGCATTCCGGCAAAACTCAAAACAACGTTTTCCGAAAGCTCTAAAATAGACTTTCAGCCAAAAAACTATTTTCAGCTTTTCGAAAAAGCTGAAACAGCTTTCCAAAAATTTTATCAAATACAATTTTTTTACTTAAAAGTACTTTGGAAGGGTCAGAAAGTGCTTTTTGTCCCTCTAAAAGCTCTCCCATACGAGGCCTTAGCTGCTTTGGAGAAGAGAGAAAAGTTGAAATAGAAGAGACAAAATGGAGGGGAGGAAACTAATAGACTAGTCCCCCATTAAGTAGATTTCTAAACGAGCAAAAAAATAAAATGAAGGGGTGGGGAAGAAATTTTTTTCCAAATAGAATGCTATGGTGCTTTCGCAAAGCTCGTTATCCGTTCAGATTAAAACAGATTGCATGACATGGGTGTGGTCTTTGGGGAATGCTATGGTAGTCTGTTTTGTTGCCCAATATTTAGGTAGGGTCCTTTGGAAGAATCATAACTGTTTTTCTTCCTCTGTCGCATTTGGTTGGAAGGCAATGGAAGATTTTTTCTCAAGGGCGTTCTCCGATTTGCTCACTCCTTCAAAAGATTTTATATTCTTAGGAGCAGTGGAAGCATGCGTGTTCCGGTAAAGGACCTGAAGCCCATTGCGGCATTCGGCGAAGTGTCTCTCGCTTGCTGCCCAAGGTTCCGGTGCCGCTGGGTCCATAGGCTTCATAGACCGGCTGGATGTTGTTCTTTTACTTTTTCTGTACTCTCCATGGATGGTTGTGCTGTCCCTTTTTCCTCCCTCTCTTCTTCTTGTATAGATTATTTTGATCAAATAAATTGGGGGAAACTTTACTTCCTCCTTATTGCATTCGAAAAAAAATAATAAATTATAAAAAAAATTATGAGATTAAGAGTAAATTATATTCTCATTCAATAATCTAAAAAACCTACATTATCCAATAGTGTAAAGTCCAAGCAAGAAACTGTTTAATGAGAATATTGATCACAAGGAATGCTTTTATATCTAAAGAAAAGATGACTTGGTCATCTAAAAATCATTGAAAATTTATCAGCCAATGCAAGCAGAGCAATGAATAATTTTGTTTGAGACAATTAGCTGAAGCTGTGCGAAATATGGAGAAAACAAGCAAATCAATCTTCTCTGCTGTAACTTTCTTTAATGCCTTGAAACCAATTATAATCTTTAGGCTCGTCTCCGCTTCATTGGACCTATTATCATATCATGTCATTACCGTCTCTCTCAGCCCTCTTATTGAATATAACCATCGTCCATTTTCCAAAATCTTGTAGAATATCTAATTGATATAAATAAAGCAGTAGGTAATGCATGAGTTATGGTTGTCGTTGCATACTGACATGGGCCACGTTCGGTGTTTGTAGCAGTTGGACCACTCAATAAGCTGGCTGGTTCTGGAAGATAGGGTCAATATCACGTGGCTGAAATATGAGAGATGGCTATTCCTAAAGCCAATAGGTTATTTTAATGCAAGGACCGTAATCTCTGGGTGCACCATATTCATACTTTTTTCTTTTGTTGTTTTCTCAGCCAGGGCATTCGTAAGGCCAATAGGTTATTTAATGAAATCTTAAGATGAAGCAAGATTTCTGTATCCAAAAGATTTATCCACATAAAAGTTACTGAAAGCAATTTTTTGATAAAATATTATAGTTAAAAGCCCACCAAAACAAGCTTGAATGCACACAGAACAACATCACAGTTTCAATCATTTCCTCCGCAGACCATATGCTACCATCCATCCAAGGACCAAGTTTCAATGTAAAAGCAGTGCCAATGATTACTAAGCAGTACCAAGGTGGTAGCCTAGTGATACCAGATGGGGATTTTAACTTCATGATCCCAAGTTCGAGTTACTGCGGCCACGATTAAAATGTGGCTTCGGCCACTGCTTGGACATGAGATATAGGACCGCTCTTAGACCGCTAGTAGCCAGGATGGTGCCAGGTGTAACGTACTCACACTTGGGACTCGAGCCGGGCTTGTCCCTTCCTCCCCCCTATCCCTTTTCTTTAGCCAAAAAAAAAAAGAATAATTACATACTCCCGTCAGGACATACAAAAATGGTTAGTGATCACAGTTCTGATGCCAATACCATAGAAACCATATAATTATCACTCTCCAATTCTAAAGCATACTTAACACTTCAATTTTTTTCTGAAAGACCACCAGTATTATTTTGTCATGCACAATGACAACAAATGAAACCACAAACGCCTATGAAGGGTATTAACACTTGCTTGCAACACTCCACCCAACCACTTAAGAAGCATATGTAGTGCATAAAATGGCGGGTTTCTGGTAGGAAGTTAAGGCATCTCTGTATGCAGCTGAGCATTGAAGTCATGACAGAAGAAACACGATAGAAAGAAAAGAGCATACATAGCCAAGAATGAAACTCTCAGACCATGCCAAATTTCTCCAACCAAGAAGAGTAAACTAGCATATGAATTCCTTAATCTCAACCAACGAACCTTATCATATCTAGATAAAGTGTTCTACAACCAAATCCTAACATAATGCCAACCCTCTCTGAGCCAGTGCTAAATTCGTATCAGTTGGTCCAAGCTCATTCAACAATGGAGCCAGTGCTGAATTCGTATCTAACCTCTGGTTATAAATTCATGAAACAAGAGAGAAACTAGAACAAAATTACTAAATAATCCGATTATAAAAACAAAAGAAAATCCAAAACATCCAGAATTTAAAGATCGAAGCAAGAGAAGAAGATTCCAAACCTGGCCTTGTCCTTGTCCTTGCCGGCTCCAAACTTCAAACGCCGCGTGAGTGCTCTGCTACGGAGGAGGAGGAAGTTGTCCATGGAGAGGAAGCCAACGGAGAGGGGGAGGAGGGGAAGGAGATGCGGTGGAGGAACGCGATTTGGGGTCGCTCGGAGGAGGAGAATGGCCGAGATCGGTGAAAAGGGCTGAGAAGGGAGGGAGTTGGTCGGCGTGAGCTAGGGATTTAGGGCTTTGGAGGGAGGGGGTCGATCGGATTTTGTTGTGGGAGGAATGAAGTCCGACGACGCTTATAAGCGTCGTCGTATTCCTCCGTTATGCCGATGCTTATAAGCGTCAGTGATTAAATATTCGGACGCTTGTAAGTATCGGTAATGTACCCAAATGCCAACGCTTAAAAAAAGCGTTGGCGGAAGCTTTTTTACCGATGCTTTTGAGAAGCGTCGACGGTTACTCTCCCAAGAAAAAAAACGCCGACGCTTTTGTCTAGCGTCGGCGATATAGAGTCGGCAAAAACATTTTTTGCTGTAGTGTGATTTAGTTTTGCTCGAGTGAACAAAAATGGAAGCTTAACAAAAGGTAGCAGAACTCAGAAAATTATTTTATACCAGCCGATTATTAAGTGCCAAATAGCCAAATCAATCCCAAGAAACAATCTTCAAAACCAAAATGAAGAAAAACCATATCCAACTTTGAGAACATCTTCTTACTTAGGTTCACATGGTTAGCAGCAATCAACAGTGTATTGTATAGACATTTTTAATCAACTCTTCAATGAAAAGTGCTTCATATCCAACTTTACTATGGAAATTGATTGATCATGCACACTCTCTTGTCTGCACTTTATGAAGCAAAGGGCTTATATGGACCATGAGAGCATCTAGAAAGGTGACAACAAAATCGGTCCATCATGTTATGGAGCAACGTACCGAGATTAATGTGATTGATAGATTCATGAAGGCCACTTGTGACATGAAACGAAAGAACAAATGAACCAAGACATGAAAGAGACTAAGGGCAACAGTTTTCTTATAATCATAACCATCCAATTGAAAGAAGCTAATCTTTTCTTCGAATCTCAAATTGAATTATAATTTGATGGTCCAATACATCATGGGCACTTGTATCAATTGCCAAGATGCATGATAAATTGCTTTTGATGTTGTGCTCATTTATACCGGATATTATTCAGTAAAAAAAAAAAAAGTTTTTTGCATGGATACCCTTCTAAATATCGGATGTTGCGTGAATACCCTTTCAAATTGATATTTGCATGTATACCCTCGTAAAATACTTATTTTGCTATTTTACTTTTTTTTATTTTTATTTTTTCATATATACCCATACCATCTAACGCCGTTAAAAAATTAACGGTTTCAAATTAAAATGACTAAAATACCCTTAATGGGTAGATGTGCAAATAGAAATTTTTATAAGGGTATACAAGCAAATAGTAACTTTACAAGAATATTCATATAATTTTCTATATTTAAAAGGGTATATACGCAAAAAAAATCATAGTAGATAGAAAGAATTTAGATACATTAATTAATGTGATAGCCTTTATAATCCTATATTTATTAGGAAATGCATTTGGTTCTATGACCACAAGCCTGTTTCTTTATCATAAATATAACAAAAATATATAATAGAATTTACAAATTGGCTATATTTGATGGACTCTTCATTGTGAATGCTGTGAGTAGGTCTAGATCTCAGCTATTCTATCAGCTGATTGTGTTGAGCTTCTTCTCTAAATTCTAATTTTATGTTGGATAGTGTGTTACTTCTATATATTAGCATACAGTATTCAATTCCAAATACTGTCCTATGTGTCTGTTAGAATAGAATGTGAAGCATTCCATAATCAAGGTATACTAGAGTCAGAGAAACAGATGGTGTGAATTATTATTATTATTATTATTATTATTTTGGTTTAACAGATGTTGCATTGAGCTTGAGTCATCATTGTTTACTTATTTTCAAGATAGATATCTAGCTTACAGCCACTTAGGCACATCTTTTAAATTTTTTGTTGTGCCCTTTTTGATTAAATGTAGAGTTGCATCCTGACAATAAAAAATAAGAGAGATTTTGAAGATTTGAAGGATGGATTCATGACTAATTTTTGGAGAGGATAGATTTAGAAGTAAGAAGAATTTTTGTTTATCATTTCTTGGATTACACAACAGGGAGGAAGGGGGAAGGAGATCGCGAGCGAGCTGCATCGCGTTCTCGGGCCGATCTCGCTCCCCATGGCCCGTGGGATTGCGATCCCGATATGCGGGGTGCAGGCGGGCGAGGGGGAAGCCGGGCGCCGTCGGGTGGTGGTGGTGGTTTGGTCTAAGGATGATAATGTCATTTCAAATTTTAATTTTATTTTTAATTAATATAAATATGTTTTTTAACACCGTTAGAACAACCGTTATATTAGGGGTATTTGTACAATAACATAGTTTTACGAGGGTATACATGCAAATATCAATTTTGAAAGAGTATTCACGCAAAATCTGATATTTAGAAGGGTATCAATGCAAAAAGCCCCCCCAAAAAAGAAGATATTTTCCAATCTTGTATATCAGACATAATTCACACTTCCATGCATCTCCAGCATGATCCGATGAATTTGCATTGAAACAAACCATCAAATGATTGCATGAGCATCCGATCCAATGGCTTTCTGCTCCCAGAAGCATGCTTCAGTGCAGCATTTGTCCATCCATTTCATCAACTTTTCACTGCCGCAGGACGTTGCACTTTGGGCCATAAGGTCTATAAAGCCAGACCAGTAACGCCAGACCTTTGTTGGGAAGAAGTCATCAGCCAGAAACAGAATTGATGCTTCATACAACAAGGAAGAACATCCACCAAGAAACAATAACTGGATTTGTTGAAGGTCGTTAAGCTACTGAACTTTAATCTTAGAGCAAAACATATCAAACATTTGAGAACTAACACAAACACAACAAATAGCGAAAGGAATGTGAGAGGGAATACAGCGTAAACTATACGAACAATAGAACATACAACACTATTTAAAACTTCAATTAACATACTGAACCGTGGTTTGTATTAACATGACAGATGATGAAGCATCTTTCTTTGCCACCATGTTGAATTTTAAGTCTGGCTCTCTGCCATTCAGTTGTCTTGGCCTACCACTCCATGATAGAAAACTATCAAAGCATTGTTGGTTACCACTGCTATGAAAAGATGAGTGCTAGACTTGCTACTTGGAAAAGAAGCTCCTACCATGGGGTGGTAGAGTTACTTTTACCGATGCGGTCCTCACAGCCCTACCATCTTATCTCATGTCCATCTACAAGCTACCAAAATAGGTTGCCAGTAGAATTGACTAGATGAGGAGAGCATTTCTTTGGAAAGGAAAGGAAAGTGTGAATGGATTTAACTACCTTGTGAGCTGGGATACAATCTGTAGACCCAAATTGCAAGGGAGACTTGGCATAAAGAACATTAGAAACATAAACCTAACACTGTTAGCTAAATGGGCATGAAAAGTATTGCCAGGTACAAGAACTACTTGGAGGAACAAGATCAGTAGCTCTTATTATTCTAGAAGAAGGTTTGGCGTGAGGGTCCTTAAAAGCCTCATTAATCTATCCCCTACTTGGAAGAATATCTGCAGGGACCTCTCACCCTTCTGGAATTGCACATCCTTCAGGATGGGAAATGGTGGCCATATCAGATTCGAGAAGGATGCTTGGGTTGGTACCACTTCTCTTGCCCATCTTTTTGATGGTCTATATTCCTGTGCAGTGAAAGAGAATGTGTGAGTTACTTCATAGTGGAGTTGGAGATTGCTTTGGTGAAAAATCTCTCTTCGTAGCCCATTGTCCCAATTTCAAATCTCTTAATGCAGACCAAGTTTGATCTCCTTTCCATAGTCAGACCATCAAGAATTGCTGACACTCCCCGCTGGAAGCTCACACACTATGGCTCTTTCATAGTTGACTCTTACTATAGATTTCTCAACGTCGGTGGACTTGTTTCCCTTATCATAAAGTCATCTGGAAGGCAGCAGTGCCGGAGAAGATAAAGGTATTTCTTTGGCTTGCTTTGACAAACAAATTTTATACAGGTGAGGTCCTTACCAAAAAGAGATGGTCTGTGAGTACATGTTGTCCTCTTTGTGGTTGTAATATTGAATCTATTTTTCCTCTTTTCATTAGATGCCCATTCAACAGGAGTATCCGGACGACTTTGAAATCTTGTCTGAATTTTAGAGGGTGGCCACCTAATCTTCACTCCTTATGGACTGAAGAGGTGGATGGAGGAGAAGAATATTGTAGTATTTTTCACTAAAGAATGAAGAGGACTTTTCTCTATATTAGATTTCTTCAATTCTCTTCATTACAAAATGACTCAAATAACAACCCTTTATAAAGAGGATTTTACAACCCTTCAAGTAACCTCTATACAACATACTAAGAGTCATATTTATGAATGACACTTCGGTTTCATTCATGAAGAGGAATTCAAAGTAACTTTCATAGATAAGATAAAAGGTCTTTTTGGAAACACAAATGTCTTAAATAATATCTCTTGAATCAATGCACAATTAAGTTTATCTATTTCCAACACCCCCCTTTAAACTTAATTGTCTTCCATCCTTCATACCAAGCAAATCTTTGAATTTGTTGAAGAGATCAACTCCAAGTGGTTTAGTAAAAATGTCCGCAACTTGATCATGAGTCTTCACATAAATAAGCTCCACATCTTTGTTCTTCACATACTCCCGGATTGAGTGAAAACGAACATCTATATGTTTGCTTCTTTGATGATAAACTGGATTCTTCCCTAAAGCAATTGCCGACTTGCTATCAATGTAAATTTGTGTAGCTTCATTTTGATCAATATTAATCTCTTTTAGCAAGCTCCTTAGCCATATTGCATGACTAACACATGAAGATGCCGCAACATATTCTGCTTCACAAGTTGAGAGAGTAACAATTGCTTGCTTCTTAGACATCCATGAGAATGCCGTATTACCCATAAAAAATACAAATCCGGAAGTACTTTTTCGGTCATCCAAGTCTCCACCCCAATCACTATCAGAATAGCCTTCAAGTTGAAAATTATTAGAATAAAAATAGAATAAGCCAAGGCTTAGAGTACCTTGAACATAACGTAGGATTCTCTTTGCCGCCTTCCAATGAGATGATTTTGGTTCCTCCATGAACCGACTCACCAAACCAACGCCATATAGTATGTCCGGTCTTGTACATGTCAAGTATCTCAAACACCCTACCAAGCTTTTGTAGAGTGTAGGATCAATCACCTTGCCTTCATCATTCTTGGACAATTTTACACCACAATCCACTGGTGCGTTAATAGGATTGCAATCTTCCATCTTGAACCTTTTAATCACTTCCTTTGCATAGTGCTCTTGGGAAAGAAAAATTCCATCTTCTAATTGATTCACTTCCAAACCAAGAAAATAGGACATAAGTCCCATGTCGGTCATTTCGAACTCCTTTGCCATTGCTTGTTTGAATTCTTTGATCAATTGTATAGAATTGCCGGTGAAGATAAGATCATCAACATATAATGACACAAGTAATTTGTTCCCTTCCTTCTCTTTGATATAGAGAGCTTGTTCATAGGGGCATTGAACAAACCCATTTGCCTTGAAATAAGCATCAATTCTTGAATTCCAAGCTCTAGGTGCTTGCTTCAAACCGTAGAGCGCCCTTTTTAATTTCAACACTTTGTCTTCTTGTCCACTTCTGACATAACTTTTGGGTTGCTCAATGTACACTTCTTCATTCAAATAGCCATTAAGAAAGGCTGATTTGACATCAAGTTGAAAAATCTTCCATTTGTTTTGAGCCGCCAAAGAAATCACCAAGCGAATGGTCTCCATTCGAGCAACGGGAGCAAAAACCTCCTCATAGTCAATTCCGGCCTTTTGTTTGTAGCCTTTAGCCACAAGTCGTGCTTTGTATTTCTCCACTTCACCTTGTGGATTTCTTTTGACTTTGTAAACCCACTTTATTCCAATTGGTTCAAGCCCACTTGGTAGAGAAGTAAGCTCCCATGTCTCATTTTTTTCTATGGCTTCTATCTCTTCATTCATGGCTTTCCTCCACTTCTTATCTTTGATAGCATCTTCAAAAGAAATTATTTCTTCATTAGCAAAAAGACAAATAAGATTTAAGGGAGTTGTCACCTCATATAAATCTTGAATGCTTCTTGTCTTTAATGGTGTTGAAACATCTTCAACCGATGAAGTAGGAGATGAAGGTGGTGTTGGAACTCTAATTTGCTCCTTGATCTGCTCTTCATCTTGTATCATCACCATGTTAGTGTTCCAATTCCAAACACCGTCTTCTTGAAACTCCACATCTCGGCTTACAATGACTTTCTTCTCCTTTGGTTCATAAAGTTTATAAGCTTTGGATCTTGCATTGTACCCGATGAAGATGCATGATAAGCTTTTATCATCTAACTTGCTTCTCTTTTGATCCGGAATGTGTGCATAAGCTATGCACCCAAACACCTTCAAATGAGAGATATCAGGCTTGTATCCACTCCATGCTTCTTGTGGTGTTACTTCTTCCAAGTTCTTTGTGGGGCATCTATTAAGCAAATAGACCGCACAATTGACAGCCTCGCCCCAAAACTCCTTCGACAACTCCTTTGTTTTAAGCATGCTTCGGACCATGTCAAGTATAGTCCGATTTTTTCTTTCCGCGACGCCATTTTGTTGAGGTGAGTATGGAGCGGTCAAGGGCCTCCAAATGCCATGAGTTTTGCAAAAAGCTTCAAACTCCTTGGATGTGAATTCTCCTCCACGATCTGACCGCAACGCCTTGATAGTATAGCCACTTTGATTCTCCACCAAAGTTTTAAACTCCTTGAAAGCTTGAAATGCTTCTGACTTCTCCTTCAAGAGATACACCCATGTTTTCCTGCTGAAATCATCAATAAAAGTTAGAAAATAGCGACGACCTCCAAATGAGCTTGGAGTGATTGGCCCGCAAATGTCGGTGTGGATAAGTTGAAGTGGTGTTTTTGCTTTGTTGTGAGACTTCTTTGGAAAGCTCCTCCTTGAGTGTTTGCCAAGAACACACCCCTCACATATATTATTAGGGACATCAATATAAGGCAGCCCCTTCACCATTCTTTTACTTGAGAGAAGCTTTAGAGCACCGAAGTTTACATGTCCGAACCGCAAATGCCAAAGCCAAGATATATCCTTCATACATGCACTTAGACATTTGGCAACAATATGATTTATGTTTAATACAAACATGCGGTTATTTGACATAGGAACATGAGCAATCAATTTATTTTGTTTCCTTAGATAGAAGCTTCCTTTCTTTAGTTGCATATCAAATCCTCTCTCCAAGAGTTGCCCAATACTAAGAATATTGGTTTTCATATCAGGCACATAATAGACATTGGAAATAAATTGTTGGCTTCCATCTTTGAGTTGAATAAGTATCTTACCAATGCCCTTCACCTTTACCTTGGAAGCATCTCCAAATGAGACATGGCCATTCACCGATTCATCAAGCTCCATGAAAATTTCTTTGTGCCCCGACATGTGGTTACTTGCACCGGAGTCCAAGTACCACATATTTTGATTGATAGCATCTCCTCCTTTTCGTGCTAGTAGAAGCACGTCATCTCCATCATCTTCCTTTTTGACATAATTGGCTTTCTCATGAACTTGACTAGATTGATTAGAGTAGCACTCAAAAGAATAATGCCCAAATTTGTTGCAATTGTAACATTGAACTTGACCCTTGTCATACCTTCGGCCTCTACCTCTTTGTCCTCTTCCTCCACGATTTTGGTTGCCTTCCTCAATATTATTGTGGTCACCACGGCCTCTACCATGACCATAAGATCCACCTCGACCTCTACCATGAACACGTCCTCGGCCACGACCACGGCCTCTTTGGCTACTTTCGCCTCTTGACTCCTCCTTTTTGTTATTGATGGAGAGCTTGCTTTGTAGAACTTGCTCCAATGGCTCTTGTCTTCTCTTTAGTATTTTTTGCTTATGGGCTTGAAGTGAACCCATAAGCTCATCTACCGTCATAGTGTCCAAGTCTTTGGACTCTTCAATGGCCACCACAACATAATCAAATTTGTGGTCCAAGGATCGTAGGATTTTTTCCACAACCCGATTATCATCAAGTGTCTCGCCGTTCCTCCTCAATTGGTTCACAACGGTCAACACCCTTGTGAAATAGTCCGACACAACTTCGGACTCCTTCATTTGCAAAGCTTCAAACTCGCCTCTCAAGCTTTGAAGGCGAACCTTCTTCACCTTTTCTATACCTTTGTAAGAATTTTGTAAAATCTCCCATGCTTGCTTGGAATTGGTAGCACTAGCAACCTTCTCAAAAGCGGCCTCATCTAGGCCTTGGTAGATGAAGTAGAGAGCCTTCTTGTCTTTCTTTAAAGTCTCTCGTTGTTGCGCCGTAAGAATATCTCTATCTTCGGCTTCTACATAGCCTCTTTCGACTATGTCCCAAATATCTTGAGATCCAAGCAACGCCTTCATTTGGATACTCCAATTCTCATAGTTGGTATTGGTAAGACGAGGAATGGGAAGCACTCCGGTAGCCATGATCTTGCTCTGATACCACTTTGAAGAGGTGGATGGAGGAGAAGAATATTGTAGTATTTTTCACTAAAGAATGAAGAGGACTTTTCTCTATATTAGATTTCTTCAATTCTCTTCATTACAAAATGACTCAAATAACAACCCTTTATAAAGAGGATTTTACAACCCTTCAAGTAACCTCTATACAAAATACTAAGAGTCATATTTATGAATGACACTTCGGTTTCATTCATGAAGAGGAATTCTAAGTAACTTTCATAGATAAGATAAAAGGTCTTTTTGGAAACACAAATGTCTTAAATAATATCTCTTGAATCAATGCACAATTAAGTTTATCTATTTCCAACATGGACATCTTGGAGGAAAAGGTACATTCAACCAACCTTAAGAAGAGCATGAGATCAATTGTTAATGTCTATGTTTTGGCATATTTAGTTCGAGCAGAACAAAAGAATTTTCATTCATCGACCGGCATCCATTTTTTATGTCCTTCAAAAAATCTTCCACTCTTTTTATCTTTGGGAACACCTAGTGCTGGAGAAAATGATTGAAGGACACTGTCAAAATTAGAGTTGCATCTTCTCTTTAGCTTCACCTTAATTTTCTTCTCTTCCTTTGTATATCTTCAAATCTTCTTTCCTTTTGTACATGTACTTCAAATTAATTAAATTTAGTGGGAGAAATACCTTACTTCCTCCACATGCCATCAAAAACACCTACAAAGCGAAGGAAAAAAAAACATTCTATACGAGGGATTATGAAGCCATGTGAAGACCAAATGTGCAGTTCAGCACCGTAGTGATTTATACTATAGTTAGCAGAGTCACAAACATCGCAGAACCGAGGGAGAGAAATGTGACGGTGAGGGGTAGGCTTCCTTTATCCTTTCGTATAAAAAGAGCTTCATAAATGGGCAAATGGATGGCCACCACCAGCCCGCAGAGAAAAATTTGAATGAATAATGGCTCAAGACCCATGATTCCCCCATCTACCACCAGCCTTTGGAGTCCTCCCACCAAGCAAAAAAGATTCAGCATTGCGACTGCTCCTATGATAACAAACATTGAGGATGACGATCCGAATTCCATAACCTCCTGCTCGTACCTTTTCGAGGCATCGCCATCAGACACCTTTGCTGTGATTGCGAACCCCATCTTAGAAATCCGCAGCAACTTTAAGATGGTAGCAGTGATGCCATAGAGGAATGAGGTGGTCCTCCTCAATATCCACATCCTTTGAAAGTTCCACCATCCAGCCAATGTGTCACCACATTGCAGTGATTCGACGAGCCCATACGCATGCTTCCCAATGGCGACACAGGCAAAGGACATGAACCATGGGCTCGTGATCTAATTTTGACATCAGGATATTTGTGTTAGGATTCGTTCAAACTTGCATGCTTGATAGAAGGGAAAAAGAGAGGCATATCCGTACCTTTGGGAATAAGGAGATGCCTTTGAGGAGGCAAAGGGAAGGAATCACAAGGTAATAGAGTGTAGGGAGTGAGTTCGGAGCCCAAAAGCCAAAAATGCAATAACACATCTGAAGTCCTAGCTTGATTTTGCCACGACCAAGTATGAAGGGGCAGTACTTGGAAAGAAAGATTTGAAAATGCCCCTCGCTCCATCTTTTGTATTGCACCAGCGATTGTGCTAGTGTTGTGGGAGCAACACCTAGAAAGGCTTTTCTTGGAGGATTGATATAGCCGGACTTCCACCCCCTACATTGAATTAATAGGCCCGTGATGACATCCTCCACAGCACAGTCATACTTCAGCCCAATCTGTATAAAATGAAAGATAAATATATAGACAGACAGACAGAAAAATAGATAGACAAAGAGAGAGACCTCTTGTCCCCATTGGGTGTTGTGCTCATAGGTGCAGGTAATAAGAAACTTTGCTCTCTCTTCCAGTATGCAAGCTCTTTCTGCCATTTTCCTCTGAATGCCTCTCTTCCAGTCTTCCTTGTAGTCTTTGCTATTTTTCCTCCCACAAAGGATCTCTCTTCTGTGGAAGCAACCAGTGCCAATATACAGAGGCCCTCCCCAACTATCAAAGCCAGGCAACTCCACCTTAAGAGACATTAAAAATGATTTTGTTACGAGCTCCGTGTATGATTTGATAACAAAATCCATATAATTACTTGTTTGGTCTTATGCTCCATACTGGATATAGCTATGATCACAACCAGTACAAGACTAGAAAAACATAACTGAAACCTCGATTTTGGTGAGCCTCTGGTGGTACTAACCTCATTGCTCACAATGAGGGAATTGCCATAGAGATCATTCTTGGTGATATTATGAAAATTCTGGGGATATTGTACAAAGCCAATGTCATGACCCCTCTCTTCATCCAGGAATAAGCACAATGCATGTCTGATGGACTCCGAGTTGTTCGAGTACATGTCGCAGTCCATGTTAAGGATGATCGGGCTGTTGCTTATCTCTGATGACACCCTTATCTGTACATCAAGTTGCATTATTTAAAGAGATTTTTTTTCCATAAATTTAATTTCAAAATCATAATAAGGTTGCGTTATTTAAAACAGAATTTTTATAAATATAATTTCAAAATAGTAACAATAGTAACAGTACCAAATGCTTACAGGCTGCTCTGATAGCAAAACCTTAAGATTTCAACCATGATAAGCTAGGTTAGCTGTTCGAGTCTCAAACTAGGTGCAATATTCAAGACCCATTTACAGCCAATTCTATATTGATTGTGTTATTTCTTCTAAAAAATGATTTCTTGTGTTATTAAATCTACTATTGAAGTCAGTCGTCTAGAAAGGATGCCAATTCCATATTGTGGACTGGTTAAACAGGGGATATTAATCGAACATCTGATTCTGCTACCTACTTTCTTTTAACCCTGAATCTATAATCTAAGCCCAGTGCATACAGGGCTCAACTAACCACAACAGGTCTGAAAGCTCATTCATATGAGGGAAAAAAGTAAAGAAAGAAAAAAGGAAGCAAGCCTAACTCCCAAAAATTGCGAGAAAAATCTAACATAGTTATATTACCAACGCGTTCATAGCCCCTGCTTTGAAGTTATGATGATGTTGAGGTCTCTTCTCTCGTGCCATGTACACCAAAGTTGGTAATGCATTTCCATCGCTATCTATTGAACATTGGTCTCTCCCATCAATTAAGATCTGGAAAAAGCAACAAAGAAAAACAATATAATTTGCTCTAGATGGACATTTCCTACTTATGCTCCAAAGATCCAGAGCACATTTTATGATTTCACCAATTAAATTTCCTACTCTAGCAATACATTAGATTCTTTACTACAGAATTGAACCAAAATGCTCTTCCTACAGGCCATCAAAGAGTTCAAACAACAAGTTTAATTTTCAAATGAAAACTTTAGAACTTGAAGTCATGTCCCAATTATCCCATTCTAAAATAATTCAAAATTCTACATAGTAATGGTTTTCTCTCAATAAGATCTTGTTTTGTTTTTCCAGTGCCAAGTGTAGCAGTACCTGAACGATGGGGGGATGATTCCGTGAAGTCATCCCGGAACTCCATTCAGAAAATCTTTTATTTGCTTTGAGTTCTTCAGGGATCTTGCCTAGCATTACCACCAAATCGATGCCATCTACCATCTCTTCATAGAGATTCTGCGGAATGGAAAATTATCATGATAAATAAAGTTGTTAATTTATTTTATATTAAGTATTAAGCGCTCTTTTGAATGAACAAAGCTTTTTTAAAACAACGAATCAGAAATTAAGGTTGAGCATGGTCCGGCTACTAGGCCAATATTTTTAAAAATTGAGCCATGCCACTTGTTCATACTATTACCTTCATGGAAGACCATTCAGTGGGGATGCATGAATCGTGGGGGTCGCATAATTTAGAAAAATAGGCGGCTGGCGACCGTGGTTCCACATTATATTTCTTGCAAAATGGAAGCCAATGCTTTGCAAAGCGAGATGCTTCCCAAAGGGCATAGAAGGTCAGAATGGACCCAGCATCATCAGAGAGATAGACACTTAGCTTCTCAGGAGGGTAATTGTATGCCATGGCTGATAGAACAGTGGAGATGACCAGGATGGGTGGCTCTGCAATAGGGTCCGCAGTGCACACGAATATGTCCACATTTGGCAACTCAGCTTCTTCTCTATTTCAAATGATAAAAGGAAATTATGCATCAATAAAATCTATCATGCATATCAATGCACAATTTATGTCGATCATAATTTCTTTTTGGAATACATGGATGATGTAGTGTGGAGAAATGATCTAACATAGAATATTTTTTTCTATAAAAATGAGAATGTGATAAAATCCAGCCAAAATCAAGTAAGGGCTACATCCAAATATAGATCCTTAGTATCAATGCCATATAATTTTACTAGCTAAGTTAGCTAGCTCCATTATGAAATGGCATGAAATTGCATTCGCATTATAGGATCTTATTTTGTACTTCTTTATTAGATTTTTTTCCTTTTTTTGAATGGAGGGATAAAATATTTTGGTCATGTTCAAGTGAGGTTTTGGGATGAAACAATTTTGGCCAAGGACCAGTCCTTTTTACACCATGCTATAGTGTATTTTTAAAATATCTGGCCCAAAATATAGTGCTCCAACATTTGTGAGGAGTGTTATACTTATAGATTCAAACACAGCTAAGAAATAAAGAAATGTTGTGGTAAGATAGGTTTTAACCTAGTTGGCCTCCTCTCCTTATTTGACAAATGAAAGGTATAAAGTTCAATCTTAGAACTTAGGTAGTGGTATTCGCACTCTATGGGTAAAATGTAAAAATAATTAAGCTGGCAAACTTATTAATTTTTGTCGCAATGCTCTGGATATAATTTTGCTTTCATCATAATATTGGCCAAGCCTTCTCTTATCCTACTTTTAAAAGAATGAAAAGATTTTGGTTATGCAAGCTAGACTCCAAAGTATAAACAAGGGTAAAACCACAAAGATGGGTTAAGGCTTATTAATTCTTGTCCTTCACTATGGTTGGATTTGTTAGGAGAGAATTTTTTGATTAGAAAATCTATGTTATAAACAAAGATAAAATAACATCAAGATAAATTTAGATTAGCATAATAGTATTAGGTCCATCAATTGAACCGGAGTCCAACCTGAGAACATCTTAAATTTTATTTTGATCTGGATATTTCTTGAATTATTTATTTAAAAATAGTGTTGGAAATTTAGTAGTATTTCCTAACTCCAACTAAATATAATATTTTTTAATATTATTTTTCAGAATAAATTTTCCGTCAATCAAATATAGTAAAATTTATGTTTTCAATATTTCTTAGATAAATAATTTTCAAAAATAATAAAATTACTCTGATATATTTCAGCCAAACAAATCCTTATACATCCCTTGGTGGCTGTCACATTATTGGAGAGGAACAGCTGACCATTATACCACCCAATCCGATAATTTATTGTCTTGTTTAACAACCGTCGATAGAAGCAAAGCTATCAAGAAATTTACAACTCTCTAGAGTGACGCATGGAGTTGACCATGTCACCGCTTAACCCAGCCCCACCCACCCATCTCTCTCTCTCTCTCTCTCTTCCCCTGCATCAATCAAGAGTATGCATCTGCGCCGTCGATGGTTACCATCGGATGGCAATAACTGCTGCGCTCCTCAAGCCAGTCACTCGGCTTGAGGAAGCCTACAATCAACAAGGATGATGAGAAAAACCCGAGGCGAGCACGCTATCATTGGGGCACAGACCTTATCTACTTGGCTATTGCTTGCAGTGCGCAACGAATGCAACGTAAATTTTATGTGGGTAAAAGGCTAATTAACTGTAGACCGTGCATGATATGTGGGCATGTTCTTTCCTTTTTCTTCAAAAAAAAAAAAAAAAAGATGAAAGAGAATTTTACCGCTGAGAGAGCTTCTCGGTGTGAGTGAAACGGTAGATGGGGTTCCAGCGCACCGACTGAGTGATGATCCAGTAGAAGCCGAACCAAATCTCGGCTGCAAATATCCCTATCCATGCCCATCTCCCTTGTTCTCCCCATCCCGGGGCATGAGTCGCTCTATAGAACCAAATCGAACAAATGCCCGCCAACATCGAGCATGCAAACAACTTGTAAGCAAACCTACCTTTTGCTTGCTTTGTTTCAAAGAGAGCTTCATAACTCTCTCCCATCGAGATCCCTCTCTCTCACTGTCTCTCTCTCTCTCGCGTTTGTGGCCAACGGCCATGAGATAAGTTGGTTATATATAGAGCGTGGTAAGAGGCAAAATTTAATATGGCCACAGGTCAGATTAATAAATTCTTATTTCAACATGGATAATAAGTAAATAATTTCCTTCACGAAAGTGTGGATAAAAAACCCGCCACGTATCCCTTCTCGTGGAAAAGTAAAAGTAAATGAAAATCAAGAAAAAGACAAACTAAACCATATCTAAGCTGGCAGTGGTAGATTTAATTAATTGAAAAATGCTTGTTGTTTTGTCGGTATATATTTATGTTCTATCAATACACATCTCAGGCCGAAGTAATAAATAATTAAGATTGTTTCGTTGTTAACACATAGTATAAGTTCAGATAATACACACCCACCTCTCCATTATACTTTATCCATGCTAAGTTTGACTTCAGGTACCTTGTGAAGACCGTCAGTGATGAGCTCAATCAATTGCCCATGGCATTCATCCTTGACAGGACGTAAATGATAATGCCAACTGGCACCGCCTTCAAAGTTTGACTATTTTTTCGATCTTGATCATGAGATTTGATAGGAAGAGACGAAAGGTGACAACGAGCTGTGACTAATCAGTATAGTTCTTAAATCGTTGGAGGTAGGCTGCTGCCTCATCGAGTACATTGGGTCGGCTCAAATTATATCACGAGTGCTCTTGATCTATTTTGATCTTTTATTAAAATTTTATTATTAGATTCAGACCTAATCTAATAAAAGCTCAGGTTAGATCGGATTAGGTCAATGGCTAAAATTTCTGACCCTTCAGTTAAGTCGGATTTATGTATAATCTGGCCTCAATCTTAAAAAAAATAGGTCAAGATCAGATCTAGATTGTAATGGGTCGGGTGTACATCAGAATTGGGTTGGATCTCTGTCTTAATATAAAATTTATGCCATTTGATAGTACACAAAAAAGTCTTTTTCATTCCTCTGATATTTATATATAAGAAGAGACTAGAGGAATACAGAGTTAGAGACCCTTAAACATCCCTGTGGGCTCTGAAAGTGTACTGGGTTCGGATCGGATCGGATCGGGTCGTAGGATGGAAAATCCAAAATTGTTATTGTTACGGGGGAACTCAGCCACCATGCCCCACGTGACCGACACGCGCGCCCAAGAAGACTACAGCTGCCCCTTGATCCAGTAACCCGACCCCGAGTCGGATATCTTCGGCTTCGCAGCCCGACCCCGAGTCGGCTGCCCCTTGATCCAGCAATCCGACCCCGAGTCGGATATCTTCGGCTTCGCAGCCCGACCCCGAGTCGGCTGCCCCTTGATCCAGCGATCCGATCCCGAGTCGGCAACCTCTCGACAACGACAGGCTGTTCCCCTGAAGCACGCCACGACCCTCTGTCCCTGCAACGGTCGTATCCGGCGCTGCTCCACGATCTCCTGTAACAGCCGTACAAGGCGGAGCTCCACTACGCCCTGTCACGGCCGTACCCAGCGCTCCCCCACGACGCCCTGTAACGGCCATGTCAGTGGCAACTCCATCGTGCCACACGATGACCAACCCCCCCGAAGGACCCCCCAGCCTGGTATATATGCTGCGGGGGGGAGAAGGGGGGAGGTAAGCAAGAACTTCCAGAGCATTCTCCTACTACCTGCAATTATCTCTCCTTCACCTCCAATCTCCTCTGACTTGATCGTCGGAGGGCCCCCACTACCCCAGTGGTGGTGCGAGGCTTGCTTGCAGGTTTTCCGGTGGAAGGTGGAGCACAATCAACACCAACCAAGGCAACTCAGACGGAATCCCGTTCACACCGCTGTGCCAATCGTTCTCGGTTTGGACCACCAGCAACAGTTGGCGCTAGAGGAAGGGACCCGAATCTTAGAGCGATCGTAATGGCACGGCGAGGTGGTCGTGGAGCTTCCAATGCCTCCGGTCGCGGGGCCTCTCGCGCCTCCGGCCGGGAGGCCGCTGCGTCTCCAACACATTCTCAGCAACACTCCACCGTTCCACCCCCCATTCAGATGGTCGAAGCCGCTCAGTTCGACCAGTTAGCCCAGCAGGTTCGCACCCTCGCGGAGGCGGTGCAGAACCTGCAGGGTGTGATGTCTCGGGCGCCGCAGCGGGCCCAGGAGCCGCTGCTCCCTGAGCGCTCACCTGTCCTCCTTAACCCGCGCTCCTTCCTCTCCCATGGGGAGGAGCGCCGGCGCGAGGAAGATTCTCGAGCACGGTCCATTCTGCCGGGACCGTCCCATCGGAGCTGCGCGGGGTACGAGAGGCGGGCCCGGGCGCGTTCCCAGACCCCCCAGTCCTCAAGGAACCCGCGCTCTAGTCGGTCCCCCTCTCGGTGCTCCTTGTCTCCCACCCATCGGTCGCGCTCCCTGGACCGGCGGGTGGACGATCTCCACCAACAACTCCAGGTCCTGAAGGGCCACTCTAAAGATCCCTTCGCCGACTTGGAGATCTCCTCCCAACCGGCGCTTGCCTCGAGGATCCTGCGGACCCCGAATCCGCCGGGGTTTAAAATGCCGGCGATCGAGCCCTATAACGGGGCGGCGGACCCGCGGGATCACGTCGAGAGTTTCAGGACCCTTATGCTCCTCCACGGAGCATCAGGTCCTCTCCTCTGCAAGGCTTTCCCGGCGACCCTCCGTGGCCCGGCAAGGGCGTGGTTCGCCGGCTTGGAGGCTAACTCGATCCAGACCTTCGATCAGTTTACCCGCCTCTTCATCACCCATTTCGCCGTCAGTAGCCGGCGGCGACTGGTCTCCGACTCCCTCTTTGATGTCCGGCAAAACGAGGGAGAAAGCTTGCGGGATTATCTTACCCGCTTCAACAAGGCTACGTTGGAAGTCTGGAACCTGAGCCAGGAGGTGGCTCTTTCAGCCCTGAAGCGTGGCTTCCGAAAGGGCAGACTCACCTTCTCCCTGGACAAACGCCTGCCGCGGAGCTTCCCGGAGCTGTTGTCCCGGGCGAACCAGTATGCGGACGCCGAGGAGGCGGCCGCCCACCGGAGCAAGGAGGCCGCCGAGATCCCTCCAAAGCTCGGGAAGAAAAGGCGAAAAGAGGCACGCCAGGGGAGGAGCCCGACGCCTCAGCGTCGGCGCAGAAGCCTGTCGCCGGCGAGGAACCACGGCGCCCTACGCCCTCGTTCTCCGCCCCGACGTTTCAACCGGTACACTCCTCTCCTGACTCCCCGGGCCCAGATCCTCATGGAAATCAAGGGGCGGGAGGACCTCCCGGTCCCGAGACAGATGAAGAAGATCCCTGGGAGGAGGCCCTCTCGGGCGTACTGTGAGTACCACCGGGACCACGGCCACGACACCGAAGACTGCTTCCAGCTTCGGGATGAGATCGAGGCTCTCATCCGCCGAGGGCGTCTTGGTCGATATGTGAACGACCGACGTCCCCCCACAGACTCGCGTCCGGCCGACCCGGCCCCTCCGGAGCCTCGGGAGCAGAATCGACCCGTCGCGGGCGTGATCCATACTATCACTGGGGGCTGCCCCCGGCCCGAGAGGAACGCGGGGGGCTCGACTGAAGCATCAAGGGCAGCCGTCGCAAAGAGGCAGAGGGTCGGTAATGTAATCACTTTTTGTGATGAAGATGTAAAGGGGGTTCAGACCCCCCACGACGACGCCATGGTGATCTCCCTCACTATGGCAAACTATGATGTAAGGCGTGTTCTTGTGGATAGTGGAAGCTCAGCTGATATTTTGTTTTACGAGGCCTTCCAAAAGATGAGCTTGTCCAGACAATTGTTGCACAAAACATCCACCCCCCTCATAGGATTCACTGGAGACGCTGTCTCGGCCGAAGGTATCGTTGAGCTGCCTGTGACTGCGGGCGTTGCACCCGCAGAAGCCACGGTGCGGCTCGGGTTCTTGGTCGTCCGTGTTCCCTCGGCCTACAACGCTATCCTCGGACGACCCGGACTGAACGCCCTTCGCGCGGTGGTCTCAACGTACCACTTGCTCATGCGGTTCCCCACAGCGGCCGGGATTGGAGAGGTCCGAGGTGACCAACCGACCGCAAGGCAATGTTTCCTAGCAACTCTCAAAGGGAAGAAGCCCGTAGAAGCCTTAAGCGTCGAGTCCCTCGACGCCAGAGACGAGGTGGCCTTGCGGCACGGGGAGCCGGCCGAAGGTGTGATCGAAGTTCCCCTCGAGGAAGGTCGCCCGGACCGGACGGTCCGGGTCGGCACCAATCTCGACCCGGGAGCTCGGGCTCGGTTGGTGGAATTCCTCCGAGCCAACGCCGATGTATTTGCCTGGTCGGCGGCCGATGTACCTGGGATCGACCCGGAGGTCATTTCTCACTCCCTCAACGTCGACCCAACCCACCGACCAGTAAAGCAGAAGAAGAGACACTGTGCCCCGGATCGGATCCGAGTGGTCGACCAGGAGGTAGACAAGCTCTTGGAGGCAGGATTCATAAGGGAGGTCAGCTACCCCGAATGGCTGGCAAATGTCGTACTTGTCCGGAAGGCGAGCGGAAAGTGGAGGATGTGCGTCGACTACACCGACCTGAACAAGGCATGCCCCAAGGATAGCTTTCCGCTTCCGCGGATAGACCAACTGGTCGACGCGACTTCCGGATATCAGCTGCTGTCTTTCATGGACGCCTTCTCCGGCTACAACCAGATAATGATGGCTCCACAGGACGAGGAGAAAACTGCCTTTATAACAGACCGGGGGCTGTACTGTTACAAGGTAATGCCCTTCGGTCTGAAGAATGCTGGCGCCACTTACCAGCGCCTCGTCAACAAAATCTTCAAAGAGCAAATCGGCCGGAACATGGAGGTGTACGTGGACGATATGCTGGTGAAGAGCCGCCATGCAGACCAGCACATCGCGGATCTGGAGGAGACTTTTGCCACCCTGCGGAAGTTTCGCATGAAGCTGAACCCAGCGAAGTGCGCCTTTGGCGCTTCGGCCGGGAGGTTCCTCGGTTTCATTGTCAACCAGCGGGGGATCGAAGCCAACCCTGACAAAATCAAGGCCATCCAAGATATGTCCCCTCCGACCAAAGTGAAGGAGGTTCAGGAGCTCGCTGGGAGGGTCGCCGTGCTCGGACGATTTGTGGCAAAGTCGGCCGAACGCTGCCAACCTTTCTTCAAGGTGTTGAAACGCCCGAAAGACTTCCTCTGGACGGCCGAATGTCAAGCAGCATTCGACCAGCTCAAGGAATACTTGGCGTCTCCTCCCCTGCTGTCCAAGCCGCAAGAAGGGGAGATGCTCTACCTTTATCTGGCGGTCTCCCCAACCGCAGTCAGTGCGGTACTGGTTCGGGAAGAGGCAAAATTCCAGAAGCCTGTGTACTACATCAGCCGGGTCTTACGGGATGCCGAGACGCGGTATACGAAGGCTGAAAAGATCGCCTTCGCGCTGCTGACCGCGACCAGGAGGCTTCGCCCCTATTTCCAGGCCCATTCTGTCACCCTCTTGACCGATCAACCGCTGCGGCAGATCCTCAGCAATCCTGAGAATGCAGGACGGCTGGTGAAGTGGGCAGTAGAACTTGGTGAGTTCGACATCCGCTACCAGCCCCGATCCGCTATCAAGGCCCAGGCGCTCGCGGATTTCCTCGCTGAGTGCACGGTGCAGGAGGCGGAACCTAGGTCGCCGGAAACACCTAGCCTCGACCTCCCGATTTGGACGCTTCACATCGATGGGTCGTCGAACCCCGAAGGTGGAGGGGCCGGGCTGGTCCTCACCAGCCCTGATGGAGTGATAGCCGAGTATGCCTTGAGGTTCGGATTTCCAGTGACCAACAACGAGGCGGAGTATGAGGCCCTAGTCACGGGACTCAAACTCACCAAGGAGCTCGGCATCCGGCGCCTGAAGGTCTTCACCGACTCCCAGTTGGTGGTCGGGCAGGTCCGTGGGGAGTTCGAAGCCCGGAACCCGACCATGCAGAATTACGTCCGGAAGGTGCAAGCACTCATTCCCGACCTCGGCAGTGTCGACATCCAGCAGGTCCCAAGAAGTGAAAATGCCAGGGCCGACAGGCTGTCCCGCTTAGTGAGCGCAGACGCGCACAACTTGTCGAGGGCGATCTACCTGGAGACCCTGGATGCCCCGAGCATCGGCGAGGCTGGAGCGGTGATGGCGATTGACCCGGAGCCGTCTTGGATGGACCCGCTTGTCGCCTACCTCGCCGAAGGGATCCTCCCTGAAGACGAAGATCAAGCTCGGCGACTTGTTATGAAGTCCGCCCACTACGTACTCAACGAAGGGAGGCTGTATCGGACCTCGTTCACCGCCCCCCTCTTAAAGTGCCTCCGCCCCTCGGAAGCGGCCTACGTCCTCGGCGAAGTCCACGAAGGCGTTTGCGGATCCCACTTGGGGGCTAGGTCCTTGGCGCACAAGATCATGAGGCAAGGCTATTATTGGCCTACCTTGTTGGAGGACTCAAAGGATCATGTACGGAAATGCGACGCCTGCCAGCGCCACGCCAACGTCCAGAGAGTCCCTTCTGTCCCCTTGGCACCAATCACTGCACCCTGGCCCTTCGCCCAGTGGGGAATGGATATCCTCGGACCATTCCCCGTCGCTTCAGCTCAGCGAAAATTTTTGATTGTTGCAATCGACTACTTCACCAAGTGGGTGGAGGCAGAGCCGCTGGCCGCTATCACGGAGGTGCAAGTCCGGAAGTTCGTGAAGAAGAACATCATTGTCCGATTTGGGGTACCTCGGGTCCTCATCTCGGATAATGGCCGACAGTTCGACAACAAGCATTTCCGTGACTTCTGCGAGGAGTTCGGGATCGAGCATCGGTTCACATCTGTGTCGCATCCCCAAACCAACGGCGAGGCCGAGGTCACAAATCGGACAATCCTCCAAGGAATCAAAGCGCGAATCGGTCGGACGGGGCAAGCTTGGGTCGAAGAACTCGAGAATGTCCTTTGGGCGTATCGGACCACGCATCGGACCCCTATCGGGGAGACGCCTTTCAGCCTAACCTATGGCACGGAAGCCGTTGTCCCCGTGGAGCTCGGACTCCCCTCACCTCGGGTGGCCGCGCACCGACCCGAGGCCAATTCGGAACAACTCCGAGGGAACCTGGATCTCTTGAAAGAAGCGAGGGAAATGGCGCAGGTTCGGATGGCGATGTATCAGCGGAGGGTGGCCCGATATTACAACTCCAAGGTCCGACCGAAGCTTTTCAGAATCGGAGATCTGGTGCTAAGGCGAGCTAAAGCATCTCGACCTGCGGAAGGTGGGAAGCTAGCGCCAAATTGGGAAGGCCTGTATAAGGTTCGCTGGGTAAACCGACCTGGCTCCTACCAGTTGGAGGCCCTAGATGGTCGAGAAATTCTAAGGAGCTGGAATTCCGCTAACCTGCGGATGTATTACCAGTAGAACGACGATGCCAGAAAGACAGTTCAAAAATGTATAACACTTTGCATTTCAATAATTTCTGGTTACAACGGCGTGCTCGTGTGATTACAAGGAATTCCCAGAGGGGAATTAGGGTGTAAAGAAAGTAAAGAAGAGGTGGAGACTCCGAGGAGCTGAAGATCTGGGATCCCGAAACCTCCATCTGAAGCGGTTGCAATCCCGTCGGAAGTGGGTGCTTCCAACCGGAGGCGCCATCGGCGTCTCACGAAAGAGACGAAGAGCCGGCGCGGATGAAGAAGAAGTGGACGAAGGAGAAGTCCACACTGCCTCCAACCGGAGGCGCCATCCACGCCCCACGAAGAGGACGAGGAGCCGCCGCAGACGAAGCTCCCGCTGCCTCCAGGGGAACGCCACCTCCAAGGGATATTCCGGTCCTCCCCAGTGTTAGGGGAGAGAAGGAATACAAGGGGGAAGAGCATATGGAGGCGCGGTCCCGGATCAAGCACCTGGTGCGGAGCTCAATCGGGAGGCCGAACTTCAAGGAGGGGAGACGTGATCCCGGATGAAACGCCTAGAGCGGAGTTCCGCCGGGGAGAACCTCCTTGTTGATCCCAGATGAAACGGCTAGTTGGCGGAAGTCGCGAAGGGCGCGCCTCCCGTTCCTTCGGCAGGGGTCTCTCAACCATGCGCCGGAGAGGAGGCCCACGATCCATGGCAACCCGAACAGCTCCGGCTTGGCAGGCTCCATCGCACCTGCACCTATATTTATAGCCAAACTGCGGCCCCCCGGTCGTTCCGATACGGGTGGCTCCAATAAATGCGGGCGCATTGAATCCGGAGCCGATCCGGCTCTCAAGGCGTATCTTCCCGCGATTTCCTAAGCGTCATTCTCCTTAATCGCATTTTTTGTGCAGGACACTCCGGGTGGCCTGTACCCCTAGGTCCACGTATCTCCGCTCGCGCCCCAAGCCGCATCCGCCTCGAAGAACGCGCGTATCGCGGCCGCTTAACTGACACTCCTCGCAAGCAGCAACTGGCGATCCGATTTCCCAGGTAACCCCTTAATTAGCACTTAATGCCCATCTGGTGTTCCCCAGGCGACGCTTGGAGAGGAGGAGAAATACAATCGCAGCTGGCCATGGAGAAATCCCGTCGGGCGGCGAGCGACAGGCGCACGACCAGCGAGCGGAATTTCCCGAGGCTCGGCCCTTGGATGCCAGGCTAACCCGATGATCATCCCGAGAGCAGACTAGCCTGAAGCCCCGACCGGTCGCCTCGGCTTGCGCCAGCCTTGGCCGACCAACGAGCGGAATTTTCCGAGGCTCGGCCCTTGGATGCCAGGCTAACCCGATGATCATCCCGGGAGCAAACTAGCCTGAAGCCCCGACCGGTCGCCTCGGCTTGCGCCAGCCTTGGCCGACCAACGAGCGGAATTTTCCGAGGCTCGGCCTTGGATGCCAGGCTAACCCGATGATCATCCCGGGAGCAGACTAGCCTGAAGCCCCGACCGGTCGCCTCGGCTTGCGCCAGCCTTGGCCGACCAACGAGCGGAATTTTTCGAGGCTCGGCCCTTGGATGCCAGGCTAACCCGATGATCATCCCGGGAGCAGACTAGCCTGAAGCCCCGACCGGTCGCCTCGGCTTGCGCCAGCCTTGGCCGACCAACGAGCGGAATTTTCCGAGGCTCGGCCCTTGGATGCCAGGCTAACCCGATGATCATCCCGGGAGCAGACTAGCCTGAAGCCCCGACCGGTCGCCTCGGCTTGCGCCAGCCTTGGCCGACCAACGAGCGGAATTTCCCGAGGCTCGGCCCTTGGATGCCAGGCTAACCCGATGATCATCCCGGGAGCAGACTAGCCTGAAGCCCCGACCGGTCGCCTCGGCTTGCGCCAGCCTTGGCCGACCAACGAGCGGAATTTTCCGAGGCTCGGCCCTTGGATGCCAGGCTAACCCGATGATCATCCCGGGAGCAGACTAGCCTGAAGCCCCGACCGGTCGCCTCGGCTTGCGCCGGCCTTGGCCGACCAACGAGCGGAATTTCCCGAGGCTCGGCCCTTGGATGCCAGGCTAACCCGATGATCATCCCGGGAGCAGACTAGCCTGAAGCCTCGACCGGTCGCCTCGGCTTGTGCCAGCCTTGGCCGACCAACGAGCGGAATTTCCTGAGGCCTAACCCTCGGATGCCTGGCTTAGCGCCGGAAGAATTTCCTGAGGCCTAACCCTCGGATGCCTGGCTTAACGTCGGAAGAATTTCCTAAGGCCTAACCCTCGGATGCCTGGCTTAGCGCCGAAAGAATTTCCTGAGGCCCAACCCTTGGATGCTTGGCTTAGCGCCGGAAGAATTTCCTGAGGCCCAACCCTCGGATGCCTGGCTTAGCGCCGGAAGAATTTCCTGAGGCCCAACCTTCGGATGCCTGGCTTAGCGCCGGAAGAATTTCCTGAGGCCCAACCCTCGGATGCCTGGCTTAGCGCCGGAAGAATTTCCTGAGGCCTAACCCTCGGATGCCTGGCTTAGCGCCGGAAGAATTTCCTGAGGCCTAACCCTCGGATGCCTGGCCTAGCGCCAGAAGAATTTCAAGAGTCGGGAGTCAGCGAGACGCTACCAAGAGTTAAAAAGAAGAAGGACGAAAGTGAAATGAAGAAACTCTATTTGCATTAACTTTCATTGTTACAGGGCTGAGACCCATACAACTTGGCAAAACGCCAACACACAAAGAAAAGAACAAAATACAGAAGGTCAGCTTGGAGGAACCCCCGGGTCGAGAACGTCGGGCACGTCCGTAGGGGTAGGGAGACGGTTGGAGAAGCAGCAGGCAATGGCGCCGGAGGGGAGTCGAGAAGGGAGATCCCACTCAGGTCAATTTCGGGGTACTTAGCCGACACCCTTGCCAGGCCTTCCTCGAAGCCTAAGACAAAGGAGTCGGACCCCGCGTCCGACATATCACGGACGAACTCGTCGGATTGATGATAGGCCTGTACCGCCTCCGACATATCACGGGTGAACTCGGCGGACTGACGATAAGCCTGTACCGCCTGACGCCCGATCTCCGCACTCTTCTCGGCCAGCGTCGCCTCTGCTCGCTCCATAATCTGAGCTTTTGCCTCCAAGACCTTCGCCACAATCCGGTCGTCCGCCTCGGAGGAGACCCTCAACAGATCAGCCTGGGCCTCCTTGTGCTTCGCCTCGGCAGCGATGCGAGCAGCCTCAGCCTCCTCCAGGCGCGAATGAAGCTCCTGGTCGCTCGCGCGGGACTTCTCCAAAGCCGACTCCAATTCGCCCAGCTTGGCTTCAAGAGACCGGGTCCGGTTGCGGGCGTTGTCGGCTGACCGCTGGGCCTTCTCCCACCTCTCCCGGTAGTCGGCAGCCTTCCGGGACTGCTTCTCGGCCCGCTCCTCCGCCTTCTTGATCTCGCCCTCGAGACCTGAGGCAACCTTGAGTTGCTCCCGAGCCTCCAACAGTTGCTTCTCGAGGGTGGCGAAGCCGAGTGCCCGCTCTTCGGCTACCTGGAGCCTCGTCTCGAGGTCCCTGGTCGTCCTCCCCGCCGCAGCCTGACCTCCCTCTTCTGTTGCCTTCAGTTGGCTCTCGGCCCTCGCCAGAAGCCTCGCCTGTTCCTCGTAGCACTCCTCCAGGCGGATCATGTACTGGGCGAGCTAAGAGATAGGAAAAACGAGGGCGTCAGGCGGGGATCAACAGAGCCTATAAATGATGAAAGCGACCGAAAGAACACTCACCGACATGAGACAGACGCAGCTGGCAGCCCCAACGTCAGGGACCCTCATCTCCCGGACCTGCCTGCGGTCCTTCTCCAGCAGTACCGTCTCGATGAGGTTTCGGGCGCCGGCGAAAGTGAAGGCCGATCCCGACTTCTCCCCGGAGTCGGATGGTGGTTCCGCAGCCTTACCCTTACCCATCGCTTGGGGAAGAGTCATGCTGACCACGCTCGGGGCGGGGGCCGCCCCTGGAATTGACAGGGTCCTGCTCGGCCGGGGCCTCGGCGCGTCCCTCCTCGTATCATCCGGAGCCGACCGAGTCGAAGGCTGGGCTGGGGACCGATCACGTCCGACCCGTCCATCTTGGGCGCGCCCGGGTGATGCCTCCGGAGAAACGGTAGTCTCGGCATCGGAGGGCCGATACAACGTCAACTCCCGGTCCGCGCCCGCGGCGTCCCCCTGATCGGTGGGTCCGGACCCGTCTGTCGGCGTCGGAGTCGTCTGCCGGCGGGACTTCTTCGCCGGTGGAGCCCCGCTCGGAGGAGCTCGTTTCTTCCTCCGGACTGCTTCCAGTAGGGACGTCCTACCAACAGCCGTTGCCTTGTCCGACCGCATGACGTCGTCGATCTCTGCAAAAAGGACGAGGTGGTCGGAGGTTGAGAAACTGAAGGAAAGAACGAAACGAAAGAGGAGAAAAGAGCTAAAAAAGAAATGGTGGCGGGCTCACGGTCAGTGGGGACCGAGCTCAGACCGACGTTCACCAAGGTATCCTCGGAAATAAGGCGACACACCGGGGGGAGCCGACCCTCGGCAACCAACTCCTTCAAGACGGCGACGCCGTCGGATTCCTCCCTCGACAACCTCGATAGGCCAATCGGGGACTTCATCGGCGTCTCCCAGGTTGCCCTGATTCCCCAAGAGGGATCTGCGTTAACGAAAAAGAAGCGCTCCTTCCAGCCGTGAATGGAGGTGGGAGCCTCCTTGACGAGGCCGCACCCTCGCCGCGCCGCAAAGCACCACCACCCTTTATCTTGGGGGTGGCCACTCAGGCCGTAGCATTCCCAAAAGACATTCAGGGTGGCGGGAACCTCGTGCATGTGGCAGAGAACCTGAAAGGCTGTCAGGGCGCGCCATGAGTTCGGCACCAGCTGCGCCGGCGCCACTCTTAAACCCCGAAGCACCTGAACGACTAAGTCCGAGGGGGGAAAGTGGAACCCGGCCTGAAGAATGCCCTCATTGATGGCAACCTTCCCTGGAGGAGGATGGGACATCCTCTCCTCAGGCCCCGGGAGGGTAACATTGCAGGCCTCGGGAAGGTGGTATCGAGCCACGAACCTATCTAGGTCTTCGGCGGCCAACTCCGACTTAATGCGGTCTGCTCTCACTTCGCCCATCCCTAATGGCCAGTGAATCTACGGTCAGGACAGGGTCGAAAAGGGGGAAAAGACCGGAACGACTGGAGTACACTAATACAAAAGGAGAGTATGGAGAGCCCTACATTAAAGAATGGAGCAACTCACCGGAAGACAAGGAAGAACAGCTCCGAGAGCGTCAAAGGAGGAGCAAGCGAACAGTCCGACGGCGATGACGGCAGCGCAAAGGAGAAACTCGAAGATGTCTGTAAGGAGAAAGGCGGACGGAGGAGGACCCCCGGTTAAATAGGCGGAAAGGTGGGTGACGCCCCGGTGACGCCAGAGGACGCCTGGCTGCCGAAGGGTCGCTCGCGCCCCAAAGGCGAATCGACGCCATTAAGGAAGGATGTCCGCCGAAATCCTCAAACTGCCAGGTCAGCAACAACCGCCATACGCCATAAAGAAGACGGGGAGCTCGAAGCGCGCGCGCCTCTCCGAGGGATGGCGGCAATCTCGAAGCATCACTTCCTTCACCCGTTCCCCTTCTGGTTCCAGGCTCGGAAGTGGGGGGCTACTGTTATGGGGGAACTCAGCCACCATGCCCCACGTGACCGACACGCGCGCCCAAGAAGACTACAGCTGCCCCTTGATCCAGTAACCCGACCCCGAGTCGGATATCTTCGGCTTCGCAGCCCGACCCCGAGTCGGCTGCCCCTTGATCCAGCAATCCGACCCCGAGTCGGATATCTTCGGCTTCGCAGCCCGACCCCGAGTCGGCTGCCCCTTGATCCAGCGATCCGATCCCGAGTCGGCAACCTCTCGACAACGACAGGCTGTTCCCCTGAAGCACGCCACGACCCTCTGTCCCTGCAACGGTCGTATCCGGCGCTGCTCCACGATCTCCTGTAACAGCCGTACAAGGCGGAGCTCCACTACGCCCTGTCACGGCCGTACCCAGCGCTCCCCCACAACGCCCTGTAACGGCCATGTCAGTGGCAACTCCATCGTGCCACACGATGACCAACCCCCCCGAAGGACCCCCCAGCCTGGTATATATGCTGCGGGGGGGGAGAAGGGGGAGGTAAGCAAGAACTTCCAGAGCATTCTCCTACTACCTGCAATTATCTCTCCTTCACCTCCAATCTCCTCTGACTTGATCGTCGGAGGGCCCCCACTACCCCAGTGGTGGTGCGAGGCTTGCTTGCAGGTTTCCCGGTGGAAGGTGGAGCACAATCAACACCAACCAAGGCAACTTAGACGGAATCCCGTTCACACCGCTGTGCCAATCGTTCTCGGTTTGGACCACCAGCAACAGTTATAAAAATCAAATAGGTTGAGCTGGGTTGGATCAGAATTTAGTAAATTCAGATCCGACTTAAAAAATAAAATCGGTCCAATTTGAAAACCTGATCCGGTCCTACGATCCTTTAAATTGGATCGGATCGGGTCAAATGGGTCGGGTCGAGTTTCAACCCGACCCATTTTGCAACCTTAGCCCGCATTGGAGAAGAGAAAAAAGTTGAAATGGAAGAGGCAAAATGAAGGAGAGGAAAACTAATAGACTAGGCTCCCATGTTTATCTGTTAAGTAGATTTCTAAAAGAGAGAAAAAAATATGAAGGGTTGGGGAAGAAATTTTTTTTAAAGTAGAATGCTATCGTGCTTTTCCAAAGATATTGCTGGACATTTGGGGTGTGGTCCTTTGGGAATACCATAGTCGCCTCAACATTTAGGTGGGACCTTCGAAGAATCATGAGGCTATTTTTTTTTTTCGCTTCATCAATTTTTTTTTTGACTTTACATGCATGCCTGGGTAATATATTGAGGATTTTGGGAGGAGAGAAGGTCAACTCTTGTTTTCCTTTGTCGCATTTGGAAGAATTTTCTCAATGGCGTTCTTCAATTTACTCAGTCCTTCAAAAGATTTTATATTCTCACAAGCAGTGGAAGCATGCGTGCTCCGGTAAAGGACTTTGAGGACTTCCTCCTTATTACATTAAAAAATAATAAATTATATAAAAAAATTATGAGATTAGAAGTAAATTATACTTATATTCAATAATTAGAAAAACCTACATTATCCAATAGTGTAAAGCCCAAGAAAAAAACCGTTTAATGGATGATCACAAAGAATGCTTTTATATCTAAAGAAAAGATGACTTGGCCATCTAAAAATCATTGAAATTTATCAGAAATTATTCGAGGCAATAAGCTAAAGCTGTGCGAAACATGGAGAAATCAAGCAAATCAATCTTCTCTGCTGTAACTTTCTTTAATTCCTTGAAACCAATTATAAACTTTAGAATCGTCTGCAGTCCATTGGACCTATTATCATATCGTGTCATTACGGTTTGTCTCAACCCTCTTATGGAATATAACCATCGTCAATTTTCCAAAATCCTGTAGAATCTCTAAATGATATAAATAAAGCAGTAGGTAATGCATCAGTTATGGTTGTCGTTGCATAGCGACGTTGGCCACGTTTAGTGTTTGTAGCAGTTGGGCTAGTGAGAAAGCTGGCTGGTTTCGAAGATAGGGTCAATATCACGTGGCTGGAATATGAGAGATGGCTATTCCTAAAGTCAATAGGTTATTTTCATGAAAGGAGCGTAATCTCTCGGTGCACCATATGTATACTCTTATCTTTTGCTGTTTCTAAACCACTACATTCATAATTACGGGGCTAAAATTTGTAAAACTAATTGCTGGTTTGGTGCCAACCATTGAGAGGGGGATCTCAACCACCTCATTTTCATCCCCTCTTGCATCAGGATTTCTTAATGCCACAAAGAATGCAACTTCCCAACTCCTGCCAACAGCTTCCCAATGCCAACCTTTGTACTTGTAGGAAAGCAATCACCAGCTAGAGGCAGAGGTGATGCTTCCAACTAAGGATCGGCGAACTGGTATCGATAGATGTACTAGTCGGCTATCGGAGCGATTCGGCACCAGTTTGATACCGGCTGGTTCGACCTCTAAAAGTCTAAAAAAAAATTAGCTTAGCCCATACGGGCCAGGTCGGGTCGGCAAGCATTTTTTGCTTCCAGCCCAATTATACAACAAAGAAGACAATCCACAAAGGATAAATAACTGGACTTTGTTGAAGGTTTTTAAGCTACCAAACGTTCATCTTAAAGCAGAACATATCAAATATTCCAGAACAGATGCAACAAACAGCGAAAGAAATGAAGGGGGGGGGGGGGGGGATGAAGCATAAACCATGCGAAGAATAGAGCATGCAACACTCTAAATCAACTTATCAACAAAAAATATATTTATTTTATATTATCTAAGGTATTTTTTAAAAGAAAATTTATTTTATTTTATTTTTACTTGGAGATCATTGCTCGGTCATACTAGCTTATTGTTTCAGGCGTCAATCAAGGCGAGTGACTCCTCTGGAAGGTCTGGAGATTCAAACTCCAGGATACTGTGGGGAGGATCCCATGAGAGCATGGTACGCATCAAAGATTGATGTGGCAGAGAGAGAATTTTGTCCGCCCCTTTGTGCCGAATAGAGAATCAAACACCAGGTTACAATTGGTACGAACACCTGAGAGCATACTACCCATCAGAGATTGATGTGCCACAGAGAGAATTTTGCCCATTCTTTTGTGCCAGAGAGATTGATGCGCGAGATACGATACAATGGGACGATCAGGATGGATCTCCGGATATCCCTGAATCCAGCAAAACAGTTTTAAACAAAAAATAAATATTAAAAATAATTTTGATGATAATTTTAAAGATTAAAAATTATTCGATTTTGGATTTAATTTCGATTTTGGTGAATTTTTCGTACTTGACATTAAATCCAAAATCAAACCTAAAACCAAATGTGAAACTGGATCCGAAACCGAAAATACCTAATTGTTAATACTCTTAATACATTTTGTATACAATATGAAGTCAAATTCGGAACTTCATGAAAGAATCTGGATCATCTCTATTCTACTCAATAATCAATCCGGACCATATATTATTTTTAAATATATTTATTATAAAAAATAAATATATTATAAAATTATATTATAAAAAATATGGTATCCTTCACACGAGAGTCTAGCATCTATTAGAGACTGGGGACGTGCGGGAGAGAGAATTTTATCCTAGCCTTCATCGCTTGGACGCTTTGATGCAACTTGTTTGCTTGTGCTATCCGACTATTCAAAGTAATGTTACAAATTTTTATCCACAAAAAAAGATTAATGTTACAAACCGGTCTTGAATGAGTCCAATTAGGACTGCTTAATTGAAGCTCGGACTATCTATGATGCTGCCGGCCTGGGAAGTCAAAGGAAGAAACTATTCAATGGAAATATCAATGACAAGAAATGCTTTTGTATTCTAAACAAGAGATGACTTGGACGTCTAAATTTCATTAAAATTTATCAGCCAAAAAAGCGGAGCGACGAATAACGTGGTTACGAGACAATTAGCTGAAGGCATCCGAAACGTGGAAAAAGTAAACGAATCAATCTTCTCCGCTTTAACTTTTTTTAATGCCTTGAAACCAATTGTAATCTTTAGGCTCGTCTCCACTTCCTTGGACCTAGTAACATATCATGGCGTTGCCGTCTCTCTCTCGACCATCTTTTGCAACGTAACCATCATCCATTTTTAAAAATTTTGAAGAATCTCTCTAATTAAAATAGACAAAGGAATAGATAGTGCATAAATTATGGTTGTCGTTGGCTCGTTGCCCATTGGAAAGGGCCACCACCTTTGGTCATTTGTTTACGGCAATTGGGCTAGCCAATAAGCTGGATGGTTCGGAAGATAGGATCAGTGTCACGTGGTTCGAATTAGAGGTCACAAGTACAAAAGCATGCACATACGATGGAGCGCAAAATTGTTCATTTGTCAATTGAACCGTTTAGCTAAAAAATAAAAATAAAAATCCTAGTTCACGCTTCCTAACTAGATCATTGGACAGGTGTAATCTAAAGAATTTTTAGAACTCTACTCCATTGTTCCTGATTTGGCTTTGCTGGAGTGAACTAAACGGAAGCATAACGAAACGTAGCAGGAACTCAGAAATTTATTTCCATACCAGCTGCTTATTAAGTGCCAAATAGCCGGTTCAATCCCGAGAAAACGATCTTCTATGCCAAAATAGAAGAAAAACCATATCGAACTTTGAGAACATCTCCTTACTTAGAGGTTCACATAGTTAGCAGCAATCAACAACTATAGAAAAAAATAGTCTTTTCCAGCGCTTTTTAGAGTCTTTACTGACACTTATAAGCGTCGATAATTTTTGCGCCAACGCTTCCAAAAGTGTCGGACAGGTGAGGATGGAAAATTTTTTTTCCGATGCTTTTTCAAAGCATTGGTATAAACCTATGCTATGTCGACGCTTATAAGCATCGACAGAAACCAGAGATAAGCCGACGCTTAGGCTTAGGCTGATGCTTATTAGCGTCAGCCCATTTTGGAGTCCACCGACGCTAATAAGCGTCGGCAGAAACTGAACGTAGGCGTGGCCTAGTTGGGCTTCCACCGATGCTTATTAGCATCGGCCAATCTAGGGCCTTTGCCCATGCTTGTAAGCGTCGGCAAAGGCATCCTATGTAGTGCCAATTTTTGAAAGTTATTCCCTTGGTTTTTCGGTGTTTAGCATGCTGAATTTTTTTTTTTTTTTTGAAAACCATGGCTGAACCTGATCGGGTTGCCTACGTACCCCTTCACAAGGGGAATCAAGCCATACGTAGTTCTTTTAAAGCTTCAAAAATACAGCAAAAAAATGAATCAAACAATTTAATTCATGCATGCTCACAAGATCAAATTTAGAAATCAGCACATTAAGAACACATAGGATTATGCCGGAATCGTTTAAACAATTATGCTAAAACTTTTATGCATGATTAACTATCAGATCTTAAACTTAAGAACTCTATTCCAATTAATCTCTGAATATCCATCGAATGGATTCTGGAGATATCTCCGTGAGGAGCCCCAAAAGAGGGTAAAACCTCGGAGAATCGGACCTAGACCTTGACACCATAATAAATGATAATGCTAGATTAATACCTTTTATGATGGATGAAAGTTGTGAATCTGATTCTTGACTTCGCAGCCACGCACACAAATGGCCTCTACGAGAAGTACACGCGAAGTCCTGAAGGATCTTCTTCCGCAACAGTGCTAGCAGCTGCAGAACACTTGAAAGCTGAAATATGCCCGCCGGGATTCAATCAACTCTTGATCAATCGTCTTGAAGCAGATAGAGATGAGGTTTGTAAGGGAAGTAGAGGACTCAGATCTGATCTTGAATCTTCTAGATATTCACCCTGAAAATCCTATCTAAAATGGAGAAGAAGAGGAGGAGGAGGCAGGTGAGGAAGAAGGCTGCAATGGATGTGTTTTCGGTGCCCATGTTTGACCCCTTTTAATGGCCTCTGAATTTTCATTCAAAATTCAAAATTTATTTTCAGAAAACCTCCTTTAGTTGGCACATGTAAAGGAATAGGAACAACCCAAATCAGATCTCAACTAAATCTGATTTAAATTCAAATTTTAAACACATGTGCAAGAGGGGAGGAATTTGAAATCCATGCAGCAGAATTTTTCTACCTCTTGTCGCATATATTTCATTTGAAATTCGAATTTAAATGATTCAGAGGTTCACACGCCAGCTAGGAAAGTTATTTGATGTATGAAATTATTTAATATATTGCTTAATGTTTGAATTCAAATTCAAACAACAAACAATATCGCCATGTGTCAAGCAATGGGTCCATGCGCCATGCAATAATTTTGGTTTATTTAAAATTCATGAAATCCAATTCCATGTCACCACTAATTGCCACATCATCTGAGCCTAATCCTCTTGGGTTGCACCTAATCAAATTTGGTCAAACCTGAATTAAAACAAAGCAATTTGGTTGAACCCAATCTAATCAGGTCAGACCCTGATTGAGCTCAAATTGAATCCAATTCAATTTTTGGCTTATCCAAACTCAATCAAATTGAATTAATTACTTTGTGTTGGACCTAATCCAATTAGGTCAATCCCCAATTAAGAACAAATTAATTTAAAATTAATTTGATCAGCTTAAGTCCTTTTTGGTTCTGACCTAATCCAATCAGGTCAAAACCCTGATTGAGCCCAAACTTGAATCCAATTCAATTTGGCTCATCCTTAGCACAATTACTCAATCAAATTGAGTTTATTAGTAATTTAATTACTAATTAATCCTTCAATAATTACTTTAATTATTTTATAAGATAATTTGCCAATCAAATTGACCAAATTACTCCTGAATAATTCTTAATCATTCATCAGCTTTCTTGATCAATCAGGAATCTTCTATGCGTGTAACCTCATAGGTTCGAACCTAAGCCGGTAGTATAGGAATAATTTCCTGCACTAATCGATGTGACCATCTAGCAATGGTATCCGACGTCCGGATAGGCCGAATATATGCGAAGCAAATATTCTAGAACCCTGAACTATGGTTACTGTATAATTCAATCTTTTTGACTCCTAATGCCAGGATGACTTAGAGCTCACTGTCAATCCTATAATTAGTACATCCATTATGTGATTAACTTTAGGTATCCCATGACTTCCTCACTGGGATTACCCTGGCCAAGGTTTTGCTAAATTAATCACAAGACATTATCTCCTATTTTTAGGAGGGGTCAATTCCATCTTGACTCACAACTGACTACGCAAGTACTTGACTGCACCCAGTGACCTTCCGTCACTGAATTAGAATTTCAGATAGTCCGGTACCAAAATACAGTGAGTTGCTTGCTAGTCACAGGTTGCGGTCTCAGGTCAGAGGGCCAAACTTATACCCATATCCACTCGGAACATCTCTCGACAGTAGAGCGTTCCGGAATTAGTCACGTTCAGTGAAATGTACTCCTACATTTCACCTGTGTGGCATACCAGTGTCTCCACACTCCTTGGTTAAGAGGACAACCAACGTATATGTCACACAACGATCTAATCTCGATAATGCTGTCATCCTAGTAACAACATATCATTTGGTCGCGAATAAGTTTAAGGACTCAAAGATAAATCCTCCTTTATCATAACATAAGTCCTAAGGACTTCATCATATAAGAGTTCATTTGAAGATGAAATGATGAATAATACCAAATAATACTTTATTAATTTATCAATTCATTTACAAAATTCAATCATCAATATGCTGACGATTGACATTTAGGATACAAATCCCAACAGTTTTGTTATTTAAAAAAATTAGTATAAATAATTTCTAAATTATTTATACATTATTTACTAAAACGACAAATATATAACAAAAATCACATAGATAACAAAAGTCACGTCACAAACAAGAACTTTTCTTTCGAAATATTCATATTGTCATATATGATTATGTTTACAATGTTGTTTGAAAATATTAAACATATATATATTGAATTCTTAAATAAACAGTCTACGAGGTATCAGGGTCGATGGCTTTATTGCCCAAAGAGACAACCCAAGAGGGAGGGTGAATTGGGTTTGGATTAATTCTTGACCAATTAAAAACTTGATTAGTAAATAATTGAATCTAATGCAAGCAAGTTAATTAAGCTTCTTGATGAGGAGATTGGAAGAGACAAATAGCCAATGCAAACACAAGGAGATTTTATAGTGGTTCGGAGCCAACCCTCGCTCCTACGTCCACTCCCCAAGCTTCACTTGGGAGTTCACTATAATTCCTTGGATTACAGTCGGTTGTTTTACAAGTTCACAACCCAACTTGTTGTTTTCGCGAGATCACAACGAACTCGGTCGGTTTTCACAGGCTTACCGACTAGAACCAGCCGTTTGTTTTTTCCGGGATCACAATCAAACCCTTACACCGTTGGTTTAACGTTGGCTCACCAACAAACCTTACAACCCTTGATTTAATCCCCTGATTGAATCGAGTAAGAAAAGTAGTGTTTGGGATTTCACAGAGAAAGCTTCTAAACAAGCAGATGTGAAAACAATAAATGCAAAGTAAAGGTTAGAAGCCCTCAAACAGATTTTGGAATGGGAAGTAGGGACTTCTCGATTTCTGGGTCTCCTCTGGAAAGTACTGAAGATTTGAGGATAGTAGAAGAGCCTTGAAAGCGAAGGAAGTGCTTGTCGGATGGGGTTGAATGCACCTCTTCCTTCTTTTACTTGTATTACTCTTGAGAACTCTTGGTAGGTGGAAATGTCTTTTTACTTGAATGGAATAGCTCTCTTCTTTCTACTACTGTTTACTCTGGCTATTTAAACAGTTCCTTTTGAGAAATAGCCGTTAGACACTGATTTATGGCCGTTCTGCACAGTCTGCACCTCCTGACTATGTATCCGTTGGGGTCGGAGTCGACTCGCTCGATCTGGAGTCGACTCGGCTGTTGCTGGAGTCGACTCATGCTTTACTGGAGACGACTCACCTACTGTTTAGGATTTGAATTAAAGTGCTGTCCCATCCTCGAGTCGACTCGGACCAAACCTGGAGTCGACTCGCCAACATCTGGAGATGACTCGGCATTTTGGAGATGGCTCGTTCTCAGGATTCCAAAGATCTATTTTTCTGCATTTCTCTCTCGAGTCGACTCGGATCCTCTTGGAGTCGACTCGGCTCTCAGAGCTCGAAAAACCGATCCTCTGTCTGTTGATCTAAGCTGCCTCGGAGTCGACTCGTACTTTGTTGGGGTCGACTCGGCTAAGTTGGGGTCGACTCTGGAATTCTCGGAGTCGACTCGTTCACAGGGTCACTGAGTTTGGTTCTTTGCCTTTCAGTCCGCTTTCCTTTGAGAGTTGACTCTAGCATGACTAGGAGTCGACTCGCCAAACGTTGGAGTCGACTCGTATCCTTCTGAAGTCGACTCGGTAATAGGGTCTAGAAGACACTTCTCTGTCTTTCTGTCTGTTACTTCTTGGAGTCGACTCGAAACCGTCGGGAGTTGACTCGGCAAGCATCGGAGTCAACTCGAGATCTTCGGAGTCGACTCGGTGACAAGGTCTAAAATTCATCTTTCTATCCTTCCGTCTGTTCTCAGTCGGAGTCGACTCGTAGTGTACCGGAGTCGACTCGAGCTTGTGCCAGAACCTCTGAAACACTTGGAGTCGACTCATAATTTTCCGGAGTCGACTCGAGAGTCAGCCCTTGGTTCAAATGGAGTTCAAAACTTGTCCAACTTATTTTGAACCAAAGCTTGAGGCACTTAATCGTAAATTCACATATATTCACCTGAAACACTAGATTGAATTCATAAGTACCACATGAAATATACTCAAATACTTTGAGCTCATCAAAATCAAATTGGGGTATAATCAATCACTCCACAATCTCCCCTTTTGATGATGACAAAACATTGAGTATTTGTAAAGTGAATTGCTCAACCAAGAGATGATTTTTGAAATAAATTCAAATGTCTAGTCATTTAATTTATCCAAAATTGAAAGGTATGAATCGGTAAATCCTGAAATTAAAGCTCCCGCTTTCTTTTGGAATTATATAAGCCTTCAAATCATGCAATCAATTGTTTGGCTTATATGTATTTAATGAATTTGCTTTCTTAAGATTTCAGATCCTCCCCCTCAACATGTGCATTCAATTTTGTTTAAGTTTTCTGAATTTACTTTAAATGTTTTGAAACTTTTGAGCTTAATTTCTTACTTTCAGATGAAAAATCTGACAATTTATTCTTGAGTATGATTCAACTAATCTTCGAATATTCCTTGAATAGATTCTGGAGATTACTCCTTGAGGAGCCCCAACAGAGAGATAATGAGCCTCGAGGTATTGAATCCACTAAGAACAAATTACATTTTGTTTTAAGAATTTCTTTGTTTAGTGATTCCCTTTACATTTCAATTCATCATATTTTCTCCCCCTTTTTGTCATCATAGCAAAAAGGCACATAACACAGAAAAAGATAAAAAGTCAAATTGCACAGTTTTTGAAAGGAAATTTCTATTCATTGTATTAAAGTCAAATTGAGTACAAATGTGAATACATATCAGAAAAGTCCTCAAGGGACTGTACATCATAAAATCAAAAATACACTAGGGTCGTTTAGTAGTGGAGGATGTGGCTTCCGTACTCAATCTAGTGTGTTTCATGACCAAGCTTATCCCCTCAGATACGTTCCTTAGTTGTTCGATGATCTCTGAGGTGGCCTTTGATTGTATCTCAGTGAGTTGGGTCACACTTTTCTGAATAGTGTCAAGCTTGAGCATCAAGGCATTTGCAAGCCTTTCCGCTCCTTGACTCTGGCTACCCAGCTCTTCTTTGATGCTATGTCGCATCTTCCTCGTGTCATCCTTTATGTCGCTAATGCTCCAATATTGACCTTGGATTAGGCTCCTTATGTTGTACATTTCCTCCTTAAGATCTGCTACCATCTTGGACACGGCTGCTAAGGAGGGAACGACGTCAGTGGAGTGAGCACTCAGTGGACCTCGCAGCTCTCTCAATATATCATCTCTCAGCTCCCTTACTATCTCCTGTCTCATCTTCCGGAGCTGCTCAGTGTTGATCCGGACTTCTAGAGGTTGCTGAGGTGGTGGAGCTGTAGATGGTCCGGCTGAAGTATATGGGAATGAAGGACCAGAAGTGGAAGGAAAAGTGGGAGGAGCTGTGTAGTGGTCCTGGTCATGGTCAGGACTAGGTGAATGGTGAGTAGCAGGGTCAAATGGTGTGGATGAAGATGTTCTCCTAACCCAGACTCCCTCCATCTTGTGGAAACCCATTCGGTGGAGAGTCCCCTCACCCATGTGGTCAGTGTGTCTGAGGGAGCGAGAGGGTTCTTCCTCAGGGATAGGAACTTCTAGCTCCCTAAAAATGAGTGTGAAAAGCATACCATACGGGAGACTCAACCTAGATTTGTCTAGGGGTTCACAGATATATCTATAATGAGTTTGGGGAAGTTTAGGGGGATGTCCTGTACAATGTGGAACATCAATCCTAGGTCTCTCTCAGAAATGAAGTCAAACCTCCCAGTCTTAGGAAAGAGAGTCCTAGAGATGATACTTAGGAGGAGTCACGGTTCAGCTAAAAGCTGATTTGCAAACACCTCCTCTATGGGGGATTGAGGTGGACTCCCTAAGATGACCGTAAGGGCCTCAGTCCTATCGGATGGATGTGTGGGAGCAATCCCCTCTCGGGAGAGATGGAGGACTCGAGCAAAGTCCTCCGAAATGAAAATAGGGACTCCTGCCACAGTCCCTTGGATACCACCGCCACCCCGTGTGACGGTCCCGTAAAATTTCCTAACTAACCCTGGGTATGTAGGGAGGTCAAGGGAACAAAAGAACTCTAAGCCCTGGCCCCTAAGATGATGCCCTAGGGTGAACCCTTTCCGGGAGAGAAAGTCAACGTTGACTTTCCTCCTGGTAGAGACAACCCTCCCGGCGCACGGACGTGAGGGAACCGGCTTAGGCGGGGAAGGAACCGGAGGTGGTGGCCTCACGGGTTCGTTCCGTGCCTTGGACCGTCGCTCGGCGCCGCTCGCGGAGAGAGGTCTCTTCCGGCTCGGGACAAACGGTTTTCCTAGGCATTTTGACCTAAAAACCGAGGGATGGACAAGAAAAATGGAAGAAGACTCGAGGGAAAGAACCTAAAATGGGTCGGAGACGAGGTCGGAGACGACTCTAGAATTTTGGAACAGTGTCGGCCGAAAATAGGAGTGAAGAGAAAAACATTCTGCTTAGGGTTAAAAGTTGGATTTCCGATCTCGAGTCGACTCCGGTAAGTCGCGAGTCGACTCGACCTCGAGTCGGCTCCTAAATATGCGTGAGTAGACTCGCCTATGAGCTGACTCTAAAATCTATTCGAGTCGACTCAAACTCTGGCACATAACCAAAAAACTCAGTTAATTCCGTGCCAAAGGAGAGAGATATAGAAATCTTTAGGACTTAAGGAATGATTTGATGACCATAGACGAGAAATCCATTATTCAATATAAGCTAATTATCAAAATTAATGAATTATAGGGGAGTATCACAAGAATGGATCAATCACTCCTAACCCTCTTCTAAGAATACAAAATCGATCTTCACTCAAGAGTTTTGTGAAGATATTGATAGTCAACTTTAAAGACCACGCAATAGCACGTATCTGGTAATGATAGTGATTACGGGTATCGATCCACAGGGATTGGGGTATAGTTGTTTTCTTTAAAAATAAAAATATTTAAAAGAAAAAGTTTGTGAAGAAAATTAAGCTAAAAAATTTAATAAAAGAAAATGCAATTAAAAGGATATTAGTTTGGGGGAACCTAGGGCAAGGAATTCACCACTAACATCAGAACAAGGGTTATTTATAATTTATTTCGTTCTTGGATTAACATGCAAATTGGCTACAAGCCTAATAAGCATTCGAATAGAAATTCACAAAAGTAATTTAGGCATAATCCATCTTCAGTTGGCATGAAATGTCTACCCTAATCTAAGGTGGCAGCACATCGCATCTTCCCTAAGCATGGACTATCTTATATTTACCTAGTGATAATGAAGAACAGTTGTATAAACTTCACATTTAAAATCATAGAAATTAAACATGAAATAAAAGAAGATATTCATTAAAAATAATAAGTTCATACAACTCCAAGAATATAAAATAGAATATAAAACCCATGTCCTTGTGTTAGGGCTACATCCAGCCCTGGAGAGGAGATCAGCCTTCCATGGAGTGGTGGATGGCAGCAGCAGCGATGTAGAAGGCCTTCATCACGACTGGGTTCTCCTTCTTTTCTCCCGTCGGCTTCCTCTCCCTCTTGAACTTCATTATTTTTTTCTTTGGAAAATCATTCCCGAAATATCCAAACTACTATCTCTCCCTCTTATTTTCTTCTTCCCGTGGGATTTGGCCTCCCCGGGAATGCTTCATGGGGTCCGTCTCCTCCCCTTTTATAGCTTCACCAGCCCTCTCTCCTCTGTTTTCGTGGCTCTTCCGAATGGGCAGATAAGGCATGAGCTGATCCGGGCGTTGAGTTTAGAGCTTATCCATACTCTATTTTGAAGCAGGGAATGTTTGGATTTGCTGGTGACGTGGATGTAGTGGGAGAGAAGAAGCTGCTGGGATAAGGATGATCGCAAGCTAGGAGATGTGATCTAATCCGGAACGTGGAGGAGAAGCTGGATGAAGCTGAGAGGGAGAGTTTATCCGTGGGTGAAGATAAGGTGAACTGGGAGTTTGTTCCGAAGCAGGGGAAGATGTGGAGAGCGTTGGATGAACTGAAATGCTTCGGCTGAAAGGCTGAGATCCGTTCGTGATGCTCATCCCGGCTGGACACGAGATATCCGGATGCGAGAGAGGTTGGAGCTAGGGCGGAAAAATCCTTGAGACGCGTGGAGTGCATCGTGGAAAGCAGGAAATGTTGGGAGGAATCCCGATTGATCCTAGGATGCAGAAGATCCCGTCTTTGTTCCGAAACAGGGGAAGAGGATGAATCTTTGATTTGCGGTTGTGGATAAGCTCAATCCGGAACACTGACTGGTTCGGAGCTAGGATCTGGGGTGAATACGTGGATGAGGCTGAATACAAGCGGCTGTTGGCTTGGTTCGTGGACGTGGAAGGTGAACACGGGCGCGAGGGAAATCTGGGAAGGTTCACTGGTTTGATCCACGGGTGATGGAATTCCGTTCTGAATGGGATAAGATCTAGGAAGATGATGCGGATGCTGGGGAGTTTGGAAGTGCTGCCGTTGGCTGGATAAGGATGCAAGGCTTGGTTTTTGTTCATGGGATATGGGAAGAGATGGGATCTGTTTCAACAGAGGGGAAAACCGTGGTTATTGTGAACGGCTGATGCTCTGTCCCAAGGAAGAAGAGATCGGAAGCTGGGAGGAGTTGGTTGGGAGATTTGGGATGCTACGGGATGAGGATGATAGATTCGCTGGGAGCAGGGGATAAGGAGAAAGAGCTCTCCCGTGATGCTCGGGAAGACTGGCTTGGGTGTATGTGGAAGAAGTTGAAGGAGAGATAAGCTGTTGGGAGGAAATGACCCGTGGTAACTTGGATGCAAGATGAATGGCTGAGATGGGATGAGGCTTTGGGATCCGTGCAATTAAGATGGTATGCTTTGAGATCTGGGAGACAAATAATTGAAGGGATTTTATTGTTTTTGAGATTAAAATTGGATCATGTGGAGAAAGAGTTGGAACGAGTGGAAAGAAAATTAGGTGACTGAATCAGAGGGTCTTGATTTGCAGGGTGCATGTGATTTGGGTTCAGAGATCATCCTAAATCAATTCGACTTGACCTGCATCCATTAGACTCAACCATTAAATAATTAAATCAACTCGAATTACCTCTGATAATTATTAAAATGCAATGATGATGGTAACACATATTTTATGGTTAAATTTACGAAATATGCGAATTAAAATAATGATAAGTGCTATGTAAATTAGATAAATTTATTCATTATTTAGCACTTATCAGATATCAGCAAGTTGATTATCAGTACAAACAAATTCAAGCATCACATCACCATTTAACACATGATCTCTTAGGAAGTGATGTCTTATCTCAATATGTTTAGTTCTTGAGTGTTGAATTGGATTTTTAGTTAGATTTATGGCACTTGTATTATCACAATTTATGAGAATCTTATCTTGTTTAATGTCATAATTTTCAAGTTGTTGTTTGATCCATAAAATTTGAGCACAACAACTTCCGGCAGCAACATATTCGGCTTCGGCTGTAGATAGTGCAACCGAGTTTTTGTTTCTTGTATGGAAGTCAACCATTCGAATGTCAGTTTCAACAGCAACAACTGCAGCTAAACGCTCTAGAAAGTCGAACAACATTCAATTACTCCTTTCTTCAAATGAAGGTATTACAAATATGTGATCTTCACTGAAATATGTTTCAATTTCATAATCAGGCTTGGAACGACTGATTGATCGATAAAATCCGGGCTGAGGACCTAACTTGTTGAGCAAAGCCCATCTTTTGACTACGTCTTTCATCTTGGTCTGCTCCTCGAGAATGCGGTCCAAATCTGTTTTCAGATGTTTGAGAAGGCGACGCTCCTCATTGTCAGCCTTAAGTATATTCCTGCCTATGAAATTAAGTTTTCTCCTAAAAATTGATAAGACCCGCTGGTGCTTTTTCTATCAAGTTTACAACCAACGAAGTCTGAATCAGTGTACCATATTAAGTTTATGCTTGATTCTTTAGAGTATTATAGACCTATATTTTTTGTTCCTATGAGATATTTAAAAATTCTCTTAACTGCAATTAGGTGTGATTCCTTAGGATTAGATTGATATCTGGTATACATGCATACACTAAACATGATATCAGTTCTACTTGCTGTAAGATATAGTAAAGATCCTATCATACCTCTATATAGCTTTTGATCTACTGATTTACCTGATTCATTTTTGTCTAGTTTGCATGATGAGCTCATGGGAGTGCCAATTGACTTGTTTCCATCCATATCAAACTTCTTTAGTATTTTCTTGATGTATTTAGCTTGATTGATGAAAATTCCTTTCTTGGATTATTTGATTTGAAGTTCGAGGAAGTAGTTCAATTCTCCCATCATACTCATCTCAAATTCACTCTACATTAATTCAGCAAATTCTTCGCAAAGACGATTGTTAGTAGCACCGAAAATAATATCATCTACATAAATCTGCACTACCAACATATTTTTGTTTTTCTTTTTCAAAAATATTCATGGTCTAATAGAAATTTGCTAAGTCTTTCATACCATGCTCTAGGGGCTTGTTTTAGGCCATAAAGTGCTTTATTTAGTTTCTAAACATGATTGGGGTATTGATGATTCTGAAAACCAGGAGGTTGTTCTACATAAACCTCCTCATTAATATACCCATTCAAGAAGGAACTTTTTATATCCATTTGGAATAATTTGAAGTCTTTATTACATGCAAATGCTAGTAACAATCTAATTGTCTCAAGTCTAGCTACAGGAGCAAAAATCTCATCAAAGTCTATACCTTTTTCTTGATTATAGTCCTTTGCTACTAGTCTAGCCTTGTTTCTAACCACAACTCCATTTTCATCAAGTTTATTTTTGTATATCCATTTAGTTCCTATTATTGAGTATTCAGTGGGTCTTTCAACTAAATTCCATACTTTATTTCTTGTAAATTGGTTAAGTTCCTCTTGCATAGCATTTATCCAATTTACATCATTTTCAGCTTCTTCAATGTTTTTAGGTTCTAAATGTGAAACAAATGCAAGATAATTATTTAAGTTTCTAAGAGAGGCTCTAGTTCTAACAGGTTGAGATGGATCATCTAAGATTAATTCTTTAGGATGACTGTGAGCATACCTCCAAGCCTTTGTAAGCCCATGTTCGGCAATTACGTACATCTTGGCTTGTTGTAGTTTTTTCAACTTGCTTGGGTTCATCCTCTTGTAGAGTCGTGTGATCCATCTTTTCTTCAATTATTCCTGCTCATCATCAAATACTACTCTCTTGCTGGAGGAAGCATCATTAGAATCATCAAAAACAATATGGATGGATTCTTCAATTACAAGGGTTCTTTTGTTGAAGATTCTATAAGCCTTACTTGATGTAGAATATCCCAAAAAGATACCTTTATCAGATTTGGAATCAAATTTACCTAAGTTATCTTTGCCATTATTATGAATGAAATACCTACATCCAAACACATGAAAGTAGTTTACTTTGGGCTTTCTATCTCTCCAAAGTTCGTAAGGTGTTTTCTTTATAATTGGTCTTAATAGAACTCTATTTAATATATGACATGATGTGTTAATGGCTTCTTTCCAAAAATACTTTGGAAGGTTACTTTCACACAACATGGTTCTAGCCATTTTCTCTAGGGTTCTATTCTTTCTTTCCACAACTCCATTTTGTTGTGTTGTCCTAGGTGCAGAGAAATTATGAGTTATTCCCTTTTTACTACAGAATTCATCAAATAGATGATTTTCAAATTCCGTTCCATGATCACTCCTAATAGCTATAACTGAAGCATTTCTTGAGTTAGTTACTTCCTTATGAAATTTCTTAAATACTGAAAATGCTTCATCTTTATGAGCTAAAAATATGACCCATGTGTATCTAGAAAAATCATCTACAATGACAAGGCCATACTTGTTTCCACCAAGGCTTGTGATTCTAGTTGGTCCAAAAAAATCCATGTGAAGTAGTTCAAGGGATCTAGTAGTAGAGACACAATTTATGGATTTAAAGGAGCTTTTAGATTGTTTGCCATATTGACATACTTCACAAATTTTATTTTTCTCATACTTTAGTTTTGGCAAATCAATCACAGAATCTCTTTTAACTAATTTTGATATTGTATCCATACTTGCATGACCCAATTTACAGTGCCATAACTAACTTGCATCATTGACTTTAGAATCACTAGCTACTAAGCAACGGCTATTTTTGGCAAGATCTTCAAGATCTACTATAGAAACATTGCCACGTCTTATTCCTTTGAATACTAAGCTACTGTCAATTGAGTTGGTTATAATGCATAAGGATGGCTTAAACAGAACATCAAAACCTTTATCACATAATTGACTAACGCTAAGTAAGTTATGCTTAAGACCATCTACAAACCGTACATTATCAACGAAGGTTGAAGGGGTGATTTGTATTTTACCTATACCAATGATGTGACCTTGGTTGTTGTCTCCAAAAGTCACCGCACCTTCCTCTTTAGGCTCTAGGGTGAAGAATTGTTCCTTGTCACCCGTCATGTGTCTTGAGCAGCCACTATCCAAGTACCAACAGTGTTTGTTGACCTTGGCTGCAAGACACTGCTGCACAAGAAAATCATACAATTTTAGGTACCCAAGTTTTCTTAGGTCCTTCAAGGTTAGTAAAGTTGGTTCCTTTTGGAACCCAAATCTTTTTAATCATTCTTTTAAATTCAGTTTTTTTGTGGTTACATACATTTGCTATATGTCCTACTTTTCCACAACAAAAATAAGTTATATTTTTGGTTTTACTTTCCTCGGCTTTTACAAAAAAGTTTTTAAGAAATTTTTGCTTGTTGTTAGGCTTATACCCTAAACCGGCTTTATTAAATACAGCTCTTTGACTATTAAGAATCATTTCTAGTTTTTCAGAACTAAAGGTAAACTTCTCAACTATAGGTTATATTTTTCAAGTTCTTTTGTTAAGTTCAGTTTTTCTATTTTTAGTAAATTTAGATCTTTTGTAAAGTTATCTTTTAGAGTTCGGTTACTGTTTTTAAGTTCTGAAACTTTCTTAGTTAGTCTTTCGTTATCTTTAATTAAAGCATTAGTTTTTTGAGTTAGCAATTAGTCCGGTACCAAAGTACAGTGAGTTGCTTGCTAGTCACAGGTTGCTTGTTTTAAGTTCTAAATTTTCTTTTATGATAGAGTCCTTGTCCTTAATTAATTTATTGATTAGTTAGTTTCAATTCTTTATTTTAAGGTTTATTGTCTTATATTCATCCATTAGTTCATTAAAAGCATCATACAATTCATCAAAGGTAAAATCTAAATGTGTTTCAGATATTACCTCATTTTCGTTCGCCATAAAACAAAAATTTGCTTTTTTCTTTTTGTTTCTCATCCGATGATGATGATGATTGATTGGAGTCTGTCAAAGTGGAGACAAGAGCTTTCTTCTTCTTGTATTTGCTGCCATTCTTCAGCAAAGGACAGTCGATTCTGAAATGTCTCGGCTTCTTGCATTCATAGCATCCGATTCCCTCACTTTTCCTGTTCTTACCTTTATGCTTGTTGTAGGAACTTGAGGAACCTCTCTTCTGATGAAAGGACTTCTTCCGTTTGATGAATCTTCTGAACTTTCGCATGAGAAGAGCCTCATCTTTATCTCCCTCATTGTCTTCTTCTTCACTGCTGCTACTGCAAGAGGGATCCTTGTTAGAAGAAGTGGACTTAAGGGCAATTACATTTTTTCTTGTGGGAGGACTCTTCTTCATTGTGAGCTCATGTGTCATCAAGGATCCAAGGAGCTCCTCGGGTGGCAGCTTGTTTAAGTCTTTAGCTTTTTGGATTGCCATTACTTTGGCTTCCCATGACTTTGGTAAAGATCGAAGATTTTTCTGACAAGGTCACTGTTAGTATAACTTTTGCCAAGGCTTTTTAGGCCGTTAACAATATCAGTAAATCGAGTAAACATGCAAGAAATGGTTTCATTAGTGTTCATTTTAAATAGTTCATATTTATGAATTAGCATGTTAATTTTAGTTTCTTTAACTTGATTTGTGCCCTCGTGGGTCACTTCAAGTCTATCCCATATATCTTTTGCAGAATTGTAAGTAGAGATTCTATTGAATTCATTATGGTCTAAGGCACAATAAAGAACATTCATTGCTTTAGCATTTAGTTGTGCCTTCCTTCTATGATTATCATCCCAATCTTTCGCAAACTTAGGTATAGCAATGTTATCAACATAGATAGAAGGAATATGTGGTCCATTCATTATGATGTCCCAAACATCATAATCTTGAGCTTGGACAAATATCCTGATCCTAGCCTTCCAATAGATGTAGTTAGTTCCATTGAAGAATGGAGGCCTATTGGTGGATTGCCCCTCACTAAGAGAAGATCCAAAAGGGGTTGTCATTTTAATCTTTTACTCTTTTAATATAAGAGCTCCGGCTCTGATACCACTTGTTGCCCAAAGAGACAACCCAAGAGGGGGGTGAATTGGGTTTCGATTAATTCTTGACCAATTAAAAACTTGATTAGTAAATAATTGAATCTAATGCAAGCAAGTTAATTAAGCTTCTTGATGAGGAGATTGGAAGAGACAAATAGCCAATGCAAACACAAGGAGATTTTATAGTGGTTCGGAGCCAACCCTCGCTCCTACATCCACTCCCTAAGCTTCACTTGGGAGTTCACTATAATTTCTTGGATTACAGTTGGTTATTTTACAAGTTCACAACCCAACTTGTTGTTTTCGCGAGATCACAACAAACTCGGTCGATTTTTACAGGCTCATCGACTAGAACCACCCGATTGTTTTTTCGGGATCACAATCAAACCCTTATACCATTGGTTTTAACCTTGGCTCACCAACAAACCTTACAACCTTTGATTCAATCTCCTGATTGAATCAAGTAAGAAAAGTAGTGTTTGGGATTTCATAGAGAAAGCTTCTAAACAAGCAGATGTGAAAACAATAAATGCAAAGTAAAGGTTAGAAGCCCTCAAACAGATTTTGGAATGGAAAGTAGGGACTTCTTGATTTCTGGGTCTCCTCTGAAAAGTACTGAAGATTTGAGAATAGTAGGAGAGCCTTGAAAGCGAAGGAAGTGCTTGTCGGATGGAGTTGAATGCACCTCTTCCTTCTTTTGCTTGTATTTACTCTTGAGAACTCTTGGTAGGTGGAAATGCATTTTTACTTGAATGGAATAGCTCTCTTCTTTCTACTACTGTTTACTCTAGCTATTTAAACAATCCCTTTTGAAAAATAGCTGTTAGACACTGATTTGTGGCTGTTTTGCACGGTCTGCACCTCCTGACAATGTATCCGTTGGGGTCGGAGTCGACTCGGCTGTTGCTGGAGTCGACTCCTGCTTTACTGGAGATGACTCGCCTACTGTTCAGGATTTGAATTAAAGTGCTGTTCCGTCCTCGAGTCGACTCGGACCAAACCTGGAGTCGACTGGCCAACATTTGGAGATGACTCGGCATTTTGGAGATGGCTCGTTCTCAGGATTTCAGAGATCTATTTTTCTGCATTTCTCTCTCGAGTCGACTCGGATCCTCTTGGAGTCGACTCGGCTCTCAGAGCCCGAAAAACCGATCCTCTGTTTGTTGATCTGAGCTGCCTCGAAGTCGACTCGCACTTTGTTGGGGTCGACTCGGCTAAGTTGGGATCGACTCTGTAATTCTTGGAGTCGATTTGTTCACAGGGTCACTGAGTTTGGTTCTCTGCCTTTCAGTCTGCTTTCCTCTAAGAGTCGACTCTGGCATGACTTGTCGACTCGCCAAACATTGGAGTCGACTCGCATCCTTCTGGAGTCGACTCGGTAACAGGGTCTAGAAGACACTTCTCTGTCTTTCTGTCTGTTACTCCTTGGAGTCGACTCGGAACCGTCGGGAGTCGACTCGGCAAGCATCGGCGTTGACTCGAGATCTTCGGAGTCGACTCGGTGACAGGGTCTGAAATTCATCTTTCTGTCCTTCTGTCTGTTCTTAGTCGGAGTCGACTCGTAGTGTACCAGAGTCGACTCGAGCTTGTGCCAGAACCTCTAAAACACTTGGAGTTGACTCGTAATCTTCCGAAGTCAACTCGAGAGTCAGCCCTTGGTTCAAATGGAGTTCAAAACTTGTCCAACTTATTTTGAACCAAAGCTTGAGACACTTAATCATAAATTCACATATATTCACCTGAAACACTAGATTGAATTCATTAATACCACATGAAATATACTCAAATGCTTTGAGCTCATCAAAATTAAATAGGGGTATAATCAATCACTGCACATGGCTACATCATCATCATCTCTACGAGTAGATGAGTATCAGCAAGCTACAAGAAAAAATAAAAACTTTAGAAGTTAAGAATACGAAAGTCATTACACTCGTACAAAAATACGTTATAGTTATGTAAATCTCTACAATAAAGTTATTTACCCGAGGGGCAAATCTCTACAATAAAGTTGAAATCTGGTCAAGCTGAGCCGTCAAAGATTGTATCTTTATCTCACAGCTCGCTTCAACTCCACAATATCGGTCTTATGGCTCTGCCTTATCTGCTTTATATCTGTCTTATAACTCTGCCTTATCTCCTATGTCGCTACCTCCATCATTGCCTTCAGGCTAGCCCACCCAAGGTGTTTAACCCTAAAAATGTTTATTTGGATCTTTTAGAAGGTGGGCTTTGGAGGTTTAAAAAGACATAATACAGTTGTCAAGAGCTTAATCAATGACAATACCTAATATTTGTCATATATGCACAGATGTTATAAAGATTAAAGGGTTGAAGTTCCAGAATATGACCATTTCATTTGGATAATATTGCACATGAACGTAACTGTAAAGTAGAATAGTTGAATGAGGTTGCTTGGGTCACACTTGGCCTGTGGACAGGGATTGCATTATCGAAGGAGTTCGGAGTGCTTTGGGATTAATGCAGAGTGCAATCTAATGATTGAATTGATGAGTACATGGACTTAAAAAATAGCAACTCCATGTTTTGTTCTTTTCTGAGAAAAAAACGTAATTTATTTTTACTTTTGAGCATCTTATGCCAGATGTAACATATCCACTTGCGACCAATAGCAGCATCCCAGATGCTATACATATGTCGATAATAACTATCACTTCTTTCTCGTTCAAGTTGCCTCCAGTCGAGCCAGTGTCTGCATACTTTATAAGGGCATGAGACAATTTTTGACTCGGTTTAATCTATTTATAAGGGCATTAATCTTGAAAAACCAGCTCAGTTATTTTGTGACAACCAAGCTGCAATTCATATTGCATCTAATCTAATTTACCATGAAAGAACAAAGCATATAGAACTGGATTGTCATATCATTAAAAAATTCAAGAGGAATTATTGGAACCCTCTCATGTGGCTTCAAATTTACAAGTTGCAGATATTTTTACAAAACCACTGGGTGTTGTACAGTTTAACAAGTTGTTGGACAAGATAGGAGTTCGTTCTATTTACTCTTATCTTGAGGGGGAGTATTGAAAAGTACACGACAAGTCAACAACATATGTGGAAGCACCAAGTTGATTAAATGATGAAAAAATGTTGACTTGTATAATTGATGATACGTGCATATCTAGAATATGCTTTTCTGTATAGCTATAGAGTTAGTTAGTTTGTTCTGCATTTATTCTTATCCTATGCTTGATGTATTGATTGTACTGGCTAGATTCTTTTATTCTTTTCATTATTTTTAGCATCTCAAGTTCATGTATATATAGAAGCTTTATAATCAATATACAAAATAGAGGAATATAGAAGGAATATCCTTTCATATCCAAAATTCTGCCTTCTTTTGATAATGACAAAACTACACAAAGAAATTTAGGTGAGGGAGAATACGGGTACTTTCGTGCATTGTCCACGACATGGCTCAATTTGAGAGCAAAAGTAGTTAGGTGTGACGTTACTTGTAAGTTGCAACTGTCATTAGCAAAAAAAAGCCTTTCACTCATAGGACCACTTACACTTCAGCGCAAAAAAAAAAAAAGACCACTTACATGTTTCTTACCCGGTTTCAAGACTGGCTTCAGACTGCTCTTACCCAACAAGATGGGCAATGTTGCTTGAGGACTATATCCGATTACGCGGCATACTTGCTTCTATGTTTCTTAATGAAAGTAGTATGTCCTGCTCAGAATTTCCCAGGTGCTGGCATTCAATGAATATCCCGGTCCGATGACAGTATGCTACAAAGCAATATTTGATTTATTACTGATTATGAGTATTTATGGTACATAAATTTCGTCAACTTTGCTATCAAAAATGTAAGTAGAAATTTAAACTCAAGTCCTAAAGGCTGTAACTGTGGTACCTCAAGACAGAATTTTTTTACCTTCTTAACAGTCCAAATTGCACTTGGGCCAAGGGACTAACTTATACCATTACTCTCAGGACTACAACAACAAAGCGAAGGAAAAATTAAAAAAAACATTCTATAAAAAGGATTATGAAGCCATGTGAAGACCAAAAGTACTTGTTCAGCACTTTAGTGATTTATACCATAGTTAGCAGAGACACCAACACCGCAGAACCAAGGGAGAGAAATGTGACAGTGAGGGGTAAGCTGCCTTTATCCTTTCGTATGAAAAGAGCTTCATAAATGGGCAAATGGATGGCCACCACCAGCCCGCAGAGAAGAATTTGAATGAATAATGGCTCAAGACCCATAATTCCTCCATCTACCACCAGCCTTTGGAGTCCTCCCACCAAGCAAAGAAGATTCAGCATTGCGACTGCTCCTATGATAACAAACATTGAGGACGATGACCCCAATTCCAAGACATCCTGCTCGTATCTTTTAGAGGCATCGCCATCAGAAACCTTTGCTGTGATTGCGAACCCCATCTTAGAAATCCGCAGCAAATTTAAGATGGTAGAAGTGAAGCCATAGAGGAATGAGGTGGTCCTGCTCAATATCCACATCCTCTGAAAGTTCCACCACCCAGCCAATGTGTTACCACATTGCAGTGATTCGACGAGCCCATACACATGCTTCCCAATGGTGACATAGGCAAAGGACAGGAACCAAGGGCTCGTGATCTAATTTTGACATCAGTATATTTGTGTTAGGATTCGTTCAAACATGCATGCTTGATGGAAGGGAAAAAGAGAGGCATGTCCGTACCTTTGGAAATAAGGATATGCCTTTGAGGAGGCAAAGGGAAGGAATCACAAGGTAATAGAGTGTAGGGAGTGAGCTTGGAGCCCACAAGCCATAAACGCAATAGGCCATCTGAAGTCCAAGCTTGATTTTGCCACGACCAAGTATGAAGGGGCAGTACTTGGAAAGAAAGATTTGGAAATTCCCCTCGCTCCCTCTTTTCCACTGCACCAGCGATTGTGCCAGTGTCGTGGGAGCAACACCTAAAAAGGCTTTTCTTGAAGGACTGAAATAGACGGACTTCCACCCCCTACATTGAATTAATAGGCCTGTGATGACATCCTCCACAGGACAGTCATACTTCAGCCCAATCTGCATTAAATGATAGATAGATAGATAAATACATACACATTCAGACAGATGGATAGATACACAGATAGACAAAAAGAAGAACCTCCTGTCCCCATTGGGTGTTGTGCTCATAGGTGCAGGTAATAAGAGACTTTGCTCTCTCTTCCAGTATGCAAGCACTTTTAGCCGTTTTTCTCTCAATGCCTCTCTTCCAATCTTCCTTGTAATCCTTGCTATACTTCCTCCCGCAAAGGATCTCTCTTCTGTGGAAGCATCCAGTGCCGGCATACCATGGCCCTCCCCAATTATCAAAGCCAGGGAACACCACCTTACGAGACATTAAAAATGATTTTGTTATTAGCTCCTCGTATGATTTGATAACAAAATCCATAAAATTACTTGATTGGTCATATACTCCATACTGGATATAGCTGTGATCACAGCTAGTACAAGACTAGAGAAACATAACTGAAACCTCGATAGTGATGAGCCTTTGCTAGTACTAACCTTAGTGGCCACATTGAAGGAATAGCCATAAAGATCATTCTTGGTGACATTATCAAAGAGCTGGGGATATTGAACAAAGCCAATGTCCTGACCCTTCTCTTCATCTAGGAAGAAGCATAATGCATGTCTGATGGATTCCGAGTTATTCGAGTACATGTCGCAGTCCAAATTGAGGATGATAGGGCTGTTGCTTATCTCTGATGACGCCCTTATCTGTACAAGATCAGGTTGCATTGTTTAAAGGCATTTTTTTCATAAATTAAATTTTGAAATCATAATAGGGTTGGGTTATTTAAAATATCTTTTCATAAATATAATTTCATAATACTAACAATACTAACAGTACCAAATACTTACAGGCTGCTCCGAAAGCAAAACCTTAAGATTTCAAGCATGATAAGTTAGGTCAGCTGGTTGAGTCTCAGACCATATGCAATATTCAATACTTGTTTATAGTCGATTCTAGATTTATCATGTTATTTCTCCTAAAATATGATTAATTGTGTTGTTAAATCTACTATAGAAGTCAGTTGTCTAGAAAGGATGCCAATTCCATATTGTGGACTACCTAAAGAGAGGATATTAATCGAACATCTGATTCTGCTACCTGCTTTCATTTAACCCTGCATCTGCAAACTAAGCCCAGGACTATTTACAGCGCTCAACTAACTACAACAGGTCTGAAAGCTCATACAAATGAGGAAAGAAAAAGGAAAGAAAGAAAAAAGAAAGCAAGCCTATCTCCCAAAAATTGCGAGAAAAATCTAACATAGTTATATTACCAATGCGTTCATAGCCCCTGCTTTGAAGTAATGATGATGTTGAGGTCTCTTCTCTCGTGCCATGTACACCAAGGTTGGTAATGCATTTCCATCGCTGTCTATTGAATATTGGTCTCTCTCATCAATTAAGATCTGGAAAAAGCAACAAAGAAAAACAATATAATTAGCTCTAGTTGGACAGCTCTAATCGCCCCACATTTGAAGGATGGGCGCAACCTCTAAACTATAGCTTAGTTCAATTCGTCCATAACTTATGCTACACAGATCAACCACACATTTTATGATTTCACCAATTACATTTCCTATAGACATGAACCTAAAGTCTCTTCCTACAATCTGGCAAAGAGTTCAAACAACTAGTTTAATTTTCATATGAAAACTTTAGACCTTGAAGTCATGTCCCAATTATACCACTCTAAAATAATCCAAAATTCTACGCAGTAACAGTTTTCTCCCAATAAGGTTTTGTTTTGTTCTTCCAGTACCAAGTGTAGCAGTACCTGAACGATGGGTGGATGGTTTCGTGAAGTCATCCCTGAGCTCCATTCAGAAAATCCTTTATTTTCTTTGAGTTCTTTAGGGATCTTGCCTAGCATTACCACTGAATCGATGCGATCTGCCATCTCTTCATATAGATTCTGCGAAATGGAAAATTGTGATGACAAATTAAATAGAAATAAGTTGTTGCCTTGTTTTATACTAATTTACTACAAGCGTTCCTTTCACTGAACAAAGCTTTTTTTTAAACAGCGAATCAGACATTAAGGTTGAGCATGGGCCAGCTAACATGCCAATATTTATAAAAATTGAGCCGTACCACTTATTCATACTATTACCTTCATCGAAGACCATTCATTTGGGATGCATGCATTGCGGGGGTTGCCTAATTTGGAAAAATAGGCGGCTGGTGACCGTGGCTCCACATTATATTTCTTGCAAAATGGAAGCCAATGCTTTGCAAAGCGAGATGCTTCCCAAAGGGCATAGAAAGTCAGAACAGACCCAGCATCATCAGAGAGATAGACACTTAGCTTCTCATGAGGGTAATTGTATGCCATGGCTGAGAGAACAGTGGAGATGACCAGGATGGGTGGCTCTACAATAGTGTCCGCAGTGCACACGAATATATCCACATTTGGCAACTCAGCTTCATCTCTATTTCAAATGATAAAAGTAAGGAAATTATGCATCAATACAACCTGTCATGCATGTCAATGCACAATTTATGTCGATCATGATTTCTTTTTAGAATGCATGGATGATATAGTGTGGAAATGACAAAGCAGAATATTTTTTTCCTTAAAAAATAAGAATGCGATAAAATCAAGCCAAAATCAAGTAAGGACTACATCCAAATGTAGATCCCTAGTACCATTTTCATATAATTTTACTAGCTAAGTAAGCTAGCACCATTATGATATGGCATGAAATTGCATTTCCATTATAGGATCTTATTTCGTCCTTCTCTCTGAGTTGTTTTTTTTCTTTTTTTGAATCGAGGGAAAAAATATTTTTCGTCCTGGTTCAAATAAGATTTTGGGATGAAACATTTTTGGCTAAGGACCATCCTTTTTTACACCCTGCTATAGTGCATTTTTAAAATTTCTAGCCCAAAATATAGTGCTCCAACATTTGTGAGGAGTGTTATATGCTTATAGATTCAAACATAGCTTTGAAATAAAGAAATAATTTCAGAATTGAGTTTCAAAGCTCTCTTATTTGAAATGTTTTGGGAAGACAGGTTTTAACCTAGTTGGCCTCCTCTCCTTATTTGACAAATGAAAGGTATGGAGTTCAATCTTGGAACTTAGGTAGTGGTATTCGTATTCTACAAGTAAAATGTAAAAATAATTAAGGTGGTAAAACCATTAATTTTTGTCGCCAATGTTCTGGATATAATTGTGCTTTCATCATAATATTGTCAGGCTTTCTCTTATTCTACTTTTAAAAGAATGAAAAGGTTTTGGTTATGCAAAGCTCGACTTCAAAGTATAAACAAAGGGAAAACTACAAGATAGGTTAAGTCTTATCAATTCTTGTCCTCACCTTCACTTTGACCGAACTTGTTAAGAGAGAATTTCTTGGTTAGAAAATTTCTGTTATAAACAAAGATAAAATAAAATAAAGACAAATTTAGGTTAGTACAATAGTATTAGTAGACCATAATCCAACCAGAGCAGACCTTAAATTTTATTTTGATCTGGATACACAATAACAACACAATGCCTAACTCATTGGACTTCCATGATACTTGATCCTACCCTTTAATAATAATAACTTTAGTAGGATGTCACACTCTTTTGCTTCCTCCTCTCCATAAAAAAAAATATTATGATCCTTTATCAAAAAATAAAAGTAAAATGAGTTCTACGCTAAGATTGAATTATTACTAACCTCATATTTAAAAAATAATTTCAATAAAAAAATTAATGGTAAGAAAAAGTTCTTCGCAACTTGAATGCCGCATAATCGAAAAAAGAAAAAAACAAGAAGAAAAAGAATAAATTGATGCCATTTAAACATATCATCACAATACACGGAGTGGTTCGCATATATGGTAACAAGAAAAAAATCTTATGGCACGTGGCCTGAAGCTTCTTATTGATGCTAGTTTCAATAAGAAAAAGAAGCCCTGATGATCGTTCTCAAAACAATAAAAAATTATATGCACATCGGCATGTAGTTCAACTGGTTTGCATCCCTGAAAAATTGTAATTTGGCTGGTTCACGTCACAACATTGAGAACTCGTCGCTGAAATTGATATCTAATGAAAAACTTAAAAAGAAATTACGGATCCACGAATTCTTGTTTCACAGAAAATATATTTCATCAAATCAAGTCTTATAAAACTTTGGAAACTGAAACAGTATCCCCTTAGAAAACCAATCCATGGCCGCATAGCTTTGAATTCTCCGGTTCTTTTGCTTATCAGAAAAAAAAAAAAAAGAGTCGGTTTAAATGTTTGTAAATGATTCCCTCCAACATAAACTCTTTACGGAGGCGGCTTAATACATTTGAAAGCCTAAAACGAATTCCGTGAATAAGGCCTTTTTTTATAATATTTTTTTTAATAATTATAAAATATTTTAAAAAAAGATATGATAATAAATAGCTATCAGGTATACTATTTCAACAAGGATGCATGAGTCTAACAAAGATAGACAAAAAGTCTCTCCAATTCAACGGAAAAGTATTTACTCCAAAAGAAGGGCCATGAAACTGATTAAATAACTGAGATGAGGCTTGGCAATACTGTTTACCATGTCAAGCATGAGCAGAATAGGAAAAGGTTATCCGGAGGCACTTTGTCCATGGGACCACTCTATCAGAGAAAGTAGGGGCATTATGGGAAATTCACTCCATCTAATTAATAAAAGTCCCATCCCACCATCTCCCCCTTCAAGAGAGCACCCAAGCAGCGACTGCGACATCACAGCACAGCAGCCATTCAACCCCCTCGCTCCTTTTCTCTCTCTACCACCCAAGAGGAGAGAAGAAACAGAGAGGAAAAAATTAAAAGAATCTCCACCCTCCAAAAAGTCCATCTCCAATCCCCCCTTTCTTTGGGGCATTATGGGAAATTCACTCCATCTAATTAATAAAAGTCCCATCCCACCATCTCCCCCTTCAAGAGAGCACCCAAGCAGCGACTGCGACATCACAGCACAGCAGCCATTCAACCCCCTCGCTCCTTTTCTCTCTCTACCACCCAAGAGGAGAGAAGAAACAGAGAGGAAAAAATTAAAAGAATCTCCACCCTCCAAAAAGTCCATCTCCAATCCCCCCTTTCTTTCTTCCTGATGGCCCAGCTGGATCAGGAGTAATATGAGGGAAGGAAACCAAGACCAAAACCAAAAAGGAGAAGGGATGAAAGATAAAGAGTGGCTTCAGACGTATATCAAGCCAACCAAATCCCTCCTCTCTTTCTCTCCACCCAAAACAACTTCCCAAATTGCCCCTCCGCAGGCCAGGAAACTCTCCACCTCCCTTCCATCAAGGGGGAAGACTCGTAGCCAGCTCCTGTTCCCGTTTTATATGAGGCCTTTGATTCCTTTTGGTCATGGTCAGTCACAGAAAACAGGGCAAGGAACCTCTGCCCCTCACCCCCTCTTCTCTCTCCTCTCTCTCTCTCTCTCTCTCTCTCTCTCTCTCTCAATCTCTTTCTCTCCTCTTCTTTCTTTATTTCTTCCTTTTTGCCTTCTCCCTTCCTTCTGTGGTTATCTTCTCTTTGCCTCCCGGAGGCTTTTCTTTGGGCCGAGGCCTAGGCGACCGGCTCCGCCTAAGGCTCGGGCCGGCTCTGACTCTTTAGCAGCAAAGATTACTTCAGTGAGAACGCTAAATTATATGTGGGTAAAAGACTAATTAAATGTAGACCGTGTATGATATGTGGGCATGTTCTTTCCTTTTCCTCAAAAGAAAAAAAAGAGAAGCTGAGAAATATGTGGGCATGTCAATTATGAATGAGAATTTTACCTCTGAGAGAGCTTTTCGGTGTGAGTGAAACGATAGATGGGGTTCCAGCGCACCGACTGAGTGATGATCCAGTAGAAGCCGAACCAAAGCTCGGCTGCAAATATCCCCATCCATGCCCATCTCCCTTGTTCTCCCCATCCCGGAGCATGAGTCGCTCTATAGAACCAAATCGAACAAATGCCCGCCAACATCGAGAATGCAAACAACCTGTAAGCAAACCTACCTTTGGCTTGCTTTGTTTCAAAGAGAGCTTCATAACTCTCTCCCATCTCTCTCTCTTTGTGTGTCTCTCGCTCTCTTGTTTGTAGCCAAGAGATGAGTTGGTTATATATATAGCGTGGTAAGAGACAAAATTGAATATGGCCACAGGTCAGATTAATAAACACTTATTCAACATGGATAATAAATAAATAATTTCCTTCACGAGAGTGTGGATAAAAATTCTCTGGTAAGGCCATCAGAGCAAATCGTTTCGTATAACCTGTTAGCCCGCCACGTACCCCTTCTTGTGGAACTGAAAGTACTCAGGAAATAAGTCAAAAATCATCCAACAGGGACCGATGGAAAAATAGAATGCGTTGTCCTTTTTTCCTCCGTCTTTTTTATTATTTTGATCTAATAAATTGGAGGAAGTTTGAATGCTATGGTGTTTCTTTAGGTGTCTCCAACTTGCTGCCCAAGTTTCGTGCGCCACTAGGTCCATAGGCTGCGTCGACTGGCTGACTGCTTTTCTTTTAGTTGCGCTGTCCCTTTTTCCGCCGTCCTTTTTATTATTTTGATCTAAGAAATTGGAGAAAGTTTGAATGCTATGGTGCTTCTTTAAGTGTGTCCGACTTGCTGCCCAAGTTTCGTGCGCCACTAGGTCCATAGGCTGCGTCGACTGGCTGACTGCTTTTCTTTTAGTTGCGTTGTCCCTTTTCCGCCGTCTTTTTTATTATTTTGATCTAATAAATCAGAAAAAAATAGAGGTCAGAGCATGGCTAAAACAACTCTGAGGACAGTTGTAGATGAGTTGAACAGATTAACCGGGATACAAGAGATGGATATTCTCCGTGTATGGCCTGCAAAAAATTCACTCGTCGTAGAATTTTCGACAAAAAATCCTTCGATGCTTAAATCAGAATTGAAAGACAAAAGTGTGGAAAAAAGAGAATTTTAGCAAAATATAGGCTCTTTGAGCAATATTGCATCCACACCTTGAGGTCTCTCAGGCTGGCCATTTTGTCGTTACCTAGCCTAACGTGGCATGCAATAATGGTCAGGTAACGGCCGGTAGTATACTCGAAGCATGGATGCCATTTTGCGTAGGCGACATGCAACATTGGTGGGCCGCAGGCCATGATGCTGCCCGGCTGCGGGCCGTTAGAGCTGTTGGTTATTAGGACTGTCAATACTTGTTGACACATGTTGATTATTCTCCTCGACTGATGGCCCCTCGATTGGGATCGAGGTCACTCTCTTCGGTTGGTCGGCTTCTCGGTGAAGGCCGAAGTTGTTCTCTTCGGTTTACATCCGGAGTTGAAGTAGCAAGTTTGGCCCGAGGTCAAGGTGTCCAACATTTTCTCCCAACACTTATCCCCCGCTTCCAAGGCCTAACTACCTTCCATTTCGAGTGATGGAAGTCAAATGGCCACTTCGGTCAAGGGCGAAACTTTCGTTATAGGCAATAAATGTGCCGATCTGTCTTCTCGAGGCATCGTCATATTCGAGTTGTCCCAAAGTATCATCATCACCAAGTCTCCCTCAAGGCGACATACTCCGAGTTGATGCGTGGTGTGGTCTAGCGGAGTAGCCGAATCGACACTTTGATCAGGACCGTCCGCACCTCTATATAAAGGCGACACTTTGGAGGTAGGCTGCTGCATCTTGGAGTTCCATTGAATCGAGAAATCCCTGGTCTGCTGGACAAAGAAAGTCAGATGGAAAAAAAAGGTTGTTCCTTTTCGAGCAGTGCAAATGGGTCAGATCAAACCGGGTCATAAGTGACCCCGATCTAACTTGGATCTTTATTCAGGTTCTATTGTTGGACCCTGCCCAACCCAATAGAAGATTGGGTCGGATTGGATCCGTGGCTAAAATTTTTGACCCCATGGGTCATTCAGGTCGGATCAAGTCCATGAATCCTTCCTTAACCCAAAAAATTTGAGTCCGGATCGGGTCTAGATTGGGTTGGGTCGAGCCTAGATCAGGATTGGGTTGGATCTGGCTGTCGTACTACTCCAGAAGGTCAGGATCAAAGCGCTGCAACTCAGCTCATGAAATCTATGTCACATCCGATTCGGGTCGACCTTTCCACCGAACAAGTAACGCCAGTAACTTCCTCTTCTGGTAGATATAATCTGCTCATATAATATATATTTTATGTGTTCTCTGCGGTCATAAAATATGGAAAGTGAAGGCTCAACAAGAGGTAATGGGTCAGTGTGATCAACAAAGGCAGGTGTATCAATAAAAGGGTCAGAAGAAATCAATGTTGTCTTTTTGTATGATACTAAATCTTCAATATTAAATGTCGCACTAATCCCATAGTCTTCAGGAAGATCTACAACATAACCAATCGAACTGATTTTCTTTAGGACTTTGAACAGTCTCGCTTTACGAGCTTGCAACTTTTTGAACGTTCTCGAAGAAAATCATTCAGGTCAAATTCTTATCATGACATAATCTCCTACATTCAACTCTTTATAACGTCCGTGCAAATCAGTAAGGAATTTATATTTTAAGTTATTAGAGGGAATACATTTGCTGATTTTCTAATGCAATGAATGCATGTGTGATACAAATGATTGTATAGACTCAGAGACTCTATGTTGATGAGACATGAAAATTAAGTCTATAGGCTACCTAGGTTTATAACCGTTCACCACTTCGAAGGGACTCATGCCTAAGGACCTATTGACTGAACTATTATATGTAAACTTGGCTATCAGTAACATTAAATCTCAGGTCTTAGCATGTTTACCTTCCAGACATTTTAATAGGTTTCTAAGGCTACTGTTGACAACTTCAGTCTGGCTGTCGGTTTGAGGATGATAGGCATAAGAAATTTTAGTTTGGTGCCTATCATGTGCCCAAGAATTTTTCTAAAGTAGCTCACGAATCTAACATCCCTATTAGATATAATAAATTTTGGAAAATCAGGAGGTTTAACGACTTCATTGAAATAAAGTTTGGCAACTCTAGAAGCATCAGAAGTCTTAGAACAGAGGAGAAAGTGAGCCATATTGAAGAAACGGTCCACAACCATAAAAATGGAATCATGCTTAATAGAGGTACGAGGAAGTCCTAACATGAAGTCCGTACTGACATCTTGCCATGGATATTTGAGACGAATCTAAATCTGGTGGTACCCGCTCTTCAGATCAATCTTAAAAAAGATCGTGGCACCAGACATAAAATCTAAGAGGCCGTCCAGTCTAGGGATGGAAAAACGATACTTAACCGTGATTTTATTGATAGCACAGTTATCAACGCACATCCTCCAAGAGCCATCTTTCTTGGGGGTGAGGAGTGCGGGTACAGCATAGGGGCTCAGACTCTCACGAACATACCCTCGTGTGAAGAGTTCGTCAACTTGACGTTTTATTTCAGAATGCTCGTTTAGGTTGAGCCTATGATGGGGAAGATTAGGTAAGGATGCTTTAGGAACGAGATCAATTGCGTGCTGGATATCACGCATCGAAGAAAGTGTGTCCGAAAGATCCTTAGAAAAAATAGAATGAAACTTCTCTAGCAGGGGAACTACTGCCGGTGGATGCTCAGGGTTCGACTCCACATTGATGACTCTAGCTACAAGGGCAAACATATATGATTGGCTTTCAATATCTTTTATTACCTCTTTCGGAGTAATGATGTGAAGTGATTCATCTTTTCGCAGAGTGGCACTCTTCTTTTCAGGGGCGGGCTCTCTAGGAGGCAATGAATTCAGTATAATTTTCCGACCCTAGAACATAAAGCTACACGAATTCGAACGTCCCTGAAGTGTAACGTCCATATCGTACAACCATGGTTTTTCTAGAATAACTTGACCTACGTCCATCGGAATGCAGTCACACCAGATTTCATCTTTATAAGATAGAAATTGAATTAGGACGAGGTATCTTTCCGACACCAAAATGGATGTTTTATCCACCCAAGCTACCTTATATGGGTTTGGATGACGGGTAGATTTCAGGCCGAGGCGGGAGACAACTTCAGAAACAATGGCGTTGATGCAACTCCGCTATCAAATAGGATTTTGCACGTTTTACCATTGATCTTAACGAGAGTGTAAAACAAAGAGGTCCTACGCCAATCTTGTTCAGTCTTTGTCTGAGCTAGAGTACACCTAACCATATGAAGCCTAGGGTTTTGATTATTTGGGTCAGTGGGCTCCTTTTGGAGCTCAGCCTAGATAAACTCTAACCCGGTCTGTTCGTCTCCAAAGTCTTCTACAAAATTTTCAATATTTGGTTCGTAGACTTCATCGACACATTCATTCTCTTGGGTCCCAACTTCTAGTTCAGTCATTAGGTAGGTCTTCGCATTACATTGGGATGCTATATGGCCAAATTTTTGGCACCTGAAATATTTGGTTTGGCTTCTAGGAGGAGGGTTGGGACCTAGTATGCCCTTTTCTTTATCATTTGAAGGATTCTGGACAGGCATCGAGGACGTCCTAGTCGGTGCTTGGCTAGGGCCAGGCTGGTTAGAAGGATTGGGAAGCGGTCTGGATTGCGAAAGATAATTTTGATTAGGTCGAGCTCCTAGGGCCATAGGTCAAGGGTCGGTACGCCTCATTATTGGGGCCGGTAAGAAACTATCCACATCTTGAGCCAACTGGTATGTTTGGTCAATGGTGGTAATCTCTCGGAGAATTAGTTCTTTCTAGATCTCCTGGTGGAGTCCTGTTCGAAATCTAGAAAGAGTAACAGTCTCCTCTTCGATTACACCGCACCTCATATGCAACTCCTCAAATCATGCAATGTAATCAGCAACGATTGATGTCCCTTGAGTTAATTTCTGCCATCTATCCATAAGGCATTGTCGGTAAGAGAATGGCAGATACTTTTTATTCAGCTTTTCCTTCATATCCTTCCATGTGGTGATACAAGGAAGCTTTTGAGTCTCACGCATATGTTCAACATTATGCCAGTATCAATGAGCTTGTCCAATAAGCTTTATTTTGGCAAATCGTACTTTTCTATCGTCAGTCATTTCATACCACTCAAAATAATTATCTATGGCTGCTCTCCAATCAAGATACATGCTTGGCTCTAGTTAACTAGCAAAGATGGGGGCATCTACTCTTATGGTACGCAATATCCATTCATCAAGATTGTGCTAGTAATCAGAAGGATGTTGGTTCCTAGGAGGATAGGGAAGACCTATAGGTGGTGCAGCCAAATCGAACTCAGGATAGTCTGCGATTGGGGTTGGCGGTTCAGGAGTCCTAATGTATTGCACTAGTGCACAGATCTCTCGTTTGAATTCTTCGTGATTAGCTTGCAAGGCAGCGAACTCTTCCATGAGATTTTGTAGAGCCTTGGAATCCATGGTAGCTAAAGAGGTTTTAGGTTGAACAAAGTGGTACTCCTTACCGCTGCAGGTTGACATGCAATGACAACACTAGTTGATAACGTGAAATGCAATTTTACTAATGAACCCTAACTGACCAAATATAATGCAAAACAACCTACTAATGAAACCTACTATGAATTCGGAAATCAGGCAAATTTTTACAAAAGTAACTTAAAATTAAATGTTACCGATTTGTACTTCGGTTACTTCAGAATTAAAGTATGAAATTAATTACTATAAGAAGTTATATTGCAAGCACGTATTACAGTCGTTCTGAACCTGATCGACGGATGTTGAAAAATACCCTGTCACTAGGGTGTGCTAATTTAATATGCAGATTTAAATGGTGAATAGGATGGGTTTGGTAGTAGATGTTCTAGATTTTGAAGTTTGACAGTAAAGTAAATTTTCAAAATGGGGCTATCATGCAGAGAAATTATTCCATAATTTGAAATCCATACTCTCAGATAGTAGTATAGCTATGGCTGCTCTTAACTCCTACGGCAAGGATCAGTATGCCTAGTTATTGTTACCCACTGGCGGGGGCCCATGTTGCTCAATTATTCTTACCCACTAGCGGGGGCCATATGCGCCTGCCAAGTTATTATACCCACTGGCGGGGGCCCATGTATAGCACCTGAGAGTTCATAAATCATAACTTTCATAAATCATACTTTATAAGTCATTTGAAAACTGATTAACGGCACCTCAAATCATTAATTTCATGATCATGCTACAAATATCATTTTAATGCATTTATAACACCATATTTTATGGAATACATAATATAACTGAACCATGCTATTTTTGGTAATTCATGCACACTTACTAGCATATGCTTGATCCTGTAATTGAAAGTATAAATAACACTTTATAATTTTTATAAACAAAGTATTTTTATGATTTATAAAATGATAAGATTAGTGCAAGATTTCTTACTTTTTAATTGGCTTAGAGCTTTCTCCTTTTCTTTATTAATCAGTTCTTGATTACCTAATCATGGTAATTAATTCCGTTGCTAGGACCCTACCCAGAGGCCCTGTTTGAGTCCCAGCTCCAGTTAACTCACTATTGGAATGCTTGAGCTTGGGTTAATAAATAAATCGAGTCCACATAGACTAATTTGGTCATTAATTACAGGATTGGGCCTGATTTAGGATTAGGTCTAGTCCTTTCGGATCAAATTGGCCTTCAGATTGGGTCATTGTGCTCAGTCCAAGATCTAATTGAATCTAACCTTGGTCCAGGGTCAATTTAAATTATTTAGACTTGAATCAGGATCGGCCCGTGGCTAATTTGATCCCTAAACAGTTGACTTGAGCTTGGATTAGGGTCGGCCCGAGCCTACTGAATCCAATTTGGTCCATTATTTAAAAAAATACTTTGGGCTCGGCCCAAGTCCAGCCAAAGTCCAATCAATGCATAGTTCAATTTAATTGGGTTCAGATTCAATCAAATTTAGACTCAATCTCCATTTAAATTTTATTTAGCTTAATCAATTTAAATCCCAATCTGATTGACCCTAGTTGGATTTAGATCAGACCCAACCCAAGCTAACCCAAATTAATTTAATTTCTTTAAATCAAATTGGATTGGTTCGGGTTCGAACTCAACCCGTTAACCCAAACCCAACTCGTTGTCCTGCTCCCTTCCTCTTTTCTTCTTCTCTCTCTCTCTCTTTTTCTTCTCTTCTCCTTCCCGAAGCTTCCCTTCCCCCTCTATCTTTTCCTCTCCTCCTTTCTTCTCTGGCGAAAAAAAGAATGACGAGCGGGAGGGACCGGGCTACAATCGGACCCGTGACGCCCATAGCCATGGCTGCGGTCGACGCTCGAGCCAGCGATGCTCACGGCAGAAGCCAGTGGCTCCCACACCATTTGTGGCCGGTCCCTGCGACGCCGGCAGCGGCCGCATACAGGTGAGTCCCGACCCCCTTCTTCCCCCCTCCCCCACCTTTTTAGGTTTTTTGCATAGATACCCTTCTAAATGTCAGATTTTGTGTGAATACCCTTCCAAAATTGATATTTGCATGTATACCCTCGTAAAACTCTGTTATTGTACAAATATCCCTAATATAATGGTTGTTCTAACGCTATTAAAAAAAATCGTATTTATATTAATTAAACATAAAAGTAAAATTTGAATGACATTATTACCTTTACCTCTTCCACCTCCACACCCCCGCGCCTAGCTTCCCCGCGCCCCACACCCCCTTCCCCCCGCGCCCGGCTTCCCCACCCCCCGTGGGCGTCCCCCCCAGTGCCCGGCTTCCCCACCACCGGCACCCCCCCCCCGGCGGCTTCCCCACCCCCCGCGGGCTTCCCCCCCGGTGCTCGGCTTCCCCACCACCGGTGCCCCCCCCGCCCCGGCGGCTTCCCCGCCCCCCGCGGGCTCCCCCTCCCCCCCGTCCCCCGGCACCCGCCCGCCCCCCATGTATCGGGATCCCGATCGCGGGTGTTCGTGAGATCGCGACGCTATCGCGGGCGTTCGCTAGCTTGGAGGCATTCAAGTATCTTAATGCTGAAATTATTGGCTTATGGAGTCGATCTCAGTTTGGCATCACAGCTAAGTGCTCCTATATAATAAACAGCCTTTCGGAGTCATTCAATGCTTGGATTGCTGAGGTTAGACATAGGCCAGTTCTTGATTTATTAGATGTCGTAAGACAAAAAATTATGGTGAAAATGGAAGCAAGGAGAATGGCTGCCCGCTGGAAAGGAAATTTAGTTCCTGTGGTAATGAAGTATGTAAGAGACATTAGCCTTAAGCTAGGTGATTATAATGTTTATAGAACCAGTGATTACAGAACAGAAGTAATTGAGACTAATGGAAGACATAAAGTAATTCTAAATGAACAAAGGTGCTCTTGTCGTCTGTGGGAGGTGTCGGGCATTCCTTGTGTGTATGCTGCAGCTTTTATTTGTAGTATGAGAGGTGCAAATTTAGAAACTTATGTCTCAGAATACTTCACTGTTGCCAAGTATAAGACTGCCTATGCATTAGAAATTGGACCATTACCTGACAAGGCCCAATGGATAAAAATTGATATTGGATACAAGGTATTGCCTCCTAAGCTCAGTCTAAGACCTCTAGGAAGGCCTAAAAAGAAGAGAATTAGGGGTACAGATGAGAATACATTGAAAAAGATGCACAAATGTAAACGTTGCAGTGATCTTGGGCATCATGCAAAAACCTGCAAAAATCCAGTAGTGGAGGAATCTCAAGCTTCAATGTCCTCTTCTTTTGCACCGAAGAAGCTTGGGAGGTAACATATAGCACTACTCTAACTTAATGATGTTTGTGTTTTATCACTTGGTTATCATTGAAATATTGCAGGCCTAAGGAAAATGGTTCAAGAGGAAGAGTGTCATTTTCAGGAGGCACAATGCAGTGTTCATAGCACCAAGAGGGAAAAAAATAAAGGACGAAGCTGCAAGCAAGCTAAGAGAATGGAAACTTTAGTTAGAGAAGACAATGCCTACTCACAATCTTGATTGGTACATGTTGGATATACCTATCCTAACTTTTGCACCTTATTTGTTTAAGTTATTTGGATCACTTTAGCATTATTACTAAGTATAATTTTTTAGTTGATATAGAGTTAATTCTCATACTTATTCTTTTTCATTTTTTTTGCTAATTGCAGATTTGATCGCATGTTTTGCTGGAGCAGTGAAGATTATGTTGGATATAGATTTGTTTTTTTTTCTCTAGTACAGATAGGTTGGTAGAATTAATGCTATCATTTCTACTCCTACCTATTCATCATGGTTGGTGTTTAATGGCTGGAATTATTAAACCGAAATACAAATCTTGGTACAAGAATACATCTCTTCTTTACTACAACCATGGTGACCCTGTTTTGTTTTGTTTTTTTTTCTTTTTCCCTCAAATGGTGATAGTCTCCTCTTCAAGTAAATTTCTATATCATCTTGCATCATTGCATGAGAGGGTGCAAATTGTTTTGAGTTAATTGGCAGCACCAGGCCAAGTCGTCGCGCCCCTCCTCCGAAAGAAATATTTGCAAGGTTCAGAACTTTGGAGATATTCTTCTATGTATGTGGGACCCGTGTAATTCTAATAGAGGGGGCTTGGATTTTCCCAGGTGGTCGAAATAAACTTCATTCCTTTCTCTTAACAGAGACCCGAAGCTTTTAATGCAAGACATAGATTGAAGGAAAGCGAGAACACTTTGTATGCATTTGGACCCAGATCAAAAGAAAGTTCTTTTCAACTGTTTGACAATGTGGAGGTTGTTTTTTAGTTTAATGCATGGAAAAATATAACCATTTATGCTTGTGTCCTGCAAGAAAGCGATTCATATTAATTATCACGCAAAGCTACCATACCTCTTATTATGATATTACTCCATCATCAGATCAATTGCAGGAGGTAAATCTAGATACAACCAATTTGTAAATCCTATTGTATGTTTTTGTTATATTTATGATAAAGAAACAAGCCTTTGGTCATAGAACCAAATGTATTTCCTAATAAATACAGGATTATAAAGGCTATCACATTAATTAATGTATCTAAATTCTTTCCATCAACTAGGATTTTGTTTTGCGTATATACTCTTCTAAATATAGAAAATTGTATAAATATCCTTGTAAAGTTACTATTTGCTTGTATACCTTTATAAAAATTTTTATTTGCACGCATACTTATTAAAGGTATTTTAGTTATTTTAATTTGAACCGTTAATTTTTTGACGGCGGTAGATGGCATGGATACATATACAAAAATAAGAATAAAAAAGGATAGAATAGCAAAATAAGTATTTTACAAGAGTATACATGCAAATATCAATTTTAGAAGGATATTCACGCCAAATCTGATATTTAGAAGGGTATCTATGGCAAAAATCTTTTTTTTTTTTTCCATCTTCCTTCTTCATTTTAGTCTTAGTATAGGAGGACTATAAGAGGGAGGAACAGGGTTTACCTTGTTCCGGGGTGATTGTAATGACCTGTTACCGCTTCTTGCTTCCGTTCCTCTTGTCTGTGGATTCTAAAATCCTGAGAGAGAGGGATGAAGTGTAAGTGGTTTAAGTAAAAAGGTTTGGCCATAAGAGGGTTTATAAGTGGGCTTAGCCATTAAAGCGGTTGGGACACCTCATGCTGGCCGGGGACACCCGAAACGGCCGCGACTCAGCAGCTGGACTCCCCTGTTCCATCAATTGGCATGAGGTGGCTTCCCTCAGACAGGCTGCCGACATAGAGTCAGGCTGGCCCATCTGGGGCCTGGGCCCACTCATCAAATGTTGGGCTAGGTGTTGGGTCAATTATTACACCCTGTACTCTCCATGTATGGTTGTACTGTTCCTTTTTCCTCCCTCTTCTTCTTCTTGTATAGATTATTTTGAACAAATAAATCGGGGCAAGTTTAACTTCCTTCTTATTACTTTCAAAAAAAATAATAAATTATAAAATTTTTTATGAGATTGAAAGTAAATATACTTATATTTAATAATTTGAAATATTTATATTATCCAATAGTGTAAATACCAAGCAAGAAACCGTTTAATGAAAATATTGAACACAAGGAATGCTTTTATATCTAAAGAAAAGATGACTTGGTCATCTAAAAATCATTAAAATTTTTTCAGTCCACGCAGGCAGAGCAATGAATAATTTGGTTTGAGACAACTAGCTGAAGTTGCGCGAAACATTGAGAAAACAAGCAAATCAATCTTCTCTGCATTAACTTTCTTTAATGCCTTGAAACTAATTATAATCTTTAGGCTCGTTTCCACTTCATTGGACCTATTATCATATCTAGGAACGGCCCAACCCTTAGGCGATTGAGGCAGTCGCCTAAGGCCCCGGCTCAAAGAAGGCCCATGGCAGAGAAGGCTTTAAAGATAAAATAGAAAAAAAAAAGACCCTCTTAGTGAGTTCACTTTAGGTCGGCCCACTATAGAAAAGGCCTCAAAGACAAAACATAAATAAAAAAGGCACCTCTTAGGCCCCATTTGGGGAGCTTTTGGAGGGTCAAAAAGTACTTTCTGACCCTCCAAAAGTATTTTTAGATAAAAAATGGTGTTTGGTAAAAATTTCGGAAAGCTGTTTCAGCTTTTTCGGACAGCTGAAAACAGCTTTTTGGCAGAAGCTTCGTTTTGGAGCTTTCCGAAAACGATGTTTTGAGCTTTGTCGGAAAGCTCTATTTGGACCAAAATATCCCCATTTAGAAAAAAAATTCCTCCCAAAATGCTCATCTCACCACCTGTTCCTCTCCCCCCTCCCTCTCCCCCGCTGCCGCCCCCCATGCCTCCTCCCCCACGGTGGGGAGGTGCCGAAGAAGAGGAAGAAGAGTCGGTCTCCTCCTTCCCGCGACCACCGCTAGCCACGATGTCCCTGTCATGGATGAGGAGGTGCCGAAGAAGAAGGAGGTTGGTCGCCACAGATGTCCCCTCCCAACGGTGGGGAGGGGCCGAAGAAGAAGAAGAAGAAGAAGGGGAAGCCCTCCCGCTTTTACGACCGCCGGCGGCCACGACCCGCCGTCCTCCTGCGTCCACCACGGCACGGCCCCTTTCCGGCGCTGTCGGCCTCGCAGGAGGAGAACATTTCGCAGGGGGCCAGCCGCAGCCGCCGAGACTGCCACAGGCACTACCGGCCACAGCCCGGCCCCCTCCCGCGGCTGCTGCGGCCTGGCTCCCTTCCAGCGCCGCCGGCCGCGCCGGAGGAGAAGAAAGGAGAAGGGGGGAGAGGAAGGAAGGAGAGGAAGAGAAGAAAAAAGAAAAGGAAAAGAAAAGGAAAAAAAGGAAAGAAAGAGAAGAGAAGAGAAGAGAAGAGAAAATAAAAGAATAAATAAATGCATAAATAAATATGTATATAAACAAATGAATGAGTGAATAAATAAATATATTTCAATTAATAAAATAATAAATAAATAAATAAATAAATAAATGCATAAATATATATATATACACGAATGAACGTATAAATAAATAAATAAATAAATAATAATGAGTGAGTGGTAAATAATCTGATCTTTATGATATTGATAGGTATAGTGAATATGTCACCATTGTAAATAGTTAAATAAAAATATATCTATTAAACAAATAAATGATCATTAGAAGGGTGAAAAATTAATTTACTTTAATATTTTATACATTTATTATTATATTATACTATAAATATAATATTATATTACATTATATCATAATACATTAATATGTTATATTAAATAATTTAATATTATGCTATATTATAATAAAAATTAATTTACTTTAATAATTATATTACTATTATGCTATGCTATACAATGTCATATTACTATATTATAATAATATTATTTTACATTACAGTAATATTATACTATATTTTATATTATGTATTAATATATGTTATGTTTTATTATGCTCTGTTGTATAATACTATGCAATATCCATTATAGTAATTTTGTCATACAAAAGTACTTTCTTAGTTTGTTTACCAAATACATGTTAAGTGCTACCACACTTTAGAAATTTAGTTACTAAACAGCAAACAACAAATAGCAAACAACTTTTTATAAAAGTTCGACTTCAGACAGCTCTACTTCAGACAGCTCTCCCAAACAGGGCCTTAGTGAGCTTGCCTTCGGTTCCCAAATGTATTGAGCTGCTCTTGATCATATCATGTCATTACCGTCTCTCTCAACCCTCTTATTGAATATAACCATCGTCCATTTTCCAAAATCTTGTAGAATATCTAATTCATATAAATGAAGCAGTAGGTAATGCATGAGTTATAATTGTGGTTGCATACTGACGTGGGCCTCGTTCAGTGTTTGTAGCAGTTGGACTAGTCAATAAGCTGGTTGGTTTGGAAGATAGGGTCAATATCACGCGGCTGAAATGTGAGAGATGGCTATTCCTAAAGCCAATAGGTTATTTTAATGAAAGGACCGTAATCTCTGGGCGCACCATATTCATACTCTCATCTTTTGTTGTTTTCTCAACCACCTGTTTTCTCAACCACCGCATTCGTAACAACGGGCTAAAATTTGCAAACCTAATTGTTGTTTTGTGGCCAACCATTAGGAAAGGAATCTCAACCACCTCATTTTCAACCCCTCTTGCATCAGGATTTCTTTATGCCACGAAGAATGCAACTTCCCAACTCCTGCCAACAAGTGTAAATTCAGACCAGTCCTGCAAAACCAGACCTTTGTAGGGAAGTAGTCATCAGCCAGAAACAGAAATGATGCTTCCAAGCCATTCATACAACAAAGAAGACAATCCACGAGAAGCAATAACCGGAGTTTGTTGAAGGTCTTTAAGCTACTGAACTTTCATCTCAAACCACAACATATCAAATATTCGAGAACTAATACAACAAACAGCGAAAAGAATGGGAGGGGGAATATATACAGCATAAACCATGCGTAGAATAGAGCATACAACACTACGTAAAACTTCAATTAGCAGACTGAACCATGGTTTGCCAAGTTCCGTAGTTACGGGCCGTTAGTAAAAGCTTTCCAAAGGGAACAGCATCGATGTTGTATCTAAAACATCATCAACGATCCTCTACATTATTGAAATCAACACTTTCAGTTTGAAATATTCGGAAGCTTTATAACATACTTGTCCCGCCCCGAGCCCGAGGCGCGGCAGACGCCGCACGCCCGCACGGCGGGCCGCGTAGACGTGCAAGGCATCAGATTACATCAAAGCAAATACAGATGTTCAAGACTTTATTTAAGGATTAATAGCAGATGCTTAAAATTGATAAAATACTTAAAATCATTCAAAAGCAGTCTTACAAAACTCCAAAATGACATATGCCAACATAATTCAAATGTCCAAACTAAACTAACTAAAATGCCAATAACTGAAGAATCATCGGAAACTCTAACGCACTCCCCAATCCCGTGCGATCAAGCCTCTGGATCTGAAAAATGAAGAAAACAGAATAATGAGCTACACTAGCCCAGTAAGCAACAAAATACCCCAAAGTGGGGTCAGAGCATAACAGATCAAAATACAGGATAATGTCTGGAATCAATCACAAATATCATTGTTTTGCTGTTTTCAAAACTTATTATCATTTTTTCGAAAACTCTGATACCAGAATCTCAACATGATAGGCTACGGCCACGTAACCCAGTGGCATGGGTTGCACAGAGTGCCAGAAACCACTATTGTTAGTCACCGGTGGCAACAGTGTCCAGAAACCACTATTCTAATCACCGGTGGCACGGTGTCGAAATCGGTTCCTCACAGATTACAAGTCGACAGGTCCAACGTATAATCCCCATTGGCGGGGCCAGAACAGAACAGAACAGATCATAGCCATGCTGAGAATGCATAAATATAAAAATAGATTTCATAAACTGTACAGACATGTTTCACGGAATTCAGAGCATATAATATAATTTTCAAATAAAATTTAATATGCCAGACCCATTTTACTAAACGCAAAACATATTTCAAAATTTAATTAATTTGGAGAAATGCACTTTGAAGCATTAAGTTACTTACCTCTTCTCGCTTGATTCCTACTTCAGGTAGACGGATCAGGTTCACCTGTTAAATTTAATTAATTCCTTGTTAATTTCAGAACTAAGCAAAATCCAGAAATAATTCTATTGAACACAGCCCAACAGGGCCTAAAATTGGCCCATAATGGGCATGGCCCTATAGGGCCCATATCGGATACGGCCCAATGGGCCCACATAGACTCAGCTAACTAGGGCCCCCAATGTTGGCTTCTAATTGTACCTGTATACAATAAAATTTATTGCATGGACTAATACTTAATTACAGGGTACTGTTCTATAATAAAACTTGAGTGAGGGGACTAAATAAATATTGTTGGGGACCTTTACGTAATAAGTCTTTTCTATAGGGATCAAATACAAAATACAGAAGATCCTTTTTGTGAAATAATAATATACTGTCAAGGGCTTATCTGCAAAATTTCATTTATTGGCTAAACGGGTTCGGATTTCGGGTTCCGGGTTTCAGGTTCGGGTTCGGATCTGAACTGAACCCAAGTTGGGCCCACAAGGGTACTGCCCAACTGGGCCCAACCGAACTGGACTAGGCCCAAGTTGGGCCTGCAGTGGACTGGGCCCAAGTTGGGCCTGCAGTGGACAGGGCCCAACGGCCCATCACAGTGTTCACGGCCCACAGTGGGCCTTCCTCCTTCCCGATCTCCCCATGGACAGAGGTGATGGGAAAACGGGGAAGGAAGGGGGGCGGCAGGGTGGTCGGTCTAGGTGGCCGGACGGTGGTCCGGCCGGCGGCTTGTGGGGGCGCGACTGTCGGTAGGGCGATCGTGGCCGGCGGCAGATTGCTGCGGCGACCGACGTCGAGGAAGAACCGAGAAGGGTCTCGGTGTGGGCCGATGCAAAGGGGAAAAATATGCTAATTGGCATGGAATCAAGGCAAGAGAGGGCTTACCGGCGGTGGCAGAGGCAGTAGGAGAAAGATCTCGGCCGCTGGTGCTCGATTCGGTGGTCAAGCGGCGGTGGCGGCGGTGCTTTCCGAAGAGGAAGAAAGTCTCGAAATAGGGGAGGCTCGGGTGGTGGTGGTGGTTGGCCAAGGCGGCCCGCCGGCGGCTTGGGAAGAGGGAACCGAGGGAGGAGAGGGAGAAGAGAGGGCTCAGTGGTGCTCTAGGGCAAGAAAGGGTGGGGTTTTTATCGTCCCCTCCGTAACGGCCCTCCGCCGCGAAAATCGCGGCGGTCGGGCGAGATCCGCGGCCGTGAATTGGCCGCAGATTGGCTGGGGGGGCGCCGCGGAATACCCGCGGCGTCCTTGCCCTGTTTGTTCCCCCGAAGGAGCCGGAGAGGATCGCCAACGCGATCCTCTATTCCGGCTCGTCCCCTAATTGAATCGGGGCTGAAGTCGGCAAGGGCTGCCGACTTCAGCCCCGTGTCTCACATTCTTCCCTCCTAAAAAAAATTTCGTCCTCGAAATTTAACATACCTTAGCTTGCAAAAAGGTCCGGATATTTTTCCTTCATCTCGTCCTCCAGCTCCCATGTGGCCTCTCGTTCTGAGTGATTGCTCCACTGGATCTTAACATAAGGAATCGTGCGCCTCCTCAACACTTGCTCTTTTCTATCAACCACACGTACAGGCTGCTCAGGATATGTTAAATCTTCTCTAAGCTGCAAGGGAGCCACTTCTACCACATGGCTCATATCTGGAATATACTTTCTTAGCATGAAAACATGAAAAACATTGTGAACTCCAGACAGTGAAGGTGGAAGTGCCAATTTGTAAGCCACTGCTCCTACTCTTTCCAGAATCTCAAAGGGGCCAACATAGCGTGGACTGAGTTTTCTGCGTATTCCAAATCGCATCACCCCTTTAGTAGGAGACACTTTCAGAAACACATGATCTCCGACCTGAAATTCCAATTCCCTTCTTCTTTTATCTGCATAACTTTTATGTCTGCTCTGAGCTATCCGGAGGCGTTCCCTGATCAGCTGGATCTTCTCTACTGTTTGTTGCACAATCTCGGGGCCCATAATTTTTCTTTCACCAACATCATCCCAACAGATAGGTGATCTACACTTTCTTCCATATAGAGCCTCATAAGGTGCCATTTGAATACTTGCCTGGTAACTGTTATTATATGCAAACTCAACCAAAGGCAAGTGACGGTCCCAAGAACCTTTCATATCCATTACACAAGCTCTTAGCATATCTTCCAAGGTCTGAATGGTTCTTTCTGATTGGCCATCAGTCTGAGGGTGGAAAGCTTTGCTGAAGCTCAGAGTGGTCCCCAAGGCTTTATGCAAACTACTCCAAAAGTGAGATACAAACCGCGAGTCCCTATCGGAAACAATGGATACGGGTACTCCATGTAACCTCACTATTTGTTCAATGTAGAGCTCTGCAAACTTTTTCAAGGTCATTCCTACTTTGAATGCCAAAAAGTGTGCCGACTTTGTCAATCTGTCGACAATCACCCATATAGCATCATAACCTTTAAGAGTGTGAGGCAACCCGGAGACGAAGTCCATAGTGATGTGTTCCCACTTCCATTCAGGAAGTGGTAGGGGCTGCAACAACCCTGCCGGTCTTTGATGCTCTGCTTTAACTTGCTGACATGTCAAACACCGAGCCACAAATTGTGCAATTTCTCTCTTCATATTATTCCACCAAAATGTACCTTTCAAATCCTTATACATCTTAGTACCCCCAGGATGCACTGTATATCCAGTATTATGAGCTTCCTTCATAATTTCATTCTTTAAATCGGAGTCATTTGGAATACACATTCTGTTCCTGTATCTCAATGATCCATCCTCATGAAGTCTGAATTCTGATTGAGAACCTGATTCAATATCACTTCTAAGCTTTTGCAACTGAGGGTCATCTGCTTGAGCAATCCTGATCCTCTCTATCAAGGTAGGTTGGACACGTAAGTTTGCCAATTGTGCATCAGAGTCATGCCAACATACCTCAATTTCTGCTCTCCTCAGATCTTCCAGAATTTTCCTCTGAGAGGTGAGTAAGGCAGCAATACTACCAGTGGATTTTCTGCTTAGTGCATCTGCGACTACATTAGCTTTTCCTAGATGGTAATGAATAGTCAAATCATAATCCTTCAGTAACTCCAACCATCTTCTCTGTCTCATGTTTAGTTCCTTCTGGGTAAAAAGGTATTTCAAACTTTTGTGATCAGTGTACACCTTACAAGATTCACCATATAAATAATGTCTCCAAATTTTTAATGCAAACACAACAGCAGCAAGTTCCAGATCATGAACGGGGTAGTTCTCCTCATATGACTTTAATTGTCGGGAAGCATATGCAATAACCTTATCATTCTGCATCAGTACACAACCCGATCCTTTCTTTGAGGCATCACTGTAGATGGTATAACCTTCGCCACTAGAGGGAAGGATAAGGATGGGAGCGGACACCAAACGTTGCTTAAGCTCCTGGAAGCTCTGTTCACATTTATCTGACTACTCAAACTTAACTCCTTTACGAGTTAGTCGAGTCAAAGATGCAGCAATAGAGGAAAAATCCTCAACAAATCGTCTATAATATCCTGCTAGGCCTAAGAAGCTGCGAATCTCAGTAACACTATTGGGTCTGCTCCAGTTGACCACTGCCTCGATCTTCTTTGGATCCACATAGATACCCTCTTTAGATATTACATGCCCTAGGAACATCACACTGTCTAGCCAGAATTCACTTTTCTTCAACTTACCATACAACTGCTCTTGTCTTAGGGTTTCCAGTACTAACCTGAAATGTTGCTCATGCTCGGCCTGGCTCCCAGAATAGATCAAGATATCATCAATAAAGACTACTACAAATTTGTCCAGAAAGGATCTGAACACCCTGTTCATCAGATCCATAAAAGCTGCAGGGGCATTTGTCAGTCCAAAAGGCATGACCAAAAATTCATAGTGCCCATAACGAGTACGAAAAGCGGTTTTAGGCACATCTTCAGCCCTTATCTTTAATTGATGGTACCCAGAACGAAGATCAATTTTAGAGAATATCTGAGCACCCTTTAACTGATCAAATAAGTCATCAATTCTTGGTAGAGGATACTTGTTCTTTATTGTTGCTTTATTTATCTCTCGATAATCAATACATAATCTCATACTACCATCCTTCTTCTTTACAAATAAGACTGGAGCTCCCCAAGGTAAAACACTAGGTCTGATGAAACCCTTATCAAGAAGATCCTGCAACTGCTCCTTTAATTCTTTCATTTCAGCTGGAGCCATTCTATAGGGGGTCTTAGAGATTGGTGTGGTACCGAAAATTAAATCAATTGCAAATTCAATTTCTCTATCTGGTGGCAAGCCAGGAAGGTCTTCCAGAAAGACATCAGGGTATTCATTTACTACTCGAATATCTTCCAATCTTTGATCTGATTGTCTGGTATCAACCACTGTGGCAATATACGCCATACTCCCCTTTCTAAGCAGCCGCTTAATTTGCATAGCGGAGACAACTCAAGGGGAGGTATAAGCACCACTCCCTACGAAGCTGAATTCGGTATCTCCGGGGATCTGAAAGTTTATCCGTTTCTCATGGCAATTAATGGTGGCAAATTGTGATGCTAACCAGTCCATACCGAGGATTATGTCAAAGTCATGCATATCTATAACTATCAAATCAGCAGGCAAGTCTCTACCTATTATCTGAATCGGACAAGTCTTGTAGACCTGGTTACCAATCATCCCGCTCCCGGCAGGAGTGCTAATATGCAGATCATACTCTAATTGCACATAAGGCAGGTCATGTTTTTGCACAAATGTAGATGATACAAAAGAATGCGTAGCACCAGAATCAAATAATGTATGAGCATAAACAGAAGCAACTGGCAATGTACCTGACACCACAGTGTTGGATGCCTGAGCATCCTGCTGAGTCAGTGCATAAATACGATCCTGTGTGTGCGGTCTCCCCCCTTTCTGCTGCTTAGGAGAAGAAGGCTGAGCTGACTGAGCCGGAGCATGATAAGTTTGCACTTGCTGGGTTCTTGTAGTTTGAGGCCTCTGAACTGATCGAAGGTCCTATTGAGGACACTCAGCTACCTTATGACCCTGCTGGCCGCATCTGAAACAAGCACCGGATAATCGTCTACAGTGTTCAGTCTTATGCATACCACCACATGCATCACACTTATGCTTCTCTTGCTGAATAGTTTTTCCATAAGATCCTTGCTTCCCTGATTGCCAAGATTGATTATGAGATTTTGCAGTCTTGCTAGAATTCTGTCCACTGCGAGCATCATAATCTCTGCTTCTCTTCTTTTGTTTCCTATCTTTGGCATCATATGTTTCTTTCCAGACAATTTCCAGATTCTTAGCCCTGTCTACCAGATCATCATAGTTCGTCGAGTGTATTGCGGCCAAACTCCGACGTAAGTGAGGCTTCAATCCTTCTTCAAATCTTCTCATCCGGGACTCTGCATCCATGACGAAGGTGGGAGCAAACCGAGATAGCCTGTCAAACTCTGCCTCATACTCATCCACAGTCATAGTTCCTTGATTCAGATTGAGAAATTCCCTCTCTAGCTCCCTCAGGCGACTGGAGGAAAAATAGTTGGAGTAGAATGCGGTGCGGAATCTTTGCCAGGTAAGTGCCTCCTGCTCGGGTGCCAATGTGCGCTCCAAAGACATCCACCAATGATGAGCTCGGTCCTGAAGCATATAGGTGGCAAATCTGACCTTTTCTTCATCGGTGCACTCCATTGCCCTGAAGGCTTTCTCCATTTCATCTATCCAGGTTTCGGCCTCTTGAGGACTAGTAGTGCCTTTAAAAGCCGAAGGTGCCATTCTCTTGAATTCTGCAATACTCCTTCTTTGCTCAGGAGGAGCAACATCCTGCTGGACTGGTTGCTGAGGTTGTTGCCTCTGTTGGCGTACTAACCCGACGACCTCCTCGATCAGTTCGAGCATCCGAGTTTGATTTCCGGCAGCAGCTTCTGGAGTTGATTGACCCTGGGGCCCTGAGTTATGCGATGCCTCGCCCGTTTGGTTAGTGGGGGCTCTTCTCCGAGAGCGCCCAACCATCCAATTCAAGCTACGGACACGAAGAGGCGGCATTCTGATTCAGTGAAAATATATAAATTTTAAAAATATTTATCCAAACAGAATAATACAAAATAATTAACAAAGCAAATGAACATTATCCCTTTGTCTAGTTACTACCCCATCTTTCAACTTTCCAACAAATCCTAAGGATCTTAAAACTTAGGCTGAAATATGACTGTTTCAAACATAATCCCTATGAATCTGAAACCTAAGCTTTGATACCACCAAATCTGTCACGCCTCGAGCCCGAGGCGCGGCAGACGCCGCACGCCCGCACGGCGGGCCGCGTAGACGTGCAAGGCATCGGATTACATCAAAGTAAATACAGATGTTCAAGACTTTATTTAAGGATTAATAGCAGATGCTTAAAATTGATAAAATACTTAAAATCATTCAAAAGCAGTCTTACAAAACTCCAAAATCACATATGCCAACATAATTCAAATATCCAAACTAAATTAACTAAAATGCCAATAACTGAAGAATCATCGGAAACTCTAACGCACTCCCCAATCCCATGCGATCAAGCCTCTGGATCTGAAAAATGAAGAAAATAGAATAATGAGCTACACTAGCCCAGTAAGCAACAAAATACCCCAAAGTGGGGTCAGAGAATAACAGATCAAAATACAGGATAATATCTGGAATCAATCACAAATATCATTATTTTGCTGTTTTCAAAACTTATTATCATTTTTCCGAAAACTCTGATACCAGAATCTCAACATGATAGGCTACGGCCACGTAACCCAGTGGCATGGGTTGCACAGAGTGCCAGAAATCACTATTGTTAGTCACCGGTGGCAACGGTGTCCAGAAACCAATATTCTAATCACCGGTGGCACGGTGTCGAAACCGGTTCCTCACAGATTACAAGTCGACAGGTCCAACGTATAATCCCTATTGGCGGGGCCAGAACAGAACAGAACAGATCATAGCCATGCTGAGAATGCATAAATATAAAAATAGATTTCATAAACTGTACAGACATGTTTCACGGAATTCAGAGCATATAATATAATTTTCAAATAAAATTTAATATGCCAGACCCATTTTACTAAACGCAAAACATATTTCAAAATTTAATTAATTTGGAGAAATGCACTTTGAAGCATTAAGTTACTTACCTCTTCTCGCTTGATTCCTACTTCAGGTAGACGGATCAGGTTCACCTGTTAAATTTAATTAATTTCTTGTTAATTTCAGAACTAAGCAAAATCCAGAAATAATTCTATTGGACACAGCCCAACAGGGCCTAGAATTGGCCCATAATGGGCATGGCCCTATAGGGCCCATATCGGATACAGCCCAATGGGCCCACATAGACTCAGCTAACTAGGGCCTCCAATGTTGGCTTCTAATTGTACTTGTATACAATAAAATTTATTGCAGGGACTAATACTTAATTACAGGGTACTGTTCTATAATAAAACTTGAGTGAGGGGACTAAATAAATATTGTTGGGGACCTTTACGTAATAAGTCTTTTCTATAGGGATCAAATACAAAATACAGAAGATCCTTTTTGTGAAATAATAATATATTGTCAAGGGCTTATCTGCAAAATTTCATTTATTGGCTAAACGGGTTCGGGTTTCGGGTTCCGGGTTTCAGGTTCGGGTTCGGATCTGAACTGAACCCAAGTTGGGCCCACAAGGGTACTGCCCAACTGGGCCCAACCGAACTGGACTGGGCCCAAGTTGGGCCTGCAGTGGACTGGGCCCAAGTTGGGCCTGCAGTGGACAGGGCCCAACGGCCCATCACAGTGTTCACGGCCCATAGTGGGCCTTCCTCCTTCCGGATCTCCCCATGGACAGAGGTGATGGGAAAACGGGGAAGGAAGGGGGGCGGCAGGGTGGTCGGTCTAGGTGGCCGGACGGTGGTCCGGCCGGCGGCTCGTGGGGGCGCGACTGTCGGTAGGGCGGTCGTGGCCGGCGGTAGATTGCTGCGGCGACCGGCGTCGAGGAAGAACCGAGAAGGGTCTCGGTGTGTGCCGATGCAAAGGGGAAAAATATGCTATTTGGCATGGAATCAAGGCAAGAGAGGGCTTACCGGCGGTGGCAGAGGCAGTAGGAGGAAGATCTCGGCCGCTGGTGCTCAATTCGGCGGTCAAGCGGCGGTGGCGGCGGTGCTTTCCGAAGAGGAAGAAAGTCTCGAAATAGGGGAGGCTCGGGTGGTGGTGGTGGTTGGCCAAGGCGGCCCGCCGGCGGCTTGGGAAGAGGGAACCGAGGGAGGAGAGGGAGAAGAGAGGGCTCGGTGGTGCTCTAGGGCAAGAAAGGGTGGGGTTTTTATCGTCCCCTCCGTAACGGCCCTCCGCCGCGAAAATCGCAGCGGTCGGGCGAGATCCGCGGCCGTGAATTGGCCGCGGATTGGCTGGGGGGGCGCCGCGGAATACCCGCGGTGTCCTTGCCCTGTTTATTCCCCCGAAGGAGCCGGAGAGGATCGCCAACGCGATCCTCTATTCCGGCTCCTCCCCTAATTGAATCGGGGCTGAAGTCGGCGAGGGCTGCCGACTTCAGCCCCGTGTCTCACAATACTCCTGTAAAACTTTCTTCCTAAAGCCAGCTGTTAAAGTATCCAGTTATCCTAGGAACGGAAATAGACGGTTCAAACTCATTGGTACAGGACAACAGCATTATGACATAACTAAGATAGTATAAAGAGTAATCCATATATGTATGTATTCAGTTCAACTATTAGTGATGCACTATTGGATAAATCTTATAAACTTATACAGAATTAAGAAACCTAAATAATATCTCCTAGCTAGCTTTTTGAATGGGGCACAAGATCGTTAGATTGACAGAGAAAAGGGAGGACGCTTGTAGCAAGCAAGCAAGATTTGTGTTACGACCTGCATTTAATTGTTATAGTTTATTATATTCACTATTCTCTATTATTTCTCTATGGGTGCAAAAAAAATCATCTTTTCTTATACATGACATAGGCATGATTTTCTCAAACTATGTCCAATTTTATTTTTCTTGTATGTGAAATTTATTTTCATTTCATTATTAAATCTCAAAGTAATGTGCGCTCACTGGCTCCATGAAGCATTCTATAGAGATCCCAAACATGCAATAAAGAGATGCCTGCAACAAGGATTTGAGCTGTAGATGAAACTAAATGGATGAAGTCGAATCTTGTCATTGTTAGAGATACTAGATTACATGTATTATGTACAGTTGTTACACACCATTATTTATATACATACTGTGGTGCCGGGCTGCATCCTGATGCCTTCATCTTGGTTTGGTTCCACTTGTTGCAAAGTATCAGAGCCATGGAAAGTCACAAATCATCAAATTAAAGCATGAATTTCCCAATGCCATTGGTGTTCGGTCTTGCCACTCTCCTTAAGCTCAGGTGCTCCACCATCAGCCTCTCAACCATCATGAACTAGTCTTCACCAAACAGCTCTTGGATCCTGCTGTTGACAAACCCTCAAGGAATTTCTCTTTCAGTCCCATTATTGAGTTATGTCACGCCTCCGCCTACGCAGGGCACATGAGGCACCCAGTGCCCACGTGGGAGCTACATGAGAGGAGAACATGGAGCTCCCCTGCCAGATATTGTCCGGTTCTGGGGTCTGCATGCGCACCGCATGCACCGCTCAGACCCCTCTTCAATTTTGTTTTCTACTCAAAACGCATCTGTAGGATTTGGAGACACCCGCCTCATATGCCCAGACTCTGAAACGAGCCTTTCCGATATGGGACTATTGGGCCTCACACCCTTTCCATCATCGGACAAGAGCCGTCCTCTGCTCTGATACCAAATGTCATGCTTCCGCCCCTGCGGGGCACATGTGGCACCCAGTGCCCACGTGGGGGGCACATGTGGCACCCAGTGCCCATAAGGGGGGACCACGGGGCTCCCCTGGCAGATATTGTTCGGTTCCGGAGCCCGCATGCGCACCGCACGCACCGCTCAGACCCCTTCTCGATTTCGTTTTCCAATTAAAACGTATCTAGAGGATTTAGAGACACCCACCTCATATGCCCAGGCTCTGGAAAGAGTCTTTCCAATGTGCAGTAGGTGCCGCACGTGCCCCACAGAGGTGGAGGCGTGACATTTGGTATCAGAGCCGAGGATGGCTCTTGTTCGATAGTGAGAAGGATGTGAGGCCCAATAGTCAATCATCGGAAAGACTCGTTCCAGCGTCTAGGCATATGAGGCGGGTGTCTCCAAATCCTGCATACGCATTTTAGATGGAAAACAAAACTGGAGAGGGGTCTGAACGGTGCGTGCGACGCACGTGCGGACCCCGGACCAGACAATATCTGGCAGGGGAGCCTCGTGTTCCCCCTCATAGGGCCCCCATGTGGGCACTAGGTGTCGCACGTGCCCCGTGGAGATAGGGGCGTGACAAATTATGTGATACCCAGGGGAAAGAAAAAAAAAAGAGAGAGAGGGGTGGACGGGCCGGCCCGAAAAGACCGGGCCCATCCACCATATACGATCGTGCCTAGGGCACGATCGTGGGAGAAGAAACACACAAAAAAAAAAAAAATGGGCAGCGGCGGCGTTGGAGGGAGTCGCCGGACGAGACGAACGCCGGGAGGGAGCGGTTCCGAGAACCAACCGGCCGTGGAGGGAGCCTTATCCCTTCGGTGGAAGCCCCACAAAAGCTTGGGATCCGTAGGCTTCATCCGAGCTCGCCCACGGATTTCTTCCCCCGATCATTGCCGGAAAGGTCGCCGGAGCATGCCGTCGGACCGAGGTAAGTGGGGCTCCCTTCCTTATGCTTCATTTCCTGGACTTAGGGCGGTGATGGTGGGGATTTGACCGACGAGACCGTCGGAGAAGGATCCGAAACAGGGTACCCCTGTTTCGGCTTTTCTCCTTCGGATTTCGTCGCCGCTGGCCGCCGGTTGGCCGGAATCCATGGCATTGGAGGGTTGATCGAGTTTGTGGGAGGATTTGGGAGGGATTACAGGTTGTTTGGAGATGAGGGATGGCGGATCCGAGGCCTTCTTCCTCGTGATCCCATCCTCTCCTCCTCCTTCCCCTCGTTGGTTGGCCGCCGGCCGGCGACGACGGCGGTTGGCCACCGGCGGCTGGCCACCGGCGGCGACAATGGCAAAGGGGAGTTCACTGGGGTTGCCGCCGGGTGGGAGGTCGATCCACCAGTGGATCTTCGGTTGGTGATGAAGGAGGGGGGGAACCCTTTCGGGTGTTGGGGAAAGAAGAAGAAGAGGGACCTCCTCTTCTCTCTTTCTTTTGGCCGGCCACCATCGCCGGCGACTGCAGCGGAGGCGGCCGACGATGGTTCGGCCAGCGGTGGCCGAGGGTCGGGAGGGTGGCGGCCGAGGATTGGGCAGGTGGCAGCTGCTGCCCTTGAACCAAGAAATGGAGAAGGGGAGATGTATTCCCAACCATGAAGAGAGAGGAATCATCCATTCTTTTGGTCTCTTCAACGGGACCAATCATCGTCGCGGCGTGGCTACGGCCACGGCTGGCGACGACGTAGGCTGGTGGTACGGAGTGGGAGTCGGGCCACCCCGACTGCCCTAGATCTGAAGGGATTGAGATGTTTGGAGACCTGGTGATGGACCCCATAGTAGATGTGAATTGTGGTTTAGAATATTTAAATATTAAATAATTTAGTTGTGATTTATAATTGATGTTGTAGAGGAAGAGTCGGTGGTGCCAGAAGATTTTGATCAGGGAACTCAGCACCCCAGCGCGTAGGTTGTGATTCGGACCGTGTTTGAGTCAGTCTACAATTTCTGCAAGAATCCCTACATCTGAGCACTTTTATTTATGCATATATTGGATTTATCGTTGGATATATTTTATCAGTATGTTGCTATTTGTTTTTGAGCTTGTATTGACACTATGAGGTGTGCATTTTGTTTATTATGAAAGTATTGAAATAATTAAATTGGGAAGGAAGAACATATTTTTGAGAAATTATGAAAATATGTGACGTGATTGAAATGTGATTAAACATGTAAAACTAGACATGTAAAATGGGTTGGACTAACCTTGTCATGAGATAGCCTCTACGAGCTTATGCATAGGATAGCTGCCACGAGCTTATGCGTGGGATAGCCTCTACGAGCTTATGCGTAGGATAGCCTCCACGGGCTTACGCGTGGGATAGCCTCTACGAGCTTATGCGTAGGATAGCCTCCACGGGCTTACGCGTGGGATAGCTGCCACGAGCTTATGCGTGGGACTTGTGCAGTCTTGGACTGGGACATGAACTTGGTTAGTCCAAAGCCAGAAGTGAAAAGTCTGAAAACTTGGGAATCAGAGTAATACGGGAATTGATCACATAATGTGAAAAAGGATTTATGTGTATGAAATGGTTACATATATTTGCTGTTTGTTGAGCCTTTGAAATGATGAAATGATATTATTATGATGTTTTGATCATTTTATTATTATTACTGTGTGTGGCTGTTGGGATTCTTACTGGGCTGGAAAAGCTCATACTACTCTTACTTTCTTTTTCAGAGGCACTGAATTTGTAGAGTCCATCGGGTGGGACGAGAAATGAGATCGACAAGGAGTCTGACTGCTAGATAGTAGAAGCAGCATATCTTTTATTTATGGATATTTGAAATTATGTAATAAATCAGTACATTTTAGTTGGTTTGGTTTAAATACATTAATTATGAATTTATTGAAATTTTTGTTTATCTTAGGCCTTGCATGATCTTTAGGGCACTGCTCTAGGGCTCATGCGGCCGGTCGCGTGCCGGACCCGGGTGCTGGGTTCGGGGCGTGACAAATTACGTCCTTTGCAAATTGTTCTCAGCACCAACAAGCTGATGCCTATCAATTTTGAATCGTCTCAATCCTCAGCCATGATTGGACTCGCAGCTTCTCTCTTGAGTGGATGCCCACAACTCTGCACCTTCCCTCACCAAGGCTAAGAGATCAACCGTAAATCTCTTGTTTCTCTTGCAATCATAAATTAGGTTGTCTTCCTCTAAAAGATTCCTTGCTGTTTGGGAGTTGCCATAACCACCCTGCTCCTTTACTTCAATGGTGAGAACGTTTTGCCCTGGAGAGCCGCTAAGCGTTTGACAGATTAATTCGAAGACATCTTCATTGTCCGAGTGTCCAGTGTGGTGCTTATTGCTCCCTTGTCTTAGGCCATCTACCACTACAGAAAAATAGGTTTCCCTGACTGTGATCTGCCGACGCTAGAAAGAAGCATCGGTAATTTAGTCGCCACGCCAAAATTTGTTGACTCTTTTTACTAGTGTCGGTATATTATGACACTTAAAAGTATCAGAAGTAAAATAAAATTTTTCTTCTGGCGCTTTTTGGTAAGCATCATCTGGAATAAACTAAGAAAGCATTGTCGGAAGCCACAGGTTCCCTAAATTCCTAATCCCTCGCTCGACCCAGCATCAATCATCCTCATTTCAGCCCCCTTTTCTCTCCAGCGCCCAAATCGACCAACCGACCCACCGACCTCCCGGTAGCTCCTTTTCCCTTGCCAACTTTCTCATCCTTCTCCTCCTCCTTGGTACACGTACCCACCACCAATTTGCAGTGTTCTTCGAAAATCTGGCCGACCGCCCTCCTCTGGTCAACTGCATCCTCCATTGCGGATCTCATCCAACCTTCCTCCATGCTGGTAAGTTTCTATTTCTAGAATATTTTTCTTTTGAGTTGTTACTTAGATCTTGGCCTAGAATTTTAAAAACCCTAGGAATTTCTAAAATTTCTACATGGTTTCCCTGTCTTGCTCGTCCTACTTGATTTTCTAATATGGCTCTTTCTATGAATTTGAATAAGCTCTATGATGACCTGTGCGGGAGAAATTAAAACACTTTAGCTGGCACTCGATCGGATGTCAACAACAGGCCAAAAAATGTTGAATAAATGATTCTCGGTCTCCCAGTAGCTTGGAAATAGATTATGTTTGATATGGTTTAATATGTTGGGAAATGGAATTTGCTGGTTTGTCATCCAACTCTATATTGTGCCAGATTTAACTAGAAACTTCAGCAATTAAGGATGAATAGAAAAACATGTTGGTTTATATATTTCTAGAGAATGAGGGAAACGGTGTTAGCAGAAGCTCTAGCTAAAAGGTTGAGTATTTAGATGATTTGAGGGATCAGTATTGGGGTCTGCAATCAAATGTTTTCATCGGATCTTCCCAACTCTGATGTAGACAGAAGCTATAAATGAAGTAAAATCAGTGGAATAAGAAGAAAAATAAAAAAAGTAATAATAATTTTTATATTCTTAACTTTTAAAATTTCTACTTTTTTCTTATAGATTTCTGATACTTTCTCTACTCATAGAAATGATGATGATGGTAATGCTCTTAAAGTATTTATTTAGAAGTTATATATATATATATATATATATATATATATATATATATATATATATATATATATATATATATATATAATGTTTTTTTGAAGCATATTATAATATAAATTGATAATGTAAATGTAATCATATTGGATAATATGAATATTTTGAATGATCAATTTGATTATGACATGTGTTATTATATAAATTTTATTGTGTATGTGTTTGGTAAAAATAGACAGAGTTTTAATTTTTTTAAAAATATTTTTTTTCATTTGTCAATTGAACCGTTTTTTTTTAATTTAATTTTTTAAAAATAGACAGAGCACATAATTATTCATTTGTCAATTGAACCGTTTTAGCTAGAAAAATAAAAATAAAAATCCTAGTTCACGCTTCCTAACTAGATCATTGGACAGGTGTAATCTAAAGAATTTTCAGAACTCTACTCCATTGTTCCTGATTTGGCTTTGCTCGAGTGAACTAAACAGAAGCATAACGAAAGGTAGCAGGAACTCAGAAATTTATTTCCATACCAGCTGCTTATTAAGTGCCAAATAGCCAGTTCAATGCCGAGAAACGATCTTCTATGCCAAAAGAGAAGAAAAACCATATCGAACTTTGAGAACAACTCCTTACCTAGAGGTTCACATAGTTAGCAGCAATCAACAACTATAGAAAAAATAATCTTTTCCGACGCTCTTTAGAGCTTTTACTGACACTTATAAGCGTTGGTAATTTTCGCGCCGACGCTTCCAAAAGCGTCGGACAGGTGAGGATGAAAAAAAATTTCTGATGCTTTTTCAAAGCGTCGGCATAAACCCAAGCTATGTCAACGCTTATAAGCATCGACAAAAATTGGAGATAGGCCGACGCTTAGGCTTAGGCCGATGCTTATTAGCGTCGGCCCATTTTGGAGTCTGCCGATGCTAATAAGCGTCGGCAGAAACCGAACGTAGGCGTGGCCTAGTTGGGCTTCCGCTGACGCTTGTTAGCGTCGGCCAATCTAGGGTCTTTGCCCATGCTTGTAAGCATCGGCAAAGGCATTCCATGCCGTGCCAGTTTTGTTATTGCCGACCCTTTTAAGCATCGGCAATAGTGATTATTTTTTTTAAAAAATAGTAAAAATATTTTCTAAATTATGTATACGTTATTTACTACAACAACAAATACATAACAAAAATCACATAGATAACAAAAGTCACGTCACGAATAAGAACTTTTCATTCGAAATATTCATATTGTCATATATGATTATGTCTACAAAGTGTTTTGAAAACATTAAAAATATATATATCGTATTCTTAAATAAATAGTCTATGAGGTATCAGGGGTCGATGGCGGCATCATCATCATCTTTACGAGTAGATGAAGTATCAGCAACCTACAAGAAAAAAAGTAGAAACTTTAGAAGTTAAGAATACAAAAGTCATTATGCTCGTACAAAAATATGTTATAATTATATAAAATATTCAAATAAATTTAATTATTTATATGAGGGGCAAATCTCTGCAATAAAGATGAAATCTGGTCAAGCTGAGCTTGCAAAGATTGTATCTTTATCTCATAGCTCTGCTTCAACTCTGCAATATTGGTCTTGTGGCTCTGCCTTAATTATCTACTTTTATCTCTGTCTTATGGCTCTGCCTTATCTCCTATATCACTTCCTCCATCATTGCCTTCAAACTAGCCCATCCAAGGTGTTTGACCCTAAAAAGGTTTATTTGGATCTTTTAGAAGGTGGGCTTTGGAGGTTTAAAAAGACATAATACAATTGTCAAAAGCTTAATCAATGACACTACCTAATATTTGTCATATATGCACAAATGTTATAAAGACTAAGGTCCTGTTTGGGGGAGCTGTTAGTAGTAGAGCTTTTGAAAGTAGAGCTGTCTGAAGTAGAGCATTTATAAAAAGCTGTTTGCTGTTTGGTAACTACATTTCTAAAGTGCTGTGGCACTTTAACATTATTTAGTAAACAAACTGAGAAAGTACTTTTGTGTGACAAAATGACCATAAAGGATATTACCGGTATTATACAACAGAGCATAATAAAATATAATACGTATTAATACATAAATATATGATAGAATATAATATTAATGTAATGTAATATAATATTATTGTAATATAGTACTATAACATTATGTATTATAAAATAATAATTTAATATAATATTAAATTATTTAACATAACATATCAATGTATTATGATATAATGTAAGATAATATTATATTTATAGTATAATACAATAATAAATATATAAAATATTATAATTATTAGTGTAAATTAATTTTTCATCCTTCTAATGACTATTTATCTCTCTAACAAATTTTCTAGCTAGGTAATAAAATTGGTTAAATAATTACTAATATATTTTTATTTATTTATTTATTTATTTATTTAGATCAGATTATTTGCCACTCACTCATTATTTTTTTATTTTATTTATTTATTTATTTATTATTTATTATTTATTTTATTTCATTGAAATATAAATTGGTCGCCGGCTATGGGTGGTGGCCGGCATGGTGGCTGCCACCATGGGCAGCCACGAGCTCCCAAAATAAAAAAAAAGAAAAAAAAAAGAAGAGGAAGAAGAAACAGAGGCGGCGACGTTGAGAGGAAGAAGAAGATAGAGAGGGAGAGGGAGAGGATGGGTGAGAGAGGAAGAGGTGGGATGATGGTTTTAGGAAAAAAAGTGAGATTTAAATGGGGGTATTCTGGTTCAAAAAGAGCTTCCCGACAAAGCTAAAAACAACATTTTCGGAAAGCTCCAAATTGGAGCTTCTCTCCTAAAACTGTTTTTAGCTTCCCGCAAAAGCTGAAATAGCTTTCCGAAAATTTTACAAAACACCATTTTTTATCTAAAAGTACTTTTGGAGGGCCAGAAAGTGCTTTTTAGCCCTCCAAAAGCTTCCCCAAACAGGGTCTAAAGGGTTGAAGTTCTAGAATATGACCATTTCATTTGGATAAGGTTGCTTCGGTCAGACTTGGCATGTGGATAGGGATTGCATCATCGAAGGAGTTCGGCGTGCTTTGGGATTAATGCAGAGTGCGATCTAATGATTGAATTGCTGAGTACATAGATTTAGAAAATAGCAACTCCTTGTTCTGTTCTTTTCTGAGAAAAAAATTGTAATTTATTATTACTTTTGAACATCTTATGCCAGATGTAACATCCACTTGACACCAATAGCAGCAGCCCAGATGCTATAGATATGACGATAATAACTATCACTTCTTTCTCGTTCAAGTTGCCTCCAGTTGAGCCTGTGTCTGCATTACTTCAATGGAATCATGAGACAATTTTGGACTCGGTCTAATCTATTTATAAGGGCATTAATCTTGATAAATCAGCTCAGTTATTTTGTGACAACCAAGCTGCAATTCATATTGCATGCATCTAATCCAGTTTACCATGAAAGAACAAAGCACATAGAAATGGATTGTCATATCATTAGAAAATTCAAGAGAAATTATTGGAACCCTCTCATGTGGCTTCAAATTTACAAATTGGGGACATTTTTACAAAACCACTTGGTGACGTACAGTTTAACAAGTTGTTGGACAAGATAGGAGTTCATTCTATTTACTCTTATTTTGAGGGAGAGTATTGGAAAGCACACGACAAGTCAACAATATATGTTGAAGCACCAAGTAGATTAAATGATGAAAAGATGCTGACTTGTATAATTGTTGATATGTACATATCTAGAATATGCTTTTCTGTACAGCTGTGGAGTTAGTTAGTTTGTTCTACATTCATCCTTATCCTACGCTTGATGTATTGATTGTACAACTGGTTATATTCTTTTATTCTTTTCGTTATTTTTAGCATCTTAAGTTCATGTATATATAGAAGCTTTGTAATTGATATACAGAATAGAGGAATACAGAAGGAATATCCTTTCATATCAAAAATTCTGCTTGTTTTGATAATGACAAAACTGCACAAAGAAATTTAGGTGAGGGTGAATACGAGTGCTTTCATGCATCGTCCACAACATGGCTCAATTTGAGAGCAAAAGTAGTTAGGTGTGACGTTACTTGTAAGTTGCAACTGTCATTACCCAACTACATGGGCAATGATGCTTGATGACCATATCCGATTACGCAGCATACTTGCTTCCATGTTTCTTAATGAAAGTAGTATGTCCTGCTCAGAATTTCCCAAGTGCTGGCATTCAATGAATATCCTGGTCCGATGACAGCATGCTACAAAGCAGTATTTGATTTATTACTGATTACGAGTATTTATGGGTACATAAATTTCGTCAACTTTGCTATCAAAAATGTAAGTAGAAATTTAAACTCAAGTCCTAAAGGCTGTAACTGTGGTACCCCAAGACAGAATTTTTTTACCTTCTTAACAGTCCAAATTGCACTTGGGCCAAGGGACTAGCTTATACCATTACTCTCAGGACCACAACAACAAAGCGAAGGAAAAATAAAAAAACATTCTATAAAAGGGATTATGAAGCCATGTGAAGATCAAAAGTACTTGTTCAGCATTTTAGTGATTTATACCATAGTTAGCAGAGACACCAACATCGCAAAACCAAAGGAGAGAAATGTGACAGAGAAGGGCAAGCTGCCTTTATCCTTTCGTATGAAAAGAGCTTCATAAATGGGCAAATGGATGGCCACCACCAGCCCGCAAAGAAGAATTTGAATGAATAATGGCTCAAGACTCATAATTCCTCCATCTACCACCAGCCTTTGGAGTCCTCCCACCAAGCAGAAAAGATTCAGCATTGCGACTGCTCCAATGATAACAAACATTGAGGACGATGACCCGAATTCCAAAACATCCTGCTCGTATCTTTTAGAGGCATCGCCATCAGACACCTTTGCTGTGATTGCGAACCCCATCTTAGAAATCCGCAGCAACTTTAAGATGGTAGAAGTGATGCCATAGAGGAATGAGGTGGTCCTCCTCAATATCCACATCCTTTGAAAGTTCCACCACCCAGCCAATGTGTCACCACATTGCAGTGATTCGACGAGCCCATACACATGCTTCCCAATGGTGACATAGGCAAAGTACAGGAACCAAGGGCTCGTGATCTAATTTTGACATCAGTATATTTGTGTTAGGATTCGTTCAAACATGCATGCTTGATGGAAGGGAAAAAGAGAGGCATATCCGTACCTTTGGAAATAAGGATATGCCTTTGAGGAGGCAAAGGGAAGGAATCACAAGGTAATAGAGTGTAGGGAGTGAGCTTGGAGCCCACAAGCCATAAACGCAATAAGCCATCTGAAGTCCTAGCTTGATTTTGCCACGACCAAGTATGAAGGGGCAGTACTTGGAAAGAAAGATTTGGAAATTCCCCTCGCTCCATCTTTTCCACTGCACCAGCGATTGTGCCAGTGTTGTGGGAGCAACACCTAAAAAGGCTTTTCTTGAAGGACTGAAATAGACGGACTTCCAACCCCTACATTGAATTAATAGGCCTGTGATGACATCCTCCACAGGACAGTCATACTTCAACCCAATCTGCATAAATGGTAGATAGATAAATATATACACATACAGACAGAGAGATAGATAAATAGATAGACAAAAAGGAGGACCTCCTGTCCCCATTGGGTGTTGTGCTCATAGGTGCAGGTAATAAGAGACTTTGCTCTCTCTTCCAGTATGCAAGCACTTTTAGCCGTTTTTCTGTCAATGCCTCTCTTCCAATCTTCCTTGTAATCCTTGCTATACTTCCTCCCGCAAAGGATCTCTCTTCTGTGGAAGCATCCAGTGCCGACATATGGAGGCCCTCCCCAATTATCAAAGCCAGGGAACTCCACCTTACGAGACATTAAAAAAGATTTTGTTATTAGCTCCTTGTATGATTTGATATAGCTGTGATCACAGCTAGTACAAGACTAGAGAAACATAACTCAAAATTCGATAGTGATGAACCTTTGCTAGTACTAACCTCAGTGTACACATTGAAGGAATAGCCATAAAGATCATTCTTGGTGACATTATCAAAGATCTGGGGATATTGTACAAAGCCAATGTCCTGACCCTTCTCTTCATCTAGGAAAAAGCACAATGCATGTCTGATGGATTCCGAGTTATTCGAGTACATGTCGCAGTCCAAATTGAGGGTGATCGGGCTGCTGCTTATCTCTGATGACACCCTTATCTGTGCATGATCAGGTTGCATTGTTTAAAGGCATTTTTTTCATAAATTAAATTTTGAAATCATAATAAGGTTGCATTATTTAAAATATCTTTTCATAAATATAATTTCAAAATACTAACAATATTAACAGTATCAAATACTTACAGGCTGCTCCGAAAGCAAAACCTTAAGATTTCAGGCATGATAAGTTAGGTCAGCTGGTCGAGTCTCAGACCATATGCAATATTCAAAACTTATTTACAGTCGATTCTAGATTTATCATGTTATTTCTCCTAAAATATGATTAATTGTGTTGTTAAATCTACTATAGAAGTCAGTTGTCTAGAAAGGATGCCAATTCCATATTGTGGACTACCTAAAGAGAGGATATTAATCGAACATCTGATTGTGCTACCTGCTTTCATTTAACCCTGCATCTGTAGACTAAGCCCAGGACTGCTTACAAGGCTCAGCTAACCACAACAAGTCTGAAAGCTCATGCAAATGAGGAAAAAAAAAAAGGAAAGAAAAAAAAAGAAAGCAAGCCTATCTCCCAAATATTGCGAAAAAAATCTAATATAGTTATATTACCAATGCGTTCATAGCCCCTGCTTTGAAGTTATGATGATGCTGAGGTCTCTTCTCTCGTGCCATATACACCAAAGTCGGTAATGCATTTCCATTGCTGTCTATTGAACATTGGTCTCTCCCGTTAATTAAGATCTGAAAAAAGCAACAAAGACAAACAATATAATTAGCTTTAGTTGGACAGCTCTAATCGCCCCGCATTTGAAGGATGGGCGCAACCTCTAAACTATAACTTAGTTCAGTTCGTCCATAACTCATGCTACACTGATCAACAACACATTTTATGATTTCACCAATTACATTTCCTAAAGACATGAACCTAAAGTCTCTTCCTACAGTCCAGCAAAGAGTTCAAACAACTAGTTTAATTTTCATATGAAAACTTTAGACCTTGAAGTCATGTCCCAATTATCCCACTCTAAAATAATCCAAAATTCTACGCAGTAACGGTTTTCTCCCAATAAGGTTTTGTTTTGTTCTTCCAGTACCAAGTGTAGCAGTACCTGAACGATGGGTGGATGGCTCCGTGAAGTCATCCCTGAGCTCCATTCAGAAAATCCTTTATTTGCTCTAAGTTCTTCAGGGATCTTGCCTAGCATTACCACCGAATCGATGCGATCTATCATCTCTTCATATAGATTCTGCGAAATGGAAAATTGTGATGACAAATTAAATAGAAATAAGTTGTTGTCTTGTTTTACACTAATTTACTACAAGCACTACTTTCACTGGACAAAGCTTTTTTTAAACAACGAATCAGAAATTAAGGTTGAGCATGGGCCGGCTAACATGCCAATATTTATAAAAATTTAGCCGTACCGCTTATTCATACTATTACCTTCATCGAAGACCATTCTTTTTGGATGTATGCATTGCTGGGGTTGCCTAATTTGGAAAAATAGGTGGTTGGCGACCGTGGCTCCACATTATATTTCTTGCAAAATGGAAGCCAATGCTTTGCAAAGCGAGATGCTTCCCAAAGGGCATAGAAGGTCAGAATAGATCCAGCATCATCAGAGAGGTAGACACTTAGCTTCTCGGGAGGGTAATTGTAAGCCATGGCTGATAGAACAGTGGAGATGACCAAGATGGGTGGCTCCGCAATAGGGTCCGCAGTGCACACGAATATGTCCACATTGGGCAACTCAGCTTCATCTCTATTTCACATGATAAAAGTAAGAAAATTATGCATCAATACAACCTGTCATGCATGTCAATACACAATTTATGTCGATCATGATTTCTTTTTGGAATGCATGGATGATGTAGTGTGGAGAAATGACATAAAGCAGAATATTTTTTTCTATAAAAATAAGAATACGATAAAATCTAGCCAAAATCAAGTAAGGACTACATCCAAATTTAGATCTCTTGTACCATTGCCATATAATTTTACTGGTTAAGTAAGCTAGCACCATTATGATATGGCATGAAATTGGATTTCCGTTATAGGATCTTATTTCGTCCTTCTCTCTGAGATTTTTTTTTTTTGAATGGAGGGATAAAATATTTTTCGTCCTGTTCAAATAAGAATTTAGGATGAAACATTTTTGGCCAAGGACCATCCCTTTTTTACACCGTGCTACAGTGCATTTTTAAAATTTCTAGCCCAAAATATAGTGCTCCAGCATTTGTGAAGAGTGTTATCTACTTATAGATTCAAGCATAGATAAGAAAGAAAGAAATAATTTCAGATTTGAGTTTCAAAGCTCTCTTATTTGAAATGTTTTAGGAAGACAGGTTTTAACCTAGTTGGCCTCCTCTCCTTATTTGACAAATAAAAGGTATAGAGTTCAATCCTGGAACTTAGGTAGTGGTATTCGTATTCTATGGGTAAAATGTAAAAATAATTAAGGTGGTAAAATCATTAATTTTTGTCACCAATGTTCTAGATATAATTGTGCTTTCATCATAATTTAGGTCAGACTTTCTCTTATTCTACTTTTAAAAAGGTTTTGGTCATGCAAAGCTAAGCTTCAAAGTATAAACAAAGGGAAAACTACAAGATAGGTTAAGTCTTATCAATTCTTGTCCTCACCTTCACTTCGATTGGACTTGTTAGAAGAGAATTTCTTGGTTAGAAAATTTATGTTATAAAGAAAGATAAAATAAAATAAAGACAAATTTAGGTTAGTATAATAGTATTAGTAGACCATAATCCAACTAGAGCAGACCTTAAATTTTATTTTGATCTGGATACGCAATAACAACACAATGCCTAACTCACTGGACTTTCATGATACTTGATCCTACCCTTTAATAATAATAACTTTAGTAGGATGTCACACTCTTTTGCTTCCTCCTCTCCATAAAAAGAAAAAATATTATGATCCTTCATCAAAAAATAAAAGTAAAATGAGTTTTACGCTAAGATTGAATTATTACTAATCTCATATTTAAAAAATAATTTCAATAAAAAAATTAATGGTAAGAAAAAGTTCTTCGCAACTTGAATGCCGCATAACCAAAAAAAAGAAAAGAAAAAAACAAGATGAAAAAGAAAAATTGATGTCATTCAAAAATGTCATCACAATACACGGAGTGGTTCGCATTTTTGGTAACAAGAAAAAAATCTTGTGGCACGTGGCCTGAAGCATCTTATTGATGCTAGTTTCAATAAGAATAAGAAGCCCTGATGATCGTTCCCAGAACTATAAAAAAATTATATGCACATCGGCACGTAGTTCAACTGGTTTGCCATCCCTGAAAAATTGTAATTTGGCCGGTTCACGTCACAACATTGAGAACTCGTCGCTGAAAATGATATCTAATGAAAACTTAAAAAGAAATTACGTATCAACGAATTCTTATTTCACAGAAACTATATATTTCATCAAATCAGGTCGTATGAACTTTGGAAACTGAAGCAGGATGCCTTAGCAAACCAATCCATGGCCGGATAGCTTTGAATGCTCCAGTTTTTTTGTTTGTAAACGATTCCCTCCAACATAAACTCTTTACCGGCAAAGATTACTTCAGTGAGAACGCTAGATTATATGTGGGTAAAAGACTAATTAAATGCAGACCGTGCATGATATGTGGGCATGTTCTTCCCTTTTTCTTAAAAAAAAAAAGAAGATGAATGAGAATTTTACCGCTGAGAGAGCCTCTCGGTGTGAGTGAAACGATAGATGGGGTTCCAGCGCACCGACTGTGTGATTATCCAGTAGAAGCCGAACCAAATCTCGGCTGCAAATATCCCCATCCATGCCCATCTCCCTGGTTCTCCCCATCCCGGGGCATGAGTCGCTCTATAGAACCAAATCGAACAAATGCCGGCGAACATGGAGCATGCAAACAACTTGTAAGCGAACCTACCTTTTGCTTGCTTTGTTTCAAAGAGAGCTTCATGACTCTCTCCCATCTCTCTCTCTCTCTCTCTCCTCTCTCTCTCGCTCTCCTGTTTGTAGCCATGAGATAAGTTGGTTATATATAGAGCGTGGTAAGAGGCGAAATTTAATATGGACACAGGTCAGATTAATAAATACTTATTCAACATGGATAATAAGTAAATAAGTTCCTTCACGAGAGTGCGGATAAAAATTCGCTGGTAAGGCCATCAGAGGAAATCGTCGGGGGATAAGCTGTTGGCCCGCCACGTACCCCTTCTCGATGAGATTTGATAGGACGAGAGGAAAGGTGACACCGACTAATGACTAATCAGTAGAGTTCTCGATATCCCGGGAACTAGGCTGCTGCATCCGATAAGGGAAAAAAGTTGAAACGGAAGAGACGAAGGGGAGGAAACTGATAGACCAGTCCCCTATGTTTACCCGTGAAGTAGATTTCTAAAAGAGGAAAAAAAAATATAAACACGTGGGGTAGAGATTTTTGTCCAAATAGCATGCCATGGTGTTTCTTTCAGTGTCTCCGACTTGCTGCCCAAGTTTCATGCGCCACTGGGTCCATAGGCTACGTGGACTGGCTGGCTGCTTTTCTATTAGTTGCGTTGTCCCTTTTTCCTCCGTCTTATTTTTCTACGGATTATTTTGATCTAATAAATTGGAGAAAGTTTAAGGCCGGAGCACAGCTCAAACAATTTTGAGAATAGTTAAAGATGAGCTAAGCAGGCTAACCGAGATACGAGGGATGGATATTCTCCATGTGTAGCCTACAAAAAGTTCACTTACTGAAGAATTTTCGACGATCGATGCCTAAATCAGAATCGGAAGGCAACAGTGTGCAAGAAAGAGAATTTTAGCAGAATATAAGCTCTCTAAACTATATTGCGTCCATACCTAAGGTCCATTGGGCTAGCCATTTTGTCATTACCTGGCCTAACATGGCGTGTAATAATGGTCAGGTAACAGCTGGTAGTATATCCGAGGCGTGGCTGCCAGTTCATGTGAGCGACAGGCAGCGCTGGTGGGCCGCAGGCCGTGATGCTGCATGGCTGCGGACCGTTAGAGCTGTCGGTTATTATGACTGTCGATACTTGTAGATACGTGTTGATTGTTCTCCTTGACTGATGGCTCCTCGATTGGGGTCGAGGTCACTCTCTTCGGTTGGTCGACTGCTCGGTGAAGGCCGAAGTTGTTCTTCTCGGTTTACATTCGGAGTTGAAGTAGCAAGTTTGGCCTGAGGTCAAAGTGTCCAACATTTATCCCTCGCTTCCAAGGCCTAACTACCTTCCATTTCGAGCGATGGAAGTCAAATGGCCATTTCGATCGAGGGCGAAACTTTCGTTATGGGTAAATGCGCCGATCTGTCTTCTCGAGGCGTCGTCGTATTCGGGTTGTCCCAAGGTGTCATCATCACTAGGTCTCCCTCAAGGCGCCATACTCCGAGTTGATGCGTGGTGTGACCTGGCGGAGTAGCCAAATCGACACTTTGATTAGGATCGTCCGCACCTCTATATAAGGGAAGCACTTCAGAGATAGGCTGCTGCATCTTGGAGTGCAAATGGTTCAGATCAGACCGGATCATGAGTGACCCCGACTTAACTTGGATCTTTATTCAGGTTCTATTGTTGGACGCAAATCCAACCCAATAGAAAATCAGATCGAGTCGGATCCGCGGTTAAAATTTTTGACCCAATGGGTCATTCAGGTTGGATCGGGTCCATGTATAATCCTTCCTGAACCCAAAAAATTTGGGTCCGAATCGAGTCTAGGTTGGGTTGGGTCGAGCCTAGATTAAAATTGGGTTGGATCCCTGTGGTTGTCATTCTCTGTAATTGGTGTCTTTTGCAATGAGTAAAAACTACAGAAAGCAGGTTATGCAGGACCATATAAATGAAAGTGCCTAAGCAACAAGAATTGATACCATTAAAAACTAACCTAATAATGATAGGCTCAACTTTGTTAGCTACAAGCAAAATTTTCTGTTCATGTATACAATAATTTTTTTTTAAGTACAAACGAATTGCATTTATGCTCTTCCTTTTTACTCGACAATTACATCTCTTGAATTTCTTAGAATGCATTTACTACTATTTTTTCTAAACATACTACTAGAAAAGCATGCATGGGCCAAGATAAGAAATATAGTCTTGATAATAACATATGACAAAGTTCAACAGCCGCAAAGTCATTATGAATCCATTTTTTTTATATAGCAAAATTATACTCTATTTTTCCTTCATTAATCTGAACTTTCTTCTTAGGAGAACAGTGTTTCCATTTAATATAACCAACTTAAGTCTTAATGTAAAATTTATGCCATTCGACGGTACACAAAAGACAGTCTCTTTTATTCCTCTCGTCCTTAAACACAAGAAGAGATTAGAGGAATAGAGAGTTAGAGATCCTTAAGCATCCATACGGGCCCTAAAAATGTACCGAGTTCGGATCGAGTCGAGTCGTAGGATAGAAAACTCAAAATTGTCCTAAAACTCGGATGGATCTGGTCGGGTCGGGTCAAAATTTAGTAAATTCAGATCCAACTCAAAAAATGTAACAGGTTCGATTTTAGAACCAGACTAGACCCCACGAGTCGTTTAAATCGGGTTGGGTCGGATCGGGCAGGGTCGAGTCGGAATTTAGTAAATCCAGATCCGACCTAGAAAAAAGAATCAGAATTTAGTCCATCTGACCCATTTGCAGCCTTAGCTATTTCGGAGAAGAGAGAAAAGTTGAAATAGGAGAGACAAAATTGTGGGGAGGAAACTAATAAAGTAGTCCCCCATTACGTAGATCTCTAAATGAGCAAACAAAATGATGGGGTGGGGAAGAAATTTTTTTACAAATAGAATGCTATGGTGCTTTCCTAAAGCTCGTTATCCGTTCAAATTGAAACTGATTGCTTGACATGGGTGTGGTCTTTTAGGAATGCTATGGTAGTTTCCTTTGTTGCACAATATTTAGGTGGGGTCTTTTGGAAGAATCATAAAACTGTTTTTGATGCAGGAGCACGAGCCCCAGTCATGATGGACGTACGTCGAGTTTGGATCTTTGCTTGGGGGTGCTCAAATAACAGTAGGTCCAAAATTTTTAGCACCTAGTTATATTGAGTTCGAGTGTTTCAACGCTCAATTATATTAAGTCCTTTTTGTTTATTTGGGTGTGCTGAGTCGTATGGAGATTGAGATCTTTAGTTTAGTTATGTTGAGTCAATTGGAGTTTGGGTCCCAATGCCATAAAATCACATTGAGTCCATGGCATTGAGGAGCCCTTAAGTGATTAGAAGTTGTCTATTTGGTCCATGTGGCATTTGGAAAAGAGTCCTAATTGATTAGGACTCCCTTTCATGCGTCATGAGGAGTCCTAGATTATTTAGAGTTTTATTTATTAAGTTCATGTGTCATTTGAAAGAGTCCTAGCTAATTTGGACTCTTAGTCCATGTGTCTTTAAAGAGTCCTAGTTATTTAGTAGTCTTAGTTGGTTTAGTGGATTTTGTCAGTTGATTTCATCAGCTAATTTTGTCAATTGATTTCGTTAGTTGACTTCATGAGTTGATTTCGTGAGTTCATTTTGTTTGTTGATTTGGTCAATTGATTTCGTCAGTTGACTTTGTCAGTTAATTTCATCAGTTGATTTCGTTAGCTGATTTGGTCAATTGATTTCATCAGTTGACTTTGTCAGTTGATTTCGTCAGTTGATTTCGTTAGCTGATTTGGTCAATTGATTTCGTCACTTTACTTTGTCAGTTGATTTCGTCAGTTGATTTTGTCAGTTGATTGATTTGATTTAAAAGATTCATGTTTAGTTGGAGTCCTAAAATTCTAGTTGTAAGAGTCCATATTTATTCCAACTTCTTACTCTATAAATAGAGGAGGTATGAAGAATAAAGCAATGAATTAGAAAATTAATTTTGGTTTTCAATGCTCTTGAGATTGAGAGGCGTGAGGCTTCTTCTTCCTCCTTTGGTGAGACTCCAAAGGTTCCTTCTTCCTAAGTGAGATGCCTTAGAAACCCTTGGCAAGATGCCGAGGTTCTTCATTAGTAGAAGCTGGAAAGGTGAGACTCCTCCTTCTTTATGCCAACCCGGGATTCTTGAGAGAAGGTGAGACTCTTTCAATCAAGACCTAATTATCTTCCTTGCATCCATCATCACCATGCTCTAACTCTAGCCCTAGTCCAATTATTCGCCACTTCTTTAACTTGGCCACCATCCATAGAACCCAATCTCTTCATCATCATTGTCTTCTTCTTCCTTCATCCTTCCATCAATCAAAACCCTAACCGCCACTTGAGAAAAATAAAAAGAGAGAGCAAAGATCAGCCCTTCCATTCGAGTCCACCACATAAATCCTACCTCTGTTCTGCATCAATTGGTATCAGAGCAATCATCCCACCTCCGTATTGCATCAGTTTTTATTCCTCTTCATCAATTTCTGTTTGACTTTATTGGTTGTAGTCATGCTGTGAGTCACCGTTACATAAAAAGAATAAAAATAGAGAGAGAGAGAGAGAGAGAGAGAGATTGCTTGACCGGAAAACATGAAAAAGTTATGCATGCCTGGGTAATATGCCTGGGTAAATTGGGAAAAGTTTAACTTCCTCCTTAATACATTCAAAAATAATAATAAATTATAAAAATTCTTATGAAATTATAAGTAAATTATACTTACATTTAATAACTTAAAAAATCTATATTGTCTAATAGTGTAAATACCAAAGAAATTGTTTAATGAAAAAATTGATCACAAGGAATGCTTCTATATCTAAAGAAAAGATGATTGGTCATCTAAAAATCATTAAAAGAATTTCAGCCAATGCAGACAGAGCAATGAATAATTTGGTTCAAGACAATTAGCTGAAGCTGAGCGCAACATAAAGAAAACAAGCAAATCAATCTTCTCTGCTGTAACTTTTTTTAATGCCTTAAAACTCATTATAATCTTTAGACTCGTCTCCACTTCATTGGACCTATTATCATATCCATGCACAATGACATAATCATATATTTTCATGCAGATATATTCATAACTCTTTTATTTTTTTTCTTTTTCTTTAAAGACTGAAAAAATAATAATTGTTATTTTAATTGCAGAAGCAATCAACCTTCTTAGAGGAGGTTTATTAATTTATTACCCTGGGAAATCAACATTGCTGAAATTTATAAGATGACCTTGCACCAGCTGCTCTGTCTTCTAGACCATGTATCCAATCTCAATCATCTCGAAGTCTGCGGTTATTAAATCCGATAATTAATTATTAAATCATTAATCTCGTTTATCGAACGGTAACAGCTGGCCATCACGTTGCGGCATCGCTTCTCCCACGGGTTCGGGCCACGGGAACCCGTGAACTCGCGCCGAAAACGGAAGGGCGTTGGATCCGATACCATAGCCCTTAAATCTTTTGAGAAGTCTTCGAACAGAGAGAAAACTCGAATAAATTATTCAAATTCAAATATTTGAAGATGCACCATGAAATATTTTATATTAAATTTTTTTTTGCAGGAAAGAGCATTATGTTGATCACGCGAGAAATGTTTTATAATACTAAAGTTTCAAACAAAAAGAGTTGCACAGGTAGCCTCCTATTATTCTTCTCATTGAGCATTGCATTGTGTCAGATACAAATATTAATAAGGAAAAGAAAGTGTAAAGTTACTGTAGTGGGCCGGCTCAACCCTTAGATAACAGAGGCGGTTACTTAAGGCCCTGGCTTAAAGAAGACCCACCATAGAGAAGGCATCAAAGATAAAATTGAAAGAAAAAATGTCTCATTAGTGAGTTCGCCTTGTGCCGGCTCGCTACAGGAAAAACTTCAAATATAAAACAGAAAAGAAAAAAAGGCTCATCTTAGTAAGTTCGTCTTAGGCCTCCAAACACACTGGGCCACTCTTGATCATATATTCATACCATGTCATTATCATCTTTCTTAACCCTCTTGTTGAATGTAACCATCGTCCATTTTCCAAAATCTTGTAGAATATCTAATTGATATAAATAAAGCAGTAGGTAATGCATGAGTTATGGTTGTCGGTGCATACTGACATGGGCCACGTTCGGTGTTTGTAGCAGTTGGACTACTCAATAAGGTTTGGAAGATAGGGCCAATGTCACGTGGCTGAAATATGAGAGATGGCTATTCCTAAAGCCAATAGGTTATTTTAATGCAAGGACCGTAATCTCTGGGTGCACCATATTCATACTCTCATCTTTTGTTGTTTTCTCAGCCAGGGCATTCGTAACAACGGGGCTAAAAGTTGCAAAACAAATTGTTGTTTTGTGGCCAACCATTAGGAAAGGAATCTCAACCACCTCATTTTCATCCGCTCTTGCATCAGGATTTCTTTATGCCACGAAGAATGCAACGTCCCAACTCCTGCCAACAAGTGTAAATTCAGACCAGTCCTGCAAAACCAGACCTTTGTAGGGAAGTAGTCATCAGCCAGAAACAGAAATAATGCTTCCAAGCCATTCACACAACAAAGAAGACAATCCACGAAGAAGCAATAACCCGAGTTTGTTGAAGGTCTTTAAGCTACTAAACTTTCATCTCAAACCACAACATATCAAATATTCGAGAACTAATACAACAAACAGCGAAAAGAATGGGAGGGGGAATATATACAGCATAAACCATGCGTAGAATAGAGCATAACACTACGTAAAACTTCAATTAGCAGACTGAACCATGGTTTGCCAAGTTCCGTAGTTACGGGCCGTTAGTAAATGCTTTCCAAAGGGGACAGCATCGATGCTGTATCTAAAACATCGACACTTCGAGTTTGAAATATTCGGAAGCTGTATAACAAACTCCTCTAAAACTTTCTTCCTAAACCCAGCTGTTGCAGTATCCAATTATCCTAAGAACGGAAATAGACGTTTCAAACTCATTGGTACAGGACAACAGTATTATGACATAACTAAGATAGTATAAAGACTAATCAGCACCATATGTGAGAATCCATATATGTATGTATTCATTTCAACTATTAGTGATGCACTATTGGATAAATTTATAAACGTATACAGAAATAAGAAACCTAAATAATATCTCCTAGCTAGCTTTTTGAATGGGGCACAAGATCGTTAGATTGACAGAGAAAAGGGAGGACGCTTGTAGCAAGCAAACAAGATTTGTGTTACGACCTGCATTTAATTGTTATAGTTTATTATATTCACTATTCTCTATTATTTCTCTATGGGTGTAAAAAAAATCATCTTTTCTTATACATGACATAGGCATGATTTTCTCAAACTATGTCCAATTTTATTTTTCTTGTATGTGAAATTTATTTTCATTTCATTATTAAATCTCAATGTAATGTGCGCTCACAGGCTCCATGAAGCATTCTATAGAGATCCCAAACATGCAAGAAAGAGATGGCTGCAACAAGGATTTGAGCTGTAGATGAAGCTAATTGAACAATATTGGTTGATTTGACAAAATCTGAAACTAAATGGATGAAGTTGAATCTTGTCCTTGTTAGAGATACTAGATTACATGTATTGTGTACAGTTGTTACATACCATTATTTATATACATACTGTGGTGCCGGGCTGCGTCCTGATGCCTTCATCCTAGTTTGGTTCCACAGCTTGTTGCAGAGTATCTGAGCCATGGAAAGTCACAAATCATCAAATTAAAGCATGGATTTCCCAATGCCATTGGTGCTTGGTCTTGCCACTCTCCTTAAGCTCAGGTGCTCCACCATCAGCCTCTCAACCATCATGAACTTGTCTTCACCAAATAGCTCTTGGCTCCCGCTGTTGACAAACCCTCAAGGAATTTCTCCTTTAGTCCCATTGTTGAATTACGTCCTTTGCAAATTGGACTCACAGCTTCTCTCTTGACTGGATGCCTACAACTCTGCACCTTCCCTCACCAAGGCTAAGAGATCAACCTTAAATCTCTTCTTTCCCCTGCAATCATAGATTAGGTTGTCTTCCTCTAAAAAATTCCTTTCTGTTTGGGAGTTGCCATAACCACCCTGCTCCTTTATTTCAATGGTGAGAACGTTTTGCCCTCGAGAGCCGCCAAGCGTTTGACAGATTAACTCGAAGACATCTTCACTGTCCGAGTGTCCAGTGGGGTGCTTATTGCTCCCTTGCCTTAGGCCATCAACCACTATAGAAAAAATAGGTTTATCCGACTGTGATCTGCCGACGCTAGAAAAAAGCATCGGTAATTTAGTCACCACGCCAAAATTTGTTGATTTTTTTTACTAGCGTCGGTATATTGTGACACTTAAAAGTGTCAGAAGTAAAATAAAATTTTCCTTCCGGCACTTTTTGGTAAGTGTTGTCTGGAATAAACTATGAAAGCATTGTCAGAAGCCATGGGTTCCCTAAATCCCCAACCCCTCGCTCGACCCAGCATTGATCATCCCCATTTCAGCCCCTTTTCCTCTTTGGTGCCCAAATCGACCAACCGACCCGCCGAGCTACGCCTCCGCCCGTCCATGCAGGTCTCCTTCTCCTCCTCCCCCTCCCGGCGCCTCTTTTTCCCTAGCCAACTTTCTCCTTCTCCTTGGTGCCCATACCCACCACCAATCCGCGGTGTTCTTCGAAGATCCGGCCAACCACCCTCCTCCGGTCGACTGTCTCCTCCGCTGCAGATCTCAGCCGGCCTCACTACAGGAAAAACTATTTTTTCCGACTTTTGTCTGCCGACGCTAAGTAGAAACGTCGGTAATTTTTACTAAACGCCAAAATTTGCCGACGTTTTTAAAGAGTGTCAGTAGGTCTGGCTTCCGGCGACGCTTATAAGCGTCGCTAAAGGTTCCGCCGACGCTTATAAGCGTCGTCGCAAGCTGTAGCTTGGGCCGACGCTTTTAAGCGTCGGCGGAAGCAAAAAATCCCAACTGAAGCCATCTCCCTTTTTTTTTTCCTTTTTTTCCTCCCAACAACGCTTTAGAAAGCGTCGTCGGAGGCCATTATCCCCCCTCCCCTCTCCTCGCTGCAAATTTCTCCCGATCCCTAACCTATCCAGCCGCCCCCCTCCCCTTCTCTCTCCGCCGCTCGCCCCCTCCCCCTCCTCTCTACAAATCCCCTCCCCCCTCCCGATCCCTCAAACCCCCTCCCTTACAAATCTCTAACCCCCTCCCGATTCTCGATCAGATCCCTTTCAAGAAGCGAGAGAGAGAGAGAGAGAGAGAGAGAGAGAGAGAGAGAGAGAGAGAGAGGCGTCGGCTTCATAGACAGTTCGATAGAGCTTCTTCTCTCTTCTCCGGCGTCGGCTTCATGCCTTCTCAGGCCACCCAGGCCCCCGATCCCTCCTCTTTCTTCCCCGCCAAGGTGCCCATCGCCTTTCTCTCTCTCTCTGTAGAGATCGCGATCTCGATCCGCGCCCTCCGGTCCTAGCAGTCCCGCCCGGAGCCGGAGTCCGGCTCCCCGGACTGGATCTGTGCTGGCCTCGCCCGGATCGAGCTCCTACACGCATCCCTCAACGACCTCCACCAGCTCCCCCAGGCCCGGGACACCCTCCGCCGCCGCTCCTCCACCCCCTAGACCGTCCGCCTCCTCGACGACTTCCTCCGCTTCGCCGACGCCTACGGCTCCTTCCGATCCGTCCTCATCTCCCTCAAAGAAACTTAGTCCGAGCTCCAGACCGCCATCCGGTGGCGCGACGAGGCCCGGGTCGCGTCATCCGTCCGGTCCCAGAAAAGAATCCAAAAAGATCTCGCCAAGCTCGCCGTTTCCATTCGAGAAGCATCCAGATCGCCCGCCCCCGCGCTGGCGGCAGATGCGGTGGAGGCGGAGATGGCGGGGATCATGAGGAGGCGACGGTGGCCACGGCGATGGCTTTGGCGGCGGTTTTCCAGATCGCCCCCCTCAGGTGGCGATAAAAAAATATATTTTTATATATTTTTTTCTTTAAAAAAAAATTTATGACGATGCTTTAAAGCGTCGCTAATTTAACTGCTAGACGGATTTTAGTGACGCTTAAAAGCGTCGCTAAAAATAACCTTTAGCGACGCTTTTCAAACGCGTCAGCAATTTTTTTTCCACCCCGACATCGCCGACGCTTTGAAAAGCGTCGGGAAGAAAATTACCAACGCTTATAAGCGTCGGTAAAAACCTCAAAAAGCGTCACCAAAGCCTCTTTTTCTTGTAGTGCCTTCCTCCATGCTGGTAAGTTTCTATTTCTAGAATATATTTCTTTCGAGTTATTACTTGGATTTTGGCCTAGAATTTTAAAAAATCTAGAAATTTCTTAAATTTCTATATGGTCTCCCTATCTTGCCCGTCCTACTTGATTTTCTAATATGGCTCTTTCTATGAATTTGAATGAGCTCTATGATGACCTGTGCGGGAGAAATTAAAACACTTTAGCTGGCACTCGGATGTCAACAACAGGCCAAAAAAAGTTGAATAAATGATTCTCGGTCTCCCAGTAGCTTGGAAATAGATTATGTTTGATATGGTTTAATATGTTGGGAAATGGAATTTGCTGGTTTGTCATCCAACTCTATATTGTGCCAGATTTAACTAGAAACTTCAGCAATTAAGGATGAATAGAAAAACATGTTGGTTTATATATTTCTAGAGAATGAGGGAAACAGTGTTAGCAGAAGCTCTAGCTAAAAGGTTGAGTATTTAGATGATTTGAGGGATCAGTATTGGGGTCTGCAATCAAATGTTTTCATCGGATCTTCCCAACTCTGATGTAGACAGAAGCTATAAATGAAGTAAAATCAGTGGAATAAGCAAAAAAAAAAAAAAAAAGGAATAATACTTTTTATGTTCTTCAACTTCTAAATTTTTTATCTTTTTTTTATAGATTTCTGATGCTTCCTTTATGCATAGAAATGACAATGATGATAATGCTCTTAAACTATTTATTTAGGAGTTTTATATGTATATTTTTTATGTTTATTTTAAGTACATTATAAATATAAATTGACAATATAAATTTAATCATATTGGACAATATAAATATTTCGATTGATCAATTTAATTGTGACATGTGTTATTATATGAATTTTATGTGTATGTGTTTGGTAAATATAGATAGAGTTTTATTTTTTTAAATATTTTTTAGGAAAAAATAACTCTTACAACGTTTTAAAGCATCGTTAAAAGATGTATTACCAATGCTTATAAGCGTCGGCAATTAGCAACACTTTTAAAAAGCGTCGTCAAGTTAATTTTCAATGCCAACATAGACAACATTTTTGCGACGCTTTACAAAGCGTCGGGAATAACATTAAAAAGCATCAACAATGCCTGATTTTTTTATAGTGCCTCCCAACTATATCAAAATCATTAACAACTTATTGTCATTTTAGTATTAAAATGTATCAACTTCAAAGGTTACTGCAAGAAGCGAGAACCTAATTCTTAGATGTATGCCCTAGAAGCCAATCTGACTGATACATTGTTAATTCTAGAACATAATTTTATACTTGATTATTTATTATTGAATAAATAAAAGACATCTTTTTCATTCATATTGTTTATGTGTCTATGAATCGTCCAAGAATTAATAAGATGATGATTCATATTCTTAAGAGTTAAGAATTTGAGCCATGTATCATTGGTGATTAATTTCTAAATGCTCCTAATCGATGGATCATCACGAGGATGGTAATCGATCAGATAAGATCAGTGCACACATTGCTTTCCTTGTGGATGGACGAGACTCGAGTCCACAGTGTGGGAACACTGAAGTAATAGTGCAGGTGCTTGTTAAAGAACAAGGGTACTGAGCGTGACCAAGACAAGAAGTCACTTGGTTATCTATCCACTCGTCAGTGACTTGCTTGATGTTGCAGTAGTGTGACTGGTCCTTTGACCTGCCGTGCTTCGGCTACTCACGGTGAGGTTATTGTAGTTTGACTGCACATATACATAGTCTCTAGACATATGGGTCCATGCAGTGTAGATTGGCTGTAATAGGTTCACTGTAGGAGTAGGGTATCACTGCAAAAGAAAGGATATCTCCCGACGCTTTTTTTGGTCTCTCCCGACGCTTTTAAGCGTCGGCGCATTTCCAGCCCACGCATCGCAAAGCGTGGGTCAGGCGTCGGGCAGGTGGGAATGGGTCGGGTTTAACCCGACGCGTCAAAAAAGCATTGTCGCTCTATGCCGACGCTTTTAAGCGTCGTTCAGTTTATACAAACCCGACGCTTAAAAGCGTCAGGAAATCCCAAAGAATGCTAAGTTTAAAGAAATCAAAAGGTTTTCACCGACGCTTTAAAGCGTCGGTAAATCTATTTTTGCCGACGCTTTTTAGCGTCGGCGTAGGCATATAGTTCACCGACGCTTTAAAGCGTCGGCGAAGGCGTGCAACCACTTTTTTTACCAACGCTTTAAAGCGTCGGGATTTCCATTTTTTAAAAAAAATAAAAATACGAAAAAATGGCACCAGCAAAACGGCACCAGCAAAAAATGGCAATTGAGAGGTACTCTCAGCATCACTGGGTTCTGAACTTGTTACAGGACAATACTTAACATCAATATTTAAGGAAGCATACAAGCATTTCTCACCCAGAACTGTTCGTGGGGAAGCAACAGCATCTACCTTTTCCAATGACTGGGAGGAATGAACCACCCATCGTGGGGAAGCTCTGCCAATCAAGGGAATCAAAAATGCTAACGTTTGAAGTAGATTGTCATTAACAGTTATTGTTAGAGTTACAATGATTTTTTTAGGGTGTCAAAGTACAAAACAGTACTTATCAAATTTTGGATTCTTAACCTTGAGCTGTGAACATTTATTTGATCAACATTAGGTATGATAGGTTTGCTATTGTGCTGACAGAAAACGTACTGTGACAGCAAAATGTAGGGCCATCAAGTTTCCCTTCTTTTGGTGCTATGTTCTGTTATGTAGCATCAAAATGTCCAAAACCAATTGCACTCGCTTCCTTGGATAGGGAATGAAACTGCAGACTGCTTAAAAAGTGCTTCCAATTTCTGACACTCAATATATAAAATATGTAATTGACATTTCTCTGGACATTTCCATCTTCTGAGCAAATGCATTACTATCTCATAAATATATAGTCCTTTAACCATCCATGATAGCTCCAACACTCTGGCTATCTATGACTTGTTAAGACGCAAGCAAAGGCTCCAAAACAAGCCTCATAATCAGAAACTAGGAGTGCCATAAACTAGATTATCCGATGTTTAACTGCAGTAACTAGATGTCCAATTGGTGGTAAAGGCGCTCTTGTCAACAAGAATTACAACATCTCAACCTGAGAGAACAAGAGAATTGTCATGTTATTAGCATCAGTCATTCCCACAAATTTTCATCATCTTTCCAATTCATGCTTCAAGAAAATGATAAACATCACAAATCCACACTGCTAGCTTCCAAAGAATTCATCCAACCATCAAACCTACGTATTTTGTCTAAAATCAAAATCCCTGTCTACATCAAACATCATTTGGACACATTAAAATTCCTGCCTTTCTACGGTACATAGAAGCCAACTCCAAAACTAATAACTCCTTTTGTTTGACTTTCACAACCAGATTCCAATCCCAAAATTATTCAAAGTCAGATCACTATTTCCTGCATAAGACAAAGAATATTATATGTTTATTGGGGAGAAAAAGAACAGCATGAAAATCAGCTAGATATATTCCTACAAAACAATTAATTGTTGGTCCCAGGCATTTCTTACTTTCAAGATAGAAAAACACTGAGAAAATATGATTTTCCTCCTTGTAATTAAAATTAAAAGCAATATATTGAATTTTATATAGCTTAGAGGTGGTTTATGAGAAAGTTGACAACATACCCCTCCAAATCCCGTCCGGAAAGGTCCATGAGATGCAACAATATATGGCTGGAAGTAACTGGGCACGGATGAGTTTGCATTAGGAACAAGACCGTATTGCTGAAAGTAAGCAGGTATAGATAAGGAGAAAAACAATGAGAGCCCAACTATGATATTATTTCTGGAGCTTCCTGTCTCACTGTAACGGAGGTTTGACAGGCCCAGAGCAGCAAGCATGGCCCACATAAAGCAAAGAAGAGCAGCAACCATTACATCAGGGATAGAAGCAATAAATCCTCCAACTTTACCTGTATGCATTAGAGACAATCGAGCAACGCATAAGGGCATACATAATTTGTTAAGAAGATAACATTAAAAAGCAGGAAGAGAGACTATAATAAATTGAAAGAAATATAATACAGTAAGATCACTCCCATCTCAGTTAATTTTCATTCTTCATGAGCAATTTGGTCAGTCAACTGTTGAAAATATAAACTGAAAGATAACAGAACCACTGCTTACCAACAAATGATAACAGTATCAGAATGACGGCACCCAACTCAACTGCTCTCCGGCTACCCATTTTGGTTACAGCAATGGTGTGCACATTTTCTGTAAGTGTTGTCGACCCAACTCCTGTTCCCCAGACACCAGCTAAGACACTAGAGACACCTTCCATACCAATTCCCCTGCTGAGTACCCCAGCTGTTGGGGGTCTTGATGCCACCAATAGAGATGATGCATGGTATGAACCAACCTTGAAAAAGAAATGACATGATATTGTTAGAAAAGATGAAAGAAGTTTCTATGTTTCTCTTTTCAAAATTAACATGGTAAGTAGGAGTGGCTTTTATTATCCTAATGCATCAAAATACAACTCCAAACAGAAAAAAGTGGCAAGGCAATAGTCTAACCTCAAGACTCTGAATGGTTCTCATGAAACTCTCTGGTGTTGTATTGGCTATGCTATTATGTTATTGGTGCAAATGTTGAAAGAAAACAGATGAGTTGCTTACACAACAAAGACCCTCAAATGTTGCATTAGGCAATACAAATTAGAGTAGCCAAGAGCTCTTCTGCTTCTGGGATAGCAGCAGAGCTTGGAATCCCACTGACCCACCGAGGTGTTGCAAATAATATTTAAATTCAGATGTAGCCAAGAGCTGAAACTGGAAGGAATCAATATGTAAATGAGAACCTAGTGAGTACCTTCAGCTTACGCAGAGACCCAGAGATTTCCTCTGTCAAAAGAACCTGAAGATGATCAAAGCACATATTAGAGGTTCTAAGCAAAACAGAGGGAAGGACCACAATACATAAGAGTTCCATATGTTTGGAGAACTTAAGAAGCTTCATTACCTTAGGCATTTCAAAGCCAAGTAGCTCAATTTCCCATTGAACATAAGCTCCTCTATGTCTTCCCCATGTTTCCTAGCCCAAAATTTTCAACAAAGTTTCAGTACAGCAAAATGTTATTTGGACGCTAATTTAATATTAACCCTACAATCCATTCTCCTAATCTCAAAACCCTAGCCTTAGGTTTACCTCGTTGAACCCATGATTCAGTAGAAACATAATCAGAACACATTGCCCATCATAACCAACAAATCCAGAATACGAATCAGTACCAAAAGCATTTCCACCAAAACATGGTATGAATTCAGAAAATCAAATAACCCACAGTCCAACGGACAGAGACCAGGCTACCTGTATTCGCCGGTGCAAAACTGCCTGCCAGAAAAGAAAGATAAATCATCCATCAGTCCATGATCAAACAAGAATCTTGGCTAGGGTCTCTATCTCTTCGCTCTAAGTTCAGTTCATCAGGGTCAGGATTCCTCTTTTCTCTGAGGGAGAGAGAGGGAGAGAGAGGAAAAAGAGAGTAGGGACCGGACCTGAAGTTCTCGGCGGTCTTGGGGGCGATGTCGGCGAAGAGCTCCATCTTGATGCGGCCGGCCGGGATGGTGCCGAAGGTGACGTCGAAGAAGACGATGGGGTTCTTGGGGTTGGGTGGCCGCTGGTGCCACTCCACCGCCACTAGAAGGCCTGTTCATGAAAGCGGCGGCGAGGGCGAGGAGGCAGGGGAGGGCCTCCGCGACATCGGAGGAGTTGGTGGTGGTGTTGGGGGTGAAGTCGGGGTTGGGAAGGCAGCAGGTGGCGAGGGAGGTGTTGGAGGGGGCAGCGGGGGAGGGGCAGGAGAAGGCAGGGTCGGCCAGGGAGAGGGAGGAGGGGAGGGGGGCGGCGGGGGGAGGGGAGCCGAAGAAGGTGCCGCCGATGGAGATCTGGGCGCGGATCTGGGAGGGATCGCCGGCGACCTCGATGGGGTACTTGAGGTCGGGGTTGGGGGAGCCGGAGAAGGAGGTGGCGGAGTCGTTGGGGGTGGAGTAGGGGAAGGAGAAGCCGTCGGTGAGGATGGCCGAGGAGGCGGAGACGAGGATCTCGCGGTGGCGGAAGCCGATGAGGAGCTCCCAGGCCTTGAGGTTGGTGGTGCCGGAGTTGAGGATGGTAGCGGTGGCGTTGAAGGCCCAGGCCTGGTCGTTGGGGTCGCGGACGAAGGGTCGGAGCCGCTGCCCCCGCTGCTTCTTGAATCTGGAGGGGGTTAGGGAGGGGGGTCGATGATGATGAGAGAGAGAGAGAAGACGAGGAATGGACGAGGAATGGGAAGGGGGTTCCGTTTTCTCTTCGATCTCTGGAATGGGTTGAGGGTGGAGGGCGGTGGCCGGGAAAACGGAAAGAGAGAGGGCTCGTTGGGATTCAGGGTGATGGTGGGAATGTTGGCTTTCGACGACGCTTTTTATACCAAAAGTTGCCGACGCTTGTGAAAAGCGTCGGCAAAAAAGCGTCGGTAAAACCGACTTTTTCTGTAGTGTATGCACCTATATGGAATCTATCGATCTTGGTAGATAAGAAGAGATCTTATGTGATTTATAAGACGGAGTTCGTAAGACCTCGACCGGGGCAGTATGTCAGTGGAGAAAGAGTTTTTCACTCTCGAACTTAAGTCGAATAAATCTTGACATATGACAGACGATGGAGCTTGACGAGTTGTCCATGACCTCCGTCCTTTAGGGATCCACGATAGAAGGACTGTATCATACGATAACTGCACCTAGAGGTTCATCATTCCATTCTGCTGGGTAGCCACTACATGCTGCTAGGTATCACTGGTGGATGGTGAGACTCACGGAGAATATCTTGATGATCGATAAACCCTAATGAGTTGAGTTGGAACTGTTCCAACCCATTGAAAGGAGTTTTCAATGATATTGTGATAGAGATCGCAATATATCTCACTACCAGACAGAATAGAACCTATGTGGTCACACACACTAGAGGTATTGACCGATCCGATGGTTGAAAAGTGATTATGAATCACGAGTAATCAATTCGATTGATAATCAGTAGAAGAAAAAATAATGGGAATTAATTAATTAGACTTAAACACAAATCCTACTTGGAGTATGATTTCTGGAGTCCTAATTGGATTAGAACTGGGAGTCCTACTTGGAGTAGAACTGGGAGTCCTACTTGGAGTAGGATTCCTACAATTCTAATTGAATTAGGATTTTGAATTCAATTTGGATTCCTACTTAGAGTAGGATTCCTAGAAGTCCAAATTGGATTAGGACTTCGAATTCAAATTAGAGTCCTAATTGGATTAGGACTAAATTGAATAAATCCTAATTAGATTAGGAATTCTTAAGTCCTAATTAATTATTAATCTAATAAATTAACAAGACTCCTAATTAGATTAGGCTTGAAGAGTTCAATTGAGTCATAATTGATTTGAGTTCTAATTGGATTAGGACTTACCTAGATTAAACCCAAATGGTTCATGATTTGGTTAAAGCCTAATGAGATTATGACTAAACCAAATAGGGGCCTCCTAATCCTCCTTAGAGGAGGACTAGGGCAACACAAGAGGGAGGGGCTCACGCCCCTCCTCCTTTTGCTTCTTGGTGCGGCAACACAAGAGGGGCCGGCGCCCCTCTTAAGGAATCTAATATGGAGCTCCTAAATGTTAGGAGCTCCACATCCTTTTTAAGGAGAAGAAGGGGGCAGCAGCTAGGGCATTGAAGCCCTCCTCCTTGTGGCCGTACACCCTCTCTCTTCCTCCTCTTGTTTCAGCCGCAAGCAAAGAAGGGAGAAAAAGCTCTTGGCGGCCCCTCCTTCCTCTTCCGTTTGGGTTCCAACGCAAGAAAAAGAAAAGGGCTGCAGTCAGGCTTTGATTCTTCTTCAAGATTCATCCTTCTTCTTCCTCCTCCCAAGAATATTCAAGAGTTGAAAGAAAAGGAGGAGATCAACCATCAAAACATATCTCTGCAAGGGAGCTAGCACCCCGGGAAGATTGGAGCGTTTGGATTGGTCCTCTGCTTCATGTGGATACCCGTAGAGGCTGGACACGTGTGCGGCTTCAAGCGAGCCTTCTTCCTAAACCACGAACTTCAGTTTGCGGTGATCATCTACCCGCACAAGGTGAAGATCTGATCTTCCTAATTGTTTTAAAAATTTTTAATCCTAATCTATCTACGAACAGTTTATGAATAACGTTCATGAGATGAACGTCGATTCCGCGCATGCCACTTCCGCTGCATCTGAAATTTTTTTAATTTCTGCGGCATGAGCGGATTCCGAATAATGGTATCAAAGCCTAGGCTTCATAGATTACGATTAGAATTAAAAGGATTAAGGCATATTAGATTTGAAAATTAAAGGATTAAGCCTGCTGATTTTTATGCATGCAGAATTTCAGGTTGCAGAATTTTTCTGCATGCTGAATTTAGTATGCATTGATTAATGATTCTGCTGTGTCATTAATATGATTAAAATTATTTAGAATCATCCCTTGCATGATCAGCGACTCATGAGATGAGGTAATCAATTAAGTTTCAGATCTGTAAATTATATTTATGCATGTGATGCGTACGGTGATGATCATGGATGACCCTTTGTGAATGTGCTGAAATGTTCTGCGATGTAATATGTGATGTTATGTGATAACATGTAAATCATTTTTCAGATGCCTGCGTGCATCTTAAATTCATGTATTAGAGACCTGCGTGTCTCATCAAAAAGGGGTTGTAATTATTCTTTTATTTTTGAATTTTATCTGGGATGTAATCTGTGATTTATGATGCACGTCGATGGTTGATCGATGCACGCCTCCTACAAGCAAGCTTTGCATGGATCAAGATCATAGGTTGATTGAAGATGGATCAAGGAGTTGATTACAATTGAACCTAAGGGATCAAGATCGAGTCAAGAGTTGAAGACGATCAAACCAATTGACGTGAATGTGCTTGTACTATGACCCATCCTGGATCCATGATCATCACCAGTTACATTTACTTTCTTATATATATGCCTGGATGTTTAATGTTTATGCCTATGCATAGCGGGTAGATGGATGTGTGCATGAGATGCGAATAGTCAATCGAAAGAGACCTAAGCTAAAACCTCCTCAATCAAGTCAAGAGTGAACCAACATGAGCAAGTCATATTAGATTAATTGATCTAATTGGTGTCTAGGAAAGCATGAAAGGTGGTTACTTAATTAGGACCTTACTCTCTGAGTAAGGAGAGCCTCCCACCTGCTTACCTGGCCAATTGTTCGATTACCTCTTATGAAGAGCTCAAGTTGCAAACACTAAGACATGATTAACCAATATTAAGTCCATAGGTCTTCCACCGTAGTAGAGCTGCTAAGGTCCTTCTGGTGTTGACTTGTCTCGGCTGGACACAGTGGGCAAGTTGCATCGAGGGCTGGACCTCTCTATAGACATGTGATGTTGTAGGGATAAAGATGGGATTGGGTACCAATAACTGTTAGATGAGGACCCAATGACGACTTTATTTCTACGGTTATATGGTGGGTCTGACTTAACTAAGGAATGAGACCAATAAGTGTTAGGTGAGGTCTTCATGACTTAGAGACCAAGTAGCACTGCAACATGCTTGAGAAGCATTGTACAAGAGTTGTACACTCATCTATTTATGTGTCACCAATAACTGTTAGGTGAGGTGGCATATAAATCGGTGGGACCGCAGTACCCACTAGAAACCCTAGTCGCGTAGGATTTTCGTTTTTCTACCAGGAGAGTGTGAGGAATTCGAAAAAATAGTGGGAGGTACATTTGTTCTAAAAGATCCTAGAACAAATTAGGATCAAGTACAAAATTCTAACTAGAATCTTTACTCTCTGAGGATTATAAAGTCAGCTTCTAGACTTTTAACTCATATCATATAGAACAACCGTTTGACCAAACCCAATTACAAAGACTAGCTCAGCAAATTTCAAAATAGTTTTGAATTGTGAGAAATTAGGGTATGTGCTAGACCATGGAATCCCCGTGTTACCAATCTATCCGATAACTGATCAGCGTAAGACGCATGCTAAGTGGACAAACAATGACAATAAAATTAGGTGCTGCACAATGGCATCCATATCCAATGAATTACAATGCCAGCATGAGAACATGAAGACTGTCAGGGACATACTAAATCACCTGCAAGAGTTGTATGGTGATCAGAGTCGCGCAGCATGTTTTGAAGTGTCCAAGAGGCTCTTCAAGGCAAAGATGCGCAAGGGGCAGTCTGTCCACGATCACTGTTTGACTATGATCAAGGACCTAGAGGAGCTTGAGAAGCTCGGAATGACCATGCATAAGGAATTGCAAATAGATTTGATCCTGCAATCACTTCTAGATTCATATGAACAGTTTATAGTAGACTACCATATGAACAAGATTGTATGCACCAAAAATAGAATTGTTAAAAAAATTGGTAACTACCTTAGGGATCTTGAAGAGTTCAAGGGGCATCGTTCTCGCTGTCGAGTTGGTTTCTACTTCCAAAAGAGAGTCTATCTGGAAGAAAAAGAAGCCTGCGAAGAAGCAAAAGACCGAGAAAACACCAAGTAAGGAAGTTCCAAGAAAAAGGCCAATTGCAAGGAAAAGTGTTTCCATTGCATCATGGACGGCCATTGGAAAAGAAACTATCCTACATACATGGGAAGCATAAAGAACATGAAGGGAGACAGACCTTCAGAAGGTATGTCAGATATGCTCAGAATACTTAGGGACTGTTACCTATTGCTAGCAGAAATTTGATTTCTGTATCTTGTTTAGCACAGAAAGATTTTTATAAGACTACTGTTCCATTTATTTGAGAAATAAATTGGTTCAACGTGGTTTTATGATTGACAGTCTCTATCACATACATATGGATGTATCTGTGAATGTATCTGAGCAAACAGTGAGTACCATAGGATCTAATAGATCCAGAAATGAGATAAATCTAAAGTATTTGTGGCACCTCAGGCTTGGCCATATAGGAGAAGACAGAATAAACAAATTGGAGAAACATGAGCTTTTGGGCTCATTGACTTTCGAGTCATATTCGATTTGTGAATTCTGCCTTCAAGGAAAGATGGCCAAATTATCCTTTGTAGGATACAGGAAGGTCCACTGAAATACTTACCCTAGTACACACTGATGTGTGTGGCCCATTCGATGTGCAGGCTAGGGGTTGTAATTTTTTACTTTATTTACTGATGATTACTCACGGTGTGGATGTGTATGATACACAAATCTGAAACTTTTGAAAGGTTCAAAGAGTTGAGATATGAAGTAGAAAAATAAACAGAAAAACTCATTAAGGTTCTTCGATCAGATCGAGGAGGTGAATACCTTAGTGGAGAGTTTCATGATTATCTTAAGGAGAATAGTATAGTTTCATAATAGACTCCTCCTGGTACACCTCAGCTCAACGGAGTGTCAGAGAGGAGGAATCAGACTCTATTGGATATGGTCTGGTCCATGATGAGCTTCACTGATTTACCCTTGTTTCTTAAATAGATGCCCTATTTTCAGCTATTTACTTATTGAATAGAGTTCCCTCTAAAGTTCGTTCCTACCACACCATATGAGATATGACATGGTAAGAAGCCGAGTCTTGGATGTAATAACCCCAAAATATTTTTTTTTATATAAAAAAGGATAGAATAGTCATTTAAAATTGATATGAGGGGTAAAATTGGAAGGAATCAAAAGATAATGGCATAGTTGTAGATATGTTGAAGTGTTAGGGGCAAAATGGAAATTTAATAATATTAAACAAAGGTGAATAGTGCTTTGATTTGACTTAAATGGGGGTTGTCTGGCGGTGGGTTGGCTGAGAAGAGGGAATTGAGACAGAGAGGGAGAGGAGGTCTCAGGCGTGGAAACACAGAGAGAGGGAAAAAGAGAAGAAGAAGAAAAAGAAGAAGAAGAAGAAGAAAGAGGGAGGGGATTCGAGGTGCAAGGAAGCTCCGGTTGCGCTGCCAGCTGAAGGAAAAAGTGTAGATCTCCTTCCCTTCTACGCAAGGACTCAAGTTTCACAAGAAGAAAAAGGTAAATATCCGTCCCTATCTAGTCTTTTGATGACATTAGGCTATACAAAGGGTGGATATAGTCTAGAGGGGTCGGATAAGGGTTGTAGAGGTGGTTAAAAGAGGAAGAATCGGATTTTAACAAATTTTTCCGGCACTACGGAAAAACTGTGTCGAAGTCCCAACTTCGGCGAATTATTTAGGGGGTCAAACGGCCTCCGATGATGATGCATGTTATCTCTTTGGAATCCTCTATGAGTGTAGAATGTTAGGTAAAAATTTCATCAAATTTGGAGTCCTGAAAGTGGATCAAAACCGGGATGAAGTAACCCACTGTCAGTTCGGGTTACTGTTCATCCGGGTGGAAAATAAGGGATTTCATGCCATAATAGGGTATTAAGCCTAGATTAGGCTAAGGGAGACCTTGTACTCGTGCAAGGGAGTCCCTAATACACATAAATGATGAGTTAATTAATAGAAAAAGAAAAAAGAGAAAGAAAAGAAAAGATTTAGGAAACGGGAGAGTTGAATCAATTAAATTTCTCCATGTTATAATTGGCACGTAGATTATGACCCTTGATACAGGACTAAATGTATTATAAATGCATGTCACAGTTGGGCAAGAAGCTAGGGAACAAGAGGAAGAAGTTCCCCACTGCCTGCTGTAGATTTTTGGAGGCGTATCAGGGTTGTGCCGGATTGACAGGTGAGTGGGAGTCATGTACTTTGCACCATGAGCATCCTTAATTTATTTTCATGAATGTCGCCAAGTGTGAATTGATTCCACTTGAGCATATTGATTGATATTGTAGTAGATTTCTCTATAATCTTGATTCTCCATGCTTGATTATTCTGTACATGCATTTGAGGGAACATTGAGAGGAATTACGAGGAGTTGATGAGTAATTAAATTGATTCCGAATTGTGAAATGATTTCTTTTGTAAATTGATTTCATTTCCTCTATTTTAAAGACTTGTGAGTCGTAGCTTGATTATACTCCTTTATGAGTAATTAAATTGGATCTGAATTGTGAAATGACTTCTTTTGTAAATTGATTTCATTTCCTCTATTTCAAAGACTTGTAGAGCCCTTCTCATGGTATATTGAGTTGCATTGTACTCCCGTGATTCCTCACTCCCAACCCTGATGTTAGTTATAATTGGGTCGTGGCCGAGTGAGTGGTAGTCTTGATTATGCTCCTTTTTAGTAGAGTATTGGGAGGGTGCATTATGGCATTTATGCATGGCTTGGCAGTATTTGCAGGACACCTATAGTCGATGGGGTTGAACATCGGCCTTTGTGCACATAGTAGCCTTCTGGGTGGGCGGAGCCCAGTCCCTTCCTAGGGGGGGACACGGCCCTAGGCGTAGGATCGGCCGGTCCTACGACTTATATTCTGCTTGCCGCCGGGCATAGTAAGACCCCGCGAGGTGCAGTATGGCTTTCCGCGGATGTAGAATTCCCGCGAGGTGCCGTTTAGTATGTAGATGTGAGATGGATTTCTGTTCTGGATACTGGCCAGCATTTACATGATTAGTGTGGTGTCTTATCCTGCATATACATGTGACAGTAGGGAGTTGTTGCTGGTTCGCCTGGGGCGTAAAACCCACCTCCTGACAGCTGTCTAGCATTTACATTATCGATATGGTGTCTTATCCTGCATATGCATGGGACAGTAGGGAGTCGTTGCTGGTTCGCCTGGGGCGTAAAACCCACCTCCCTACAGCTGTCTAGTGATGATTTCAGCATATTGACACCTGATTTGTATGTTCCAGCATTATGATCTATTGAGCATATTCATGAGTAGCATATATGTTTACTTGATTATTTCATATATGCTTCAGATGAGTTGATATTGATTGTGGTGATATTGATGACTTACTCCATATTCTCTATGTTGAGTTCATGTTCATCTTGTTATTGATCTTGAGATTTCATCTCGAGCCATGATTATATTCTGTCTCATGTGCATAGTACTCTCTACTCCACTCACTGAGTATTCATATACTCACTCCCCAGTTTGATATTTTTGATTGCAGGGCAGGTATTGTATAGAGAGGAGCAGGGTTAGAGATTGCCTGCTAGCTGTGCCGCTCCATCGTATAGTATAATGTAGATAGAGGTTTATCCCCTTTTGGTGTATTATAAACCTTCTGTTGTATTTAGTGTATAGTTACAGTCATAGATCCTGTTGTGGATATGGGTTTGACCATGGATGGAATGGAAACCAGATTTTTATACAGTTGAGTTATATGCCTGTGATGATGTATTGATATATATTGTCCAGGTTCGTTATGTGACAGGTTATGTGATTGCTGCTCTGACAGGTAGCGTTGTTGTATGTAATGAGATAATCCTGACAGGTCACCATAGGAAAGGTGATCATTTTGTGCATGCATCATGCCAAAATTTTCAGAATTTATTGATGATTGATAGGTAGTATGGTTCTACGTGGTGGCTGGTGGCCTTATGCCTACCCGCACCCTAGGACCGTCGCGGCGGCCCGCCAGGAACGGGGCGGGGGTCGTGACAAAGCTTGGTATCAGAGCAAAGGTTAAGAATGTCAGAGCAATAGGGTGAGTCAGGATTAAGTATAGGATTATACTATGGAGCATAGGATTTTTCTGTATATTAATTTATGAGTCATTTACCATTCAGTAAAATATATTATGACTCAGTGTGTAACGACTGCCCTCTCTTTTTAACTCCTTTAGAGACATATAAAGAATACCTCCAAGGAGAGGACCTGCTCGTCCTGGAAAGAGGATGGAGCTAGATATAGCATTGGATGCGGGTTCTGCACATGTCGAGCCCCAAAGAGAAAAATCTCCTCCTGTTGATAGACGGAGGGTTAATGATCAAGGAGAGGTAGGAAGTAGAGATGCATTGATGGAACAGTTACTGGCGGAGAATCAGGCTCTGAGGGAGCAGATTGCTCGGGGGAAATCTCCTACCCCGTCAGTAGTATCCATCCCACCTCCTGTACCTGTGCCAAGAAGTTTGGCCAGGCGAGCTCTAGATGATGAGGGGATTACTGTACAAGAATTTCTGAGGCTCAGAACCCCAGAGTTTAAGGGGGAAGAAGGTGAAGATCCTCAGAGATTTCTGGAGGAGACTGAAAAGATGATACGGAGACTGCCCTGTTCTGATGCAAGAGCTATAGAACTTGTAGGGCTTACAATGAAGGAAGATGCCTGGGACTGGTACCAGAGGCATATGGAGGACAGATTGTACAGTAGGAATCCTCCAACCTGGGAAGAGTTCAGGCAAGCAGTGATGGATGAGTTCTTGTCTCCGGCTGAGAGGCAGAATCGGGCTCTTCAGTTTGAGAGGCTGAAGCAGATGCCCGGAATGAGGGTATCTGAGTACGCTCGTGAGTTCACTAGATTGGGGAAGTATGCTCCTTACATCATCCCCACTGAAGCTGCCAGGATAGAAAGGTTCAGACGAGGTCTGATTTCTCCGCTTTATAATGCAGTACTGGCAGTAGAGGTCCCCACCTTGTCTAGGCTGATTGATAAAGCAAAACAGTGGGAGATCAGAAACAAAGAGGAAAGAGCTGAAAGAGAACAGAGGAAAATAAGTAAGGGGAAAGGGCAAAGCAGCCGAGGTAGATCTGAGGGAGCAAGTCTCCCGGAGGGCCCGACGGAGCAGTCTGTACGCTCAGCTCCACCTGCCCCACGTAAGAGGAAGTGGAGGAGAAGAGGTCAGTCACAGGATGCTTCTCTACCATCAGCACCTCGTCCTCCGATCACTATGGCCAGAACTGAATCCAAATTCCAATCATGGCCAGTGTGTGGCATATGTGGGAAGCAGCACCCTGGCATATGCAGAATGGGTCAGGGAGTGTGCTACAGATGTGGACAGCCGGGTCATTTTGTCAGAGAATGCCCGCAGGGTGCCACCCAGCAGTTTGTGCCTTTAACATCCTACCCTTCTGTGCAGATGGACAGGCCTAGTAGTAGGGGGCCTGTAGGCAGAGGCAGAGGTCAGACACCAGCGTCACAGCAGAGTGCCGGACCATCTCAGCCATTAGCCCCAGCAGGCAGAGGGCAAGGAAGAGTGTTTACGGTAAATCCACAAGAGGCACAGGCATCGAATGCAGCTGTGACAGGTATGCTCCTCATTGATAAGATTAAAGCTAGAGTGTTATTTGATTCTGGAGCTACCCATTCATTTGTGTCCCCTTATTTTGCTAAAAAGTTAGCTAAGGATAAGATATTGATGCATATTCCCTTAGTTATTAGCACACCTGTAGGGGATAGTATAGAAGTGAGATATGTGTATCCTACCTGTGTGGTAGAGGTAGAAGGTAAGACACTTCCAGTCGATTTGATTGAGTTGGCAGTGTTAGACTTTGATGTCATACTGGGCATGGATTGGTTATCAGACAATCGTGCCACCATTAACTGCCAAGAAAAGAGTGTTATCTTCAGACCTTTAGATAAGGGAAAATTTACATATCAAGGGGACAGGAGTGAGATCCCAATGAATTTGGTGTCTGCAGTAAAAGCAAAGAGGCTGCTGAGAAAGGGGTGTCAAGGCTATCTAGCTTATGTGATGGACACCCAGGTAGAGTCTGTGGATCTGCAGCAGATTCCAGTTGTTAGGGAGTATCCGGATGTATTTCCAGGGGAATTACCAGGATTGCCACTTGATAGAGAAATTGAGTTCAGTATTGAACTTCTTCCTGGTACAAACCCTATATCGATTGCTCCCTATCGTATGGCACCTACAGAGCTGAGGGAGTTGAAGGTGCAGTTGCAGGATCTGCTAGACAAGGGGTTTGTTAGGCCCAGTACATCACCATGGGGTGCCCCAGTTCTGTTTGTGAAGAAGAAGGATGGGTCGCTGAGATTATGTATAGATTATAGACAGCTGAATAAAGTGACCATCAAAAATAGATACCCACTCCCCAGGATAGATGACCTGTTTGATCAATTACAGGGGGCTGAGTACTTCTCGAAGATTGATCTGCAGTCTGGGTATCATCAGTTAAAAATCAGAAAGGAAGATATATTGAAGACTGCATTTAGAACGAGATATGGGCACTATGAGTTTCTAGTGCTTCCATTTGGGCTGACAAATGCCCCAGCAGCATTCATGGATTTGATGAATAGAGTCTTTAAACCCTATCTTGACAGATTTGTGATAGTCTTTATAGATGATATCCTCATATATTCTAAGAGTCAGGCTGATCATGAAGAGCATTTGAGGATAGCACTACAAACCTTGAGAGAACATGAACTATATGCCAAACTTACCAAATGTGAGTTCTGGCTACAAGAAGTTGGATTCTTGGGACACATAATATGTAAGGAAGGAATCAGGGTGGATCCCAAGAAGATTGAGGCAGTTATGGATTGGCCGAGACCAACAAATGTAACAGAAATCAGGAGTTTTCTGGGTCTGGCCGGGTACTATAGGAAGTTTGTAAAGGACTTTTCAAAAATAGCTACCCCATTAACAAAGCTGACTCGGAAGCAGGTTAAGTTCACTTGGACAGATTCTTGTGAACAGAGCTTTCAGAAGCTGAAAGATTGCCTCACATCAGCTCCAGTTTTGACTCTACCCACAGATACAGGCGGGTTTGTAGTCTACTGTGATGCTTCTAAAGTGGGATTGGGATGTGTGTTGATGCAGAATGGCAAGGTGATTGCATATGCATCCAGACAGCTAAGAAAGCATGAAGTAAACTATCCCACTCATGACTTGGAAATGGCTGCTGTCATATTTGCATTAAAGATATGGAGGCATTATTTATATGGTGAGAAATGTGAAATATATACTGATCATAAAAGCCTCCAGTACATTCAGCAGCAAAGAGATTTGAATCTCAGACAGAGAAGATGGATAGAACTGTTGAAGGATTATGACTGCCAAATTCTGTATCATCCGGGCAAGGCTAATGTTGTAGCAGATGCATTGAGCCGGAAATCAATGGGCAGTTTATCTCACATCTCCGGCCAGAGGAGAGAGATAGTCAGAGATCTGGCAGATTTATTTGCTCAGGGACTATCTTTTGAGGTATTAGAGGTTCGTCCTTTGATTGCACAATTTCAGGTGAAACCGAGGTTGATAGATGAAATCAAAGTTTCACAGGATTTAGATCCAATCCTTGTGAAACTGAAAGGAGAAGTGCAATCAGGACAGTCAGAAAGGTTTCAGATTGTAGATGGAATGTTGAGGTGTGGCAGTAGGCTATGTGTGCCAAATGTGGAAAATCTGAGACAGAGGATTATGCATGAAGCACACAACACTCCCTATAGCATTCATCCTGGTTCCACCAAAATGTATCATGATATCAAAGGCATATATTGGTGGAACGGATTAAAAAGGGATGTAGCCAAATATGTGGCTTCTTGTTTGACTTGTCAACAAGTGAAATTTGAACATTAGAAGCCAACAGGGCTTTTGCAAGAGTTACCTTTGCCCGAGTGGAAATGGGAAAGGATAACTATGGATTTTGTGGTCGGGCTGCCCAGAACACAAAAAGGATATGATTCCATCTGGGTGATTGTAGATAGATTGACAAAATCAGCCCATTTTCTACCGGTGAAAACCACATATTCAGTAGCTCAGTATGCCGAAATATATGTGAATAAAATAGTATCTCTGCATGGAGTGCCAGTTTCTATTATATCAGATAGAGGTTCACAGTTTACCTCTAGATTTTGGCAGAAACTCCATGAGGCATTAGGAACTCAGCTTGATTTCAGTACAGCATTTCACCCTCAAACAGATGGGCAATCGGAGAGGACCATTCAGACCCTCGAGGATATGCTCAGAATGTGTGTACTGGATTTCAGAGGTAGCTGGGATAGATACTTACCTTTAGTAGAGTTTGCATATAATAACAATTATCACTCCACTATTGGTATGGCACCTTATGAGGCACTTTATGGGAGGAAATGTAGATCTCCCTTGTGCTGGTCTGAGATTGGAGAGAAGCACCTAGAAGGACCAGATTTGATCAGAGAGACATCAGAAAAAGTGCCAATGATACAGAAAAGGTTGAGGACAGTGTTCAGTAGGCAGAAGAGCTACTCAGATGTCAGAAGGAGAGATGTGCAGTTTGGCACGGGGGATCACGTGTTCCTAAAGATCTCTCCTATGAAAGGGGTAATGAGGTTTGGAAAGAGGGGCAAGCTTAGTCCTAGATACATTGGCCCCTTTGAAATATTAGATAAAGTTGGCAATGTATCTTACAGATTAGCACTGCCTCCAAACCTCAGCCATGTGCATCCAGTATTCCACATATCTATGCTCCGGAAGTATGTGCCGGATCCATCTCATGTGCTATCAGTGCAGGAAGTTACAGTAGAAGAAGATCTTTCTTATGAAGAACTTCCTGTCGCTATTCTTGATACTCAGATCAGGAAGCTGAGAAATAAGGAAATATGTATGGTAAAGGTCCAATGGCACCGGCACAATGTTGAAGAATGCACTTGGGAGTCGAAGCAAAGTATGAAGAGCAAATACCCTCACCTCTTTGAGTAATCAGGTAATTTACTCTTTTAAATTCGAGGACGAATTTTATATAAGGGGGGGAGGATGTAATAACCCCAAAATATTTTTTTTTATATAAAAAAGGATAGAATAGTCATTTAAAATTGATATGAGGGGTAAAATTGGAAGGAATCAAAAGATAATGGCATAGTTGTAGATATGTTGAAGTGTTAGGGGCAAAATGGGAATTTAATAATATTAAACAAAGGTGAATAGTGCTTTGATTTGACTTAAATGGGGGTTGTCTGGCGGTGGGTTGGCTGAGAAGAGGGAATTGAGACAGAGAGGGAGAGGAGGTCTCAGGCGTGGAAACACAGAGAGAGGGAAAAGAGAAGAAGAAGAAAAAGAAGAAGAAGAAGAAGAAAGAGGGAGGGGATTCGAGGTGCAAGGAAGCTCCGGTTGCGCTGCCAGCTGAAGGGAAAAGTGTAGATCTCCTTCCCTTCTACGCAAGGACTCAAGTTTCACAAGAAGAAAAAGGTAAATATCCGTCCCTATCTAGTCTTTTGATGACATTAGGCTATACAAAGGGTGGATATAGTCTAGAGGGGTCGGATAAGGGTTGTAGAGGTGGTTAAAAGAGGAAGAATCGGATTTTAACAAATTTTTCCGGCACTACGGAAAAACTGTGTCGAAGTCCCAACTTCGGCGAATTATTTAGGGGGTCAAACGGCCTCCGATGATGATGCATGTTATCTCTTTGGAATCCTCTATGAGTGTAGAATGTTAGGTAAAAATTTCATCAAATTTGGAGTCCTGAAAGTGGATCAAAACCGGGATGAAGTAACCCACTATCAGTTCGGGTTACTGTTCATCCGGGTGGAAAATAAGGGATTTCATGCCATAATAGGGTATTAAGCCTAGATTAGGCTAAGGGAGACCTTGTACTCGTGCAAGGGAGTCCCTAATACACATAAATGATGAGTTAATTAATAGAAAAAGAAAAAAGAGAAAGAAAAGAAAAGATTTAGGGAACGGGAGAGTTGAATCAATTAAATTTCTCCATGTTATAATTGGCACGTAGATTATGACCCTTGATACAGGACTAAATGTATTATAAATGCATGTCACAGTTGGGCAAGAAGCTAGGGAACAAGAGGAAGAAGTTTCCCACTGCCTGCTGTAGATTTTTGGAGGCGTATCAGGGTTGTGCCGGATTGACAGGTGAGTGGGAGTCATGTACTTTGCACCATGAGCATCCTTAATTTATTTTCATGAATGTCGCCAAGTGTGAATTGATTCCACTTGAGCATATTGATTGATATTGTAGTAGATTTCTCTATAATCTTGATTCTCCATGCTTGATTATTCTGTACATGCATTTGAGGGAACATTGAGAGGAATTACGAGGAGTTGATGAGTAATTAAATTGATTCCGAATTGTGAAATGATTTCTTTTGTAAATTGATTTCATTTCCTCTATTTTAAAGACTTGTGAGTCGTAGCTTGATTATACTCCTTTATGAGTAATTAAATTGGATCTGAATTGTGAAATGACTTCTTTTGTAAATTGATTTCATTTCCTCTATTTCAAAGACTTGTAGAGCCCTTCTCATGGTATATTGAGTTGCATTGTACTCCCGTGATTCCTCACTCCCAACCCTGATGTTAGTTATAATTGGGTCGTGGCCGAGTGAGTGGTAGTCTTGATTATGCTCCTTTTTAGTAGAGTATTGGGAGGGTGCATTATGGCATTTATGCATGGCTTGGCAGTATTTGCAGGACACCTATAGTCGATGGGGTTGAACATCGGCCTTTGTGCACATAGTAGCCTTCTGGGTGGGCGGAGCCCAGTCCCTTCCTAGGGGGGGACACGGCCCTAGGCGTAGGATCGGCCGGTCCTACGACTTATATTCTGCTTGCCGCCGGGCATAGTAAGACCCCGCGAGGTGCAGTATGGCTTTCCGCGGATGTAGAATTCCCGCGAGGTGCCGTTTAGTATGTAGATGTGAGATGGATTTCTGTTCTGGATACTGGCCAGCATTTACATGATTAGTGTGGTGTCTTATCCTGCATATACATGTGACAGTAGGGAGTTGTTGCTGGTTCGCCTGGGGCGTAAAACCCACCTCCTGACAGCTGTCTAGCATTTACATTATCGATATGGTGTCTTATCCTGCATATGCATGGGACAGTAGGGAGTCGTTGCTGGTTCGCCTGGGGCGTAAAACCCACCTCCCTACAGCTGTCTAGTGATGATTTCAGCATATTGACACCTGATTTGTATGTTCCAGCATTATGATCTATTGAGCATATTCATGAGTAGCATATATGTTTACTTGATTATTTCATATATGCTTCAGATGAGTTGATATTGATTGTGGTGATATTGATGACTTACTCCATATTCTCTATGTTGAGTTCATGTTCATCTTGTTATTGATCTTGAGATTTCATCTCGAGCCATGATTATATTCTGTCTCATGTGCATAGTACTCTCTACTCCACTCACTGAGTATTCATATACTCACTCCCCAGTTTGATATTTTTGATTGCAGGGCAGGTATTGTATAGAGAGGAGCAGGGTTAGAGATTGCCTGCTAGCTGTGCCGCTCCATAGTATAGTATAATGTAGATAGAGGTTTATCCCCTTTTGGTGTATTATAAACCTTCTGTTGTATTTAGTGTATAGTTACAGTCATAGATCCTGTTGTGGATATGGGTTTGACCATGGATGGAATGGAAACCAGATTTTTATACAGTTGAGTTATATGCCTGTGATGATGTATTGATATATATTGTCCAGGTTCGTTATGTGACAGGTTATGTGATTGCTGCTCTGACAGGTAGCGTTGTTGTATGTAATGAGATAATCCTGACAGGTCACCATAGGAAAGGTGATCATTTTGTGCATGCATCATGCCAAAATTTTCAGAATTTATTGATGATTGATAGGTAGTATGGTTCTACGTGGTGGCTGGTGGCCTTATGCCTACCCGCACCCTAGGACCGTCGCGGCGGCCCGCCAGGAACGGGGCGGGGGTCGTGACAGTTATCTCAAGATTTGGGGATGTCCAGCTCAACTCAAGTGACAACAGGCGGACAAGTTAGAGGATAGGATAATTAATGCTCGTTTTATAGGATATCCTAAAGAGTCATTAGGATACGACTTTTCATCCCAAAGGATCATAAAGTGTTTGCGATCCTACATGCTATCTTCATGGAAAATAGTTTATCCTTGACAGAGACAGTGGGAGGACAATTGAGCTTGAAGAGAAAGTCTCTAAAGAGCAACGAGCCATTGTGCCTATAGAACTTATTTATATTAAGCCAGTACACGTAGTACCTCCTCCACCTTGTAGAGAAAGTGTTCCTCATGGGAGATAGGGATCAAGGTAAGGATCCCAATACCTACAACGAGGTGATGTTAGACATCAATTCCAAGAGATGGCTGGAAGCGATGAAGTCAGTGCATTCCAACCAAGTCTGGACCTTGGTAGATCCACCAGAAGGTATAGTACCTAATGGGTATAAATGGATCTACAAGAGGAAATTAAGTTCGGATGGCTAGGTCAACTATAAGGCAAGGCTAGTGGCGAAAGGTTATAGTCAGTGTGAAGGCACTGATTATAAGGATACTTTTCACCTGTAGCATTGTTGAAGTACATTCGAATATTGCTTGTTGTTGCAACATATCATGATATTGTGATGGTGATCACAAAGTATGTAAGCTGCAAAGGTCCATCCGTGGACAAAAGCAAGTATCTTGGAGTTGGAACACTCGTTTCAACGATGTAATCAAAGCATTTGATTTCATCAAGAACGAGGAGGAACCATGTGTTTATAAGAAGGTTAGTGGGAGGGCTAGTGCATTCCTCGTATTGTACGTGGATGATATCCTTCAAATTGGGATTGATATTCCCATACTGACTTAGGTCAAGGTTTGGTTGTCTAAGAAATTCTTCATGAAAGACCTTGGGTAAGTATCCTATATTTTGGGGATAAAGGTCTATAAAGATAGACCTAAAAGGATGCTTGGCCTGTCACAGAAGATGTACATAGAGAAAGTGCTGAAAAGGTTCAGCATGGAAAACTCAAAAAAGGGGTCTCTTACCCCTTAGGCATGGAATTCATCTCTCCAAGAAGATGTGCCCCAACACATCTGAAGACATTCAACACATGAGGAAGATCCCTTATGCATCGGCAATAGGGAGCCTCATGTATGCCATGCTGTGTACACGACCTGATATAGCCCTTGTTTGAGTGTCACTAGCAGATATCAGTCGAATCAAGGTGAAGAACACTGGACAGCTATGAAGAATATTCTTAAGTACTTAAGAAGAACTAAAGATTTATTCTTGGTCTTTAGAGGAGCATCAGAGTTAAAGTTAGAAGGGTACACAGATTCAGACTTCATGACTGATATCGATGATAGAAAGTCAACATCTGGATATGTGTTCTTGTGCAATGGTGGTACGGTCAATTGAAAAAGTTCTAAACAACCGATCATTGCTGATTCTACTATGGAAGCTGAATATATCGCTGCCTCTGAAGCTGCTAAGAAATGCTTCTGGTTCAAGAAATTTATTGCAGAATTGGATGTAATGTCATCAGATGCCATAACACTCTACTGCGATAATAATGGCGCCATAGCTCTTGCTAAAGAGCCAAGGTCTCATCAGAAGTCCAAACATATAGATCGGCGCTTTCACCTCATACGCGACTATGTTGAGAAGAAATATGTTGAGGTGCAGAGAGTAGACTCCGCGGACAACATGGCGGACCCGTTCACTAAGCAGCTGAGTCAGCAAAAGACTGAAGCCCACCTTGAGAAGATGGGACTAAGATATATGACTAATTGGCTTTAGTGCAAGTGGGAGATTGTTAGATGTATGCCCTAGAAGCCAATCTGACTGACACATTGTTAATTCTAGGACATAATTTTATACTTGACTATTTATTATTGAATAAATAAAAGGCATCTTTTTCATTCATATTGTTTATATGTTTATGAATCGTCCAAGAATTAATAAGATGATGATTCATATTCTTAAGAGTTAAGAATTTCAGCCATGTATCATTAGTGATTAATTTCTAAATGCTCCTGATCGATGGATCATCACGAGGACGGTGATCGATCCGATAAGATCAGTGCACACATTGCTTTCCTTATGGATGGACGAGACTCGAGTCCATAGTGTGAGGACACTGAAGTAATAGTGCAGGTGCTTGTTAAAGAACAAGGGTACTGAGCATGACCAAGACAAGAAGTCACTTGGATGTCTATCCACTCGTCAGTGACTTGCTTCATGTTGCAGTAGTGTGACTGGTCCTTTGACCTGCCGTGCTTCAGCTACTCACGGTGAGGTTATTATAGTTTGACTGCACATATACATGGTCTCTAGACATATGGATCCATGCAGTGTAGATTGGCTGCAATAGGTTCACTGTAGGAGTAGAGTATGCACCTATATGAAATCTATTGACTTTGGTAGATAAGGAGAGATCCTATGTGATTTATAAGACTGAGTTCGTAAGACCTCGGCCGGGGCAGTATGTCAGTGGAGAAAGAGTTTTTCACTCTCGAACTTAAGTCGAATAAATCTTGACATATGACAGACGATGGGGTTTGACGAGTTGTCCATGACCTCCATCCTGTAGGGATCCACGATAGAAGAACTGTATCATACGATAACTGCATCTAGAGGTTCATCATTCCATTCTGCTGGGTAGCCACTATATGCTGCTAGGTGTCACTGGTGGATGGTGAGACTCACAGAAAATATCTTGATGATCGATAAACCCTAATGAGTTGAGTTGGAACTGTTCCAACCCATTGAAAGGAGTTTTCAATAATATTGCGATAGAAATCGCAATATATCTCACTACCAGACAGAATAGAACCTATGGGGTCACACACACTAGAGGTATTGACCGATCCGATAGTTGAAAAGTGATTATGAATCACGAGTAATCAATTCGATTGATAATCAGCAGAAGAAGAAAAATGAGAATTAATTAATTGGACTTAAACACAAATCCTACTTGGAGTAGGATTCCTGGAGTTCTAATTGGATTAGGACTGGGAGTCCTACTTGGAGTAGGACTGGGAGTCCTACTTGGAGTAGGATACCTACAATCCTAATTGAATTAGGATTTTGAATTCAATTTGGATTCCTACTTAGAATAGGATTCCTAGAAGTCCTAATTGGATTAGGACTTCGGATTCAAATTAGAGTCCTAATTGGATTACGACTAAAATTGAATAAATCCTAATTGAATTAGGATTTCTTAAGTCCTAATTAATTATTAATCTAATGAATTAACAAGACTCCTAATTGGATTAGGATTGAAGAGTTCAATTGTGTCATAATTGATTTGAGTTCTAATTGGATTAGGACTTACCTAGATTAAACCCAAATGATTCATGATTTGGTTAAAACCTAATGAGATTATGACTAAACCAAATAGGGGTCTCCTAATCCTCCTTAGAAGAGGACTAGGGCAACACAAGAGAGAGGGGCTCACGCCCCTCCTCCTTTTGCTTCTTGGTGCGGCAACACAAGAGGGCCGGCGCCCCTCTTAAGGAATCTAATATGGAGCTCCTAAATGTTAGGAGCTCCACATCCTTTTTAAGGAGAAGAAGGGGGCAGCAGCTAGGGCATTGAAGCCCTCCTCCTTGTGGCCGTACACCCTCTCTCTTCCTCCTCTTGTTTCAGCCGCAAGCAAAGAAGGGAGAAAAGGCTCTTGGCGGCCTCTCCTTCCTCTCCCATTTGGGTTCCAACGCAAGGGAAAGAAAAGGGCTGCAGTCAGGCTTTGATTCTTCTTCAAGATTCATCCTTCTCTTCCTCCTCCCAAGAACATTCAAGAGTTGAAAGAAAGGGAGGATATCAGCCATCAAAACATATCTCTGCAAGGGAGCTAGCACCTCGGGGAGATTGGAGCATTTGGATTGGTCCTCTGCTTCGTGTGGATACCCGTAGAGGCCGAACACGTGTGCGGCTTCAAGTGAGCCTTCTTCCTAAACCACGAACTTCAGTTTGCGGTGATCATCTCTCCGCACAAGGTGAAGATCTGATCTTCCTAATTGTTTTAAAAGTTTTTAATCATAATCTATCTACGAACGATTTAAGAATAACTTTTATGAGATGAACGTCGATCCCGCGCATGCCACTTCCGCTGCATCTGAAATTTTTTTAATTTCCTGCGGCATGGGCGGGTTCCGAACACTAATGTCGCTGCAAATTGCAATATATATTCTGAAGTTAGCATTGCATGATGGTAACGCTCAAAAATCAATTGTTCCAGTATTTTCTTCCTATTAGATATGATCATAGGAAGATAACCCACAAACCACTTCCAAGCTACTTGAGAATTGGTTTTATGAGTTGGTTCAGTAGGACTTCTAATGGGCTCAAGATGAATGAAGGTTTGGCAATCTGGTCCTGCCCTGATAGAAAATGGGCTTCAGGCCCACTCGAACTCCCAAATTCTAGGCCTGGATCATATCGCCTTCGGTCTGGTTATCCTAGATGGACTAAATCAAAATCCCTGAATAAGGTAGATATTTAATTCAACATAATGGATTGTTAAAGGCACAATATGAGGATCGCCATACACTTGCATAGCCGAAAAGTGCTCTGACCATTTCAAGTAAGATAAAAAAAATCCTTAGTTGATTCTCTATTTTTCCCTCTCCAAGATTTTCCATTTCAGATTTGTCACGCCCCGAACCCGGAGGCCCGGGGCGCGAGCAAACGCCGCGCACCTGTAGGGCGGACCCCGCAGGCACGCAAGGCAGATTGATCAGATTCCACATCAATAGCTAAACAAAGATAAATTCCAACTTTCAATTCAAATGTCCATATATACATAAGTCAAAAGAAAAAGTCAATATCTACTAGCTAACTACATCATGATCACTCCACCCCGTAATCCCCATAGTCACATATCATCACCTGTAAAAAATGTAAATAGTAGGAGTGAGCTAACAGCTCAGTAGGCGACATCATGCAATAAAGTCATCATATAACATGTCATAATGCATATAAAAGCAGCTAAACACATAAATCCAAAAATCCACACAATAATCTGTAAACCCAATCCGAGACTCAAAATAACTCAACCGCATGACTACGGCCACATCACCCAGTGGCATGGTTACACCGAAGTGCCAATACAACTCTCCGAAGAGCCGCTCCACTGAGCCAACGCACCACTGTGCCGCACCCCCTGGTGCCAAACTCACGCTCCACCGAGCCGCTCCAAAGAGCAAAACGCACCCCTGTGCCGCCACTATTCTATCACCGGTGGTCGCGGTGTCGGAACTAGTTCCTCAGTACAAGTCGACAAGGCCAACGTATCATCCCATTGGCGGGGCCTAGACTATAGTCACACGGATTTTAAAAATCAATAAATCAACTTTCCAAATTAAAGTCATAATCATACTCCCATCAGTAAAGCATATAACAATTTATGAAATTTAAATATTTAATTTTAAATCTAACACATAATGCCAATAATAAAACATAACATCAACATATGCAAGATACATGTTAAAATTCTACTTTAAAGCAATAGGTCACCTACCTGGGCTCGCTTAAAAATCCCTGCCACAGATATCACGAACCCCTGATTAAACATAAATATTAATTATTTAATTAATTAAGAAACATAATTTAAACTAATTTCAACCCCTTAAACTCCTAAGCTCATAAATCCAAGAATGGGCCCCCAAAATCAAACATATACCCTAAAATCAGAATCCCTTAAACCCAAGTCAATTGTGGCCCAAAATAGATTAGGCCCAATTGAACCAAACCGGATAACAGGTTCAGATCAGATTTCGGGCCCAACCCAACCCAGCCCACAGATCCAATCGGATTCAACTCAAACTCAATCCATCCTACTGATCACTGGTTCAATCAGACCATAACAAAACCCATTCATTCAACTTGGATCAAACCTCATTCACAGCATAGATGAAACCGGTTCACAGTTTGAACCCGGTCCAAGTCCGGTTCACAATTTAGGCACGGAATTTGATGCAAGGGGAAACACCCAAAGTTCATTTGTGTCTGGTTTGAGACAACAACAGGGCACGGAAAATGATGCAAGGAAAGCACCCAGCCGGAAGAAGAAGAAGAAGAAGAAGAAGAAAAAAAAAGAGAAGAGGAAGAAGAAGGAGAAGAAGAAGAAGAAAGGAAGAAGGGGGGGGGGGGTGGCTGGTGGCTCCGGTCGGCCCTCGGCGGCCGACCGTGGCCCTCGGCGGCGGCGCTCGGCCCGCCGCCGTCGGCCATCCCACTGTCACAAGCCGAGCGGAGGAAGAAGAAGAGAAGAAGGAGAGGAAGAAAGGGAGGAAAGAGAGGGACCGGGGCTGGGAAGCCCGGCTCCCGTTCGCCCACCTCCGGCCGAACTGGTTTCGGCCGGATTGACCCTGACCGGCCACCGTCGGCCGGTCGATCTAAAAAAAAAAATGTCTTTCCGAAACAGGGCATGAAATTGATTAACATAACCTTATTCTTTCCCCTCTTAAATCCATAAAACAGTAAATGGGTAGTCTTTCTCACCTCCGGCCGTCGACGAGTGGGTTCTCCGGCGGCGATGGCGGCTCCGGCAGCGGCGGCGGCTCTCAAGGAAGGGGAAAGAGGAGGAATGGAGCTCTCAGAGAAGAGAAAGAGAGAGGGAGAGAGGGGAAGAGGGAAGAGGGGGGGGGGGTGTGCGGAGATCCCGCTGGCCGTTCGGCCGGCGTGGTCATCGTGGTCACCCCCACGATGACCCAACTGAAGTCGGCATCCCTTGCCGACTTCAGTTTGTTGGGCCCTAGGATGGGCCCAATTCAGGTCTTCACAAGATTCAACACCGCAATTTCTGCCACAACATCGTAGTGCTCAAATATAAGATTGTCAAGTCCCTTACTTCTAAGTTACCAAATTCTAAGAACAACTTATCAATTACATCTATCTCTTTTAGTTCCCACATTTTACATAATTCCCTTCTCGCATATTTTCACTGCCTTATGCTTGCATTCCATTGAGCAATAATCAAGATTTGTACTAATTCTTTACACTCCCATCGTCCATCATCCTTTCTTTATGCCTATTATCATCATTCTCTGACGATGCTTCTATAAAAATTTCCAATGCCAAATTCTCTTTCACTTTGGTTCACAAATCATTACCTTCTCTTACCATTTCAGACTAATCTTGCTTTAAGCACCAGTACCTACTCTAGCTATCATAGAATTGGAGATGCCGGTGCTGCTTCAAACAATTGCATCATGTTTCTTCTATGAATGATTTCATGTTTGAAATTCAAGAACTATAAAGAGTTGAGCATAAGTTATGCAGCAATCATGACCTCATCTACAAAAGGATTCGGATAAGAACCAAGAAGTAATATTGTTAATTCTGAATCAAATTTCAAGCTTGCTGGATAGTTCAGTAACTCACTTCCCACCAATGTCAATGGTGGTTAGTAAACATGATGCGGCAATAACCCCCAGAAGAATGCCCAACGTAACCTAAATATGAGGTTCCATGTCATTGTTTAGCTATCTGCTTCCATCTAAATAGGAATATGGAAAAAGATGTCCAAAAGAATGTCTGAATGCATGTGCTTGTTATTAGAATACCCAGATAATACTCATGCACTACATAATAAGTTTCATACTGAAAAACCAACAATCCTCATGGCACCATAATTAAGTTTGAATCAAGGTTTTAAATGGTTTTGGTCTTGCTTGGACTAAATGAGTTTCACATTCAGTAGCTTTGTCAATTTTGGTGGTTTTGGTGCTAGTTTTGACAATTTTAGCTGAAAATTACTAAAAATAAATCCGAAGTAATAATTAGTAGTACAAGGAAAAAGAATGAGACATCTTATGAAATTTATATTATTGTTTGGGGACTTTTGGATGTAGCATTTGGTTGGTTTTCTTACTAAACAAACAAAATTAGAAAAAAAAAATAATGTACAATGCTAAAAGATCACATTCATACTTCAGATTTATGTATCACATTACTTTTTGGTCGCATTCTAACATAAGACAAATTGAATACCTATAAGAGTTTACTATCACAGGCAAACTAATGTCAAAATGTCAATGTGATAATGTTCCAGTACTTTCGAAACTTCTCAATACTTATAAAATCTAAGCTTTATAAGAGAACTTTGAAGCCCAGCCTCATTAAGCCGGCCTGTTGGCCCGACCAACACCCAATCACAGCACGAAGGGTCATTTGAGTCAAGAACAGGTAGAGCCCTGGCTGATCGCGGCAGAGGAGGAAGAGTCCTCCTCCCCCACGAACTCCGTCACTTATCCAAGCCTTCACTCCTATTTAGAGCCCCCCCCCCCCCCCCCCCCCCCCCCCCCCCCCCGAGGATGGATCTCCCGGCAATCATCGAGCTCCTTTCTCACTCTTTTTTCCTTCGAAATCATGTTTCCCCAACCGCCAATGAGCGAGTTAGGATCCGAGTACACCGAGCCAAAAAGTTCTCCTTCTCAGCCTTGTTTTTTAGCTTGATTTTTGGACGGTCGGCCATCGTCGTCGTCCACCCTCTGCCTCATGTCTCCACCTTCGACAGCCACCTCGCCGAACCACCATGGCCATAGCCACCAACCACCTCCTTCCTTTGCTTTGCCAAAAAAGAAGAAGAAAAAAAGAAGAGAAGAAGAGGAGAGAGAAAGAGACATCTCTCCCTTGTTTCACTCTTATTTTCTCTCTTCTCTCTCATCTCTCTATTTCTCTCTCTAGAAGACTCATGGATCCATGAACCGAGTCCCATCGACTTGATCTATGAATCCGAGTTGATCTCTAAAAAGAGACCCTAAACTGCCTTGGCGCTCGGGCCGCCTACTAAACTGATTACTCTGGTCCTATTGAATGTCCTTGAAACCTCCATTGATGAACCTTGTTGATTGATCTTAGTCTGATTAAGTCTGATAAATTGAGTGAATCATCTAGACCTGACCTGCCCAAAACTATCGCACACTTGGTCAAGTCTTCTCATATTATTTTATTAAAGTCATCAACTAAAAATTAATTTTGTTGTTAATATTTTTAAATAGGTCTAGCAAAGTCACCTAGTGAAGTCTGACAGTCTAAGCCGAAAGAGGTAAGTATATCTTATACTCATTATTTTTCAAATGATCATGTTTTTCGAGCATAACATTTGCTTGTGAAAAAACATGTATTTCTTAAAATTATGGATCAGTATATGTATTATGAAAATTATGCTTTATTATGACAAATAGTTCCATGGATGTTTAATAAAAATAGCTTTATTATGAAATCATGCCATTTAGTGTTTTACATCTTTTTATGTATATATTTTAATAAAAAATATATGTTTTCTAAAGGCTCTCAAATTATTATGACCACATCTAAAAATGGGGGCTATCGACACCCTGAAGCTAGCATCCAACATAAACGGCCATCTGCCAGCAGGTTGAAGTTGATAACGAATACAAATTATAATATCTTGTCGATTACGAAGATGGCCATGTCACAAGTTATAGTGAACATGGCACGAATATCTATGAGCAATGTTTTGATCCATGATAGGATTAAATGACGTGAAGGATGATTTACGAATTTATTTGTAATATAAACTTGGAACTATATTTATGAAAGATGGATGATTTATTTATGCATGATTTGCTTTGACTTGTTTTAATATACTTTACTATGAAATGCTTGTTTTAAAATATCTGTTATTTTTCTTAAATAATGCTTGATCCAGTAAGATAGTGAAAGGTTTACTTATTGAGTTGTCGCTCATATACCTCTTTTTTTATTTTTCTCTCCAAATAAATAGGGTCCATAGAAACGAAGGATGGTCCAGACTTGGAGTTCGCACTAGCAAGCTTGGCAATTTTGTAGAAAAATTTTAGTATTTTAAATTGACTATAAATTTGTAATCAATGATTTTTTGAATATTAAGGATTATGGGTTTGGTATTTATATGTGGATGCTCTGAACCAATATTGGTTGCATTTAATGGATAATAAAATTGAATTCCTATTTATTCTAATATATTTGAGATATATTGAATGCTAAACATAATGTTGGCTTCGTGTTTTGTGGGTTGTACCACTCGGTAGCACTGTCATGTTATGCTTCGGATCTGAGACGTGACAAATATGGTATCAGAGCAATAGGCCTCATCATGGGTTAAGCTTAAAAGTCTAGTGATGGGTAGAACTTAAGCTTAGGTTTATGATTCATATATTTAGGCAAGTGACGGGTATAAAAGAGTTAATTTTCATCAGAGTTGTGCAGCGAAAGCATAGTACAGTATTAGATGAAGACTTAGATCCCCATTTGTTTGAAAATGAAGGTACGTTAAGTTTCAATGATGAAATTTTTTAAAAGAGAGAATGTGAGACCCGACCTCATTGGGCTGGCCTGTTGGTCCGGCCCAGCATCCAATCATGGCCTGAAGGGCCGTTTCAGTCAAAAGTAGGGCAAAGCCCTGGTTGATCGCGGCAGAGGTGGAAGAGTCCATCACGAACTCCGTCAGGGACCAGGATAAGCCTAGCCTCCACCAGCAATCATCGAGCTCCTTTCTCTCTCTTTTCTCCCTTCGAAATCATGGCATCCCGTCATCGTGCCTGCCAGAAATTGGGGCTGCAGCACTCACCGGAGCCAGTAAGAACTTCAAGTCTTTCTTCTCTGGCCTCTCCTTTCTCTATTGATTTGTTGCCGGTCAGATTCCGCCAAGAAATCGATCGGAAATCACTATGAAAACCCTTCCCTGTTCCGCCTTTGATCTCCTCTTCTCTCCTTTTTTCCGACAATACCTGTCGTTGACGTTCATTGCCGAAGCCATCAGCCGCTTTCCTGCATTAGTCCTTAACCGAAGCCGAACCCCTAGTCATCGGTGAGTGGGTTGGGATCTGAATACACCGAGCCAAGAAATTCCCCTCTCGGCCCTATTTTTAGTTTGGGTTTTGGACATGGCTTTTGTTTATAGTCCACAACATGGCTCAATTTGAGAGCAAAAGTAGCTAGGTGTGGCGTTACTAGCAACTTGCAACTGTCATTAGCAATTACATGTTTCTTACCCGGTTTCAAGACTAGCTTCAGACTGCTCTTGCCCAACTACATGGGCAATGATGCTTGAGGACTATATCCGATTACGCAGCATACTTGCTTCCATGTTTCTTAATGAAAGTAGTATGTCCTGCTCAGAATTTCCCAAGTGCTGGCATTCAATGAATATCCTGGTCCGATGACAGTATGCTACAAAGCAGTATTTGATTTATTACTGATTACGAGTATTTATGGGTACATAAATTTCGTCAACTTTGCTATCAAAAATGTAAGTAAACTCAAAGCGAAGGGACTAACTTATACCATTACTCTCAGGACCACAACAACAAAGCGAAGGAAAAATAAAAAAACATTCTATAAAAGGGATTATGAAGCTATTTGAAGACCAAAAGTACTTGTTCAGCACTTTAGTGATTTATACCATAGTTAGCAGAGACACCAACATCGCAAAACCAAAGGAGAGAAATGTGACAGAGAAGGGGAAGCTGCCTTTATCCTTTCGTATGAAAAGAGCTTCATATATGGGCAAATGGATGGCCACCACCAGCCCGCAGAGAAGAATTTGAATGAATAATGGCTCAAGACCCATAATTCCTCCATCTACGACCAGCCTTTGGAGTCCTCCCACCAAGCAGAAAAGATTCAGCATTGCGACTGCTCCTATGATAACAAACATTGAGGACGATGACCCGAATTCCAAAACATCCTGCTCGTATCTTTTAGAGGCATCGCCATCAGACACCTTTGCTGTGATTGCGAACCCCATCTCAGAAATCCGCAGCAACTTTAAGATGGTAGAAGTGATGCCATAGAGGAATGAGGTGGTCCTCCTCAATATCCACATCCTTTGAAAGTTCCACCACCCAGCCAATGTGTCACCACATTGCAGTGATTCGACGAGCCCATACACATGCTTCCCAATGGTGACATAGGCAAAAGACATGAACCATGGGCTCGTGATCTAATTTTGACATCAGTATATTTGTGTTAGGTTTCGTTCAAACATGCATGCTTGATGGAAGGGAAAAAGAGAGGCATATCCGTACCTTTGGAAATAAGGATATGCCTTTGAGGAGGCAAAGGGAAGGAATCACAAGGTAATAGAGTGTAGGGAGTGAGTTTGGAGCCCACAAGCCATAAACGCAATAAGCCATCTGAAGTCCTAGCTTGATTTTGCCACGACCTAGTATGAAGGGGCAGTACTTGGAAAGAAAGATTTGGAAATTCCCCTCGCTCCATCTTTTGAACTGCACCAGCGATTGTGCCAGTGTTGTGGGAGCAACACCTAAGAAGGCTTTTCTTGAAGGACTGATGTAGACGGACTTCCACCCCCTACATTGAATTGATAGGCCTGTGATGACATCCTCCACAGGGCAGTCATACTTCAGCCCAATCTGCATTAAATGATAGATAGATAGATAAATATATACACATACAGACAGAGAGATAGATAAATAGATAGACAAAAAGGATGACCTCCTGTCCCCATTGGGTGTTGTGCTCATAGGTGCAGGTAATAAGAGACTTTGCTCTCTCTTCCAGTATGCAAGCACTTTTAGCCGTTTTTCTGTCAATGCCTCTCTTCCAGTCTTCCTTGTAATCCTTGCTATACTTCTTCCCGCAAAGGATCTCTCTTCTGTGGAAGCATCCAGTGCCGATATACGGAGGCCCTCCCCAATTATCAAAGCCAGGGAACTCCACCTTACGAGACATTAAAAAAGATTTTGTTATTAGCTCCTTGTATGATTTGATAACAAAATCCATAAAATTACTTGATTGGTCATATACTCCATACTGGATATAGCTGTGATCATAGCTAGTACAAGACTGCAGAAACATAACTGAAACCGCGATAGTGATGAGCCTTTGCTAGTACTAACCTCAGTGAACACATTGAAGGAATAGCCATAAAGATCATTCTTGGTGACATTATCAAAGATCTGGGGATATTGTACAAAGCCAATGTCCTGACCCTTCTCTTCATCTAGGAAGAAGCACAATGCATGTCTGACGGACTCCGAGTTATTCGAGTACATGTCGCAGTCCAAATTGAGGGTGATCGGGCTGTCGCTTATCTCTGATGACGCCCTTATCTGTACATGATCAGGTTGCATTGTTTAAAGGCATTTTTTTTCATAAATTAAATTTTGAAATCATAATTAGGTTGCATTATTTAAAATATCTTTTCATAAATATAATTTCAAAATACTAACAATATTAACAGTACCAAATACTTACAGGCTGCTCCGAAAGCAAAATCTTAATATTTCAAGCATGATAAGTTAGGTCAGCCGGTCGAGTCTCAGACCATATGCAATATTCAAGACTTATTCACACTGGATTCTAGATTTATCATGTTATTTCTCCCAAAATATGATTAATTCTGTTGTTAAATCTACTATAGAAATCAGTTGTCTAGAAAGGATGCCAATTCCATATTGTGGACTACCTAGAGAGAGGATATTAATCGAACATCTGATTCTGCTACCTATTTTCATTTGACCCTGCATCTGTAGACTAAGCCCAGGACTGCTTACAGGGCTCAGCTAACCACAACAGGTCTGAAAGCTCATGCAAATGAGGAAAAAAAAGAAAAGAAAGAAAAAAGAAAGCAAGCCTATCTCCTAGAAATTGTGAGAAAAATCTCACATAGTTATATTACCAATGCGTTCATAGACCCTGCTTTGAAGTTATGATGATGCTGAGGTCTCTTCTCTCGTGCCATGTACACCAAAGTTGGTAATGCATTTCCATCGTTGTCTATTGAACATTGGTCTCTCCCATCAATTAAGATCTGGAAAAAGCAACAAAGAAAAACAATATAATTAGCTCTAGTTGGACAGCTCTAATCGCCCCACATTTGAAGGATGGGCACAACCTCTAAACTATAGCTTAGTTCAGTTTGTCCATAACTTATGCTACATAGATCAACAACACATTATATATATGATTTCACCAATTACATTTCCTATAGACATGAACCTAAAGTCTCTTCCTACAGTCTAGCAAAGAGTTCAAACAACTAGTTTAATTTAAATATGAAAACTTTAGACCTTGAAGTCATGTCCCAATTATCCTACTCTAAAATAATCCAAAATTCTATGCAGTAACGGTTTTCTCCCAATAAGGTTTTGTTTTGTTCTTCCAGTACCAAATGTAGCAGTACCTGAACGATGGGTGGATGATTCCGTGAAGTCATCTCTGAGCTCCATTCAGAAAATCCTTTATTTGCTCTGAGTTCTTCCGGGATCTTGCCTAGCATTACAATCGAATCGATGCGATCTGCCATCTCTTCATATAGATTCTGCGAAATGAGAAATTATGATGACAAATTAAATAGAAATAAGTTGTTGCCTTGTTTTATACTAATTTACTACAAGCGCTTCTTTCACTGAACAAAGCTTTTTTCAAACATCGAATCAGAAATAAAGGTTGACCATGTGCCGACTAATGGGTCAATATTTATAAAAATTGAGCCATGCCACTTATTCAAACTATTACCTTCATGGAAGACCATTCAGTGGGGATGCATGCATCGCGGGGGTTGCATAATTTGGAAAAATAGGCGGCTGGCGACCGTGGCTCCACATTATATTTCTTGCAAAATGGAAGCCAATGCTTTGCAAAGTGAGATGCTTCCCAAAGGGCATAAAAGGTTAGAATAGACCCGGCGTCATCAGAGAGGTAGACACTCAGCTTCTCGGGAGAGTAATTGTAAGCCATGGTCGATAGAACGGTAGAGATGACTAGGATGGGTGGCTCCGCAATAGGGTCCGCAGTGCACACAAATATGTCCACATTTGGCAACTCAGCTTCATCTCTATTTCAAATGATAAAAATAAAGAAATTATGCATCAATACAACCTGTCATGCATATCGATGCACAATTTATGTCGGTCATGATTTCTTTTTGGAATGCATGGATGATGTAGTGTGGAGAAATGACATAAGGCAGAATATTTTTTTCTGTAAAAATAAGAATGTGATAAAAACTGGCCAAAATCAAATAAGAACTATATCCAAATGTAGATCCCTAGTACCATTGCAATATAATTTTACTAGCTAACTTAGCTAGCACCGTTATGATATGGCATGAAATTGCATTCCCCTTATAGGATTTTATTTTGTCCTTCTCTTTGAGATTTTTTTTTTTGAATGGAAGGATAAAATATTTTTTGTCCTATTCAAGTAAGGTTTTGGGATGAAACAGTTTTGGCCAAGGACCATTCCTTTTTACACCATGCTATAGCGTATTTTTAAAATTTTTAGGCCAAAATATAGTGCTCCAACATATGTGAGGACCAGCGAAACAAATCCTTATACATCCCTTGGTGGCCGTCACATTATTGGAGATGGACAGCTGACCATTATACCACCCAATCCGATTATTTATTGTCTTGTTTAACAACCGTCGATAGAAGCAAAGCTATCAAGAAATTTACAACTCTCTAGAGTGACGCATGGCGTCGACCATGTCACCGCTTAACCCAGCCCCACCCACCCATCTCTCTCTCTCTCTTCCCCTGCATCAATCAAGAGTATGCATCTGCGCCGTCGATGGTTACCATCGGATGGCAATAACCGCTGCGCTCCTCAAGCCAGTCACTCGGCTTGAGGTAGCCTACAATCAACAAGGATGATGAGAAAAACCCGAGGCGAGCACGCTATCATTGGGGCACAGACCTTATCTACTTGGCTATTGCTTGCAGTGCGCAACGAATGCAACGTAAATTATATGTGGGTAAAAGACTAATTAACTGTGGACCGTGCATGATATGTGGGCATGTTCTTTCCTTTTATTTAAAAGAAAAAAAAGAGAAGCCAAGAAATATGTGGGCATGTCAATTATGAAGGAGAATTTTACCGCTGAGAGAGCTTCTCGGGGTGAGTGAAGCGATAGATGGGGTTCCAGCGCACCGACTGAGTGATTATCCAGTAGAAGCCGAACCAAAGCTCGGCTGCAAATATCCCCATCCATGCCCATCTCCCTTCTTCTCCCCATCCCGGGGCATGAGTCGCTCTATACAACCAAATCGAACAAATGCCCACCAACATCGAGCATGCAAACAACTTGTAAGCAAGCCTACCTTTGGCTTGCTTTGTTTCAAAGAGAGCTTCATAACTCTCCCCCATCTCTCTCCCTCTCTCTCTCTCTCACGCGTTTGTGGCCATGAGATAAGTTGGCTATATATAGAGCGTGGTATAAGAGACAAAATTTAATATGGCCACTGGTCAGATTAATAAATACTTATTTCAACATTGGATAATAAATAAATAATTTCCTTCACGATCGTTCGGATAAAAAACCCGCCACGTATCCCTTCTTGTGGAAAGGTAAAAATAAATGAAAATCAAGAAAAAGACAAAATAAACCATATCTAAGCTGGCAGTGTTAGATTTAATTTGAAAAATGCTTGTTGTTTTGTCGGTATACATTTATATTCTATCAATACACGTCTCAGGCCGAAGCAATAAATAATTAAGATTGTTCCTTTGTTAACGCATAGTATAAGTTCAGATAATACACAGCCGTCTCCCCATAATACTTTATCCATGCTAAGTTTGACTTCAGGTACCTTCTCAAGACCGTCACTGATGAGCTCAATCAATTGCCTATGGCAATCATCCTTGACAGGAGGTACATGATAATGCCAACTGGCAGCGCCTATGGACGGCAAAGATTTCAAGTTTGACTATATTTTCGATCTTGATGACATTTGATAGGAAGAGGGAAGGTGACACCGAGTAATGACTAATCAGTAGAGTTATCGATATCCTGGGAACTAGGCTACTGCATCGGAGAAGAGAGAAAAGTTGAAACGGAAGGGGCACGAAGGGGAGAAAACTGATAGACTAGTCCCCTATGTTTACCCATCAAGTACATTTCTAAAGGAGGAAAAAAAATATATACAGGTGGGGTAGAGATTTTTGTCCAAATAGAATGCTATGGTGTTTCTTTAAGTGTCTCCGACTTGCTGCCCAAGGTTCATGCACCACTGGGTCCATAGGCTGCGTGGACTGGCTGGCAGCTTTTTTTTAGTCGCGTTGTCCCTTTTTCCTCCGTCTTATTTTTCTACAGATTATTTTGATCTAATAAATTGGAGAAAGTTTGAGGCCGGAGCACAGCTCAAACAACCCCGAGGACAGCTGAAGATGAGCATACAACAAACAGCAAAAGGAATTTTTTCAGCCAACGCTGACAGAGCAATGAATAATTTGGTTTGAGACAATTAGCTGAAGCTGTGCGAAACATGGAGAAAACAAGCAAATCAATCTTCTCTGTTGTTTTTTGCTTTTAAGCCTTGAAACCAATTATAATCTTTAGGCTCGTCTCCCCTTCATTAGACCTATTATCATATTATGTCATTACCATCTCTGTCAACCCTCTTATTGGATATAACCATCGTCCATTTTCCAACATCTTGTAGAATATCTAATTGATATAAATAAAGCAGTAGGTAATGCATGAGTTATGCCTGTCGTTGCATACTGCCATGGGCCACGTTCGGTGTTTGTAGCAGTTGGACTAGTCAATAAGCTAACTGGTTTGGAATAGTGGGTCAATATCACGTGGTTAAACTTATACAGAATTAAAAAATCTAAATAATATCTCTTTATTAGCTTTTTTGAACAAGGCACAAGATCGTTAGTTTGACAGAAAAAAAGGGAGAACACTTGTAGCAAGCAAACAAAATTTGTGTTACGACCTGCATTTAATTGTTATAGTTTATTATATTCACTATTCTCTATAATTTCCCTATGGATGTAAAAAAATCATCTTTTCTTATACATGATATAGGCATAATTTCTCAAACTATGTCCAATTTTATTTTTTCTTGTATGTGAAAATTATTTTCATTTCATTATTAAATCTCAATGTATGTGCGCTCCCAGGCTCCATGAAACATTTTATAGAGATCCCAAACATGCAAGAAAGAGATGGCTACAACAAAGATTTCAGCTGTAGATGAAGCTAATTGAACAATAATGGTTGATTTGACAAAATCTGAAACTAAATGGATGAAGTCGAATGTTGTCATTGGTAGAGATACCTAAATTAGATGTATTATGTACAGTTGTTACATACCGTTATTTATATACATATTATGGTGCTGGGCTGCGTCCTAATGCCTTCATCCTAGTTTGGTTCCACTTGTTGCATGGTATCAGAGCCATGGAAAGTCACAAATCATCAAATTAAAGCATGGGGAGGAGCATGTCGTGGAGCATGGCATGTGGCTTCCTAATCTTAGGAGAAGATATCGGCCATTTGAATTTAAATTAAAAGGCATGCAGATGAGCTATTTGAATTTAAAAACATGTGCATGGGCTTAGAGGTTGACTTGGTCCCTCGAAAGAATGAGGATCTTCAGGCTTTAAAGTTGCTGTTTTGAATTTGAAATTTCAGTTTGAATTGTCTTTCATTTGAAGAGATGGTTGAGATCTTTAGCGGGTCCTATATATAAGCCCCTTATGTAATTTGAAAGGATCTTTTGAATGAATAAAAAAATTATGGGGATTAGCTCTAAACCAACCCATGGAAATTGGTGCTAGGTTGAGCTAGTCCTATCTCCAAATCCAACCACCATCCTTTGATTTTTGGTGCTGCCCTGAGGTGGTCCATTAATCACATCCATCCATCATGCCATCAAGCCCCAACCAACCATCCTACCGTGGGCATTCATCAACACTTTGGTGAATTCTAGCCACCCAACACACCATCAACACATCACCCACCATCCATCGTTTGAGGGCTTCCATCATTGGTGCTTTCATTGAGATTGCATCCAACCTAAGAAAGAGGAAGCCATTGATGCCAAGAAGAAGAAGATCATGGCCGAAAGACAACCAACTCATAGGGAGCAGATTGAAGTCTTAGAAGCAACCTTAGAGGCTCAAAACGTTGCTGCCATTGAGAGACTAGGCCGCATCGAAGAGGTGCTCCGTCAACTCATGGTGTTCATGAACAAACAAGGAGGAAGAAGAGCCAAGGGGGACCAATGCCCTAGAGGATCCAAGGGATCTAGGGTCAAGAGGCGCCATGAAAGGTTAGAAAGTTCAAGTTCATCTAGTAAAGCATCTTCAAGCCAAGCGAAGGAGTCATCTGAAGGAAGTGAAGAAGATGAAGAGGACCGAAGGGAGAGAAGAGGAGGATATGAGAGAAGACCAAGGGGAGGGGCAACTATGCCTAAGATGGATTTTCTCAAGTTCAATGAGAATGATCCTAGCACATGGGTGAGCCGACCCGAGCAATACTTCGAGCATCATCCCATGGAAGGTCAAACAAAGGTGTCCTATGCCGCCTACTTTCTAGAAGGTGAAGCTAACTAATGGTGATAATGGATGAGGAAGACCTACAAAGCCCAAAGGAAGGAGCTGAGATGGAAGAGATTCATCAAGAAGCTCTTGAGAATGTTCGGATCCATTGATTATGTGGACTACCATGAAGCTCTCTCGAAGATCAAGCAATTGGGTTCCTTAAGGGACTACCAAAAGGAGTTCGAACACCTATCTACAAGGGTTCATGGCGGGACCGAAAAGGCCCTCATTGGGTCCTTTGTGGGCGGATTGAAGGGAGAGTTGGCTGCTGAGGTGAAGATCCGAAAGCCAAAGACACTAATGCAAGCTTTGCAGATTGCAAGGATGAATGATGATCAACTCCGGAACTTGAGGAAGAGCAACCGGTTTGAGGTGAAGAACCACCCCTATGGCTACACCATTTGGGGCCAATAAGGGATCCAACAATGGCTTCACTTCGGGAGGTCTAAGTGGGGTTCCATTCGGTGGAGGCAAGCACCCTATCAAGGGGATCCAGAAGCTATCTTGAAAAGAAATGCGGCAAAGAAGGGAGAAGGGACTATGCTTCAATTGCGATGAAAAATTCACACCGGGACATAAATGCAAGGTGAAGCATATCTACCTCATTGAACCAATCCTTGAAGAGGAGGAAATCGAAGAGGAGGAGGGTTACTATGGAGCTTGCAAGGAGGAAGAGGAGCTCAATGAAACCGAGCATGGGGAGCCACACATTTCCATCCATGCCTTGGCCGGTGTTGTGGGTCCTAGAACCATGAGGACTCAAGCACACATTGGCAAGCTTAAGGTAACAATCCTTATTGATAACAATTCGTCCTTGAATTTCATAAACTCTAAAGTAGCTGAATGTTTGAAGTTACCATTGACTGAAATTGAATCATTCGAAGTTAAGGTAGCTAGTGGTGATAGGTTGGAATGTAGAGAGTTGTTTAAAGGAGTATGTGTGAAGATGCAAGGGATTGAGATTGTGCCATGGTTAGAGGAGCTAGGGAAGGTGGTGTCGGACTATAAAAAAATGAGTATGGAGTTCATGTGGGGAGAAAAATGGGTCACTTTGAGAATGAATGGGAGAGTTGGAGGTAGGGCCATTGGGTTGAATGAAATGAAAAAATTCTGAGGCACGGAGGGCAATGCTTTGCTATCACCATTGCCTCTCAACCGAGAGCCTTGAGTGAGGGTGAGGGAGATGAGAGTGGAGTTAAGGGTGTAGCCTTGGGGGCCAAAATGCCAGGTGACTTGAGGAAGATGTTGTTAGAAGTATGCCCTCGAAGCCAATGTGGCTGACGCATATTTGTAATCTGGGGTATACATTTGTAATTTGACTCTTATTGATTAATAAGATTGGGCATTTTATTATTCATTCATATTTGTATGTGTCCATGAATCGTCCAAGAAATTAATAAGATGATGATACATATTCTTAAGAAGTTGAGAATTTGAGGCATGTGTCATTAGAAATTAATTTCTAAATGCTCCTGATCAATGGATCTATCACGAGGGTGGTGATCGATCCGCTGAGATTAGTGCACATATCACTTGTCAGATGGATGAGTCTCAAGTCCACAGTGTAGTGACATTAGAGTGATTGTGCAAGTACTTGTTAGAGAACAAAGTACTGAGCGTGACCAAAAAAAGTAGTCACATGGATGTCTATCCACTTGTCAGTGACTACTTATGCTGCAGTTGTATGACTGGTCCTTTGACCTGCGATGCCTCAACTATTAACTGTGAGGTTACTGTAGTTTGACGAGCATGTAAACTTGGGCCCTAGCCATTTGGATCCTTGTGGTGCGGATTGACTGCAGTAGGTTCATTTTGGAATAGGGTTGCATCTAGATGGGATCATCGACCTTGATAAATTAGGAGTGATCCTATGTGATTTATGAAACTAAGTTCGATAAATTTCTAGCCAGGTATTTTGGAAAAGAAGTTTTCCATATCTTGAACTGGAAGTCGAATAAATTTTGACATATGACGGACGATGGGATTTTACGAGTTATCCATAACCTCCGTCCTGTCGGTATTCATGATAGAGGGACTGTATACTGCACCTAGAGGTTCAAACATTCCATTCTGTTGGGTTACCACCACATACTGCTAGGTGTCACTAGTGGATTGTGAGACTCGAAGGCATTTACTTGGTGATCAGTGAACCCTAAGAGTAGAACTAAAATTGTTTCAGTCCACTGAAAGGAATTTCAGTGATATTAAGATGGGGATCTCAATATGTCTCACTACCAGACAAAATAGAACCTATGAGATTACACACATAGAGAATTTGATTAGTCAGACTATCGTAATTGTGATTTAGAATCATAATTGATGTCAATTATCAATATAATTGGTGATTGAATTAACCCACTAAGTGTTAGTGAGTTAATGGAAGAAGAATTAAGTGGAATTGATTGCAATTGGATTTCAATTGGGCTGATTTGATGAGCCAAATCAAATTTGGTTTGACCCAAACTGAGTTGGGTTCATGATTGGATCAAATCTGATTAGATAAGGGTATATGCCTTAAGTCGTGTTCACACTATGCGGATTTTAAAATCCATATGGCATCGTAGAATGAAAATGCATTAAGTCGTGTTCATACCATGCGGACTCTAAAGTTCCCATGGCGTCGTAGGATGCATGGCGCACCATCTAATTCTCCTAATATGATTAGGAGTTAGCCTAAGTCCTAATGTGATTAGAAATTGGGCTCATAATCAAGGGATAAGTCCTAATGTGATTAGGACCCAACCTAGGTGTTCGTCCTTTCCTGTCTACCTAAAAATATGCTAGACAGATCGTTGTTAGAACCGACGAACAAAGTTTAAATTTAATTCTACTCTTACCTTTCCTACTCGAAGAATAGCGGTTGTAAGAGGTCGATCCACAGGGAGGCGATTGGAGTTGCATAAAAATTAGAACGTTCACTCGGATTTGAAATCGATTTTTGAATGATAAAAGGAAAACATTATTTTGAGGATGTTGAATGTTTTCTAATTGAAATTAACTAAAAGACAGGTACTTAGATTCGAAAAGCATGTATTTAATTAATCAAAAAAAGAGTTTTGGCATAAATTAAAATAGACGACACTAAGAAGATTGAAACCTGAAACATAAATTTCATAAAAGAAAATTAAATATATTGCATCAAAGAAAAATTAAAAGATTGCATAAAAAAATAGAAATTAATTTGAATCTAGAACAGGAATTGCATGAAAGAAAATTGATGGATTTCATAAAAGGGAAAACTGATTACAAATAAAAATGAAGATTAGAGGCCTAATTCTCCTTCTATTTTGCAAATCAAATAAAGAAAGAAAAATAAATAAAAAAAAAAACAAATTACTTCTCTTTTCCCTCTCTCTCTCTCTCTCTCTCACGGTGGAACATAAAATACTAATTTCCCTTTTTTTTCTTTCTTCTTCCCAAAAGAACATAGCATCCCCTGTTCTTTTCTTTCTCTCTTCTCTCCCAAGCCGATGGCCTCCCTCCTCCCTGGTTCTTAGCCTCCACCGAGCACACCCCCCTTCCTCTTCCTCCTTCTCTTCTTATAGCCGCGGACGGACGCCTGATGCGGAAGGGAGATGGCAGACGCGGTGAGGACACGGGGAGGAGTCGATCACGGATGAGATCCGGGCGGAAGCTTCGTGGACGGCTGCTGGGATTTCGATGCGGAGGAAGGGCTGAAGCCGGAAGAGCTGAGATGCTACGATTGCGGAGGAGAAGATCACGGACGCGTGAGGTCCGTGGATTTCCTTCACGGGATGCTGTGAGGAGTTGACCGTGGATGCAAGGAAGGAAGGCACGGATGGCTGGGAGCATGATCGTTGGGATTGCACGCGGAAGAGGAATAAAAACGGAAGGGAGGAGACGCGTTGGATTGCTGATCTTCCCTTCTTTGGGTGCCGGATTGGAAGCGGGATCGGCGGGATCACGGAAGAGCTGGGATTCCGGTTCGGAGGATCTTCTTTGCTGGGATTTTTCTTGCTGGGAGGGAGATGAATGCGGAGGAGGAGGGGCTGATCCGAGGGTGCACAGAAGGAAGGCACGGATGGAGGGATCGGCTGAAGCTTGGACGCGGCCGCTCGCTGGCACGGTGGCTGGCACGACGCGGATGGAAGGTGGGGACGCGGATCCGGGCTGCACTTGAAACGGGCGGAAGGAATGGGACGGATGCCACGGCTGGGATCACGGAAGAGGAAGGGTGTTGGCTGCGTTCGATCGGGCGCTTGGATCTCGCCATGGGTCATGTGCCGGTTTCTGCAATGGAATTGAATTTTGGAAAAAGATCTGGGCCTTTCTTTGCCCTCCTGAGAGGGAGCTGGGAGACACCAAGTTCTGTCCAATTAGTCATATGGATAATAAAAAAAAGTATGATATGAAATTTGGCTTGTAGACGGATGGACTGAGTTCGTCACAGGTCATCTATTCTGATTGGAGGTCAATTTCAAGTCTTTCAAGTCATGGGTCACCTAGCACCTTATGGTTATGATATGGCCAAATTAGATTTTCCCAAAATTCTTTCCCAAAAGCACAGAAAAATTGGACCCGATTCGGACCCGACTCTGACTCGGACCCGACCCGATCTTCAACCGGGTCGGATCTGGGAAGGGATCCTTCTTTAGTCAAATTTGTACTTAATGTGCATTTTATCTCTAATTTATGAAAATCTGTGCCAGACCCAAATATAATATTAATTCAGTGAATTTATCATTATCGGTTAGCAATAATACTAATTTAGGTGACATGTAGGTCACACTTTTGTGCTCTCATCACACCCCCCAACCAGCTTATTGCTAGTCTCTAGCAATTTAGTGCGACAATGATAAAATGAGAGTGCAAAAAATTTATTTATTATATATATATAAATATACATGAACTAAGATAAATACTCACTTTCGTAGAGCATTACGACTGCACTTAGCACGTGCAACAAGCCGTTAGACCCCTAGGTTACCCTAGTGGACGAGTGTTGTCTCGTGAGGGTTTGCAGTGAAGTTACCCACAAACTTCGATCCCAAAATAAAATTTGGTTTGTGAAATAAAAGTTTAATTTCAACTACATAACTGATAAGAATTTCAAAATCACACAAGATTTTAATTACTAAGTAGCCCAATTTCTAGGTTAGTATGCAATTTAAGTTGAAGTTATTAAGTTTTCCGTTAGGAAGTTGTAAGACTTATTTATACTTGAGTGCTCAGTGAAGTTTGGACCATGCACAAGCTAAGGTTTTGGATCTCCAAAATATCGCAAATATTAGTAGTTTCCAAGAATTGGTCGGACAAGACCTATTTGCTGATTCAAAATCATCTTTTCTGCAGGATTTCGAGAGTTGTGGATGTTTACTTTAATACCTCATGGGCTTTATCTATAATATTTCAGTTTACTCGAATTTTTACAACGACGGCTTTCACACTATTGTCTTTCTTAAGGTCAATATACATTTTTTTTTCATTTTTACACTAATTTTTTTTTTTGATTTTTTTTTTTACATTAAAGAGAAATGATAATGTATATATTGTGCACTTTTACTCTTGTGATGATTCCTCCATGTAGCGAGCAATTAGTCGACAATTCTCACACCAGTTGGCATGAGGTGTCGGGCATCAAGACTCCCCTACGGACCTATACTCGGGTTCCTCATCACAAGCCCGCTGACCTTTGACAATAGGTAGCCCTTTTCGATGTACCTGACTAAATCCACCATTTTTTTTTTTGGATCAGAAAAAGATGGTTCATCAAGATTCGAGGTTGCTACCATATTCTCAACACAATGTCGAACCTATACCTTAGAAAATGTAGGCCAGATGTGTTGTGAAATTCAAAGTACTAATTAGCTTACAACTCACTAAAAGAAACTTAATAAAAAGAACTCACTTTGCACTACTTCCAACTAGTCATTGGGCTCTTAGATTTTATATACCTTGTGTGTTGTATATATATTTTTTTTTTCAAAAATTTTAACTAAAAACATATTTTTTTTATAAAATTTTAAATGCGTAAAAATACCCCCAAACCTAAATCTAACATTGTCCTCAATGTTAAAGAAAATTTAAAGCAGTAAGAGGACAGAGGAGAAGTACCTGATATGGGTGTGTTAATTGAAAGTTGGGGCAAAATCCCCCAAACCTGCATGTTAGTATTTTTTTTTATAGAAGATATTTATATGTTGGGTTGCCTCCCAAGAGCGCTAAGTTTTATATCTTCAGCCAGACAATTCCGATTTACTCATAATAGACAGGGTCGGTCAGAAGTGTCTCCTCGACTTCTGGACTCAGATACTCAAGGTATGGTTTTAAACGATGTCCATTGACTTGAAAGGACCTACCATCCTTGGTATTGCATATTACTACTGCACCATGCGGGTGCACTTTCTCTACTGTGTATGGGCCAGTCCAGCGAGATTTAAGTTTCCCAGGGAATAGATGTAATCGAGAATCATATAGGAGAACTTTTTGTCCTTGGTAAAACTCTTTACGAGTAATCATTTTATCATGCATGACTTTCATGTGATCCTTGTACTTCTTAACACACTCGTAAGCATCGTTCCTAATTTCTTCAAGCTTGTCGAGCTGAAGCTTTCTATGTTCTCCCGCCTTGTCGAGATCGAAATTTAGGCGTTTGATTGCCCAATAGGCCTTGTGTTCTAACTCGACAGGTAAATGGCAAGCCTTGCCATAGATAATCCTATATGGGGACATTCCAATTGGTGTTTTGTAGGCTGTACGATATGCCCACAATGCATCTGTTAACCTAAGGGACCAATCTTTTCGAGATGGATTGACAGTTTTTTCAAGGATGGTCTTGATTTCTCTGTTGGAAATCTCAACTTGTCCACTCGTTTGTGGATGATATGGTGTACCAACCTTGTGGGTGATGTTGTACTTCCTAGCAAGGGCTTTAAAAATTCTATTGCAAAAATGTTTCCCCCCATCACTAATGATAGCACGAGGGGTGCCAAAGCGAGCGAAGACTGACTCCTTAAGAAACTTGATCACTACTTTGTGATCATTGGTCCTACACGCAATAGCCTCAATCCACTTAGATACATAGTCAACAGCTAGGAGTATGTACTGGTGCCCAAATGACATAGGAAAAGGACCCATAAAATCAATACCCCAAACATCAAAGATTTCTACAATTAAGATCGGGTTCAGGGGCATCTCATTTTTTCTTGAAATTTTTTCTAGTCTTTGACATCGATCACATGCTTTGCAATACTCGTGTGAGTCATGAAATAGTGTGGGCCAATAGAATCCGCACTACAAAACCTTTGCAGGCGTCTTTTTACCACTGAAATGACCACCACAAGCGTGGTCATGACAAAAGGAAAGGACTTTCCTTTGTTCGTATTCAGGAATACACCGTCGGATGATCTGATCAGGGCAATATTTAAATAGGTATGGTTCATCCCAAAAATACCACTTCACACGAGCTAGGAAGCGAAATCGCTCCTATTTGGTCCAAGAGCTAGGCATTTGTTCAGTAACGAGGTAGTTGACTATGTCAGCATACCATGGAACATTAGTATGGGAAATCATCATTAGTTGTTCATCCGAAAAAGTTTTGGATACAGGTAATGATTCTGTAGATGACTCAACAATTAGTCTGGACAAGTGGTTAGCTACTACATTTTCAGATCCCTTTTTGTCTCGAATTTCGAGATCAAATTCCTGGAGCAATAGGATCCAACGAATGAGTCTTGCCTTAGCATCCTTCTTTGTGAGAAGGTACTTAAGGGCGGCATGATCAGAATAAATAAGAACCTTAGATCCTATCAGGTAGGGGCGGAATTTATCTAGAGCAAAAACAACTGCCAACAATTCTTTTTCAGTGGTGGAATAGTTGAGTTGGGCGTCATTTAGAGTTTTGCTCGCATAATGAATAACATGGGGAAGCTTCTCTACTCGCTGACCTAAGACAGTACCTATGGCATAATCGGATGCATCACACATGATTTCAAAAGGCGACTCCAATCAGGACTCCTTATGATGGGTGCTGAAGTCAGTTCAGACTTTAGTTTTTCGAAAGCAGTTATACAAATTGGCAAAAAATTAAAAGTAGCATCTTTTGCTAACAAATCGCATAAGAGTTTTGACAATTTACTGAAATCCTTGATAAAGCGACGGTAAAAACCCGCATGCCCTAAAAAGGATCTGACTTTCCTAACAGTTTTGGGAGGTGGCAATTTAGCAATTAATTCTACTTTGGCCTTATCCACCTCAATTCTCCTTTGTGACACAATGTGTCCTAAAACGATATCTGATTCTACCATGAAATGACACTTCTCCCAGTTAAGAACTAAGTTTTTCTGTTTACAGCGTTCTACAACAAGTGTCAAGTGGTGTAGACATTCCTCAAAATTGGATCCAAATACAGAAAAATCATCCATGAAAACTTCTAAAAATTTCTCCACCATGTCGGAGAAAATACTCATCATACACCGTTGGAATGTAGCTGGTGCATTGCATAGCCCAAAAGGCATGCGACGATAGGCAAAAGTGCCATAAGGACAGGTGAATGTGGTTTTCTCTTGATCCTCACGTGCGATAGGGACTTGGTTATATCCAGAATAACCATCGAGGAAACAGTAATGGGAGTAGCCAGCTAGCCGTTCTAGCATTTGATCGATGAAGGGTAGAGGAAAGTGGTCTTTCCTAGTCATGGCATTAAGCTTCCTATAGTCGATGCATACTCGACATCCTGTTTGGACTCGAGTAGGGACTAACTCATTGTGATCATTTTTCACCACAGTGATGCCAGACTTTTTAGGTACGACTTGAACTGGGCTTACCCACTGACTATCAGAAATAGGATATATAATCCCTGCATCTAAAAGCTTGATGACCTCGGCTCGAACTACGTCCTTCATGATTGGATTAAGTCGCCTTTGTGGTTCTCTAGAAATTTTTGCATCTTCTTCTAGATGGATTTTATGTTGGACCATAGAAGGACTAATCCCCTTAATATCAGCAATAGACCAACCGATAGCTTCCTGATTCTTCTGAAGGATACTTAACAGCTTCTCTTCCTGTTCTTTAGTTAGATTCGATGCAATTATAACAGGTAAGGTCTTGTTTTCTCCAAGAAATGCATACTTCAAGTTTTTGGGAAGGTCTTTAAGTTCTAGTTGTGGAGGTTTGACATTGGATGACACTAGCTGAGATTCCAAAATAGGCAATGATTCAAACTTGGTGGCCCATCTGCTAGTATCCATCACTGGAATGGAATCTAACAATGCATTAACCTCTTGACTTGACTCACAATCTTGACCAAAATTAGCCAAACATCTTTCTAATGGGTCAGAATAACTTGATTCTTCAAAAGAACTGCTAATTATATTCTCAATCATGTGAATTTCTTCCAAATCGTCCATCTCAGTTGACTGACTACTACTATGAAAAATATTGAGCTGGACAGTCATGTTCCCAAAGGCTAGAGTCATTATTCCATTTTGGCAACTAATCACAGCATTTGAAGTGGCCAAAAATGGTCTACCTAGGATCACCGGAATGTGACTTTCTGAATTTTTTACTGGTTCAGTTTCAAGGACTACAAAATCCACAGGATAGTAGAATTCATTAACTTTTACAATCACATCCTCTACAATTCCTTTGGGATACTTCACAGTCCTATCTGCTAATGATAAGGTAATGTTTGTGGGTTTTAATTCTCCCAAACCTAGTTTGGTGTAGACAGAATAGGGTAATAGGTTTACACTTGCTCCTAAGTCTAGTAGGGCTCTCCGAATGATGGTGTCTCCTATTTTAATTTCAACAGTGGGGCAACCAGGGTCTTTGTATTTTGGGGCAATCTGTTGTTGAATAAGAGATGAGGCTTGTGCCGCCATCACAGCTTGCCTAGGAATACTGGTTTTCTTTTTCACCGTGGTTAGGTCTTTTAAGAATTTTGTATAAGAGGGGATCTGTCTGATGGCATCTAGGAAGGATAAATTTATTTGAACATTTTTAAAGACTTCCATGATTTCATCGTACTGAGATTTTTTTCTTGAGTCTTGTAGTCTACTAGGAAAGGGAGCCTTAGGTGTGTAAGTTTCTATTGGTTTCTCCTCTATTCCTTGTGTTCCCTGTTCTTGTGTCTTTTTCTGGGTGGGGTTTGGCTCATGCTTTTCTTCTTTTTCTTGCACAGGAAGTTGGACTTTGTTGTCCACTTGCTTGCCAGACCGTAAAGTGGTAATTGCCTGGACTTCATGGTTAGGGTTTCCATTAGAATCAATATGAAACTGACCTCTCGGCCCTTGATTCTGTTGCCTACTAGGGTTAGGCACTGGCTGACTGGGCAATTCACCTTTCTTCCTATCCCCTAGAGAGTTGGCTATTTGGCTCAGACTAACCTCAAGTTTTGCAATCGCTTGCGCATGGAATTGGTTAGTCTGGGTTTGAGCCATGTTGGTATGTTGTTGTTGTTGGATGAAGTCTTGTTGCTGCTTCATCATGTTAGCCATCATGGCTTCCAATGATGTAGTTTGCTGAGGGATAGGGGCACTATAAGTAGGGATAGGTGGAGCCAATGATTGGTTTATTTGTGATGGACCTATCCTGGAAAAATTCTTCTGAAAACCTGGTGGACCACCTTGATGCTGAATAGGTTCATTTTGCTTGTATGAGAAATTTGGATGGAACCTATTATCAGGGTGGTAGACTGGGCTGAATGAATTGGGAGTGGGCTTCTTGAAGGCACTATATGAGTTTAGAGCATTTGCCTGCTCAGCCTTAATGTTGGGTAAACTAGGACAGCACTCCACTAGATGCTCAGAACTATTACACAAGATACATAAACTATGTGACTCGTGATCCACTTTCATGATGGGATTTAACTCTTTGTATGAACTCGAGCTAGTGGAAACAGTGAAAGCATCAAACGTTTTGCTTAAGTTGTTCATTCCAGTCACCAGATTGGACATGACATTTTTGAGTTCTGGGTCTGCCTTCATTTCATAATTACCTGGTTTTCTAGATCCGAACTCATCTCTATTTACTTCCTCACCATAGCTACTCCAATTTTGGGCGTTCTCGGCTAAGTCCACAAGAAATTCATAGGCTTGATCCGGGGTTTGGTTCATGAACCTACCTTTGTGCATGGACTCGATCATGTTTCTATGTGCCGGAGGTAGTCCTTTGTAAAAGAAATGTACTAGATCAGCCTTGTCAAGCCCATGGTGGGGGCACTTGACCAAAAGATCATGGAATCTTTCCCATAGTTGGAAAAATTCCTCCTCAGATTTTCCTCTAAAAGTTCTGATTGCATCCTTAATTTTTTCAGTTTTTACCATGGGATAGAACTTAGCCATGAACTTCCTAGATAGTTGTTTCCATGATGTGATGGAATTTGAAGCTAGGGAATACAGCCATGCAGCAGCACGATCCTCTAAAGTTATGGAAAATAACCTTAATTTAATACCCTCTTCATCTAAATTTTGATTTCTAAATGTTTGACAGATTGTCAAAAATTTGTTTAAATGAATGTAGGGTTGTTCACTCTCGAACCCATGAAACTTGGGTAACATGTTTATTGTTGCAGCCCGAATCTCGAATTGGGCTGCATTATTAATTGGTAATACTATGCAAGTAGGGGGACTAGCGGATGCGGGTGCGAATAACTCATTCAAAGTTCTAATGTGTTCACCCATTATAGAGATTGACAGTTGGTTTACAGTTCGCAAGTTGTGATGAAAAGTTCTGTCAATCTCAGGATCAAATGGGGTTAACTTATCCCTTAATGACCTTCTACCATGCATACATTATCAATACTTCATTAGATTTGACTCCCATAATGAACGAAATCCTAAAAGAAGAGAAGAGCTAGACACAGATGACCACAACCAACACCACACAACAATTTGACCCTATTAGTCTTAGAACTAAGTGAGGTTTAGTAGCTTCTTAAATCTAGTTGCACAGAGATGTATCAGGTTAAAAAGTTTCTGAAATTCTCTCCTAGATTAGACAGCTCCTAATCTCCCTTTCAGATTAAGCTTGAGCTTACCAGTTAAGCAATCCAGTAATCAGTGACCAGGAAAGTCCCGGGGTGTGTGGTGGTGCCAGAAGGGATACACCGATACCACAATACCTGTAACAGTTCTCACTGTTGTAAAACTTTCCTAGACATCACCAATTACTAAATTCTCACTGGAGTGGCTTTCAGCCGCTTCTTTCCAAAAGCCTAATTGAGCTTGAAAACCCTAAGGCCAACGTCTAATTTGATTTTAATTTAATTTGGCTTAAGATAAGTATGCAAGGTGGTATTTTTGGGCTAAGGACAGGTAATGACTTCCCGACCTTATCTTTTTAATGGGTTTTGCCCTTAATTACTTTATGCAAATGCTTAATACTAAATGCAGCAAATAATCAATATTTTTTAAAGTTTATGCAATGTCATTAGGTTGTATTGATTAAATGAGCAAGCAATTTTTTTATTTTTCTTATTTTTTTTAAATTTTATGTTTTTTTTATATAGGAATAACTTGAATGTAAACTAAAACTAATCCTTATGCGTCAGTCAATCTCCGAATACCCGTTGAATAAGCTCTGGAGATTACTCCGTGAGGAGCCCCAATAGAGGTATGATCACCTCGGAGGATTGCACCCTATCAATTACTAGCAAAAATAATATTTTTTTTGAATTTAATTAATTTTTTTTACTTTTTTTTAAATTTAAATTTCAAATTTCGAATCACAGATTCGAATTTTGAATTTAAATTTTTGAATTCTTGAAAAAAATTTTAAAAATTTTTTTAAAAATTTTTTTTTACTTTCTTTTTTTAGAAAACTTTAATTACGAATTTTAAATTTTAGAATTTAATAACTACGAAATTACTAACTAAAATAATCAAAATAAAAAAAATTAATAAAAATAAAAACTTACTACCGGAGTGCGTTCACTCCGGGCATCCAAAATCCAATTTGATCTTCGTGATCGTTCTTGCTTCTCGATTTGCCTTCCCGGCAACGGCGCCAAAATTCTGTTCGTCCTTTCCTGTCTACCTAAAAATATGCTAGACAGATCGTTGTTAGAACCGACGAACAAAGTTTAAATTTAATTCTACTCTTACCTTTCCTACTCGAAGAATAGCGGTTGTAAGAGGTCGATCCACAGGGAGGCGATTGGAGTTGCATAAAAATTAGAACGTTCACTCGGATTTGAAATCGATTTTTGAATGATAAAAGAAAAACATTATTTTGAGGATGTTGAATATTTTCTAATTAAAATTAACTAAAAGACAGGTACTTAGATTCGAAAAGCATGTAATTAATTAATCAAAAAAAGAGTTTTGGCATAAATTAAAATAGACGACACTAAGAAGATTGAAGCATGAAACATAAATTTTATAAAAGAAAATTAAATATATTGCATCAAAGAAAAATTAAAAGATTGCATAAAAAAATAGAAATTAATTTGAATCTAGAACAGGGATTGCATGAAAGAAAATTGATGGATTTCATAAAAGGGAAAACTGATTACAAATAAAAATGGAGATTAGAGGCCTAATTCTCCTTCTATTTTGCAAATCAAATAAAGAAAGAAAAATAAAAAAAACAAATTACTTCTCTTTTCCCTCTCTCTCTCTCTCTCTCTCACGGTGGAAAATAAAATACTAATTTTCCTTTTTTTTTCTTTCTTCTTTCCAAAAGAACAGAGCATCCCCTGTTCTTTTCTTTCTCTCTTCTCTCCCAAGCCGATGGCCTCCCTCCTCCCTGGTTCTTAGCCTCCACCGAGCACACCCCCCTTCCTCTTCCTCCTTCTCTTCTTATAGCCGCGGACGGACGCCTGATGCGGAAGGGAGATGGCAGACGCGGTGAGGACACGGGGAGGAGTCGATCACGGATGAGATCCGGGCGGAAGCTTCGTGGACGGCTGCTGGGATTTCGATGCGGAGGAAGGGCTGAAGCCGGAAGAGCTGAGATGCTACGATTGCGGAGGAGAAGATCACGGACGCGTGAGGTCCGTGGATTTCCTTCACGGGATGCTGTGAGGAGTTGACCGTGGATGCAAGGAAGGAAGGCACGGATGGCTGGGAGCATGATCGTCGGGATTGCACGTGGAAGAGGAAGAAAAACGGAGGGGAGGAGATGCGTTGGATTGCTGATCTTCCCTTCTTTGGGTGCCGGATTGGAAGCGGGATCGGCGGGATCACGGAAGAGCTGGGATTCCGGTTCGGAGGATCTTCTTTGCTGGGATTTTCCTTGCTGGGAGGGAGATGAATGCGGAGGAGGAGGGGCTGATCCGAGGGTGCACAGAAGGAAGGCACGGATGGAGGGATCGGCTGAAGCTTGGACGCGGCTGCTCGCTGGCACGGTGGCTGGCACGACGCGGATGGAAGGTGGGGACGCAGATCCGGGCTGCACTTGAAACGGGCGGAAGGAATGGGACGGATGCCACGGCTGGGATCACGGAAGAGGAAGGGTGTTGGCTGCGTTTGATCGGGCGCTTGGATCTCGCCATGGGTCATGTGCCGGTTTCTGCAATGGAATTGAATTTTGGAAGAAGATCTGGGCCTTTCTTTGCCCTCCTGAGAGGGAGCTGGGAGACACCAAGTTCCGTCCAATTAGTCATATGGATAATAAAAAAAAGTATGATATGAAATTTGGCTTGTAGACGGATGGACTAAGTTCGTCACAGGTCATCTATTCTGATTGGAGGTCAATTTCAAGTCTTTCAAGTCATGGGTCACCTAGCACCTTATAGTTATGATATGGCCAAATTAGATTTTCCCAAAATTCTTTCCCAAAAGCACAGAAAAATTGGACCCGATTCGGACCCGACTCTGACTCGGACCCGACCCGATCTTCAACCGGGTCGGATCTGGGAAGGGATCCTTCTTTAGTCAAATTTGTACTTAATGTGCATTTTATCTCTAATTTATGAAAATCTGTGTCAGACCCAAATATAATATTAATCCAGTGAATTTATCATTATCGGTTAGCAATAATACTAATTTAGGTGATATGTAGGTCGCACTTTTGTGCTCTCATCACTAGGCGCCATAAAAGAGGTTCAAGCCCAATGTGATTAGGCTCTAAGCTCTTGATCCAATGATACATGTCATGCATTCATTTGAGGCGCCACCTAAGAGGATTTTAATCCTCTTATCATGGCTCCATGGACACTTGGCAAAGATCCAAGGGTGGGCGGCAAAGGGAGAGTTTATCTCTAATCATGATAAACCTTGGAAAACCCTAAGCCACCATCTATAAATAAAAGGCATTGGAGGCATGTGAGAGCATTGGTCCTTCATTCTTCTTCACGCCTCCTCTCTCCCTCTCCTTCTCTTCTCCCACGGCAGCAAGGTGAAGACCTTCTTCCTCTTCTTCTAAGGCGTTGGAAAGTGAGAAGAAGAACCAAAGTGGAGAGAGCCATACGCCAAGGAAAGGAGAGTCCTTTCCTCCCACACCCCAAGCCCATCTTCTTCCTCCTTCTCCACGGCAGCAAGAGGGTCTTCTCCATCCTCTTCCTCCACGGCAGCAAGGTAAGGAAGATCAACGGTGAAAGTTTCCTACTTCCTCCTCCTCCATCGCGAGTAAGGTTGAAGAAGAAAGAGTTCTTCTTCAAGGAGGTATGTTGCTGATCTTCTTCTATTATCTTTGATAGTCATGAGAGGTCTCTGCAAGGAGCTAGCACTCCGGTGAGATCTGATCTCAGATAGTCAAGTTCTCGTGTGGATACCTGTAGAGGCCGGACACGTGTGCGGCTCAAACATGAACCTATAAAGATCATCAGGCTGCGGTGTCTTTCCACCCGCATAAAGTTTGAAGATGGGATCTTCAAATCTTTGTTTCCGATTTTTGTTTCAGTTTATATGATATTTAATCAACCTCCTTCAAATCCTAATCTCTCCTTCCTCATGAGTTCAAAGATCCTCTGGATTTGGATCCAGAAAATTTTTTGAAATTTACGATCCGTGGCGCGTTCATACGATGAACGACATCCCGTGCGAGATTCCGCTGCGATCGTCGCATCGCACGGGGCTCAACTCAACAGATGTTGCTGAAATATTCTAAAGTTATGAAGGAGCCCAAGTCTTTGCCGCCTTCAAAGGAGTTTGTTCATCGGATTCCACTGAAAGAGGAAGCAAGATTGGTGATTGTCGACCCTTACCGGTATACCTACTTTCAGAAGATGGAGATAGAGAAGCAAGGGGATGAGATGTTGGCCAATGGACTCATCCGGCCAAGCACTAGTCCATTCTCAAGTCCGGTTCTATTGGTGAAGAAGAAGGATGGCACTTGGCACTTTTGCACAGATTATCGAGCTTTGAATGCAGCAATTGTCAAGGATAGGTTTCCAATTTCTACCATTGACGACATGTTGGATGAGCTTGGAAGGTCTATGTTCTTCTCCAAGCTAGATCTCCGAGCCAGGTATCATCAAATTAGGGTGCATAATGTGATATTCACAAGACCACTTTTCGAACTCACAATGGCCACTTTGAATACTTGGTTATGCCATTTGGGCTTTGCAACGCCCCCTTTACTTTTCAAGCATGTATGAATCAGATCCTCAAACCATTCTTGAGGAGGTATGTGCTGGTTTTTTTTGATGATATATTGGTATATTCGAAAAGTTGGACTGACTACTTGAAGCACTTGGAGCTGGTAATGCGGGTGCTACTTGACAACTCTTTCTTCATCAAGTTGTCCAAGTGTGCATTCGGTCAAAGAGAGCTAGAGTATCTTGGCCATTTGATCTCACACAAGGGAGTGAGGGTTGATCCGAAGAAGGTGGAAGCAATGGTGGTGCGGCCGAAGCCAAAGTCTCCAACCGAGATGAGAGGGTTTTTGAGACTTACCGGTTACTACCGAAAGTTTGTCAAGGACTATGGATCCATCGACAAGCCACTCACAAGCATGTTAAAGAAGAATAATTTCAGATGGAATGAAGAAGGAGACAGCCTATGAAGCTCTCAAGAAAGCCATGACAACAACACTGGTGTTTGCCATGCCAAACTTTGAAGAAGAATTCGAGGTGCACACGGATGCAAGCAATGTGGGAGTAGGTGTTATTTTGACTCAAAATGAGAGGCCTCTAGCCTACATTGGAAAGGCCTTGGGGGTGCAAAAGAAGGGTTGAAGTGTGTATGCTAGAGAAATGCTTTCTATATCGGAGGCCGTGAGGGTGTGGAGGCCATATCTCATAGGCAAAAAATTTCTGATTGTCACGGACCAGCAACCATTAAAGCACCTTTTGGAGCAGAAAATCACCACTCTGAATCAGCAAAGATGGGTGCAAAGTTGTTGGGGTTTGAGTTCCAAGGGATGTATAAGCCGGGCAAAGAAAATAGGGTAGCCGATGCACTTTCAAGGAGGGATGATGGCGAGTTGTTGGCTGCAATTTCAGGACCTTCATGGCAGATTTGGGGAGATATTAGAGGGGTGTTAGGGGCTAATCCAAGGTGCCAAGAGGTGATGGAGAAGTTAGAAGTAGGGGGAGAAGGAGTGAAAAGTTATGAAGTGCAAAATAGACTCTTAAAATACAAAGAAAGGGTGGTAGTGCCGAACGTAGGGGAGCTTAGAAAAAGAGTCATGAGCCACTTTCATGATTCCAAAGAGGGAGGACATTCAAGTGTGTTTAGAACTTGGGCAAGGGTAGCTAACTTGTTCTTTTGGGAAGGCATGAAAGGTGACATAAGGAGGAATGTGGGGGAGTGTGATACATGTCAAAGGATGAAGAGTGAGAGCTGCAAACCAAAAAGCTTGATGCAACCCTTACTGATACCCTCTAACACATGGAAAGATGTCACCATGGATTTTATCGAAGGGCTGCCCCTTTCCAATGGGTTTGATGGAGTACTTATGGTGGTAGATCGGCTATCCAAATATGCTCACTTTGTGGCCATAATGCATCCCTACACCACCAAATCCATAGCCAAGCTCTATGTGGACAATGTTATGAAGCTACATGGTATGCCAGGGAGTATCGTGACGGATAGAGATCGGATCTTTATGAGTAATTTCTGGAGGGAGTTCTTCAAGATGCATGGCATGAAGTTGGCAAGAAGCTCCACTTACCACTCCCAAACCGATAGCCAAAGTGAGGTAACCAATTGGACTCTTGAGCAATATCCTAGATGTTATGTGCATCAATATCCCAAATGGTGAGAGGAGCATTTATCTTGGGCAGAATTTTGGTATAACACTTCATACCACCGTTTCATCAAGACAACACCATTTGAGGTTCTTTATGGGAGGCCGGCCCCTATACTTGAATCCTATGAAGCTGGAAGTTCACCTAATCATTTGGTGGATATGGAGCTTAGGAAAAGGGATGAAGTCTTGAAGGAGCTGAAGAAGAACTTGACAAGAGCTCAAGAACAAATGAAGAAGCACTTTGACAAAGGAAGGAGAATGGAGTCCTTTGAGCCGGATGAGTGGGTCTACCTCAAATACCTACCAAGGAAGCATAAGGTACTATCAAAGGCAACACTTAGCAAATTAAGAGCTAAATATTTTGGGCCTTATCAAATATTAGAAAAATGTGGGCAGCTTGTATACAAGTTAGATTTGCCAACTGGAGTCCTTATCCACCCGATTTTCCATGTCCTGTGGCTTAAAAGAAGAATTGGGGATCCAAGCAAGGTGGTCAATGATTGGCCAATGGTGGATGAAGAAGGAAGAGTGAATGTTCAGCCAAATAAGGTATTAGAATACCGACAAGTGAGGAAAGGAGGTCAAATCCGAACCGAAGCTTCGGTGCAATAGAAGGGACTTACAACTGAAGATGCCACATGGAAAAACATCCAAGTTCTCAAGGAGCAATTTTCAGAGTTGGACCTTAAGGTCGGTCTTGAAGGGGGAGGAATGATGAAGATATGAAGAAAGCCATGAGGAATGCAGCAAGAAAAGCAATGAGAGCCAAAGCAAAGAAAGCCAAGCACATGTATTGCTTGGATGGCAGCTTGCAAGGACCCAATGCAATTAGGTTTGAGCTCACTTTGAAAGGAGGCATACAAGGCACAAAAGACCAGCAAGGAAGCATGGCACATGGGGAGGAGCATGTCGTGGAGCATGGCATGTGGCTTCCAAAATCTTAGGGGAAGTAATCAACCATTTGAATTTAAATTAAAAGGTATGCGGATGAGCCATTTGAATTTAAGGACATATGCATGGGCTTGGAGGTTGACTTGGTCCGTTGAAAGAAGGAGGATCTTTAGGCTTTAGATTTGCTGTTTTGAATTTGAAAGTTGAGTTTGAATTGTCTTTCATTTGAAGAGATGGCTGAGATCACTAGGGGGTCCTATAAATAAGCCTCTCATGTAATTTGAAAGGATCTTTTGAATGAATAAAAAAAATCTGGGCATTAGCTCTAAACCGACCCATAGAAACAGGTGCTAGCTTGAGCTAGTCCTATCTTCAAATTCCACCGCCATCCTTTGATTTTTGGTGCTGCCCCGAGGTGGTCCATTAATCCCATCCATCCATCATGCCATCAAGCCCCTACCAACCATCCTACCGTGGGTATTCATCTAACACTTTGGTAAATCCTAGTCACTCAGCACACCATCAACACATCACCTACCATCCATCATTTGAGGGCTTTCATCATCCTGCCACTCTCCTTAAGCTCAGGTGCTCTCCACCATCAGCCTCTCAACCATCATAAACTAGTCTTCACCAAATAGCTCTTGGCTCCCACTGTTGACAAACCCTAAGAAACTTCTCTTTCAGTCCCATTGGTGAATCACGTCCTTTACAAATTGTTCTCAGCACCAACAAGCTGATGCCTATCAATTTTGAATCGTCTCAATCCTCAGCCATGATTGGACTCGCAGCTTCTCTCTTGACTGGATGCCTACAACTCTTCACCTTCCCTCACCAAGGCTAAGACTTCAACCTTATATCTCTTCTTTCCCTTACAATTATAGACTAGGTTGTCTTCCTCTAAAAAATTCCTTGCTGTTTGGAAGTGGCCATAACCACTCTGCATCTTTATTTCAATGGTGAGAACATTTTTTCCTTGAGAGCCGCCAAGTGTTTGACATATTAACTCAAAGACATCTTCACTATCCAAGTGTCCAGTGCAGTGCTTGTTGCTCCCTTGTCTTAAGCCAACAACCACTACAAAAAAATAGGTTTTTCCGACTGTGACCTGCCGATGCTAGAAAAAAGTATCGATAATTTAGTTATCGCACCAAAATTTGCCGATACTTTTTACTAACATCTATATAGTATAACGCTTAAAAGCATTGGAAGTAAAATAAAATTTTTATTTCCGATGGTTTTTGGTAAGCGTCGTCTAGAATAAAACTAAGACGACGCTTATAAGCGTCGTCGGGTTTCCTAAATCTCTAACCCCTCGCTTGACCCAGCATCGATCATCCCCATTTCAGCCTTCTTTCCTCTCCAGTGCCCAAATCGACCGACCGACCGCCCCTCCGAGCTCCGCCTCCACCCGTCCGCGCAGGTCTCCTTCTCCTCCTCCCCCTCTCCGACGCCTCCTTCTCCCTTACCAACTTTTTCCTCCTCCTCCTCCTTGCTGCCCGTACCCACCGCCAATCTGCAGTGTTCTTCGAAGATTTGGCCAACCATCCTCCTCCGGTCGACTTGCCTCCTCCGCTGTGGATCTCAACCAGCCTTCCTCCATGCTAGTGAGTTTTTATTTCTAGAATATTTTTCTTTTGAGTTGCCACTTGAATTTTGACCTAGAATTTTAAAAAACTTAGAGATTTCTTAAATTTCTACATGGTCTCCCGATCTTGCTTATCCTACTGGTTTTCTAAGATGGCTCTTTGAATGAGCTCTATGATGACCTGTGCAAGAGAAATTAAAACACTTACTATAGCTGGCACTCGGATGTCATCAACAGGCCAAAAAAAGTTGAAATAAATGATTCTCGGTCTCCCAGTAGCTTGGATATAAGCTGTTTGATATGGTTTAATATGTTGAGAAATGGAATTTCCTGGTCTGTCATCCAACTCTATATTGTACCAGATTTAACTAGAAACTTTAGCAATTAAGGATGAATAGAAAAACATGTTGGTTTATATATTTCTAGAGAATGAGGAAAGCAGCGTTAGCAGAAGCTCTAGCTAAAAGGTTGAGTATTTAGATGATTTGAGGGATCAGTATTGGGGTCTGCAATCAAACGTTTTCATCATATCTTCCCAACTCTGATGTAGACAGAAGCTATAAATGAAGTAAAATCAGTGAAATAAGAAAAAATAATAATAATAATAATAATTTTTATGTTCTTAACTTCTAACATTTTTATTTTTTTTAAAGTTTCTGATAACTCGTAGAGATGATGATGATGATAATGTCATCAACCTCTAATAGTTCTTAGACTATTTATTTAAGAGTTTCATATATATTTTTTATATTTTTTGAAGCACATTATAAATGTAAATTGACAATATAAATGCAATCATATTTGATAATATAAATATTTTGAATGATCAGTTTGATTGTGACATGTGTTATTATACGAATTTTGTTGTATATGTGTTTGGTAAATATAGCTAGAGTTTTTATTTTTTTTGAAAAAATAACTCTTATGTTGCTTTAAACCACCATTAAAAGATGTATTACCGACACTTATAACTAGCTGCAATTAGCGATGCTTTCAAAAAGTGTCGTCAAGTTGATTTTCGAAGCAATATAGCGGACGCTTTTGCGACACTTTAGAAAGTGTCATGAATAAAACTATTGATGCTTATAAGTGTCGGTATATACTTAAAAAAGTATCAGCAATTCCTGATTTCTTATAGTGCCCCTCAACTATCTCAAAATCATTAGCAACTGGTGTCATTTTAGTATTAAAATGTACCAACAGAAATATCAACTTCAGAGGTTACTGCAAGATCCTAGCCAAAAAAAAAAGTTACTGCCGGAAGCCAAAGCCTAATGTTGCCGCAAATTGCAATATATATTTTGAAGTTAGCATTGCATGATGGTAACACTCGAAAATCAATTGTTCCAGTATTTTCTTCCTGTTAGATATGATCATAGGATAATGATAACCCACAAACCACTTCCAAGCTACTTGAGAATTGGTTTTATTAGTTGGTTCCGTAGGACTTCTAATGGGCTCAAGATGAATGAAAGTTTGGCAGTCCGGTCCTGGCCTGATAGAAAATGGGCTTCAGGCTCACTTGAAGTCGCAAATTCTAGGCCTATATCGCCTCGGTCTGGTTACCCTAGATGGACTAAATCAAAGATAAGACAAACCTAACCCATTTCGAATTGTAAACCCCCTCATGACTCCTAGTTATTCTCAACAGCCACCTTGCTGCCTCCACCACGCTTCTCGTTGCTGCCAGCTTCGGATCATGGACGACCCATGCCATCTCTCTCTCCTCTCTCACACACGCGACTCTTTCTTCTTTTCCTTAAATATTCCCCAACCATAACCATAGCCTCCTCATCTGTTCCCCCACTTTCCATATTAAATAAATAAATAAAATCTCTCCATTTCCCAAAAAAAACACCTATTTTATTTTTTTATTATTGTTAGTGAAAATGGCTACTCATTTCATATAACTCTAAGGTGTATAGAGTTTATCAGATTATGGAAGAGTAAAGAATATAAAGAAAGAGGGACGTTCGATACAGATATCCAAAAAAAATCTTCGGAGTGCCGGACGACAAAGGAGGCAATCCAGTCCGCTGTCCTGTTCGCCTTTCTGAACACATATGCTTTCTGAAAAAACGCTCATCATCTGAGTTAGCCTGCGAATCTTTCAGATAAGGGGATGACCATTACCATATCTATCCGTCCCACAGATCCAATCGATCACCATAGACGAGTCTTCCTTAGAGTACACTCGGTGCCATTGTGCCAAGTACCGGCCTCGGGTATGGTCACCTATTTCGTTTGATCATCAAATGCCTCTCCTCACCTTTCCGCTCTCTTTTCAAAGGAAATAAAATCTCCATTCTCCGTCCGCACCTAACGGTAACCGGAAACCCAGTGAGTTTCAAAAGAAGGAAAGGCAACGACGAAGACTAGCCAGCCCCCTTCCTTGTCCGACTCCAAAGGCGGTGCTGGTGGTAGCGGTGCTCCTCTCCTGTCCCTTTCCTCCCACGGCGGAGCAAACAGCTAAAACGAGTCCGATCCTACTTTCGCCCGATGGATAGAACCACGATCCGGTCGGTCCAATGCGAGAACCATTGGCCGCCGATGCTGGGAGGCACATGCAGACCATAAACGTCCTTCCAGATCTCTGTTTCCACACATTTTGTCCTTTTTATGGATGCGGTCCACACAAAAAATTAAAAAAAAAACAGAAACATGCCGACAATCTTCTACTTCGGTTGCTTCATTAACGACGGGTGGGTGATGAAGGGCAGCTGCAACGAAACGGTAGCCAGTCAACATCAGTCTCACCGTTGGCGTTAATGCTACATCTTTCCGACCAGCCACGCCTCCGCCGAAGATCGGAAGCCAGATGTCGCATCAATCGTATCCTTTTTTTTTATATATAAAACATTCTAACATAACATCATGAATATTAACTAATAATATGTAAAAAAACAGAAACATGCCGACAATCTTCTACTTCGGTTGCTTCATTAACGACGGGTGGGTGATGAAGGGCAGCTGCAACGAAACGGTAGCCAGTCAACATCAGTCTCACCGTTGGCGTTAATGCTACATCTTTCCGACGAGCCACGCCTCCGCCGAAGATCGGAAACCAGATGTCGCATCAATTGTATATATCTTTTTTTTATAAAACATTCTAACATAACATCATGAATATTAACTAATAATATGTAAATTTTATTTCATTATCTAACACAGCTTACAATACCTCATAATTCTAACATTAATCTAAAATAAAATATTAATTTAAATAAATTTTAATTTAAGAGAACTTGTACTACGATGTTTCTAGTCGCTCTCCTATATTAAAAATTCCAGTAGATGGGTTCTCTAAATTTATAAAAAAAATATATATTTACGTGAATATCCTTCCAAAATTGATATTTATATGTATATCCTCATCAAACACTTATTTTGTGTGCATACTCTTTTTTTGGGGGGGTTTACATGAATACCCTTCTAAATATCGAATTTTGCATGAATACCCTTCTAAAAATTATATTTGCATGTATAGCCTCATAAAACACTTGTTTTTCCATTTTATCCTTTTTTAATTTTTGTTTTTGCATATGTACGCATGCTATCTAACGACGTTAAAAAATTAACGGTTTCAAATTAAAATGACTAAAATACTCTTAATGGGTAGACATGCAAATAGATCGTGATTCCAATAGCAGGAGAAAAAGATAGAGACAATAGCATAATTTTAAAATTTATTTTATTTTCAATTAATATAAATATGATTTTTCTTGTACACCGTTAGAACAACCATTTTATTACGAGTATTTGTACAATAGCAGAGTTTTACAAGGGTATATATACAAAAATCAATTTTGGAAGGATATTAATGCAAAATCCAGTATTTAGAAGGGTATCCATGCAAAAAACTCTTTTTTTATGTATGTATCCATGCCATCTAACGTCGTTAAGAAGTTAGCGGTTTAAAATTAAAATGACGAAAATATCATTAATGGGTAAACATGTAAAAAGAAACGTATATAAGGATATATATACAAATAGCAATTTTGAAGGTATTCATGTAATTTTATATAGTTAGGAGGATATACATATATAAAAAATTCTTAAATTTTTGCATAAATATCCTTCTAAATATTGAAATTTGTATGAATGCCCTCCAAATTGATATTTAACTGCATACTCTCACAAAATATTATTTTTGTATTAATACCTTTGACATAGCGATTCAACTAACGTAATTAGCCAAAAATATATTTATTTAAATTAAAAATTAATTAAAATTATGAAAGTATCTTTTTATTTTTGAAGCGAATAACAGGTTAACAGGTTTCATTGGAAACTAATATCTCTATCTCCTTTGAGAAATTTTTCGATCTCTCTCGACCCTCTCTTTCACTTCTTTGTTTGGAATCAAAATCATTTTCTCGACTCCTTTCTCCACCATAGACAGCCCATCATTGGATTTTTTTTACATGAAGATGGTTAGGTCTTGCTTGTAGTTTTGTGAATTATTTAAAAAAAATATTGTGAAAGAATTGCAATATTTATCTTTTAGCGTATGAGATTTACAATGTTTATCTTTTAGAGTTGAAAAATTTTTCATGTGCAGGCCGGTGGCTGGCTTAAAATTATTGTGACAAGATAGGCCCCATACACTAGAAATTTTCTTCTTCTAGAAAATTAAAGCTTCAAAAAAAGTGGTTTAAGATACACAACATAAGAGGTGGCTTTCTACCATATGGCCGTAGAGATTGTTAATAAGTCTGAAGGGTTCGAAGTCCTTCAATAATTTTGTTTGAGGATAATTGATGTTATTCTTCCACCCATGAGCATAGCAATGCAAGGAAGCCTAATTATGACAATCTATCATGTGCTTTTAAGATATTCTAATTATTTTATATATTCTAATATATGTCCTCATATATGCATCTATAATAATAATTATTATAAGCTATGTTTCGATAAAATAAGATACAGTAGTTGTTATTGTTACGGGGGAACTCAGCCACCATGCCCCACGTGACCGGCACGCGCGCCCAAGAAGACTACAGCTGCCCCTAGATCCAGTAACCCGACCCCGAGTCGGATATCTTCGGCTTCGCAGCCCGACCCCGAGTCGGCTGCCCCTTGATCCAGTAACCCGACCCCGAGTCGGATATCTTCGGCTTCGCAGCCCGACCCCGAGTCGGCTGCCCCTTGATCCAGTAACCCGACCCCGAGTCGGATATCTTCGGCTTCGCAGCCCGACCCCGAGTCGGCTGCCCCTTGATCCAGCAATCCGACCCCGAGTCGGCAATCTCTCGACAACGACAGGCTGTTCCCCTGAAGCACGCCGCGACCCTCTGCTCCACTACTCCCTGCAACGGTCGTATCCGGCGCTGCTCCACGATCTCCTGTAACAGCCGTACAAAGCGGAGCTCCACTACGCCCTGTCATGGCCGTACCCAGCGCTGCCCCACGACGCCCTGTAACGGCCATGTCAGTGGCAACTCCATCGTGCCACACGATGACCAACCCCCCAGAAGGACCCCCCAGCCTGGTATATATGCGGCTGGGGGGAGAAGGGGGGAGGTAAGCAAGAACTTCCAGTACATTCTCTTACTTGCTACTATTATCTCTCCTTCTCCTCCAATCTCCTCTGACTTGATCGTCGGAGGGCCCCCACTACCCCAGTGGTGGTGCGAGGCTTGCTTGCAGGTTTTCCGGTGGAAAGTGGAGCGCAATCAACACCAACCAAGGCAACCCAAACGGAACCCCGTTCACACCGCTGTGCCAATCGTTCTCGGTTTGGACCACCAGCAACAGTTGGCGCTAGAGGAAGGGCCGAATCTCAGAGCGATCGTAATGGCACGGCGAGGTGGTCGTGGAGCTTCCAATGCCTCCGGTCGCGGGGCCTCTCGCGCCTCCGGCCGGGAGGCCGCTGCGTCTCCAACACATTCTCAGCAACACTCCACCGTTCCACCCCCCATTCAGATGGTCGAAGCCGCTCAGTTCGACCAGTTAGCCCAGCAGGTTCGCACCCTCGCGGAGGCAGTGCAGAACCTGCAGGGTGTGATGTCTCGGGCACCGCAGCGGGCCCAGGAGCCGCTGCTCCCTGAGCGCTCACCTGCCCTCCTCAACCCGCGCTCCTTCCTCTCCCATGGGGAGGGGCGCCGGCGCGAGGAAGATTCTCGAGCACGATCCATTCTGCCGGGACCTTCCCATCGGAGCTGCGCGGGGTACGAGAGGCAGGCCCGGGCGCGTTCCCAGACCCCCCAGTCCTCAAGGAACCCGCGCTCCAGTCGGTCCCCCTCTCGGTGCTCCTTGTCTCCCACCCATCGGTCGCGCTCCCTGGACCGACGGGTGGACGATCTCCACCGACAACTCCAGGTCCTGAAGGGCCACTCCAAAGATCCCTTCGCCGACTTGGAGATCTCCTCCCAGCCGGCGCTTGCCTCGAGGATCCTGCGGACCCCGAATCCGCCGGAGTTTAAAATGCCGGCGATCGAGCCCTATGACGGGGCGGCGGACCCGCGGGATCACGTCGAGAGTTTCAGGACCCTTATGCTCCTCCACGGAGCATCAGATCCTCTCCTCTGCAAGGCCTTCCCGGCGACCCTCCGTGGCCCGGCAAGGGCGTGGTTCGCCGGCTTGGAGGCTAACTCAATCCAGTCCTTCGACCAGTTTACTCGCCTCTTCATCACCCATTTCGCCGTCAGTAGCCGGCGGCGACTGGTCTCCGACTCCCTCTTTGATGTCCGGCAAAACGAGGGAGAAAGCTTGCGGGATTATCTTACCCGCTTCAACAAGGCTACGCTGGAAGTCCGGAACCTGAGCCAGGAAGTGGCTCTTTCAGCCCTGAAGCGTGGCTTCCGAAAGGGCAGACTCACCTTCTCCCTGGACAAACGCCTGCCACGGAGCTTCCCGGAGCTGTTGTCCCGGGCGAACCAGTATGCGGACGCCGAGGAGGCGGCCGCCCACCGGAGCAAGGAGGCCGCCGAGATCCCTCCAAAGCTCGGGAAGAAAAGGCGAAAAGAGGCACGCCAGAGGAGGAGCCCGACGCCTCAACATCGGCGCAGAAGCCTGTCGCCAGCGAGGAACCACGGCGCCCTACGCCCTCGTTCTCCGCCCCGACGTTTCAACCGGTACACTCCTCTCCTGACTCCCCGGGCCCAGATCCTCATGGAAATCAAGGGGCGGGAGGACCTCCCGGTCCCGAGACAGATGAAGAAGATCTCTGGGAGGAGGCCCTCTCGGGCGTACTGTGAGTACCACCGGGACCACGGCCACGACACCGAAGACTGCTTCCAGCTTCGGGACGAGATCGAGGCTCTCATCCGCCGAGGGCGTCTCGGTCGATATGTGAACGACCGACGTCCCCCCGCAGACTCGCGTCCGGCCGACTCGGCCCCTCCGGAGCCTCGGGAGCAGAATCGACCCGTCGCGGGCGTGATCCATACTATCACTGGGGGCTGCCCCCGGCCCGAGAGGAACGCAGGGGGCTCGACTGAAGCATCAGGGACAGCCGTCGCAAAGAGGCAGAGGGTCGGTAATGTAATCACTTTTGTGATGAAGATGTAAAGGGGGTTCAGACCCCCCACGATGACGCCATGGTGATCTCCCTCACTATGGCAAACTATGATGTAAGGCGTGTTCTTGTGGATAGTGGAAGCTCAGCTGATATTTTGTTTTACGAGGCCTTCCAAAAGATGAGCTTGTCCAGACAATTGTTGCACAAAACATCCACCCCCCTCATAGGATTCACTGGTGACGCTGTCTCGGCTGAAGGTGTCGTTGAGCTGCCTGTGACTGCGGGCGTTGCACCCGCAGAAGCCACGGTGCGGCTCGGGTTCTTGGTCGTCCGTGTTCCCTCGGCCTACAACGCTATCCTCGGACGACCCGGACTGAACGCCCTTCGCGCGGTGGTCTCTACGTACCACTTGCTCATGCGTTTCCCCACGGCGGCCGGGATTGGAGAGGTCCGAGGTGACCAACCGACCGCAAGGCAATGTTTCCTAGCAACTCTCAAAGGAAAGAAGCCCGTAGAAGCCTTAAGCGTCGAGTCCCTCGACGCCAGAGACGAGGTGGCCTTGCGGCACGGGGAGCCGGCCGAAGGTGTGATCGAAGTTCCCCTCGAGGAAGGTCGCCCGGACCGGACGGTCCGGGTTGGCACCAATCTCGACCCGGGAGCTCGGGCTCGGTTGGTGGAATTCCTCCGAGCCAACGCCGATGTATTTGCCTGGTCGGCGGCCGATGTACCTGGGATCGACCCGGAGGTCATTTCTCACGCCCTCAACGTCGACCCAACCCACCGACCAGTAAAGCAGAAGAAGAGACACTGTGCCCCGGATCGGATCCGAGTGGTCGACCAGGAGGTAGACAAGCTCTTGGAGGCAGGATTCATAAGGGAGGTCAGCTACCTCGAATGGCTGGCAAATGTCGTACTTGTCCGGAAGGCGAGCGGAAAGTGGAGGATGTGCGTCGACTACACCGACCTGAACAAGGCATGCCCCAAGGATAGCTTTCCGCTTCCGCGGATAGACCAACTGGTCGACGCGACTTTCGGATATCAGCTGCTGTCTTTCATGGACGCCTTCTCCGGCTACAACCAGATAATGATGGCTCCACAGGACGAGGAGAAAACTGCCTTTATAACAGACCGGGGGCTGTACTGTTACAAGGTAATGCCCTTCGGTCTGAAGAATGCTGGCGCCACTTACCCGTGCCTCGTCAACAAAATCTTCAAAGAGCAAATCGGCCGGAACATGGAGGTGTACGTGGACGATATGCTGGTGAAGAGCCGCCATGCAGACCAGCACATCGCGGATCTGGAGGAGACTTTCGTCACCTTGCAGAAGTTTTGCATGAAGCTGAACCCAGCGAAGTACGCCTTTGGCGCTTCGGCCGGGAGGTTCCTCGGTTTCATTGTCAACCAGCGGGGGATCGAAGCCAACCCGGACAAAATCAAGGCCATCCAAGATATGTCCCCTCCGACCAAAGTGAAGGAGGTTCAGGAGCTCGCTGGGAGGGTCGCCGCGCTCGGACGATTTGTGGCAAAATCGGTCGAACGCTGCCAACCTTTCTTCAAGGTGTTGAAACGCCCGAAAGACTTCCTCTGGACGGCCGAATGTCAAGCAGCATTCGACCAGCTCAAGGAATACTTGGCGTCTCCTCCCCTGCTGTCCAAGCCGCAAGAAGGGGAGATGCTCTACCTCTATCTGGCGGTCTCCCCAACCGCAGTCAGTGCGGTACTGGTTCGGAAAGAGGCAAAGCTCCAGAAGCCTGTGTACTACATCAGCCGGGTCCTACGGGATGCCGAGACGCGGTATACGAAGGCTGAAAAGATCGCCTTCGCGCTGCTGACCGCGACCAGGAGGCTTCGCCCCTATTTCCAGGCCCATTCTGTCACCCTCTTGACCGATCAACCGCTGCGGCAGATCCTCAGCAATCCTGAGAATGCGGGACGGCTGGTGAAGTGGGCAGTAGAACTTGGTGAGTTCGACATCCGCTACCAGCCCCGACCCGCCATCAAGGCCCAGGCGCTCGCGGATTTCCTCGCTGAGTGCACGGTGCAGGAGGCGGAACCTAGATCGCCGGAAATACCCAGCCTCGACCTCCCGATTTGGACGCTTCACATCGATGGGTCGTCGAACCCCGAAGGTGGAGGGGCCGGGCTGGTCCTCACCAGCCCTGATGGAGTGATAGCCGAGTATGCCTTGAGGTTCGGATTTCCAGTGACCAACAACGAGGCGGAGTACGAGGCCCTAGTCACGGGACTCAAACTCACCAAGGAGCTCGGCATCCGGCGCCTAAAAGTCTTCACCGACTCCCAGCTGGTGGTCGGGCAGGTCCGTGGGGAGTTCGAAGCCCGGAACCCGACCATGCAGAATTACGTCCGAAAGGTGCAAGCACTCATTCCCGACCTCGGCAGTGTCGACATCCAGCAGGTCCCAAGAAGTGAAAATGCCAGGACCGACAGGTTGTCCCGCTTAGTGAGCGCAGACGCGCACAACTTGTCGAGGGCGATCTATCTGGAGACCCTGGATGCCCCGAGCATCGGCGAGGCTGGAGCGGTGATGGCGATTGATCCGGAGCCGTCTTGGATGGACCCGCTTGTCGCCTACCTCGCCGAAGGGATCCTCCCTGAAGACGAAGATCAAGCTCGGCGACTTGTCATGAAGTCCGCCCACTACGTACTCTATGAAGGGAGGCTGTATCGGACCTCGTTCACCGCCCCCCTCTTAAAGTGCCTCCGCCCCTCGGAAGCGGCCTACGTCCTCGGCGAAGTCCACGAAGGCGTTTGCGGATCACACTTGGGGGCTAGGTCCTTGGCGCACAAGATCATGAGGCAAGGCTATTATTGGCCTACCTTGTTGGAGGACTCAAAGGATCATGTACGGAAATGCGACGCCTGCCAGCGCCACGCCAACGTCCAGAGAGTCCCTTCTGTCCCCTTGGCACCAATCACTGCACCCTGGCCCTTCGCCCAGTGGGGAATGGATATCCTCGGACCATTCCCCGTCGCTTCAGCTCAGCGGAAATTTTTGATTGTTGCAATCGACTACTTCACCAAGTGGGTGGAGGCAGAGCCGCTGGCCACTATCACGGAGGCGCAAGTCCGGAAGTTCGTGAAGAAGAACATCATTGTCCGATTTGGGGTACCTCGGGTCCTCATCTCGGATAATGGCCGACAGTTCGACAACAAGCATTTCCGTGACTTCTGCGAGGAGTTCGGGATCGAGCATCGGTTCACATCTGTGTCGCATCCCCAAACCAACGGCGAGGCCAAGGTCACAAATCGGACAATCCTCCAAGGAATCAAAGCGCGAATCGGTCGGACGGGGCAAGCTTGGGTCGAAGAACTCGAGAATGTCCTTTGGGCGTATCGGACCACGCATCGGACCCCTACCGGGGAGACGCCTTTCAGCCTAACCTATGGCACGGAAGCCGTTGTCCCCGTGGAGCTCGGACTCCCCTCACCTCGGGTGGCCGCGCACCGACCCGAGGCCAATTCGGAGCAACTCCGAGGGAACCTGGATCTCTTGGAAGAAGCGAGGGAAATGGCGCAGGTTCGGATGGCGATGTATCAGCGGAGGGTGGCCCGATATTACAACTCCAAGGTCCGGCCGAAGCTTTTCAGAGTTGGAGATCTGGTGCTAAGGCGAGCTAAAGCATCTCAACCTGCGGAAGGTGGGAAGCTAGCGCCAAATTGGGAAGGCCCGTATAGGGTTCGCTGGGTAAACCGACCTGGCTCCTACCAGTTGGAGGCCCTAGATGGTCGAGAAATTCCAAGGAGCTGGAATTCTGCTAACCTGCGGATGTATTACCAGTAGAACGACAACGCCAGAAAGACAGTTCAAAAATGTATAACACTTTTCATTTCAATAATTTCTGGTTACAATGGCGTGCTCGTGTGATTACAAGGAATTCCCAGAGGGGAATTAGGGTGTAAAGAAAGTAAAGAAGAGGCGGAGACTCCGAGGAGCTGAAGATCTGGGATCCCGAAACCTCCATCTGAAGCGGCTGCAATCCCGCCGGAAGTGGGTGCTTCCAACCGGAGGCGCCATCGGCGTCTCACGAAGAAGACGAAGAGCCGGCGCGGATGAAGAAGAAGTAGACGAAGGAGAAGTCCACACTGCTCCTACCCAGAGGCGCCATCCACGCCTCACGAAAAAGACGAGGAGCCGCCGCAGACGAAGCTCTTTCTGCCTCCAGGGGAACGCCACCTCCAAGGGATATTCCGGTCCTCCCCAGTGTTAGGGGAGAGAAGGAATACAAGGGGGAAGAGCATATGGAGGCGCGGTCCCAGATCAAGCACCTGGTGCGGAGCTCAATCGGGAGGCCGAACTTCAAGGAGGGGAGACGTGATCCCGGATGAAACGCCTAGAGCGGAGTTCCGCCGGGGAGAACCTCCTTGTTGATCCCAGATGAAACGGCTAGTTGGCGGAAGTCGCGAAGGGCGCGCCTCCCGTTCCTTCGGTAGGGGTCTCTCAACCATGCGCCGGAGAGGAGGCCCACGATCCATGGCAACCTGAACAGCTCCGGCTTGGCAGGCTCCATCGCACCTGCACCTGTATTTATAGCCAAACTGCGGCCCCCCCGGTCGTTCCGATGCGGGTGGCTCCAATAAATGCGGGCGCATTGAATCCGGAGCCGATCCGGCTCTCGAGGCGTATCTTCCTACGATTTCCTAAGCGTCATTTTCCTTAATCGCATTCTTTGTGCAGGACACTCCGGGTGGCCTGTACCCCTAGGTCCACGTATCTCCGCTCGCGCCCCAGGCCGCATCCGCCTCGAAGAACGCGCGTATCGCGGCCGCTTAACTGACACTCCTCGCAAGCAGCAACTGGCGATCCGATTTCCCAGGTAACCCCTTAATTAGCATTTAATGCCCATCTGGTGTTCCCCAGGCGACGCTTGGAGAGGAGGAGAAACACGATCGCAGCTGGCCATGGAGAAATCCCGTCGGGCGGCAAGCGACAGGCGCACGACCAGCGAGCGGAATTTCCCGAGGCTCGGCCCTCGGATGCCAGGCTAACCCGATGATCATCCCGGGAGCAGACTAGCCTGAAGCCCCGACCGGTCGCCTCGGCTTGCGCCAGTCTTGGCCGACCAACGAGCGGAATTTCCTGAGGCCTGACAACCCTCAGATGCCAGGCTAACCCGATGATCATCCCGGGAGCAGACTAGCCTGAAGCCCCGACCGGTCGCCTCGGCTTGCGACAGCCTTGGCCGACCAACGAGCGGAATTTCCTGAGGCCTGACAACCCTCAGATTTCCTGAGGCCTGACAACCCTCGGATGCCTGGCTTAGCGCCGGAAGAATTTCCTGAGGCCTAACCCTCGGATGCCTGGCTTAGCGCCGGAAGAATTTCCTGAGGCCTAACCCTCGGATGCCTGGCTTAGCGCCGGAAGAATTTTCTGAGGCCTAACCCTCGGATGCCTGGCTTAGCGCCGGAAGAATTTCCTGAGGCCTAACCCTCGCCGGAAGAATTTCCTGAGGCCTAACCCTCGGATGCCTGGCTTAGCGCCGGAAGAATTTCCTGAGGCCTAACCCTCGGATGCCTGGCTTAGCGCCGGAAGAGTTTCCTGAGGCCTAACCCTCGGATGCCTGGCTTAGCGCCGGAAGAATTTCCTGAGGCCTAACCCTCGGATGCCTGGCTTAGTGCCGGAAGAATTTTCTGAGGCCTAACCCTCGGATGCCTGGCTTAGTGCTGGAAGAATTTCCTGAGGCCTAACCCTCGGATGCCTGGCTTAGTGCCGGAAGAGTTTCCTGAGGCCTAACCCTCGGATGCCTGGTTTAACGCCGGAAGAATTTCCTGAGGCCAAACCCTCGGGCGCCTGGCTTAGTGCCGGAAGAATTTCCTGAGGCCAAACCCTCGGGCGCCTGGCTTAGTGCCGGAAGAATTTCCTGAGGCCTAACCCTCAGATACCTGGCCTAGCGCCAGAAGAATTTCAAGAGTCGGGAGTCAGCGAGACGCTACCAAGAGTTAAAAAGAAGAAGGACGAAAGTGAAATAAAGAAACTCTATTTGCATTAACTTTCATTGTTTCAGGGCCGAGACCCATACAACTTGGCAAAACGCCAACACACAAAGAAAAGAACAAAAATACAGAAGGTCAGCTTGGAGGAACCCCCGGGTCGGGAACGCCGAGCACGTCCGCAGGGGGTAGGGAGACGGTTGGAGAATCAGCAGGCGACGGCGTCGGAGGGGAGTCGAGAAGGGAGATCCCACTCAGGTCAATTTCGGGGTACTTAGCCGACACCCTTGCCAGGCCTTCCTCGAAGCCTAAGACAAAGGAGTCGGATCCCGCGTCCGACATGTCACGGACGAACTCGTCGGACTGACGATAGGCCTGTACCGCCTCCGACATATCACGGGTGAACTCGGCGGACTGACGATAAGCCTATACCGCCTGACGCCCGATCTCCGCACTCTTCTCGGCCAGCGCCGCCTCTGCCCGCTCCATAATCTGAGCCTTCGCCTCCAAGACCTTCGCCACAATCCGGTCATCCGCCTCGGAGGAGACCCTCAGCAGATCAGCCTGAGCCTCCTTGTGCTTCGCCTCGGCGGCAATGCGAGCAGCCTCAGCCTCCTCCAGGCGCGAATGAAGCTCCTGGTCGCTCGCGCGGAACTTCTCCAAGGCCGACTCCAATTCGCCCAGCTTGGCTTCAAGAGACCGGGTTCGGTTGCGGGCGTTGTCGGCTGACCGCTGGGCCTTCTCCCACCTCTCCCGGTAGTCGGCAGCCTTCCGGGACTGCTTCTCGGCCCGCTCCTCCGCCTTCTTGATCTCGCCCTCGAGACCCGAGGCAACCTTGAGTTGCTCCTGAGCCTCCAACAGTTGCTTCTCGAGGGTGGCGAAGCCGAGTGCCCGCTCTTCGGCCACCTGGAGCCTCGTCTCGAGGTCCCTGGTCGTCCTCCCCGCCGCAGCCTGACCTCCCTCCTCTACTGCCTTCAGTTGGCTCTCGGCCCTCGCCAGAAGCCTCGCCTGTTCCTCGTAGCACTCCTCCAGGCGAATCATGTACTGGGCGAGCTAAGAGATAGGAAAAACGAGGGCGTCAGGCGGGGATCAACAGAGCCTATAAATGATGAAAGTGACCAAAAGAGCACTCACCGACATGAGACAGACGCAGCTGGCAGCCCCGACGTCAGGGACCCTCATCTCCCGGACCCGCCTGCGGTCCTTCTCCAGCAGCACCGTCTCGATGAGGTTTCGGGCGCCGGCGAAAGTGAAAGCCGACCCCGACTTCTCCCCGGAGTCGGACGGTGGTTCTGCAGCCTTACCCTTACCCATCGCTTGGGGAAGAGTCATGCTGACCATGCTCGGGGCGGGGACCGCCCCTGGAATTGACAGGGTCCCGCTCGGCCGGGGCCTCGGCGCGTCCCTCCTCGTATCGCCCGGAGCCGACCGAGTCGAAGGCTGGGCTGGGGACCGATCACGTCCGACCCGTCCATCTCGGGCGCGCCCGGGTGATGCCTCCGGAGAAATGGTAGTCTCGGCATCGGAGGGCTGATACAGCGTCAACTCCCGGTCCGCGCCCGCGGCGTCCCCCTGATCAGTGGGTCCGGACCCGTCTGTCGGCGTCGGAGTCGCCTGCCGGCGGGACTTCTTCGCCGGTGGGGCCCCGCTCGGAGGAGCTCGTTTCTTCCTCCGGACTGCTTCCAGTAGGGACGTCCTACCAACAGCCGTTGCCTTGTCTGACCGCATGACGTCGTCGATCTCTGCAAAAAGGACGAGGTGGTCGGAGGTTGAGAAACTGAAGGAAAGAACGAGACGAAAGAGGAGAAAAGAGCTAAAAAAGAAATGGTGGCGGGCTCACGGTCAGCGGGGACCGAGCTCAGACCGACGTTCACCAAGGTATCCTCGGAAATAAGGCGAGCCACCGGGGGGAGCCGGCCCTCGGCAACCAACTCCTTCAAGACGGCGACGCCATCGGATTCCTCCCTCGACAACCTCGATAGGCCAATCGGGGACTTCATCGGCGTCTCCCAGGTTGCTCTGATTCCCCAAGAGGGATCCGCGTCAACGAAAAAGAAGCGCCCCTTCCAGCCGTGAATGGAGGTAGGAGCCTCCTTGACGAGGCCGCACCCTCGCCGCGCCGCAAAGCACCACCACCCTTTATCCTGGGGGTGGCCGCTCAGGCCGTAGCATTCCCAAAAGACATTCAGGGTGGCTGGAACCTCGTGCATGCGGCAGAGAACCTGAAAGGCCGTCAGGGCGCGCCATAAGTTCGGCACCAGTTGCGTCGGCGCCACTCTTAAACCCCGAAGCACCTGAACGACTAAGTCCGAGGGGGGAAAGCGGAACCCGGCCTGAAGAATGCCCTCATTGATGGCAACCTTCCCTGGAGGAGGATGGGACATCCTCTCCTCAGGCCCCGGGAGCGTAACATTGCAGGCCTCGGGAAGGTGGTATCGAGCCACGAACCTATCTAGGTCTTCGGCGACTAACTCCGACTTAATGCGGTCTGCTCTCACTTCGCCCATCCCTAATGGCCAGTGAATCTACGGTCAGGACAGGGTCAAGAAGGGGGAAAGGACCAGAACGACTGGAGTACACTAATACAAAAGGAGAGTATGGAAAGCCCTAAATTAAAGAATGGGGCAACTCACCAGAAGAGAAGGAAGAACGGCTCCGAGAGCGTCAAAGGAGGAGCAAGCGAACAGTCCGACGGCGATGACGGCAGCGCAAAGGAGAAACTCGAAGATGTCTGTAAAGAGAAAGGCGGACGGAGGAGGACCCCCGGTTAAATAGGCGGAAAGGTGGGTGACGCCTCGGTGACGCCAGAGAACGCCTGGCTGCCGAAGGGTCGCTCGCGCCCCAAAGTCGAATCGACGCCATTAAGGAAGGATGTCCGCCGAAATCCTCAGACTGCCAGGTCAGCAACAACCGCCATACGCCATAAAGAAGGCGGGGAGCTCGAAACGCGCGCGCCTCTCCGAGGGATGGCGGCAATCTCGAAGCACCACTTCCTTCACCCGTTCCCCTTCTGGTTCCAGGCTCGGAAGTGGGGGGCTACTGTTACGGGGGAACTCAGCCACCATGCCCCACGTGACCGGCACGCGCGCCCAAGAAGACTACAGCTGCCCCTTGATCCAGTAACCCGACCCCGAGTCGGATATCTTCGGCTTCGCAGCCCGACCCCGAGTTGGCTGCCCCTTGATCCAGTAACCCGACCCCGAGTCGGATATCTTCGGCTTCGCAGCCCGACCCCGAGTCGGCTGCCCCTTGATCCAGTAACCCGACCCCGAGTCGGATATCTTCGGCTTCGCAGCCCGACCCCGAGTCGGCTGCCCCTTGATCCAGTAACCCGACCCCGAGTCGGATATCTTCGGCTTCGCAGCCCGACCCCGAGTCGGCTGCCCCTTGATCCAGCAATCCGACCCCGAGTCGGCAATCTCTCGACAACGACAGGCTGTTCCCCTGAAGCACGCCGCGACCCTCTGCTCCACTACTCCCTGCAACGGTCGTATCCGGCGCTGCTCCACGATCTCCTGTAACAGCCGTACAAAGCGGAGCTCCACTACGCCCTGTCATGGCCGTACCCAGCGCTGCCCCACGACGCCCTGTAACGGCCATGTCAGTGGCAACTCCATCGTGCCACACGATGACCAACCCCCCAGAAGGACCCCCCAGCCTGGTATATATGCGGCTGGGGGAGAAGGGGGGAGGTAAGCAAGAACTTCCAGTACATTCTCTTACTTGCTACTATTATCTCTCCTTCTCCTCCAATCTCCTCTGACTTGATCGTCGGAGGGCCCCCACTACCCCAGTGGTGGTGCGAGGCTTGCTTGCAGGTTTCCCGGTGGAAAGTGGAGCGCAATCAACACCAACCAAGGCAACCCAAACGGAATCCCGTTCACACCGCTGTGCCAATCGTTCTCGGTTTGGACCACCAGCAACAGTTATAAAGTAGAATAATCTCATGATTATTTTTGTTATCTAATTGTCAAATATTGAGAAATAGGCACTAAATAAATCCGAGTTTTAAAATAGATTAAAATAGAAAAAAAGATAAAATTAGATTTTTTTTATATAAACTCTAAATATGTGAAATTATATGAATATTCTTGCAAAATGTTATTTGTGTATATACCGTTATCAAATGTTAATATTTTTGCATATCTACCTATTAAAGATATTTTAATTATTTTTTATTTTAAACTACTAATTTTTTAAGGGCATTAGATGGTATATGCATATATGCAAAACAAAAAAAATAAAAAATGCACACAAAAAACAAATATTTTATAAATATATATATATATATTAAAAATATTTATATAAATTTTAATATTTAGGAGAATGCATAAATAATAATAATAATAAAACCCTTCTTTTTCAACTGCCCTTGTGGCCACGCCTTCCCCTACCCTGTGACAGGGACCCAATCGTCATTATCAGACTCTCCTGCACCTATAAATTATTAGTTAGACTTCTCCTTCTCCATCGTGCCACTATTGGAAATGTCATCCTCCAGCGACCCGGAAAAACCCCACCTTGCCTTTCTCCCGAGCGCGGGCATGGGCCATCTGAAGCCCTTCTGCAGCCTCGCGGCCGCTCTCTCCGAGCGCGGCTGCGACGTCTCCTTCATCACCGTCCAACCCACCGTGTCCGCCGCCGAATCCTGCCACATCGCCGACTTCTTTGCTGCTTTCCCTCGTATCCGTCGTCTCGACTTCGACCTCGTCGCATACGATCCCTCCGGCTTCGCCTCCACCGACCCTTTCTTTCTCCGTGTGCAGGCAATTCGCGGCTCGGCGCACCTCCTCCCCGCCCTCCTCGCCTCCTCATCTCCTCCATTCTCCGCCCTTGTTATCGACATCTTCTTGGCTTCCACTTGTATTCCCATCGCCGCTGCCATCGGCCTTCCGAGCTACATTTGGTTCATCTCCTCCGCCGCAATGCTTTCACTCTTGGCCTGCTTCCCTACGTGCAGTGCTGGCGTCAGCGACTTCGAGATCCCTGGGCTTTGGAGAGTACCCAAGGCATCGATCCCTCGGGCACTTCACAACCTTAGTCATCCCTTCACCACCCAGTTCGTGGAAAATGGTCGAATTCTTCCAAAAGCTAGTGGCATCTTGGTGAACACGTTCGAAGCACTGGAGCCAGTGGCGCTAGCAGCACTCAACCGGGGGAAGGTGGCGCCAGGGCTCCCCCCAGTGATCGCCATTGGACCACTGCAAGCTGCGAGTCTTGGTCATGAAGGCTCGCCTTTGTCCTGGCTCCACGGCCAACCGGCACGGTCGGTGGTCTATGTTTGCTTCGGGAACCGGACTGCCATGTCGAAGGAACAGATCAGGGAGTTGGGAGTCGGCTTAGAGAAGAGTGGGTGTAGGTTCTTGTGGGTGGCGAAGAGTAAGATAGTTGATAGAGAAGATGGAGAAGTGGAGTTGGAGGGGTTGTTGGGTGAAGGGTATTTAGAAAGAGTGAAGCATAGGGGGTTGGTGGTGAAGGGTTGGGTGGATCAAGAGGAGATTCTGAGGCACAGAGCCATTGGAGGCTTTCTTAGCCATTGTGGGTGGAACTCGTTGAGCGAGGCGGCGTTACATGGTGTTCGAGTCCTGGGGTGGCCGAGAGGAGGGGACCAGAGGGTGAATGCAGAGGTGGTGGCTAGGAGTGGGCTTGGGATTTGGGTGGAGTGGAGCTGGGATGGTGAAGAGGAAGTGGTGATGGGGGAAGAGATCGGTGAGCGAGTGAGGCAGCTGATGGAGGATGACGGCCTGCAGGCTTCAGCAGCGAGACTGGGGGAGGAGGCTGTGAAGGCCGTGGCTGCGGATGGGAGCTCTGGTAAGGGGTTGGCAGAGTTCATCGGTATGCTAAAGATGCGATGAAGCTGAGATTGTTTCCTTTTGTTGGTGAGTAAACCAAATTTAGTGGTGGTCTCATTTTGAAGCAACTTCGATGGCATTCAAGGAGGCATCATCTTATGGGTATGGTCCAAGAGGTCAATAATGTAAGTGGGATCATGGTAAGTGAATTAGTCCCCAGAATTAAATCATTCATGTCTCTTACATAAGTGTCCCCTAGAATTTGTCTACTATTTTATGCAAGTGTTTAGAAGATAGGTCTTTTGGATTATAGTTATGCATTTATGCAAGGGATATATGGAGGGGCTCTATGTTTCTGTATAATGTATTGTAACATGTCGCTGTGTAAGGAAGAAGTGATTGAAGAATATATTAGCGTGCGTTCCCTAGTATTCTCTTCTATTCTCCACCTCCGTATCAAAATAGAATGACTTGGAAGTTTATTTGCTTCCGCTATCTCCACCGTACTGGTGTCAGGACTCAACTTGTGTGAGCCCTACTTTATTTCTAGAACTTTTTGTTAATGAATGTTGTAATAAGAAAAATTGTATGTAGAAATTTTTGGGTACATCAGCGGTTCACATATAACGGATGTGAATGCCGCCAACAAAATCAGAAGGCACATGGTACAGAAAGACTCTAGCACCGATCCGTGATCTGCTCAGGTGAAGTGGTGCACCGCAAAAGAGGCCATCCAGTCCATCGCATCATTCGTCTTTCGGTAGACGTGCGAGGCCTGATGGAAGGCACACTCCCCTAATAATCTATGAATGTCATGGAGAAGCGGCCGGTTCTCGACTAAGCGGCCTCGACCCCGGATCCACTCGATCACCGTGGTCGAGTCTCTTTCGAGGAGGAGGCGGTCCGCGCCTAGTATCCACCTCGCATAGGAGACACTCTCCTAGGCAGCTCGCAGCTCGTCGGATACTACTGACGAGTCGAAGATCTACCGACCCCCTGCTGCTACTAGTCTAACATCATGGTCCTTGATGACGAGCCCCACACCGCCGCTTTGCCTATCCTCGATAACGCTGCCATCGAAGTTCACCTTCAGAAAGCTAGGGGGTGGAAGCACCCAGGTGACATGTATAGTCTTGAACGCTGTAAGAGCAAAATGAGGGGCCCAAATGTCTCTGGCCAACCTAGTAAGTGATACCTCAATGATGCCTGTTATTTCCGCTGCGTGCTGTAGCGCTCGGGCCGCCACCACCCCCAAATGAAGGCCGCCTCCCTTGAAGACTCGAGCGTTCCTATCTAGCCAGTAGTGATAGGCTAGGTAGGCGGCACGAGTCCCCCTGTCCTCACGACCAGACCCCCGAGCCTAGGCCTCTATACAAGTGACTATACATTCACCTTGTTTTGAGTTGTTTCTATTTGGAAAACAATATGGCGTAAGATAAGGATGGTTGTTAGCATGAGATAAGAGGAAGAGTCCTTCTGTCACAAGGACTCTTAAATAAAAGGATATCAAGTGAGGAAAAGAAGAGATATGACTAGGATGGCATGAGGAGAAGGGAGAAGTCCTTCTCTTACTAGGACTCTTAATTAAGAAGAGGATATAGCGTAAGAAATAGAAAAGAAATGCTGAAAATAAGGGAAGGAAAAATAAATATAAATTTGGATGAGAGAGATGGCAAAAAAGGAGTCTCGCTTTCACCAACTCCTACCAAGACTTGACGTCTCACCAAGAAAAAGAAAAAGAAAGCATCTCACTTCTTTCACGAGAGAGGCTCTCAAATTTTCTATAAAACTCTAATCTCTGAATTAATCTCTCCTTTATATAGAGTTAGAGGTTAGGATTAGTTGGACTCTTACAATCTGAAATTTAAAGAACTACTTTAACAGTGACTCCTTTAACTAAAACTCCTACTTAAACTAGGACTCCTACTTGACATGGACTCTTTTAAATTAAACAATTGTCTAAATTAACTAACAAGATAGGACTCCCACTCGACTTGAACTCTTCATGGCGCATGGAATGAGAGTCCAAGTCGGCTAGGACTCTTCCCAAATGTCACGAGGACTAAATGACTAGACTCCACACACACACAAGAACTTTTCAACGCCTTAGACTCAATGTGATTTAGGCATTGGACACTAACTCAAGAGAACTTAATATGCCCAAACAAAAAGACTCAATATAATATTAGACACACCCAATGTTGGACACAAACTTCTAAACTTAAGACTACTAATTAACTTGAACTCTCTAATTGATATATGACTAAGTATCTAAATTAGCTAAGACTCTTTTACGACACATGGACCCATTACAAAGATGCCAAATAAATTAGAACTCTTCAACGCTACTAGGTCTCAATGTAATAGGGCGTTGAAACATTAAAACCCAATATAACTAGATGCTAGAAATCTTGGACCCAATATGTTTTGGTGCTAGAACTCTTGGACTCAATGTGTGTGTTGGCGCTAAAACTCGTGGATCCAATGTGTTTTAGCACTAAAACTCTTCGACCCAATATAATTCGATGCATACTCAAGGAGAGGACTCGATCTCCATGCATGCTTGAGCCCATGCTCCTGCATCAATATGAAAGGTGAAAATTATTAAAAAGTCGCAAAGCTTGAGATTGTTTGCGCTTTTTCTTACGTTTTATTGTACCGTGCAGCCTCTTGTGCAGAAAGCAAACAGGAAAGGAAGGGAAATGTTGAGGCCGCCGCTAATAATAGAAGAGTTGACATCTCCAGGTAGTTATTTGGGGTTGAAATAACTGGTCCTTTCAAGACCTGCAAAATTGCCGGTGAAGTATCATAATAACAATATGCAGAAAGATAAATCAAGACAACGCTCACGCACATGGGAAAATGTTCCAAATGGTGTTGCAGATTTATTTATAACACCAGCTTGTTATCACCTGAGTAAAGAAGGAATTTGCTGTGAAAGATGAGCTACATGTCTTGGTCTAAAAGAATTATTTGAACATACATGAATTTAGACAACAGGAACAAAGGCTTCAGGAAGTTTTACCTGCTTCAGTTGCAATTGCAAGTGCTTCCAAGATAATCCGCATAGGTCTCAACACTCTAAATTACACCTTGGATATACTAGATATTCCATACCAAGCTTAAGAACCAACAGGAATATAATGACTACATGACCCAGAACACCTCAAAGAAATTGATGACAGGATGGAAAAAGAGATGTTTAAAGTTTCAAGCTTTCTAGGATCAATGAAGAGAAATAAAAATATTCAGCACTCAATAACGCATACAAATTTGGATCTTGGATTGTCACTTGGAAACAACCGAAACAGCGTGAGAGAAATCTAACAATCTATAATTCAAATCACCTGCCATCCAAGATATGAGAAAACTCTACACCTTCCCTTGGTACAGCCAATCTCTCCAGCTCAGGAAAAACTCAAAAGATATCAAATTCTAGATAGATATCAGACCCTTTCTGATTAGTGGTAGGCACGACCTTTTCACTTGTTGATGCTGGTGGCCGTGGGGGCCGTTCAAGCTCGACTGGTTTTGGGATCTCTGGAGGGCTAGCACACCGTATCAAGGCCCAGTTCACACCCTCAAAGAATGGGTGCTGTTTGATCTCGGTAGCCCCACGCTTGTATGCAAGCCTATGCTGCGGCTCTTTGACAAGCAAACCCCTTATCAAGTCTCTCACAGAGAAGCTCACAATCGGAGACTCTGGGAACCGCAATGGTTGCCCAACAACATTGAAGAGCGTGGCCCTATTACCAGACCCTTTAAATGGAGTTTTACCAAACAAAAGCTCATACAAGAAGATGCCAAATGTCCACCAGTCCACAGCACTCCCGTGCCCCTCACCTTTGATGATCTCTGGGGCCAAGTACTCGTGTGTACCAACAAATGACATGGACCGAGCATCGGTGGGCTCTGCTATGAGCTCAGGCAATGGGCTGACTTGGTTTCCAATCTCAGGTTTTGGTTTCCGATCCTTAGACTTCGAGAAAAGGCGGGGCCCAAAGCATGTCGTGGGGGCCATGCACGACGGCTGTATGCAGGATGGCTCAATGCAAGCAGGCTGGACACAGTAAACTGGGTTGTTTCTTCGGAAGGAGTCAGCATCTAGGTTGGAGGACTTGATCAGGGTGGGGCTCACTGTACATCGCAGGGAGAGGTCAAAGTCGGAGAGCATGATGTGGCCATCTTCCCGAACAAGGACATTCTCGGGCTTGAGATCACGGTATATGATTCCAAGCATGTGCAAATATTCCAGTGCAAGAAGGACCTCTGCTACATAAAATCTGCAATTTAAGCAGGAGTAATAATGAGTAATATGCATGCAACTACTTAATGTTCTCTCTAAAATTGAATATTATACAGTTGAAAAGAAAGAAAAAGAGTTTGATAATATAACAGGTGAAATAAAATTTTATTAGGTAAACTATCTCATCTCAAAATGATATCTGGAAGTTATTGATCATCTTAAATTTCAAACCATGCTATTTGAGTTTTGCTAATGAAGATAATTGCTTGTTAGATCCTGAATGGGGATAAAATGACTACAAAAAAAAAAAAAAAAATAGCCCCTGGATTGACTAGATAACCTTAAATTTAGCGTGAGGTTGGAAGAGTCACTGTCTGCTGTATCAAGCACCACAAGTAGCTGGTTGGTGGATTAAGCTAAAAGGCAATTATTTGCCGCAACTAGACCTTTTCGGTGGCTTCTATGATTTTATTTTGAAACAACTCTAACAAAGTCCAGGAATGAGAATCAAACCCTTCAAAATGGCTTCCTCGAAAAGGTTTAGCAGCTTTTTCTCTTCTTATAATTTACTCAAAATATATAACCTGCTTGAGATATTAGTTCCTTATTGCCCTATCCTCGAATGTCTCTGACCTCTCAGTTCTTTAAGGTCCTTATCTGCCTCTTTTAATGAGAATTCCATTGATGAAAATCTTGGTTTTTCTAAAAGAATTTTTAAAATTAGGTGAAACTAAAATTGAACATCGATCATATATAGAATGTGCCTAATTAGACAAACTTCGCAAGTGTCACATCCAACCCAAAATGTTGCTCAATTTTTTGCATCCGCTTCCTTAATCTTCAAAGTAACCACAATTCAATCTCTAATCCTATCAATTATTATTTTGCCATTTTCTAATTGCTCATACTGTGACTTCTTTAATATACAAAAGGCAAATGAACAGATATTATTATTTTTAACACCTAGTATTATTTGATAAAGATGCTTCCAGGTGCCTTCACATCCTAAATTTTGAGATGGTAGCCTCCCACTCTGGAAACTATAGGAAGGCTTCAGATAAACAAAGTCTCTGCCACTTCTAATAAGATAAGAGCCTCCTTGACTTCAAGAATATGCCATTTTCTATCTTCAAGATCATACTATTTTATTTATAGCTATGATTAGCAATAAACACAGCAAACTGGCATCATCAGAAACACTTTCATGCTCATCAATTTCCCATGCTGCAGAATTTAAAAGTATCAAAAAGAATGGTTGATAGAACATACTAAGGAATTAATCTTCAAAATGGTTGATAGTCAACACCATTAGTCCTATCCAAAATAATATGGTAATCAAATATATTGATTGTGTTGGTCACCACAAACAACAAACAAGCTCCATGTATCAAGGCAAGCAAAATCCCTGAATAAGGTAGATATTTAATTCAAAATAATGGATTGTTAAAGGCTCAATATGAGGATTGCCATACACTTGCATAGCCGAAAAGTGCTCTGACCATTTCAAGTAAGATAAAAAAATCCTTAGTTGATTCTCTATTTTTCCCTCCTCAAGATTCTCCATTTCAGATTCAACACTGCAATTTCTGCCGCAACATCGTAGTGCTCAAATAAAATATTGTCAAGTCCCTTACTTCTAAGTTACTAAATTCTAAGAACAACTTTTCTATTATATCTCTCTCTTTTAGTTCCCACATTTTACATAATTCCTTCCTCACATATTTTCACTACCTTATGCTTGCATTTCATTGAGCAATAATCAAGATTTGTACTAATTCTTTATGCTCCCATCGTCCATCATCCTTTCTTTATGCCTATTATCATCATTCTCTGACGATGCTTCCTTACCATTTCAGACTAATCTTGCTTTAAGCACCAGTATCTACTCTAGCTTTCATAGAATTGGAGATGCCGGTGCAGCTTCAAACAATTGCATCATGTTTCTTCTATGAATCATTTCATGTTTGAAATGAAAATTCAAGAACTATAAAGAATTGAGCATAAATTATGCAGTAATCATGACCTCATCTACAAAAGGAATCGGATAAGAACCAAGAAATAATATTGTTAATTCTGAATCAAATTTCAAGCTTGCTGGATGGTTCAGTAACTCACTTCCCAGCAATGTCAATGGTGGTTTGGTAAACATGATGCGGCAATAACCCCCAGAAGAATGCCCAACGTAACCTAAATATGAGGTTCCATGTCATTGTTTAGCTATCTGCTTCCATCTAAATAGGAATATGGAAAAAGATGTCCAAAAGAATGTCTGAATGCATGTGCTTGTTATTAGAATACCCAGATAATACTCATGCACTACATAATAAGTTTCATACTGAAAAACCAACAAACCTCATGGCACCATAATTAAGTTTGAATCAAAGTTTTTAATTTGTATACTTGGTTTTGGTCTTGCTTAGACTAATGAGTTTCACTTTCAGTAGCTTTGTCAATTTTAGTGGTTTTGGTGCTACTTTTGACAATTTTAGCTGAAAATTATTAAAAATAAATCAGAAGTAATAATTAGTAGTACAGGGAAAAAGAATTAGACATCTTATGAAATTTATATTATTGTTTGGGGACTTCTGGATGGAGCATTTGGTTGATTTTCTCACTAAACAATCAAAATTAGAAAAAAATAATGTAAAATACTAAAAGATCATGTTCATACTACAGATTTTATGTATCACATTACTTTTTGGTGGCATTCTAACATAAGACAAATTGAATACCTATAGGAGTTTACTATCACAGACAAACTAATGTCAAAATGTCAATGTGATAATGTTTCAATACTTTCGAAACTTGTCAATACTTATAAAATCTAAGCTTTATAAGTGAATTGTGAGGCCCAGCCTCATTGGGCCGGCCTGTTAGCCCGGCCAGCACCCAATCGCAGCACAAAGGGTCATTTCAATCAAAAACAGGGCAGAGCCCTGGTTGATCGCGGCAGAGGAGGAAGAGTCCTCCTCCCCCACGAACTCCGTCGCTTATCCAAGCCTTCACTCCAATTTAGAGCCCCCCCCCCAAATGGACCTCCACCGGCGATCATCGAGCACCTTTCTCTCTTTTTTCCTTCGAAATCGGGGCCGCAACGCTAACTGGAGCCAGTAAGAACCTTGAATCCTTCTTCTCCAACCTCTCCCTTCTCTATTGATCCATTGCCGATCAAATTCCGCCAAGGAATCGATTGGAAATCACTATGAAACCCCTCCGTTGTTCGGCCTTTGTTCTACTCTCGTCTCCTTTTTTCTAGTAATGTCTGTCGTCAGCATTCATCGTCGAAGCCATCGGCCGCTTCCCTACATCAGTCCCTGGCCGAAGCCAGACCCCCAGCCGCCGGCGAGCAGGATGGGATCCGAGTACACCGAGCCAAAAAATTCGCCTTCTTGGCCCTATTTTTCAGCTTGATTTTTGAACGGCCGGCCACCGCCGTCGTCCTCCCTCTGCCTCATGTCTCTACCTCCGACCACCACCTCACCGGACCAACATGACCACAGCCACCACCCGCCTCCTTCCTCTGTTTTGCCAAAAAAGAAAGAAAGAAGAAAAGAAGAGGAGAGAGAGAAAGAGCCATCTCTTTCTTGGTTCACTCTTATTTTCTCTCTTCTCTCTCATCTCCCTATTTCTCTCTCTAGAAGACTCATGGATCCATGAAACGAGTCCCATCAACTTGATCTACAAACCTGAATTGATCTCTGAAAAGAGATCCTAAACTGCCCTAGTGCTCGGGCCGCCTACTAAACCGATCACGCCGGCCCTATTGAATGTCCTTGAAACCCCTATTAATAAACCTTATTGATTGATCTTTGTCTAATTAAGTCTAATAAATTGAGCGAATCGTCTAGACCTGACCTACCCGAAACTACCGCAAACTCGGTCAGATCTTCTCGTATTATTTTATTAAAGTCATCAACTAGAAATTAATTTCGTTGTTAATAATTTTAAATAGGTCTAGCAAAGTCGCCTAGCGAAGTCTGACAGTTTAAGGTAAAAGATGTAAGTATATCTTACACTCATTATTTTCAAATGATCATGTTTTCCGTGCAAAAAATTTGCTTGTGAAAATATCATATATTTCTTAAAATTATGGATTAGCGAATGTATTATGAAAATTATGCTTTATTATGAAAAATAGTTTCATGAATGTTTGATGAAAATAGCTTTGTTATGAAATCATGTCATTTAATATTTTTCATCTATTTATATAAATATATATATTTTAAGAAAAAAATATAAGTTTTCTAAAGGCTCTCAAATTGCTATGACCATCCCTAGAAATAGAGGCCAATCGACACCCTGAAGCTAGCATCCAACATAAACGGCCCTCTACCAATGGGTAAAAGTTGGTAACGAATACGAATTATGCTATATTGTCGATTACGAAGATGGCCCTGTCACGAGTTATAGTGAACATGGCACGAATATCTGTGAGCAATGTTTTGATCCATGATAGGATTAAATGATATGAAGAATGATTTACGAATATATTTGCAATATAAACTTAGAAATATGTTTATGAAAAATGGATGATTTGTTCATGCATGATTTGCATTATGACATGTTTTAATATATTGTACTATGAAATACTTATTTTGAAATATCTGTTATTTTTTTAAAATAATACTTGATCTAGTAAGATAGCAAAAGATTTACTTATTGAGTTGTGTCGCTCATATATCTCTTTTTTTTATTTTTCTCTCTCTAGATGAATAGAGTCCATAGGAACGAAGGATGATCCAGGCTTAGAGTTTGAGCTAGCAAGCTTAGCAGTTTTATAGAAGAATTTTAGTATTTTAAATTGACTATAAATTTGTAGTCAATGAATTTTTGAATATTGAGGATTATGGGTTTGGTATTTATGTTTGGATTTAGACGCTCTAAACCAATATTAGTTGCATTTAATGGCCAATAAAATTGAATTCCTATTTATTCTAATATATTTGAGATAGATTGAAAGCTAAACAGAATGTTGGCTTCTGGGCTGTACTGCTCGATAGCACTGCCATGCTATGCTCCGAATCTGAGGCATAACAAATATGGTATCAGAACAATAGGCTTCATCATGGGTTAAGCTTAAAAGTCTAGTGATGGGCAGAACGTAAGCTTAGGCTTATGATTTGTATATTTAGGCAAGTGACAGGTATAGAAGAGTTAATTTTCATCAGAGTCGCACAGCGAAAGCACGGTAGAGTATTAGATGAAGACTTAAACCCCCATTTTTTTGAAAATAAAGGTACATTAAGTTTCGAGGACGAAATTTTTTAAAGGATAGAATGTGAGGCCCAGCTTCATTGGGCCGGCCTGTTGGTCCGACTCAGCATCCAATCGTGGCCCGAAGGGCCGTTTCAGTCAAAAATAGGGCTGAGCCCTGGTTGATCGTGGCGGAGGCGGAAGAGTCCACCACGAATTCTGTCGGAGGCTAGGATAAGCCTAGCCTCCACACCTATTTAGAGCCCCTCCTCGATGGACCACCAATGATCATCAAGCTCCTTTCTCTCTCTTTTCTCCCTTCGAAATCATGGCATCCCGTCACCGTGCCCACCAGAAATCGGGGCCGTAGCACTCACCGAAGCCAGTAAGAACCTCGAATCCTTCTTCTCCGGCCTCTCCTTTATCTATTGATTCATTGTTGATCAAATCCCGTCAAGATCGAAAATCACTATGAAACCCCTCTCCTGTTCTGCCTTTGATCTTCTCCTCTCCTTTTTTCCGACAATGCATGTTGTCGGCATTCATCGCCAAAGCCATCGGCCGCTTCCTTGCATCAGTCCTTAGCCGAAGTCAAACCCCCAGTCGTCGATGAGCGGGTTGGGATTTGAATACACCAAGCTAAGAAATTCCCCTTTTGGCCCTATTTTTAATTTGATTTTTGGACAGTCGGCCGCCGCCGCCGGCCGCCCTCTGCCTCATGTCTCCACCTCCGATGCCACCTAACCGAACCACCATGACCACAGCCAACCACCTCCTTCCTCTGTTTTTCCAAAAAATACGAAAGAAAGAAGAGAAGAGAGAAAGAGCCATCTCTCTCTTCTCTCTTATTTTCTCTTCCTTCTCTCTCATCTTCCTATTTCTCTTTCTAAGACCCATAGATCCATGAACCGAGCTACATCGACTTAATCTATGAACCCCAAGTTGATCCCCAAAAAGAGGCCCTAAATTGCCCTAGTGCCCGGGCCACCTACTAAACCGATTGCCTCGGCCCCATTGAATGTCCCTGAAATCCTAATAAATGAATCTTGTTAATAATCTTGGCTTGACCTACCCAAAACCACCGTAACGCCTGATTAAGTCTTCTAGTATTATTTTATTAAAGTCATCAATCAAAAATTAATTTTGCCATTAATATTTTAAACAAGTCTAGCGGAGTCTCCTAGCAAAATCTGACAGTCTAAGACAAAAGAGATAAGTATATCTTACACTCATTATTTTTCAAATGATCATGTTTTTCATGCATAAAATTTGCTTGTGAAAATATCATGCCTTTTCTTAAATTATAGATTAGCATATATATTATGAAAATTATATTTTATTATGAAAAATAGTTCCATGAATGTTTAATGAAAATAACGTTGTTATGAAATCATGCTATTTAGTGTTTTTCATCTATTTATGTGTATTTTTCAGAAAAGATATAAGTTTTTTAAAGGCTCTCAAATTGCTATAACCGCCCCTAGAAATGGGGGCCAATCGACACTCTGAAGCTAGCATCCAACATAAACGGCCCTCTGCCAACAGGTTAAAGTTGGTAACGAATACAAATTATGATATTTTCGCGATTACGAAGATGGCCCTGTAACGTGTTATAGTGACCATGGCACGAATATCTATAAGCAATGTTTTGATCCATGATAGGATTAAATGACGTGAAGAATGATTTACGAATTTATTTACAATATAAACTTGGAACTATGTTTATAAAAGATGGATGATTTGTTCATGCATGATTTGCTTTATGACTTGTTTTAATATACTGTATTATGAAATGCTTGTTTGGATATATCTGTTATTTTTCTTAAATGATGCATTGACATGAAAAAGCTTATACTTGATAATGGTATGTAGTGAAAGATTTACATACTAAGTTGTGTCGCTCATATACCTCTATTTTTATTTTTTTCCTCCAGATAAATAGGATCCATAGAAACGAAGGATGGTCCAGACTCAGAGTTCGCACTAATAAGCTTGGTGATTTTGTAGAAAAATTTTAGTATTTTAAATTAACTATGAAATTGTAGTCAAGGATTTTCTAAATATTGAGGATTACGGACTTAGTATATATGTTTGGATTTAGACGCTCTGAACCAGTATTGGTTGCATTTAATGAATAATAAAATTGGATTCCTATTTATTCTATTATATTTTGAGAAGGATTTGAAAGCTAAATGTAATGTTGGCTTCGTGATATCATGGGTTGTAACCCTCGGTAGCATGCCCATGTCATGCTTCGGATCTAAGGCATGATAAATATGGTATCAAGGCAATAGGTTTGATCATGGGTTAAACTTAAAAGTCTAATAATGGATAGAACTTAAGCTTAGGTTTGACTCGTATAGTTAGGCATGTGACATGTATAGAATAGTTTTGATCAGAGGTGCGTAACGCAAGCATGGTGGAGTATTAGATGAATTCGTGTCCCCATTTGCTTGAAAATGAAGGTATGTTAAGTTTCAAGAACGAAATTTTTTAAAGAATGGGAGAATGTGAGGCCCAACCTCATCAGGCTGGCCTATTGGCCTGACCCGAAGGGCCGTTTCAGTCAAAAACAAGGCAGAGCCCTGGTTGATCGCAGCGGAGGAGAAAAAGTCGTCCACCACGAACTCTATCAGAGACAAGGATAAGCCTATCCTCCACTCCTATTTAGAGCCCCCCGATGGACCTCTACCGGCAATCGAGTTTCTTTCTCTCTCTTTTCTCCCTTCGAAATCATGGCATCCCGTCAGCGTGCCCTCCGAAAATCGAGGTCGCAGCGCTCACCGAAGCCGGTAAGAACCTTGAATCCTTCTTCCCCGACCTCTCTTTTCTTTATTAATCCATTGTCGGTCGGATTCCGCCAACGATTTGATCAAAAATTACTATGAAACCTCACCCTTGTTCTGCCTTTAATCTCCTCCTCTCCTTTTCTTCGGCAATGTCTGTCGTAGGCATTCATCGCCGAAGTCATCGGCCGCTTCCCTACATCAGTACCTAGCCGAAGCCGAACCCCCAGCCACCGGCGAGCAGACTAGGATCTGCGTACACCGAGCCAAGAAATTTTTCTTCTCAACCCTGTTTTTAGTTTGATTTTTGGACAGCCGACCGCCCTCCGCCTCGTGTCTCCACCTCCGGCTGCTACCTTGCTAGACCACCATGACCACAGCCACCAGCCGCCTCCTTCTGTTTTTCCAAGAAGAAAGAAGAGAAGAGAGAGAAAGAGCCATCTCCCTCTTGTTTCTCTTTTTTTCTCTTCTCTCTCATCTCTCTATTTCTCTTTCTAAGAAGACCCATGGATTCACGAACCGAGTCTCATCGACTTGATCTATAATCCGAGTTGATCCCTGAAAAGAGGCCCTAAACTACCCTCATACTAGAGCCGCCTACGGGACCGATTATTCCAACCCTATTGAATATCCCTAAAATCCCCATTGATGAACCTTATTGATTAATCTTAGTCTGATTGAGTCTGATTTACTGAGCAAATCGTCTAGACCTGATCTATCTGAAACCACCGTACGCTCAGTCAAGTCTTCTCGTATTATTTTATTAAAGCCATCAATTAGAAATTAATTTTGTTGTTAATATTTTAAATAGGTCTAGCGGAGTCGCCTAGCAAAATCTAACAGCCTAAGACAAAAGAGGTAAGTATATCTTACACTCATTATTTTTCAAATGATCATGTTTTCTGTGCATAAAATTTGCTTATGAAAATATTATGCTTTTCTTAAAATTATGAATCAACATATGTATTATAAAAATTATTCTTTATTATAAAAAATAGTTTCATGAATGTTTAATAAAAATAGCTTTGTTATGAAATCATGCCATTTAGTGTTTTTCATCTATTTATGTGTATATGTTTAAGAAAAGATATAAGTTTTCTAAAGGCTCTCAGATTGCTATAACCGCTCCTAGAAATGGGGGTCAATCGACATCCTGAAGCTAGCATCCAACATAAATGGCCCTCTGCTAACGGATTAAAGTTGGTATCGAATACGAATTATGATATCTTGTCGATTACGAAGATAGCCCTGTCACAGATTATAGTGACCATGACACGAATATCTGTGAGCAATGTTTTGATCCATGATAGGATTAAATGACGTAAAGAATGATTTACGAATTTATTTGCAATACAAACTTGAAACTATGTTTATGAAAAATGAATGATTTGTTCATGCATGATTTGCTTTATGACTTATTTTAATATACTGTACTATGAATGCTTGTTTTGGAATATCTGTTATTTTTCTTAAATGATGCATTGACATGCAAAAACTTATGCCTAATTCGGTAAGACAGTGAAAAGTTTACTTACAGAGCTACGTCGCTCATATACTTCTATTTTTATTTTTCTCTCTCTAGATGAATAGAGTCGACAGAAACGAAGGATGGTCCAAGCTTGAAGTTAAGAATTTTAATATTTTAAATTGACTATGAATTTGTAGTCAATGATTTTCTAAATATTAAGGATTATGGGTTTGGTATTTACGTTTGGATTTAGACGCTCTAAACCAGTATTGGTTGCATTTAATAGATAATGAAATTGGATTCCTATTTATTCTATTATATTTGAGATAGATTTGAAACACTAATGTAATGTTGGCTTTGTGTTATCTTGGGTTGTACCCTCGGTAGCACGACCATGTCATGCTCCGGATATGGGGCGTGACAAGAATATTATTCAATATTTCAACAAACAAGGAGAAAAACAAAAGATAAAATGAATAGTTCATTTATATACACTTAATATGGTCCAAATATTTAGATTGTCTGATATGCCAAAATTTTCATATCAGTTGCAGCTGAAACCAGAACCTTTAATTTCGATTTTAAAGTTCCCACCGAAACCCAAACATTGTCCTGTAATTTCACAACAGCCGAAAGAACTATTTAAGATCTACCCGAGGAAAAACAAGCCAAGATGGTAACTTTTAGCACTATGAATACTTAAAAGAGATTTACATTTAACAATGCACATTTCTGTCTAATAAACAAAGTTGTTAATATATTTGAAGAAACATTTATCTCTCAGATCAATTATCATAAGGATAAAATACATAAACTTTGTTATAAGCAAAATTTTGAAAGATGGTGTAGACATGTAGCACATCTCAGCGTCTAGGAATGTTGTGTTAGGTGATGGAAGCGGACATCTAAGCATGCACCAACAAGAAAATAGAACCTATTCCAACATCCACATTCAATGGTAAAATATATGCATGGTGGAAAAATATTAACAGTTATACATGTCCATTTATGGAATAAAAGAACTTGAACTAATTAAAATAATGATGTAGCAGAAAATGAGCACTTTTGCATACTAGAAACATATCAGAGAGTTATAAGTGAATGGGAAAAAAGTTATTGCTAGATCTAATAGTCATATATAGATTGATATCAGCAAACAGCCAATTTTATGTTTAAGGTCATTTATAGTTCATCCCAAAGAAAGTTGAACCCCTTTACTGATGCACATATGAACATTTGATGAAGATGTAATGGTAAGGCCATGTCAGGAATTTAAGAGAACAAATTATTAGTATAAACTATAAAGTCATAAAAACTGCTGTAATCGAAGATAAAACAATGAAGAACCACTTAATATGGCATGTTTATATGCAACAAAGAGTGAAGGAAGCATTGATGAGCAGAGAATCTTGGGCTTGTATTAAAATTGTAAGAAAATGGGTGAAACTAGTAACACAAGGATGAAAGGAGTTAAAAACATTTAATGTTATTGGTTGAAGACTTAACCATTAATAGGTTGTGAAGAAGAATCTATGAAAGATGGTATACAATTGTTGAGATAGAGGACACACAAAAGGATGTTCTTGCAAGTAAGAAGCTTAGCTTCTTCAAGGTGATGCCATACAGAAACATAAAATCAATTGTATAATAACTCTACAAGATGAAGTGTGAAGTTGACTGATCAAAATTTTGGTTTCATATAATTTTTCCCTAGTGTGATGACATGTGTGATACAATCCTTTTTTTTCAGTCTCTATTACTTTTTATGTAATCCATGACCTGTGCACAGCGACATAGTACTGCTGGGGACACTATAAGAAAGTGAAAATGTAAATGAAACATGCTAACTCAGCTCATCCAAGAGTTTCTTCTAAAAGTAGTAAAAATCATCAGCATAGTCATCCAGGACCTTTACCATTGAAATGGGGTCAACTATTAAGCATATAATTTGAGAATGATTGAGCAGACTTTACGACTGGTCCCCTTTCCTTTTTAAAGGACACTTTAAGCAAGAGATGGGCTTGCCATGATAATTGGCTGCAGGGCAATCTACCTTATTGGTTGCACTTTAAACCTATCAGAAGGCAACCCTCTAAAATTTCCTTAGGCATGCAAAGAAACTTGATAAAGGGGAAGATGACAATGTTCAATAAAGAGAACCCTGTTGATCTCTTAGGCAAAAAATTTAAGCCATTGAGTCAAACAGGAACCCAGACAATCTTCAGTACGTTGTTAAGGTAACTTTAACATTACTTCTACTTTATGGAAGACTGGTAGAGCTCATGTTTGATAACCCAATTTTAGCATGCATTCTCACCCCTGCATTCCTTCTGAACTATCCAAGATAACATAAAAAAAGAATTAATTATGGTCATAGTGGGTGACGATTACATATTTTACCATGGCTGCGATTTCTGACACTTGATATGTGCAAGATCAGTTGGCAATTACATGGCATAACATTACTTCGACATTGAATTAAATGAGACTTATCAACAGCTCTTTGACGTTCTGAAGTCCTACTGATGTGAACTCACTACAGATTGTGAGTAAAACATCTTGATTGTGAGTAAAGCATCTCTACCATCAAAATGTACTGGTCATAATCAAACATACCGAGCAGGTAGGAGATGCCATGTGCAATAGGAGGGTTGCATGATGATTACAAAATGCTTGTCAGCTCTGTCACACAGCTTATTCTTCAGTTTTAACACTCAGTGATTTTATCGAACTTCGTGATGCTTTCTCCAAACCTCCAGCAGTTTACCTACAAACTGAACGACTGGAGACGCATTTGCAGCCAAAAATTTGTAGCAGTTCAGAAATGATTGTGACAGTGCACATGGATATAAGTAAAAGAAACAAGGAAGATTTCATAGTTATACCAAGATGTCGAAAATAACTGATTCAAATTCTGTGCATAATTTTTTCACGACACAAAAATTAATGAAGATTACTGCTATCTATTTTAGCACAAGCAAATATCAAGAAACATATCTATATACATGTGAGAGTGTGTGTCAACATAAACAATCAGCCAACTTATCAGACCACTTAATAGTTTTCAAAGGGTAGAAATTTGATTTAGTTATAGAGTAGAAGTAGCAGGACATACTTCACAGCTTGTTCTGGAAAATATTTCCCAGGCTGCCTCTGTCGAAGTGTGTGCAAGTCTCCTCCTGGGCAGAACTCCATCACCAGACATGAGAATTTATCAGTCTCAAAATGGGTGTATAATGTTGGAAGAAATGGATGATCAAGGCATTGCAATATCTCCCTCTCAGTCTGAGCCCTAAGCAGCTTCTTACGACTTGCCAGAGATCCCTTGTCCATGACCTTCATTGCAAAATAAGTCTTTGTTCCACTTAACTCTGATAGATATACGCTACCAATATCACCACAGCCTAACCTCTTTAGTAGCCTGAAATGGTTCAAACACAGAACAATATCTCTAGCTCGCACCATTTGAATTGCTTCCCATGTTGAATCATTTGCCTTATGAGGCTTTGTGACACTACTACTCATGCTGCTACATGAGCTCTCATCACTGCTTGTACTGGCCCTGCACATACTACTCTTTCCACTCTCCACAAAGTCGGCTCGGTCACTGATCTTAGCACTTCCACTGGTCTTTGTGACACTGCTGGTACCATCACTGACTTTAGCAGAAACAAAGCTATCATTTGCAATGCTCCGCTCAGAGATTTTCTTATCTTGATCTTTACCTTCCAAGCTCATGGTCCCATTCAATTGTGGCAATTGCACTGGATCTTCTTGTTGTACTGGTTGTTTCAGACAACCAGAGGAAGTATGCATATCTTTAGATTCTGGAGAAAGTACAGTCTTCAGAGGAACCTTATCTGGTAAAGGATCAACAGATCCCTTTCGATGGTGATTTGGTTTTTGGTCTGGTACCTTTGTGGCAGTTTGCTTTAGTATGCTCTGATTTACAGATTTTGGCATTCTTTCGGGTGTGGTAGGCTCTGATTTGCTTGGCTTAGGAATCTGCAAAGGCGAAGGCTTACAAGAATTTGGCTCTATTATCCGGTTAGCAAGTGTTTTGAGCTGTTGTTCAGAGCAAGTTTGGGGAACAGTTTTGGAATCCATTGATCTAAAAGCTGAATTTGTACATTTAGCAGGTTAAACCAATCCATGAACTCTCAGTAATTTCAGGAAACGCATGCAGCATTCTGTTGGAGAATCAAATGCCTTGTTCTCCATCTTTGATAGATCTATGCATGGGGTGCTCCACCATCAGATAAAGTTCATAACACTATGAATTGTGCAAGAAAGAAAACAGACCTTGCAACCTTCCTATCCATGATGATTAACAACAAATAAGTAGCAAAGAACGGGAAACAAACATAAGAAAAATGTGGCTTAAAAAATATCCCAAGAGATCAGGAAAGCAGAAGCTATATGCTCAAAACATGCGCCCCCCCCCCCCCCCCCCCCCCCTCATTCCAGTAACAAACCTAACACTTCGAGGGAAAAACCATGTTGATCCATCGATCAAGATTCAAAATGCAGAACAGACGGATTCACCCAATAACTTCACCATGATACACAAGAATGAAGTATTTATGTAACAAAAGGTGATACACAATTCCAACCCACTTAGTAGTATAAGATCTTGAGAACAAAAGAAATAAAGGTATCTCCAACAATGCACCAGTACACAGATCAAATATAGTTGAGAGGAAGGCCACAAGGCATCTACCTAAATCAACTAAATAAAAGGGCTTAAAGAAAGTAAAGATCATGAAAGCAACATCAAGATACCATCTTTCCACAACAGAGAGGAAGGTGGACCATGACGTACTTAAAATAAATAACTTCTTCTCCAACAAAGAGCTAGATGCAGCCTGGATTAGTACATCCACACCTTTATATAATGTTTTTTTCCAGGAAACCCCAAAAACCCAGTAACCAAAAAGATCAGAAAAATGTGAAAACTGTGATTCAACGTCCAGGGGTCATGCCAGAGACATCAAAATGCGTTGTTTCTCCACGACAAAAAACCAGAATAACACCTAAGAAGGACCTTTCAGCAAGCCCGAATAGAAAGAGGGAATATCTGGAGAGTCATGCAGATCCTACTGGAATGTTATTCCCTTGAAATCTCCAACCCCTCCCTCCAAAACATTATGACAGATCTAAAAGGCAAATCCGAACCCTAACACAGATCCAACTCCCTCACACGGAACCAAAAAAGACAGAAAATAGTAGTAAAGGAAGATGGGGGTGAAAAAATCAAAACAGAAGTGAGATAAAGGGAGGACAAAAGCATACCTTCTCCCCAAAGATCACAACTTTAAAGCTTCAGTTTGACAGACGGGAAGGTAGGCTGTAGGCCTTCCTCCTACCAGTATCCACAAAGAAGAGAGGGAAAGGGGGAAAGGAGAAGAGCTGAAGAAAAAGGGAGGGGAAATAAAAAAAATTAAGGGGGAAGTTTTAGAAAGGTGCTGGGGCAGCGTGTGGGCGTTGGCTGTGGGGTTATTTGTATGTGCGGTGCCCAAAGAGGGTGTAAAGAATAAAGGAGTCAAGGCTAAAACTAAATATTTTCTCATAAATTATTTCAATATTTTTTTCTTTTTTCCACAGGCCACAGCCCATGAGTGAGTTAACGGCAAATAGGGGAGCTCTCCCCTCCCTCCCAAAATCCCACCCTCACTTGCCTCAATGCCCTTCAAATTTACCCCCCAATCCCCAATATCTAGGTGCAGTTCCCCATAGCCCCTTTAACTCCCCCAAAGAAACTTTTCTAGATAACATACATTCCCTCCTTCACATCTCCCCCCTCTCATGTCTTTATTACCTTGCTAAAAGCCAATTTGTGATCTTTGGAAATGACAAAAACGTCCTTTGTTCGATCGATTCCTGTTCCCATTCCCATCAAACCAATGCATTTTGGAACTTGGATAAGAATCTATCAGTAAAGATGGACACTTTCTCAGTTCAGATCGCCCCATGCATTCTATAGTTTGTACTAGAAATCAAAGTGGCTGAGAGGCTAATAATAGTCATATGGCAAAACCAGAAGGCTAAGTCGGGCCGCCTGATCATTGCGTGAAGCCTGTCGGAGGTGGCGCCCGAGGGCACCAGACAACTACTGAATTTGATTTACTAATGATGCAGCTCTGTAGAGCTTAATTGCTATGGTCACATTTCGCAGTGACAGTGGTGTGTGGGGATGACTTGTGATGTTTTTAATCAGGTATTGCGAGCACCGGATTTGTTTCAATTGCTTCTCAGGGCATGCAGGTTTGGAAATTATTGTCATGCTGAGAAGAAATAGTCATGCAAACATAATGGTTGTGGGGCAACGACAAACCTGCACTTTGGTGCTGCACAATCTGCAGCCAAATCAGCTCAGCCAGCAGCATCTGTGGCTCTGGTGCACATTGACCAGAGCTTCTTAATTGCCATTAAAAAGAGAGAGGAGGAGGGACTAGATAGATAGTAGAGAGGGAAGGAGAAGTTCAAACATGGACAGGGGCATGAGTGTGAGATTTGCTGTGCTATGCTTAGTTGGGGGTCTATTTACCTGTAGAAGTCTCCCCCTTGGGAGCATGTGGGACTTTTTGTAGCTATCTAGCTGCAAGATTCATGGAGGGTCCCAAACTGACAAGATCCTGATTAATGATGGAGCCCATCCATCAATGCCGCAGTGGACTCACAGCCATTGAATTCCAACATTGGGATAATGTTTGGGGGATGTTGTGGAAATAGGAAAACAGAGAACAAAAAAAGGATTTGCCTAGATTAAGCATGCTTCCATATTCCTCTGAACTCAATATTGTGACTTCCTATAAATTATGCTGCTTATGACCTCATTAGAAATCCTGATTGCTTCTTTCACTAACGCCAACAGAAATGTCGACATTTGAGGTACATTTCCAATTAATCTCACATGTATTTGCTTCACTTTTTGCAATAATGAGTACCTTCTAAATGCCAATTATCACTATCAGCTGCGGCACAACATCTATTATTGTTCAGGTCTTAATATTCTGTCAGTCCTCCCAAGTGTTTTCATCCTGGCAAAGCAGTCGCATTCAACCCATGGCTTCCCATCTGCTATATTCTCCTCTCCTCTTCTTTCTTTTTTTTCTTTCTCCCCTCAATGTTCGATGCTTTGAAGTGGTCCTAAGTCACAGCTCAAGGTCATGGGATTTCTGAAAGGTATCTTTTAGGGATTAGGTCAATGTTAGGCAATCAAGCATGCTTAAGGGCCTAACTCCATCCTTCAGAGTAGAATATAGGGATAATTAAAAGGGCTATATCAGCCAATGATGCCTCCAACAAGGTCATCCAGAGAGCCAATGCAGCATTGTCCAATGAGGGCGGGACCAGCATTAATCTAATCCTTTCTTTAAGAAAACACAACAAAACCCAATGAAGCCTATGCATAGGGCCATGAGCTAAAGCACATGGAGCTCTCTCCTTGGTAGGCATCTCTTAAACCTCTTCAGCAGTGTAAAGCTCCAAAGATTGCGCCATTAATTAGTCTCCTTTCCTTTGTTCTACCTTGAGGGTGCTTGTGCATCGCACATGATAGATAGGAAGCATTATGAGAATGGATGATTTTTAATTTAGGATCCAATATATAGGATACATTAGGTACAGACCTTCTAAGAAAAGATTACGGGTGTAAGATGACGAGCTTGCAGCTCATTAAGAAGCAATGAATATAGTGGAGGATAATCAAAATTATAGCATCGGATTGAGACTGCGTGGCTAGCACTTACGAGCTCATCGAGTACTAATCATGCTGCATGGACTCACAATCGATGGTGGTCGCAATATATGCTAATACAAGCCACTTTCAAGAATTGCATTGCACTGGTGATCACATCAGTAGTGTGCATCGAGCATGATAGGATATCAGACATTGATCAAATGGCGATGACTGAATGTTAGGATAGGGATGCGCATGGATCAAAGCTTGGATACTGCTAAAGAATTGCAGGAAAATCTACAGTATTTGTTTAAATGGAAAGATGCCCAAATGACAATGCAGCTTTTGGCAGAAGACCTGCAGGGAAGACATGTAGTTGGATTCAGGCATATATGCTCTATAATAAATTACAAACAGAGGCCAGAAACGTGCAAATTAAATAAGCTTAAACAAATATATTTCAAGATTAGTGCGGTTGACCGCCTGCAGCTTCCAAGGTGGTGCTTACATGATCTCAATAATGATAGTTAGATCAAAATCAGAATTACTGCCTGCTGGGTTTGTGGACCAAAGACCCTTGGAGCGATTAAAAACCGTTAAGAAGAGTGTAATTGGTATCCCATACACCAGTTTTGCTTATTAACATTGTTATCTTCTTACTGCTTGACTTCTGTATTTGATTTTCTATAGGGACTTCATGTTATTATTTACTTGTCCAGAACTAGTAATTTTCTATAGGAACTTCATGTTAGTATTTACTCATCCAGAGTTATCATATAATTGCAATAGTTTGTCCATGAGGACTGTAATAAGGTCCTTAGGGAACAGACTTGGCAAGACAGTTGCAGTAGCTTCTTATCATCGATGAATGAAAGCTCGGCATGGGAGTTTGGAGACCCCATGATCACATTCCAATTTAAAACCTGAAACTCCCAAGGTAAACTTCCAGCGGATTGTATGAGTTAATGTTGAGATGCATGCATATGAATGAAAAAGATATGTGCAGTGACAGAATGAAATGGAAGTGTAAACATCTAACAAGAAAAAATTAAATTTGCATTCTGGGTGCAAATGGAATTTAGAAACAGAAAGAATTTGGAAGCAGTCAGCAATCGTGGGCTCGGTTTTCAGATTTCTGTAGCAAGAAAGCAAAAGCCACCGGGATGTGCCAAATATGTCAATTTGTTGTCCTCAATACTGTGGCAGCACCAAATTATAGAGTGGATGCAGGTTGTAGCAAGTCCCACATGCCCTAAGGTTATCTTTTAGCAAGCTTTGTTGCACAACGTAAAAGACAGTTAAGTGTTAATCAATCAATATGAGAATGTGCATGACGGAATACAAGCAGACCGTGACTGGCAATGGCAACAAGATGAGTGCATGAATTACATTCGATGGTTTGAATTTTTAATTTTAAATCGGACCATAATCACCTTCAGGCTTTTTCTATCAGAGAAATAATTATTATATCAGCTTACAAAAGATCACCTGGATTGATGGAATTACCCTCAAAAAGATTGTATGTAACCCAAAATAAAATGAAAGGAAAGAAAAATAAAATGAATCACCTTCAGCAATGAGAGAAACAACCCTAATTAGGTTCTAGAAGTTAGCCAAAATGGTTTTGGACAAGAACGAGATCTCATGGCGTTGTAAGCACAACCAGATAGAAGTCAAGAGATTTGGAGGCAAGATGTTGGCATACTGTATTTGTTGTTGTCTTTAGAATTTTGAGTTGTTGACCTAAAAGACTTCTGTAAATTCTTGATACAAGTTTTGAGAGTTGTGGAATATGCCCAGATCAACACAACCATCAGCCACCATAGTGCAACTTTTGCTGTTGATAGGGAGGGAAAAGAGGTGCAGTTTAACTGCAACTCTTTTCTGAATTTACATATACATCTTATGTTTGATGCAGACCTCTACTGTCTATGACTTCACTCTAATTAGTAACTACAGTTCACCACAAGACTATTGATATGCATTCCCCAAGTTACAGTGAAAAACCAAATGACTTAGAGCTTTACATAGCTTAATTTAACAAACAGAAGCATGAATGCCAAATTAAGAAAAAAAAAGATGATATGTATCAAGTTATATTGCATGAAAAAAAAACGTTTGAGCCTTTCATAGATTGTTTCAATTTAGATTTACTTCAATTAAATTTCTGCGAACAATTTGAGTATATTTGGTGCATTACATAATATGTTCAATAAAAAAAATTTCAGTTTTTTTTGAGCTGATATGTACATTATTTTTGAACTGGATGATTTTAGCACTGTATCTGAGATTCTGATCGTTCACAAGTCGATCTCTTGTGCAGCTCATGTATGCAAAAAGCTCCAGACACCAGAACAAGCCTCCAGCTGAAAATTGGGAGGGGTAGAAGATATGTAAGTATGAACTTACAGCAAATAGTCACAACCAGCTTATTTATTTATCAAACATCTCGTTCAGCATGCTTTTTGCATCATGTAGCCTATTATCCTTAGGCTATAGATCATCTTTGTATAAGTCCAAGCATCTGATTTGCACCCCTTTGACTCCATCAGTTTTAGAAACCTACAAGCATCACCAAACTTTCCCTGCTGGCAATACCCATCGATCAATGCAGTGTAAGTAAAGATATTAGCAAACGAGCCATTCGTAAACATGGCTTCAGCATCCTCAAGGCCAATCTCCTTACAAAGCTTATGAATCATCATTGAGTATGTCCAAGCATCAGGCTTACACCCCTTCAATTCCATCAGCTTCATAATCCCCAAAGCAGCCTCTATGTTTCCACATTTAGAGAACCCATCGACTAAAGCATTGTAAGTCGTGGTGCTGGGAACCAAACCTCTACTACAAATCTCATTCAGCAATGCTTCAGCAATCATCATTGTGTAAGTACGCGCACTCAGGGAGCATCCGTCATCCCCCATCTTCAAGAACAGCACAAAATCTGTCAATCTGACAGGCCTCTCAGAGCCCATGGGCACGAATGGTGTATGAGACTTCATTCCTCTGGCAGCCCAACTGTGGCATCATCACAAAGACCCAACAAGCCCTATCCGAATTTTGCAGTGGCCTAGGATCAAACAATTGTACGTAAAAGGTGTCAGCTTCCCATCCTGCTTCCGATAAGTATCTTAAGTACTGCTTTGCCCCAGCAAGATCTCCTTCCTTTTGGTAGGCCTTAATAATCGTATCGCATGCAACGAGATCCGAAAAAATCCAATCTTTTATAATCTGCTGGTGTGAATCCTTCATCTCATCGGCAATTGAGCACCTCTCGAAGACTTTCTTTCCCATGAGGCGGGAATCACTATATTTTTATTTTTTTTTCAAAAAAGCCCTTCAGCATTAAAGAAGCATTAAAGGCCTAATTTTTATTAAGGGGTGAATAGAAATTATACATAACTTTCCCAGAAAAGTGGATAGTCAACTAAACATAAGCACTTTGAAAATTTATCATTTTTCCATAGTCAACCAAACATGCCAAAAGTACTTTCCTAGACATCCTCTTTATAGGAATCTGCTTCCCATGAATCATATTCATAGGAGGAAAAATACTTCCCACGAACCAAACGAGCCCGAAATGTGGGAATCATATTTCCATGGGAATACAACTTTTCGATCTCTCTCCTTTGAAAACTCCAACCAAACAAGAGGCATCCTATTACTTTTCCGTTGACCACACTTTTCCCCCTTCTTTTCCCGCGAACCAAACGAGCGCCTTACCTAAAAAAAACGGCTACATCACATATATCACATTGGACAATATCAAATCATAAATGCAAGCAAAGATGTATTTATTTAAAACAAAACAGATTGGACATAATTTATAGACTAAATTGTGATAAATACATTAGTGATAAAATCTTTCTGCTCCTAGCTGCTATATTTTCTTACTTCTTTCTAAGAAGGGGAGAAAGAGAGCATTCCAAGTCAAAAGAGATATATTTATGAGAACAACCCCTTTGAAAGTGACCATGAACCAAGGTTCAGCTAAGATGGACAATGAACATCCAATCAGAATTCCTTTATAACATTATTTTTTTTAATAAACACAAAAATCTAAATTTGAAGCAAGAACAGGAAATATTTCATTTGTCAAAACTCAGCAAAATTTTCAACCAAATATTACTGAACAAATGAGTTGAAAACAGTGAGGAATTAGAAAACTGCTTCCTAGGTCTGGAAGCCTAAATATCAAAGTATCCGACCACAAAGACCTCCCAAGTCGCTCACTCTTGTAGGCATATAACTACAGGCTTTACACCATTTTAACCCAGCACAATCAAACATTTAAGAACCTACCAGTAATCTCTACAAGAACAGGACCCACCCCTGAAACAATGGAACCGGTTTCGATCGCGGACAACGATCTCTCTATCAGCTATCTCAGATATCAACTTGAGAGCCGCATGGCAATCACTACAGACCCGGAGGTTCTTCATGATCCTAATGGGTGTCCCGGGTGGCGTGCTCATGAGTCCAAGGACAACCGCCAGCTTCTCACTATGCCGATACAAAACCTGCTCCTTCTCCCCCTCGTCCATATCAAGCAGCACTGCCGAGGTGTCAGGGACGTACCCTCGTTGCCTCAGTTTCTCCAGCAACTCCTCCCACCTCCTGTAAATCTCCTCCGCTCGAGGGTGATCGCTCTCCCCGGCCACGAATTCATGAACCGCACCATCCAAAGCGACCGTGCTCCACCCCGGAGACTTCTTCACCCCTCGGTCCCTCATCAAGCGCCGCATCCGTGCCACGTCCTCCCAACGCCCCGCGTCGGCATAGATGTTCGATAGCACGACGTAGTATCCATCATTAAGGGGGTCCAAGACAGAAAGGTGCCGAATTGCCTCTTCTCCCATCTCGATGCTCTTGTGCACTCTGGCCCCTCCAAGGAGAGCTCCCCACACAACGCTGTTGGGTTCCACCGGCATGTTGCTTATGAACTCATGAGCTTCCTCGAGGAGTCCCCGCGCGGCTGAGGAGGTCGACCATGCAGCCGTAATGCTCGATCTCGGGGGTTATGCCATAGTCCCTGGTCATGCTGGCAAAGAACCGCCGGCCCTCCTCCAGCAAGCCCATGTGGCTACAAGCATGCAGGAGGCCGACGAAGGTGACGGCATTGGGCTGGATGCCGGCCTGAGTCATCCTTGAGAAGAGCTCTAATGCTTCCTCCCCCTGCCCATGCATCGCGTGCCCGCCGATCATGGCGGACCATGACACCACGCTCCGCACCTCCATCCCGTCGAATACTCTCCGAGCAATCTCCACACACCCACACTTGATGTACATGTCGATGAGCGTGTTGCAGACCCGGATGTTCTTCTGGAAACCGCACTGGTCCGAGTATTCGTGGACTCGCCTTCCCAAGTCGAGAGCCCCCAGGTCGGCGCATGCGGCGAGAACTGCAACCACGGTCACCTCATTGGACCTCATCCCGGCCGCCTCCATCTCGTGGAACAGGCGAATGGCCTCGCGAGGATTCCTGCACTGGACGTACCCAGCAATCAACGCAGTCCAGGACAGGATGCTGCTCTCGGGCATCGAATCAAAGAGCTCGCGAGCAATCTCCATCTCTCCGACCTTCGTGTACTGGGTGATCATGATATTCCAAGTGACAACATCTCTCATCGGCATTTTATCAAACAAGAGCCTCGCAACATCCATCTCACCGCAGGAAGCATACATATGGAGGACGGTGTTGAGGAGGAAGAGATCAGAATGGAAGCCGAGCTTCTCGACAAGGCCATGAACGGCGCGGCCGAGGGGCAGGGCGGACAATTTGGAGCAGGCCTTAAGGACGAAGGAGAGGGTGAAGGTGTCGAGTGCGATATCGGAGCAGCGAAGGCGCGCGAAGAGGGCGAGAGCGTCGACGGGGGAGGCCGAGGAGGCGAGGGAGTTGAGGTGGGTGTTCCACAGGACGGTCTCGGGCTGGTGGGCGGCGCGGTGGAAGATCTCGCGGGCGTAGGAGAAGGCGGAGGGGAAGGAGAGGGCGCAGACGGCAGCGACCTGGGAGAGGGGAAGGGTGGAGAGGGCGCGGCCGGATTTGATGAGGTGGGAGTGCAGCTGCTGGAGTTCGGAGGGGGAGGCGAAGTGGGTGGTGGGGAGGTTGGAGGGAGGACACGGGTTTGGGCCCTTTTGGTTGTTCTGAAGAGGGGGGAGCTGGCGGGAAGAAACGGTCAGCCGACAGCATGGCTTCGGACGCTCTAAACCTTCCACGATAGAATTCGGCGGATCGGCAGATCCGAAATCCAATAAAGCCACTCTTGGATGCTGCTGGCGACACGGACTTGGATCAGACCACCTAGTTTTCAGGGAGATGCTTGGGGGAAAGTATCTCCTTCTCGAGGTCCAAGCGAAGATTTTTTAAGAAAAAACAAACTATTAAGCATTTGTATAGCAGACCCAGTTGAGTCATGCAGCCAGATTATTTCCTAGAGTTAGGTGTTTTGTTTGGAAATAAGGTTACAAAAGAAAAAGAAAAAAAAATAGTACAAAGTTCATCATCTCGATATCAAAGCCCGTACTCGGTACTATATTGATACACTCAATATAAGATAGGTTCGATACACTGAAACTCAATATATCTTCCTTGACAAATTTCAGTGCAATACTAATACAGCATATCCATACAACAGGAGACAGTACGTGTTGCCGCAAATCTCGAACTGAGGTTGGAGCACAGCTGGGCTAACTCTAAGATTGGCAAGAACTAAGCTAAACGAGGCAGCCGAGGTGCGGAAAGTTGATCTCCTCCAAAGATAGCCTGCAAGAAATCTGCTTATCGGAGAGTTTTTGGTAGGGGACCACCGATGTCTAAGTTAGAATAGAGAAGCAACAGTGTGGAAGGAAGAATTTTTTGCAAAGTGAAGTTCTCTAAATGAACTGTACATACATGAGGACCCCCGGACTACCCTTCTATATAAGGTAGTTTATTTTGTCATTACCTGATTTGATGCAACGTGCATTAATGGCCAGTTGGACGTTTACAACATAGAAATCATTCCGCGTGGACGGCATACGGAGCTGATCGTGCGCCAATTGCAGTACTGCCATAATTACCGGTTGCCAAAACTGTCAGTTTCTATCGGCACGTGCCGATTGGCTCCTCGGTTGTTATCAAACTTATTCACCTCAGTTTATACCGAGGTCAAGGTGGTCAACCTAATCCGAGGTCGAGATATTGTTCACCTTGGTCGAGATGTCCAACATTTTTTTCTATCACTTGCCTCCCACTTTCGAGGCCAAGCTATATTTTAGTTCGGATGATGGAAGTCATATCATCATCCCGATCGAGGATAAGGCTTTTGGAAGAGAGCATTAATGCATCGGTTGATCTTCTCGAAGCATCACCATATCTGAGCTATCCTGAAGGGCCATTAATGCAACAATCCTGGTGAATTGCTCCCATCGTATACCCAGCTGACTCGTGGTTGAATCCGCTCGGATAGTCAAATCGTTGCTTCGAGCAGGGTCGTCCATGCCTCTATATAAGGGTAACCCCCTCCCTCAGTTTGCTTTCTCCGATTCATTTGCAAATTCCAAGCTCAGCTCCGAGTGGTGTTCAGGTGAAGTTCCTCCTCTCCAGCACCAACGTCCTCCGTGTTCCTCTACTTTCCAGTGGTACCCATTCTTGGCTACTCGGATTCCTTCCTTTGTTTTCTCCTTAATCTTTTCTCTTCCTTTTTTTGCCATGATGAGTGATGTCAAGGTCCACACCTCGGCAAGGAGTTGGTCGTCCAACCATTCTACTCGAGCTTGACAGTCTTTACCTCTAGATGAGGAAGGAACTTGAGGTCCACTCTAGACCAAACTATGAGGTGTCCGTCCTCACTCAAGAGAAAATGGATGTCATCCGAGCTCAACACTTCTAACCTCCCAAGTTCACCTTTCGGGTAACCAATCCTCCTCCATCTCGATTCGGCCTATACGAGGAAACTCTAAGGGCCAAGCTGAGATTACCTCTACATTCCTTCTTTGTTCAGTTGATGAGGGTTTATAGCCTTGTCCCGACCCAGCCAATTTCGAACTCTTGGCAGGTCTTCAATAGTTTTTTTTTCTCTTTTTCATTTTTTGAACATTCGGACCTCGATTTTTCTCTTTTAAAGATACTCCACTCTAAAGAGGCATCCTCGAGAAACCAACTATTGATACTTTTCTCCTCAAAAGGGCCACCAATTGATTCGAGGTACTCCCTCTTCCATTCATGGATGGAAAGGGAGATACTTTCTTATTTTCTCCCAGCATCCATAGCAGTTTGAAAGCCCTATGGAGGATACTTCAGAGATCATTGAATCAGCACTCGAGATTGTCTAGAGACGATCAAAGGTCCTTGGGTGCTTTTCTTAAATCTCGATCCAAGATTCCTACATTGCAAGAATTGTTGTCCAAAGTGACGCTAATCAACGTCTATGTAAACCCAACCAACCCCCAGGGTAAACTTCTTCAGAAATTTTTCTATCTTTTCTCTTTAGGATTCTTGTCTAACTTTGTCTTTGGCCTTATAGCTATTGCAGCAATGAAGACCGACCTGGCATTGGTCCGCAAGAACACAAGATGTCGACCATGTCATCCGAGGGTGAAGCCCCACAAAGGAAGAAGTCGAGGGGGTAATCCTCTTAACCTCTACCGCCGAAGCTACCGAGGCCTCAGTTTCTGTGATCTCCCCCGAGGTGTCATACCTCAAGAAAAGAATGTGGAGCTCGACCCTAGGGTCAAAATTGTATCTCCGATCAGGTCAACCCCTCCATAGGGGGTCGACCTCACCCAGCCGTCTGCCGCTACCACGTATTCACATCTATCATCCTCCAAGGCTCATAGCTCAGTTTGCTCCCGTCTGAGTTCATCTTCCCCAGCTGAGGACAACCCTTCAACCTTGGCCCGCGCCTCAAACACCTACGTCCCGAGGTGGTCGATCCAAGAGACCGATTTAACGTTGGCGACCCCCGGGGTGGCCGTGGAGGTGGTCCGAGCTATCCAGCTTCAGGCCAACTAGAAGCTCATGCACTCCTTCACCGTCAACAGCCTAATCGATGGGGCCTTCTCCTCGGTCATCCGGGTAAGTTTCTGTTTTGTGAATTTTCGCCAAGTCATTCACTTCGGTCACTAATTTTTCTTCTTTTCAATATGCTCACAAGGTCAGCTACATGTATAAGTTGATCCTGGCATTCAAGAGGCATGGCTCAGAGCCCAAGATGAAGCGGGAGGCTGGCAAGCTGAGGAGAGGGCGAAGACATTCGAGGACAAAGTCGAGTTGGTGAAATCCCAAACCTCAGCCACGTGAACCAGGCAATGATCATGGGAAGCCATATGTCCGTTGTGAGAGGCCTTCTTGGCTACCAAGCAGAATGTCGTAGAGCTTTCTACAAAGCTTGCTCGGGCCGAGCAAGAGACTATCGAGGCCAAGGAGTTAGCCGCCATGGCCAAGGAGAAGGCCACGAAGCCAGGGAGCCTGTCATCCAAGCTGAGGAGAAGGCCGCCAAAGCAGTCGAGGAATATCTCTCCTCGGATTAGTTCAAAGATGAGTCACCGTGAATGCGATCGATGCATTCACGAAGGCCTTTGAAGAGTGTCGAGCTCAGGCTCATCGACTCTTCTCGGAGATGGACTTCTCCATCCTTCAAGCCAACCTCGGCGATGAAGATGATGAAGGCAGCAACAGCGAATAATGAAGTCATTTGTTTCTTTTTCCTTTTGTTTCTTTTTGCTCGAATAGACTGAGCTCAATGTACTTTGCTTTTTGCTTAGTTTTTTCCAAGGTTATGTACAAACTTAAAAAGTAATGAAAGTAAAAATATTTCCAAGTACTTGTCTTTGGTTCGTTCTTTCATGATTTATTTTTTTCAACTAAGTTTGGTTCATCATACCAAACTTCTTTTTTATGCTTTTTCTTAGCTTAATTCCGACCAGAGAATTGGCAAGGAATTTTAGCAAATCTTGGGCTCCTCGAATAATTTCTTGATAATTCCGACCAGATGATCGAAGAGGATTTTCAGGCAATCTTACACTCCTCGGTTGATTTTTTGGCGTTCGTCTCCAAATTTACTTCGAATTCTGAGTAAGCTCGGCTTAAGAAGGTCTCGGACAGGTCCGAGGTGTCTCCATAGGAATGGTTGGTTTTGTTGCCGAACTATCGTTGACCTAGGAGGTCTTAAGTTAGGGCCTAGGCATTTTTGGGGTGTCTCTTATTTTGTCTGAGTCGAATATGCTTGTCATAATTGTCCAACCTAAAAGATAACATGACCAAGTCGGCCCAAGATTATATTGTAGGCTGAGGGGACCTGATCCACGAGGAAGTCCAGTTTCAACATGCTGCTTCGAGGCTCATCCCATGGTGATCGGCAGATTGTTCACGCCTTCCATAGGGACAGAATCTCCTAAGAAGCCGGCCATGAGTGCATTTACTTTTCAGAGTTGTTTAGCATGCAGTTTCACTCGTTGGAATGCATCGTAGAACAATACGTCGGCCGAACTTTCATTATCAATAAGGATTCTCTTTACATCATATTTTGCAATTGTAAGAAAAATGACTACAGCATCATCGTGAGGAGTTTGTGCTTCTCTCAGGTAGGCATCAAAGAAGAAAATGATGTCTCCCATATGCTATCTCTTCGAGGCAGCTTTGGCCTCTTGAGAAGCTGGATCGTCTGAGGTGCTTGGAGCCTCAGCAAGTCCGCCAGCAATGGCATTGATAACCCCCGCTGTCGGACGATTATTGATCCATAATGGGGGAGGCAGATCAAAGGCTGAGGTAGGCCCTTCTCGGTCATGCCAGGCCTCGATCTCATCCTGAATGCGCTCCTCAGTGTCATGGTTGTGGTCTTGATAGAAACAGGAATACTTCTTCTTATCTCTCTTTCTCATCGGAGCCTTCGTTCAATGTGGGGGGCACATATAGCTTCGGCCTTCGATTTCTATAAGGATCTGACTCCTCGGGGCAGTGAGGGGAGCGCAACTTTTAAACTTTCAAGGAGGGTTTTTGGGACGTCGCAAGCTCATTTCACGCTAAGATGAAGTACTCCTTGATGCCCCTCGCTCTTCGCGCCTTCTTTTGCCTCCTCGGGGAGGTTTCCATAAACAGACTCACGATGGGAGGCCCTAGCTTCCTCATATTGACATATTTTTCCTGCTCATGACAACATTTCAATGAAGTCGGTAGGGTAGCGCTTCTTTAAGGAGAAGAAGCGTGACACATAAACCGTCCTTCAATGCCGAACATTGCGACCGATTCATCCAAGTTGCAGACCTCCAATGTCGCCACATTGAAGTGGTTGACATGACCTCTAAGGAACTCTTTCTCCCTCTGCTTGATGTCGAGCAGTGCATCAGAACCATGACGCTACCTTTAGCTAGAGATGAAGTGTGCCATGAAGATACATTCGAGCTGCTCAAAGGACTGAATAGATTCAGGCCGAAGCCCTAAGAACCAAAACGAAACCACTTTGGCGAAGAGTTGCGAGGAAGGCCTTACAAACAGCATCAGATGGCTCCATGCAGCATCATGAGAGCTTTGAAGCTCTCCAGATGATCTAGAGGATCCAAGGTGACGTCATAACAGCTCTACTTGGGTCATCTTGAACTGAGGTGGAATCTGTTTCTTCATAATCTGCTTGGAAAAGGGGGGTTCCGAGGAGAAATTGAGGTTGTTGTTTACCCTTGAAGCCTGTCCGCTAAGGCCTAAATCTGTCGACTCATCTCCTTAATTTTTTTATCGAGGTTCGGCATCTGCTGACATGAGGGCTCTGCCTGGCAACGAGGTGAGAAACTCGGAGTAGAATCCTTGTCGGAATGGGGGCTTAGAATATGCCATTTTCCATCTCGACCAAGACACTTCGTCGGGTGTGCCGACTCTGGCGAGACTTCTTCGAGCCTTGGTGTCGAGAGTGTTGACTGATCAGGCGCATGTGGCGTTTTGGTTGTTAAGGAGTGGTAGCTAGGCTGTACAAATTTTGGTCAGTTGGGTCCTATCGTGCTGCTGTTTGTTACAAGCCCTGAACTATTGTGGTCAAAGCCTGCACCTGTTGTATGTATAGGTTGAACTGCTCATTATTCACAGACGCAAGGGGTTGTGCTGGCCAAAAGAGTTCTGGGCTCTGCAAAGATCCTCGTGAGGCCGGAGCACGACATTGTGATGCATGAGACTCACTGTGTGCCCCTCGCGACCTCATGTTGACAATTTCTCCATTCGCTTGATGTCAGTGTAACTGGCGCCCTTTCTCTAGTGCCAATATGTTACCGCAAAATTTCGGTTCCAGTTAGGAGCGCAGCTCAGTTGACCCTGAGGTCAGCAAGAACTGAGCTGAACAAGGCTGCCGAGGGTGTGGAAAAGTTTCCGGCGAGAACCCTCCCAACGCCTAATTTAGAATAGAGAAGCAATAGTGTAGAAAAGAGAAATTTTTTACATAGTAGAGTTCTCTAAACGAACTTCACATACTTGAGGACTCCTAGACTACACCTTAGGGTAATTTATTTTGTCGTTATCTAATTTGATGCAATGTGCATTAATAGCCAGTTATACGTTTACCAGCATGGGCGGCATACGACGCTGATCGTGCACCGACTGTAGTGCTGCCTTGATTGCCGATTGCCAAAATTATTAGTTTCTATCGACATATGCTGATTGGCTCCTCCACTATTGCCTAAGTTGTTCTCCTCGATTTATACCGAGGTCAACATGGTCGGCCTAATCCGAGGTCGAGATATTGTTCATCTCGATTTATACCAAGGTCAACGAGATCGGCCTAATCCAAAGTCGAGATGTTCAATATTTCTACCATCAATACATATCAATACAATCAACCACACTTTGATGCACTTTGATGTATCAATTTTCATTGGATCATAATATTTCTGCATTTGTTATGAAAGAATCTCTCACTCTATTTTTTTGTGCGCACCAACTTTAACAATACAAATTGGTATAAGAAGGAATCCTACACCGTAGAGATGCCAAAAGGTTTAAATATAGGAGTCCAGCCTTGATAAACCATGAAAAGAAACAGATATACGAGAGGGAGATTTTTTTTTTTTTTTTGATACAACGACTGCTCACCTATTTTACTATAAGTACAGCCACCCCATTCTAGTATAGTTACAACCGGAGAGAATCGTTGTTGTGGTATATGAACTACATATAAATTGGCGCAAACCATTCAAGCCTTAATGTTTTCCCGTATATGTGCTCAAGGTTGGATTTTGTCAACCATGACGTGCCAGGATATCATAGCAAGGGCAGTTAATTTTCAACTGAAAATTAGTCGAAGAACTCTAACAATAGACTCAGCTCATAAGCTCCCATTAACAGGTCATCTCAGTGCATCGGAGTCCAAAAACTGTGGTCCCAAAATTTCAAAATTTCAAAAAAAAAACCAAAAAATTCAGCCATACTGGTAGACCCAAGCACCACAGACCGCACATCCATTAATTGATCGGCAGAGGCACCACCTCGCTAGACCATCTTACATGTTCCGTTACTGGAGCCATGATGTGGCAATAAAACAATCATGAAGATCAGCAAAAACAATCATAATATTGTTGTACACATGTTCTAGAGAAATTATTGAAGCAGACCACTTCATGCTACAGGTAAATATCCGAGGGAGAAACAACAATAATTAGATATATATTTAGAAATCGTAGAACAGTATATTTTGGCAGTCCCGACAGGCAACTTCCAATAAAAAATGGGAAATGATAGCATGAATGGCTCAGGATAAATTAAAAGCCTGCACGGAAGACCCAAAACTATATCAATTTTTCGGCATCCAAAATTTGTTGTGGCCCGATCTGAATCCAGTTTGATAGCTAGCAACAAGTCAACCGAGCAACTGAGGGTTCCCTCTTCTCCCTGCATCAATTCATCAGGTTGTTCTCCCTTGCTCTTCCATTGCTCCTCAGACCTTTCTCTTCTTCAAGGCTTTCCGTTTCTCCTCTCTGTTAGTGATTCATATGTAAGATTTTAAAAAGAAAATATCCCATCCAGGACAGAGAGAGAATATGCTCTTGGATTCATAATTAAAAACTCTAATCTAAAAGGGAACTGTATGGAAAAGATATTTAATAACCATGAATGACAGGGAAGATAGGATGATGCAGATCACAGAAGCCTTACCTAGCTTGGGAAATTTCCTCTCTAGAAGGAAATTTCCGTTTTTTCCTCAGCTTGGCTTTGGATGTAGGTGATACCTTTCCTTCATTTGGGGTTCCCCTTTTAGACCACTCTTTTTCTTTCCTTTACCCTTTTTCAAAATTTTTAGCTTTTCAGGTTTTCATTTGGGACATCAGTTGTACATCCGTATTGTCATCAGTAACTGCTGCCTCTTCTGTTTTTTCTGATGTCTTAGGAGCTTCTGAAGCTGCTGGTTTGGAATTGCTTAGCTTCTTCAGCTGTAGGAAGTAATTATAACAAAATTGCGAAAGTTAGACCACACATCAATATATACTTGGAGCAATATTACCAATTGTTCTACACAGAGAAAAAGAGAGATGCAAGCCTTGCAGATAAATTGAGTACAATTCGGTCAAATGTGCACTTCTGTCTACACATAACTATAGTTGATGAACAGGATATACTAGTCTGGGGAATAGAACAACGAAGTATGTTGTTTTGGACATATGGAAAGGTATCTAAAATTTGGAGTCTGGTGCTTCGTGTTGATGCATTAAAAGACTTCATCATGTTTCTTCTCATTTTGATCGATATTTTGTAGTTGAAGTGCTATATTACTTTATAAAATACATCATGATGGAAGAAGTTGTCAAGTTCTAATGTAAAATACAGTTTAACTAGGAAGCTTAATATTGATGACCAACTAACTTTAATGGAAGATTAATTGACATAAGGCATCAGCACAAGTCATGGAAAAAATGAGAAGATAAATGGAGATATTCCCAAAGGGATTGGGGGAAAGAAAAAGGCATGACAATGTGTTGTGTGATAGAACACAGCTTGGAAGTTAAGAGAGTTGTACGATGGAAAGAGTATCAATATGCAAAGGGCAAATGCAGTAAGGAACAGGATACTCAGGTGGGAAAAATTCGGATTAAATAACAAGGAAATAAAGAAAGTCTAAATGTGTTCCCTTCTTTTGGGTTAAAGCAAGAATGCCTAAATGTTAAAGTAGAAAGAAAAAGAAAGTTCATATATATTTGGAATGACGCATCAGAATGAGGACTGAAATTTTTGGCTTGAATTTTTTTCTCCCTTTTGTGTGTGAATTACTGTTTTTTTTTACTTCTTTGTGCAGTGGCGGTGAAGCCATTATGGTAAGATTACTTAATGGAGGTGGAAACTGCAAAGCATGCAGGAGAGATGCTCATATCATACCCTTTAGCCAAAGGAGCTGCAATAGATACTCAAGCACTGAAGAGCTGTTTAGCCAAATGGAGACAGAAGCTTGAGCATCAAAGCATTGGCTAGCTAAGTAGCTGGAAAGCTTGAGAAAGGAAATCCGCCACCGCTAGAACTTCCAAGCTCTTGTCACGTGTTCCTTCAGAATCTAATATGAAATGCTCAATGCATGGCAAGAAGAGGCAGAAATGTATAGGCAGCAAATATGGCGGAAAGGCAAGAGTGAACTCTTTCAGTTATTTGGCAAGAGTTTCCTAGGATAACCATTTTGTATAAGCCTTGTGGATTAAAAGATAAGGGATAAACATATCAGGCTTACAATTGAAGAAACCCTAGAAGTAATCTAGATCATTTAATTTAAAATGCATGATTTCAACTACTACATCTAGTACAAAACAACTTTTACTAACAGCCTGAGACTAGTATATATAGCTCCAACTAACTTAAAATTTAAACTGATTTAAAGAAAGCCCATGATAGCAACAAAACCCCTAAAATTTGCTAGGACCAGAAAGGGATGATTGCCTAGCTATCAGGCGTTTCTAGGCCATCAAGACAATTCAATGCAGTAAAACAAATTATAAATCATAAACCACCAAGAGTTTTTTTTCATATTAATTACAGTTTCATCACTCCTTCCACCAATCACACACCTTTTGTCAGCTCAAGCCTTTCCAACTTGTTCCCTGCAGATTTCCGTCCAAGATGTCCTATGTCAACTCTTCCCATTCAGCTGTACTACACAAATTTAGGGCATCTCTAACCAAGGCCTTCGAGATATTAGTTCAAGACGTTTGAAAAACCCAACAGGTTCCATCACCTCTCTAATGTAATTATTCAAACCATATCCTTGTAAACCGTAACACGTATCCTATGAAGTGATTTCATCTTCATATGTATTACCTTAAATATATGCATCATTCGTATCAATGGAAATTTTAACAACAATAATAATATCAACCTTGTTCTTGTTTTGGATCTTCCAAACTCCTACGGCTTGCTGATCTCATGTAAGACTTCAAAATTTCATCAGCACTGCTCTATCCTTGCAGTCTTTGGTGTAACTGATCCCAGATAATAAATAAAATTTTATGGCAGATTTTCAGACATCATTATGCTTTGTGGTTTTCTATGTACTTCAGATTTCAGTTTCATTTGTTATTTATAACCTTCCTTGATCTTCCTTCCATCATATTAATTTTACCAATCACATGTTTATTTTCCCCACAGACAGCATATTCACAAATACATGAACCATGCAGCCCCTTCTCCATAATTCATTTATGACAGGTCTGAAGAGACAAGCGATTAAAATAGCGTATGGTGCAACTTTAATCACATCCAATCTTGGTGTATATCTGTGCAATAACATAAGGAAAATTGCACCTCCTTTATGTTGTGCTTTATATTTTAACTACTATACACTACCCATGTGTCTCAAAGTCGCCATATTTAACCAATGCTGATACAACATCAATGTATCTTCAAGGGATAGGTACACAGACAACTTATTCATTATAAAGGTATGCTATGCAATTTCTTAGTGGTATACATTAAGAAAATAGTTTGACATTAACTCGTGTTAAGATGTTCTATGTCAATAATAAAGAATATTATTGCAGATAAAGAAATGCAGGTAAAGCACAGCTCAAGTTCATAGCCAAAGAGTCAACTTTGTGTGTATCGCTACATGAAATAACACAAGTTACTATTTTTGAATATAAATCACCAAAAAATTGAGTTGAACCCTTTTGTTTGATATATTTTAGAAAATCATTTACCTTGGCCACAAAAAAGCCTTCCATGTTGTTTACATGGGGATAAAACCGCCTTGTTTTTTCTAAAGAAGGATGAAACCGCTGATCCCTAAAGCGAATGAATCTGGACAACAGAGAAACTTGCCATAAAGTTCAAGCTATTATAAGAGTGTAAAAAATGTAAAAAAATTAATTGTAACATACCCTGGGCGACCAAAGTCCAATCCACATGGCACAAGCTTTACATCTCTCTTTTGAGTGCATAGTCTATAACTGCTTCATTCTGCAAGACATAAAGAAATGCCTTAAAACAATAGCATGTTAATCTTGAATTTTAATTAACTTAGGAGGCATTCACGTTTTATACAAACCTCAGGAATCATCACAGAACAAGTTGAGTAAACTATGTACCCCCCTGATTTTGAATTAGCATCCACTAAATCAATTGCTGCTAAAATCAGTTGCTGCAAGAACATTAATACACATTCAGGAAATCAATATATAATTGCCCATCTGAATCTGATTATTCAATGAACATAAATCAGGAGAATGCACATACAAAAATAGACAATTGGATATCAAGTAAATGGATTTGATTGGCAAGGTGGTAATAGGTCCCAAATTAAACCCTCGTGTGCTAAATGGAATCAAGAGATAGTGTTCTCAAATATACACAGCTGATACCTTTCTCAGAGAAGTGAGTAGCTGGAGAAAAATAATATCATTGTCCACAACAAAAGGGGCTAATCTTAATCTAACAAGAGAGACCGTTTGTCAGCAGGGTGTGCATCTTATATTTTTTATTTCAGCAGGCACGTTAGAGATGATAAAGAATATGTTATTTGGTTAGACAAATCAATTGTTCTTCTAACTAATTGAGATAACACTAAAATATCTAGAATAGGAAGAATTTCGGTCACTTATGCAAATGTTAGCATATATTATTGTATCTTTTACAACTCTTGTAACTCTCTCTCTCTCTCTCTCTCTCTCTCTGCGCGCGCGCGCGCAACGCGGGTGGGTGGATTTGGGGGTGGGGGGGTAGCAGTTTGCAAGAGAAAACAGAATACAATGTGCATGACACAAGCATGATTTTTAATATTGTGAACCTAAAGCACTAATAGGCTCGCTAGAATCTAGACTTCCTAAATGTAGAAGACATTTAAACAAATGAGACTTGAAGAGCACCCTAAACTCAACCGAAAAACCCATGACAGGCCTTTTTAAGGGACATCAACCGCTGAGAATAAATAAAAAAAGGTGTTAATTAAGCCTCATTCCCAAAAATGGAGAAGTCGTGATCTGATCATTTCAACAATGTCAAAGAAACATCACCTGCTAAAGAAAAAGCCAACTTACCTTTTGCAGGAAAGCACAATTTTGTACATCTTCAATGGACTTGGATGTTTTAATAGATTGTTGCTCTGGGCAGATAGTCTTCAAAGAACAAAAAGGTCAAGCCACTCATTAGTTGAACAGTTCGTACAAGAAATAAGAACTACATGCTGTAAGAGAAGGTGACAAGCTAAACTCACTCCAATGCCGGTGCAGGGGGCATCCAGTAATACTCTATCAACAGAATTTAACCCAAGAACCTTCGATAGCTGAACTCAAAAGATACCACATCATCAATAACTTCAATTTTCTAATTACCTACTGCTCTAATCTCTTGCATTCAGCAAAAACAATCCTCAGTAATTATTTCAATATTTTATTCTACTGGACAAGCAAGTGTACACAAAAATCACGCAGGCTGATGAAGTATGCTGACACAATAATCAAATTCATCAAATTCATTGATGAAGGAAAACAACACACGAGATATGTATAAAAATGAGGAGATGTTTCCTTAAAAAAACTACTAGACATCTGAAAACAAGAATATGGTCTGCACAACATGAGATATAACAAAATCTCAATTGAGAACAAGGTCGCCGGTACCCGTCCTGAACCACTTGAATCGAGGCATACCGAGACGTACCGGCGCCGATCGGAACAATACAGCATTTAGATCGAGAAACCAGCGAGGGAGGAGGAGAGAGAAGAAAAGAGAGAGAGGAAGGGCGGAAGAGAGAGGGAAGGACAGAGCCGTACCGGTGCCGGAACAGGGGCTTCAGCCCTTTTAGATGATTTATTTAAAAAATTTCAAAAGAATAAAAATAAAGGAGCCAACACCCCTGTTTCATTTCAAAATCGGGGTTCCTCCCGCATGCCAACATCGTGGAGGAGAGAAGGCTTCGAAAGCCCTCAACCCCACCCCCTCCGCCTCTCTCGCTCTCCGCCACTCTCTCCTCCTCCTCCCTTCCTCCCTCCCTCTCTCTTTTCCATTCTTTCCTTCTCCCTTTCCCTTCCTCCCTCCCTCCCTCTCTTCCTCTCTCTTCTTCTCCCTCTCCCTCTCCCATGTCAGTTCATGCCAGAACAGCTCGGCACAGTACCATACCATACCACTGCCCTACTGGCACGAGTGCCAGTTCCAATACTACAGACCTTGATTGAAAATATTTTAAAAATATCCAAGACTAAAAATTTCAATTCATTTTGACGTCAAGAGAACAAGCACAAAACATAAAAGCCACAAAACAAAGACGACAATCAGCTATTCACGATAAGAAATAACAGCATACAGCTGATATTCAGTACCATATAGAAGATAATATACTAACCATCCCTTCCCATCATAGTTGCACACTACAGTGTTTGTCACACCCATACGATGTATATTTGCTAGCAGTGACTTAAGCCTTGGTTCCTGTACTCATTTGCATAAATGTATTCCTGGGAGATTAAGGAGATTTTCAAAAAATAAAATAAAATAAAATAAAACTAGAGAAATACAGAATTGTAATATATGATGACAGGATATAGTCAAGATTAACAGCTTAGAAATGAAAAGGCCAAATCAGCTTAGAAAAACATTGATTTGATAACATGCTTATCTAATCAATCATTTAGAATGTACAGCTTTAAGTATTCAACTGATTGATTATATGCAAAGAATAGAAAGGCAGATCATTACTAGTACTAGATGCATCACAGATAGGAAAGATGGAGAAAAGGTGCACATAACTAAGGAAGGCGTGTATGAGATCCTCGAAAGTTGTAATTGACAAATTACAAAGCCATTTTCAAATTATCAAGATTTGCAACTGATCCACTCATGCATTTCTTCAAATAGAGAATTTTGTTTGGGAAATGTTGGCCGCCACGCATTTTTGCCTTTCGTAAAAAGGTAACTCAGATTAGGAGATACATATACTTCTATACTGTTAATACTAAATTGTTTTAATACTAGTACAGGAACGTATATAGTGTGCATAGCTACAACTAGGGATGGCAATTTCTGACCGGGGGCCCACCAGCCCATCTGAACCCATCCAAAATAATGTAAACAAGATAGGAGAATCTATTTGAAGAAACATATTAGCTAGGCATGCAAACACTTAGGTAGGATGCATTGCATTTACCAGAATTCTTCATAAGAGCTGCAATGTACGTCGTCTTACCTCCTGGAGCAGCCCTGGAGGAGCATATAATAATATATAAGCAGATAAGTGTGGAACAAAATAAATTTCAAACTAAAAATTTTCAAAAAAGGTAATAAGCAACCGGTCTGGATGATAAACACTAAACGACTTGCATTATCAAACTCTAGGTTTATAAATACTTAAACTATCCAATTATCAAGTCATTCTCATTGTAACAACTGCATGATCAAGACTACTTTAGGGCTCTTGAAGATGCCTACCAAGTGCCATCAGTAACCGAAGCTGTAACCAGATACTATTGCAGGCACAAACCATTCAGAATATCACCAAATAGGGTGTGTCTCAAAGGTTCCTTTTCTTTTTAAATCAATGTTTCGGGGTCATTTTCTTTGGTTTGTAGCAACTGACTAGTTGGGGAGGCTACAGTGGATAACTCCACAGGTTTAGAAGCTTTCGGTTAGAAGTATTTTTTGTTCCTTGCAAACGCCTTTTGTCATATAATTTAAGATTATTCTTTGCCTATAAAGGTGCGTTAGAGCTTGAAGAGTGGAAGCAATAAGCTTACAAATAGATTTGCAGTTTAACTTCAAGACCTGGCAGAGATCTCAGCTTGTGTTGGGTCCAACTAGATTTAAATACACCACAACTATTCAAGCTTAGATCGAGATTGGGGTCCAGATAAGGAAATGATGGACCTCTGTTGCCTTGTCCATTCTAACAACTTCTCTTATAGTCAGAACACAAGAAAATTGTTGTTTTTATAGCAGAGCAATTGGAACTTTGACAACACAGTGAAGCCTAATTCATCCAATGCCTGACTGATTTTCTTAGTATATTTTCAATTATGATAAAATCTACAGTGGCCATGCTTTAAGTTATTCTGTAATTAGAGTAGTAGTCTGTGATGAATAGCAGTTAACTGAATGAACTTATTGATATAAGAATGAACAACTTTCTTCAAGCATATGACCAGAATATCTACGCCATATCAACAATTCGTTCCTTTTCTTGAGGAGCAAGCGCCATGACAGGTAAAAAAGAATTTGCAGCTTGTCTCTGCACAAAATAAACATTAATCATCTCTCTTAAGAAAATCCAGAAATGTCGATGGACAATACAATAAGATCGTTGGAGTTGAAACATTAGATACCATGTAGTGCCGGCCAGATATTCAGGAGTTGCACCAGTAGGCACTTGTGACTCATATACCACAAGCCCAACCTGTCATTTTATACCATGAATAGCTTTAACTCCAAGTAACTGATTATATGTCTGAATTAAACCAACCGGACATCCATCGGTACCTTTGACCACTTCCCTATTGGATCTAGATTGACCCCTCTATTATTAGAACACCAGCAAGATCCCGCCTACGAGTCTATACCAGGAAAAAAATATGGAGTGATTAAGCATATACAGCTAAATAAGCAATTTACACAAAACTAAAAAACAGTGTTAAACTTACTTTGAAATCACTAGGTGAAAGTTAGCTATTTTAAGAAAACATAAATGGGTATGATGGCATACCAATTATCATGTCACATTAAATGAAAGAAAAATAACAACAGGTACCTTTAAAGTGTTTGTACGCAAGCATTCAGGTCGATTCTTTTCAAAAGCCTCCAACAGTTCAATGAGCTCAACAGCCGAGAACATCTAGACATAGAGAAAGACAAAGCGTAAAACATGGAAAAGGGAGGAAATCCCGAATTAATATAAACCAACAAAGACAAATGAAGAGCTTCATACCTCATAAAACCATCGGCAAGAAACTCATTGTAGCCATAATAAGACATTATGTCCGCCTTGAGCTGGCCAATGTATTCTTCCGACAGGTCCCCTCCTGCCTCAGAGTCTTGAAGTTCGTGAGAACACGAACAACTGGACAGACAACAATCCCAGAAGATTTTAATCAACCAACCCAAAAAAAATATTACATAATCACAAGAAGAATTTTTTAAAAGGCACGGAGCATCGGAGATCAATCCTACGCACTCTCTTTTATCCTCCGCTGAAGAGTCGGAAGATTCGGCGGTTGACGAGCTTCTTCTCCGAGCTCCTGTAATATAAAATTTTTAAGAAACGTGAGCTATAAATCCAAAATAATGCTGAAAATGAGCAAAAGAAGCAGCATATTCACAAAACCTCTGTCATCGGCAATCTGAACTCATCCGACTCTTCTTTATATTGAGCCTCAATTCCTCTTCTGCCTCCGCCTCTGCCCTCGCCTTGCCTCATCAATCGCTCTTGACTTCGCCTCTAAATCAGACTCGTCCGACTCCGACCTCGCCTCCTCTCCTTCCTCTATAATAACCCGACAAAAAATAATCACAACAAATCCCACTCCGAACCCAAAACCTCCAAAAGAAGGCATAAATCAGAGATAGAGATGAGACCATTGTCGCTGCCTCCTAGGAAGTCATCGGTGAAGGGTCCCCATCGGAGGAGACGTCCGATCGAGATAGCTCGTCTTCGAGGTCGGACCCTTGGCTGCCATTTTCTTCCCTCCTCGTCCTCGGGGCCGGAATCGCCGTCGAGGGGTTCGACGTCATGGACAGGTTGGAAGAGAGGAGGTCTCTCTCCTCCTCGTCCTTCTCCTGCGGCTTCTTGTTCTTCTTCGAATTTGGCTTCGGGGGTTTCGCAGCCACCTGCTGCTTCCGAGAAGCCCATCGGCGTTCAGCGGGAATGAGGAGAGGGCGGCAAAGAGAGGAACAGTCGAAAAGTTTCGGGGAAGAAAAGAATAAACCCTAGGGTTACGACCTATAGCGGAAAACCATAAAAAGGGATGGGACGAGGGAGGGGTAAAAAAAAGGGGTCCACGAGAACATTGCACGTGCCGTGCACGTGATTTATTCAAAAGAGCGGGAGACTGCGGCCGCAGTCCGGCCGTTCGCCGCGACGTTACATGTAATAAATATAGCTGCCTTGCGACATATTATCGTTATAATACGAGTGAGAGATGGGATAATTTAATTATGTGCTTCGTATTCCTAAAATTGGTCATTTTTTGGTTTTTTGCGCTTAAAGCCCTTCTAATTTTCCACCGTGCTTAAATTAAAAGAAAACAATGACAAACGCAGAGTAGGGAGAGATGTGGATGGTATTTACGTTTAAAACACTTCTAATTTCCACCGTGTTTTAATTAAGAGAGAACAATAACAAACACAGGGTAGGGAGAGATGTGGATCAGTCCGGCCTCCACTCTAAAACCAATCTACCTACATACATACATACATAAATGGAAGCATGAAGATGAGTAATTGTGCTTATCCTCTTTTAACAATAAACTCTAAGTATACACAGAATGGTGAGAAAAAAAGGGGAACAAAAAAAGAAACTGATGAAATCACGCCGGGGAATTTTAGGTCAAAATGGATTAATTATGCAGTTCAAACGAGAAGGTAATTTCGCTGATTCACTTGCAATTCCTGGTAGCCATAGATTGCTGATATTGAGAAATGCACTCCAGTTATATGCCACCAGATAACTTAGCCCATAACTTTCTCTTTGTGCCGTTTACGTGTTATCACGATCTTCCAGGACTGCCAGGATGCAGAAAAGTTATAAGTTCAGACATACTCGTTGCTCTCATAAGTTCAGACAATGCACATGCCAATTAAGTAGCGATTCAAAGATGGTTATCATGATTTCCTATTTTGATCCTTAGTCCTATTCACTTCCTCGATCCTACAATGATAATCAAGAATTGGCACAACATATGAGACGACGATAAACGTTGCTTGAAATGCAGCTATTTTCAAGAGAATTCAGCTATTTTAATATCCATCCACCACCATATCAACAGCACGGCATGGAGCAGCAAGTTTTTTTACTTTCTTTAAAAAAATAAATTAAAAAAAGAAGAAGAAGAAGAAGAAGAAAAGTTTCTTAAAGGCTTGGAAACGTTGAAAGATGCACGTTATCAAAAGACCACTTTGCGGCCTCTATTTTGAGAAGAGGTATCGACAGATCTTTATACGGCTTAAATTAACCTCATGGAAAACTCACTCTGGTTTAATTTAGAGGATGTCACACAACTCCCAATATTTTCACTTTGGAAAGATTAAGTGGCTGAGATTTTTTTCACGAAAAGAGAATATAAGGGACTTTACGGGACAATGAAACCCCCATTCTCTAAGGAATGAACCATCAACTCACATAGCGGGCGTTTGTTGGCAATAAATGTAAAATATGCGCTCGGAAATAGACAAAAGGAGAAGCATCGTACAATTTATACCTTATGAAGAGAGATTGTTTGCCCTCACAGCATCCTTCACAAGTAGCTTGGACTCCGAATTTATCAAAAACTAATGTTGTTTAGATCAAATCATATTTACTCGGCACCATCAAACGACAACTCATTTTCCTATTAAACGTGCAGAAAGAGCGGCCCAGCACCAAGTGTTAATAAATTTTTTAATATACAAAATAGAATACACTGAACAAGCGTACCTCGAACGATGAACAATGAGATTAGATTTTATCCGTCCATCCAGAAAAATAATCCACATAAAGGACAAAGCTAGCAAGAGGCAATCACGCAATGGACCCCGTGAATTACATATGCTACAAGAGCAACATGCAGCCAAAACATCGCAACTTGCAACCATCCGAAAACATGGCAAGTTTCGCCGAACAATGTCCAATTTAGATATATAAAGATCAGCTATCCTGGCTAGCTAACAAGCCCATACGAAGTCGGATAACGCCTATCTTCCACATTTTGCCAGCCACCGATCAATATTTAACAAAAATTTCAAGTACAATTGTGAGCCGTGGAAATCGTCATTACACCAGCACGAGCCGCAAGCCATTCATGGGTTGTCTTACAGCCACTCGTTCATACATGCAGGATCATTGAGTGCCATCCTGACGGCGGTAAAGAGGGTCCAAAATTCCACACTACAACTATCAAGCACAAACATGTGCGAGGATCAGCGGCCAGGATCTCCCTACTTCTAAGAGCATCTCCAGTCTTGATTAATGGATCTCCATAAAATTAGAACCAAGAAAAAAATTACAAAGGGAACAAACCCTTTTTTATTCTGAAGGAGAACAAACGGGACAAGTTGATATCATCAAAATTTATGCTTAAAATACCATGAAGATAATATCATTTTCAAAAAGTAAAAAGTTATTTAAGACAATTTTCAAAAGGAAAAGAAGAAATGAGAGAACAGACTGAGGTCACCTATAACTGCAGGCTTTTGTCTAACAGAGGCCTCCGAGAGTTAGGCATGAACTAAGCTAAGCTTAGGGTTAAGCTTGATGTAACGTATTAGCTAGCAGGCACATCATGAGCTCAGAATAGCCCAGCAAACTAAAGAGAGGAATAACAAATTGTATATGGAAAAAACTTTATTGGATTTTCATTACCAAATAACCCAATCAAGCCAACAAAAAGGGGGAAAACCAAAAAATAAAGGTAAAGATTATTTCTATATCATTGTTCAGGAGAACTTCGATAGAATGATGTATATTTACCAGCAGTCCAGCAGCTCAGACTTTGCTAAAATACAAACCATTGGCCAGATATTCAGAACAGATCTTTTCTTTTTTTAGAAAACGAAAAGATTAGGATGAACAACTTCAAGAAAGTAGCAGATTAAAAAATATTCAAAATAAACTGACAGAAGTCCAACTGATGTAACAGGAATAACTAGCACATATTTACTGAAAAGGCTACAATCCAAGTATTACATGCAGTGAAACTGAGTTCCAACTGGAGGGGCATGCCATTATTGGTGGATGCTAAGAGTTGTTCAACACAGATGATCACTTCTGTATCACCTCAACACAGCCTTGGTCAAATCATCTGCCAAGAATGAGTCTCTAGGTCCACTATGAGTGGCATCCCGCTCCAATGGAAACTCTTCTTTCCACCATGCAGTGAGCCTAAATCACTCCCTTACTGAACTGTTATCTAGTAAACCATTTTGCGGCTCACTATAACATGAAAACGTGCGCTAAATAGTAAAAACTTGAAATTCTTAAGGTTAAAAAAAAACCCTCTGCTGCAGAACCAGCACGAAACAATGGAAGCCACAGTCACATAATACTAATGTTGAGTAGCTTTTTGTTCAACGTTTCCAGGTGCTACCAGCTAAAACAGAAATTAGTATTGTCCCAACCTGTCAAAATTTCAGACTAGAAAATCTAGCCGTGCCGCATACAAAACTTAAGAACCAAAGGGCACACTAAAGGCCTAAAATATTGATGCTACAGCATTCTACAGAGTACATCCCAAGCTACATGAAATTCTAAAGTCTACAAAAAACCAAACAAAAAAACACAATCCATAGATCATCTAGTTCGGGGTTTCTAAACATTACATGACTCTGATAGCACTCTAAATAAGCAAAACTAGCAAGCCGGAGCTCAACAGTCTGAGAGACCCTCTATAGCATCTACGGAACCTGGCACAACCTTGCATCCCAGTAACTAGTGAAACCTGTAATGAAAAATGTCTATAACAAGTTTAGCTGGAAGAAACTGGCCTCTTTCCTACCTTGCATATGGGTGATATCGACCAGCACCACCACCATAGCCTGCCCTACTACCATACAGTCACCAGAGCCATAACCAGCACTTGGGCCAGAATCATATCCACCACCATAGCTAGAACTTCCATTACCACCAAATCCTCGTCGCCACGCCCATAGCCACCTAAGCCCCCTCCACCATATCCCCCACCAAACCCTCCATATGATCCAAGGCGACTGGAGTAACCAAGAGAAGATTCTCCTCAGGTAACCCCTAATCCTCCACCAAAACCACCATATCCACCCACCAATTCACCACCCACCAGCACCATAGCCACCATAACCACCAAACCTACACCAAGACCTCCAGAGGTCCTAATAGGAAAGCCGGGGCCAAATTCGCCGCCACCAAAAACTGCTATAAGAGTTGCCAAAAATCACCAAAGCCATCACCAAAGAACGAGACCTAGGTTCACTACCATATGCATGAGGTGGTGGGTTTGAGGCTTTCTTTTGGTTCAGCCTTCTTGATCTCCACCTACAACAAAGCAACAGCATTAACCTAATTCCTGTTACACAGTCTAGTAAGCCTCGTCTTCAGGAATATAATTGAACCTACAGTAACCTTAAACCTAAGAACATAATAAATTTGACAAAAATCAGTGATATACGCAAAATCATATGAAGTATAATAGCTCTATAAACCACAATGAAACCAAAACAATGCATGGACAGGGAGCACACCAAAATCAGGTTCAGTTCCATATCCTTCATATAAGGTTGCAGAAAACTCACCTGAGAACCAGCCAGATCAATCATATTGCCCCTTCGTTAATAAATCATCTACAACTTGTTCAGAATCAAAAATAATAAAGCCAAAGCCTCGAGGGCGGTTGGTTGCAATGATCACGTATAATCTGGTGATCAACCACTTTCCCATATTTTGAAAGAAATCCTTGAATTCATCTAATCAATAGATAAAGCACCAAAAAGAATGAGCAGCAAGCAATAGAAACATTCAGGAAGTGTATAATATTTGCTCAAAAAAAACATAATATATAAACTAAATTACCTTCTGTAACCATTGATGGGATCCCACCAACAAAGATCTTTTTTGTTTTAAAATCCTTCGATTGCACAGAGCCTTTTGGGATGGTTCTTTTGATTTCAACCTGTAGGTCACAACTCATCAGCTACCAAGTGTTTAAATATTTGGAACCACAACAATATTACTTTACCTCCCACATTAGCATCCAGCACTAGCTACTGAAATACATGCATAAGAAACAGTATAACATATAAAAGACTTGAAAATGATCAAGCTAAAGCAAACTCAAAGAAAATGAGGAAAAGAATTAACAAGCAAAATTAAAAAGAAAAGAATGCAGTACGGCATCCATCAGCAAGATGTATGGCATATATTCTATTGGTACGCAGATGTGCAAGAAGCATGCAGTCATAGTTTACAAGGCTGCAACTAATGTTATTGCTAGAAGAGGAGGAGGAAGAAGAAAGGACTGACATAGAGGCGTTCTAGTCAGTTGCAACTAATCTCCCATCACTGAAGATGTTGTTACCTAGCCCGAAACTTCACCTACAATCTCTTTCTAATAACTCAATTGTACTTTTGCTTAAAGGAAAATTGAAGAAGAGGATCTGGTGCCACTTAAGTATACAGCTCCTAACATGGAAGGCCAGACAAAGCCTACAAATAGTCGCATAATACAAAACCATATTTCTAAGACTTAACCAACAAATCACAATCCAAACATTTAGCAAAATTAACAATGGGTCAAAGACAGCTTAAAGTAATCAGTGCAAAAAATGATTTCACAAACATTGGGGATATGTTGCACATGACCAAAATCAATAAGCCACAAGCCCATAAAACAACGGGATGAACAATACATGCTGGATTACTTGGTGAATAAATAAAAAGACTATACATGAAGGCAACTGCACTTCATCAAAGAAATTGCTAGAGAGCAAATTGCTCGAGCAGGTTAGCTAGAAGCAAACTAAACCACATATGGTCATTATTTCTGTTGGGGGGAAAAACCCCAAAGTCATACCACCACGGAGGCGCTCGGCCAAAAAGCGCCAACCAGAAAGGAGCTCGGCCAAAGAGTGCCGACCAGAGAGCACCAACCAGAGGGGTGCTCGGCTAGAGAGCGCCAATCTGAAAGATGCTCGGCCCAAGAATGCCGACCGGAGCGCCAAGAGGCGCTCGGACCAACCAACGTCCCAAGTAGGGATGCTCGGCTAGAAAGAGCCGACCAGGAAGACGCTCGACTAAAGAGCGCCGATCAGAGAGAGCGCCAAGAGGCGCCCAATCAAAATAGCCAAGTAGAGATGCTCGGATAGGAACAGCCGACCAGCGGACGCCGACCAAAGAAGCGCTCAACTAGAAAGCGCTGACTAGAGAGCGCCAAATAGAGGCGCTCGGCTAGGAGGTACTCGCCCAAAGGGCGCCGAGCAGAAGTACTATGAAGCAACCCCGCCACAGGGCGCCCCATTGGGCGACCAGCTCGGCTCGGCACCCCTGCCGAGCCGATTGCCTTGGACCAAATGTTCAACTTCTGCCTAACCCTCTAAGCCTGAGGGACCTGACAACTCCACTACAACCTGCCGCTATCTCCAAGCCATCAAGGCATAAGATCTCCGCAGGTATTCGGCACGACCTGCCATTAATGCATGAAACCCCCTCGAGTCTCCGATGCACTCAGTCATTTAATGAACACGGCTCAAGGCGATCTCCGGATCACCGAACCATCAAAGCGTATGGCTCTCCCTGACCGCCGGTTCACTCGGTAATAAATGCACTTACCATCCACGGACCCCAGGCCTACCACGGCCGGCGGTTCTACCACCCCAACAGGTCCGATCGACCGTGACAACTCTCTGGTTCCGGTCTGATTCGGCCTTATTTTCCACCACGCCATTAATGGGCCAAATCGTGCCTAATTATTACAAAACAGGACAAACCTCCTGTCACCTCCCAGGTAACAAAAATCCTCCTATAAAAGGAAACCTGGGGGGAAAAGGGAAAAGGGAGGAAAAACCGGGGGCCCCGGGACAGAACCCTCCTGGACCGGGTGAAAAGAAGCAAACAGCACAGACACAATAGAGGATATCACCCTCTTCATCTTCTTCATCTTATTCAAATATTCCGGCTGTCCTCTCCATATACTCTCTTCCTTGCTCTCTCCACATATCTGCCCCCTCTGACTTAAGCATCGGAGGGCCGGCGCCGGGAGGCCCGGCCACCGGCTTTTTGCAGGACTTACAACCCCTCCAGGAGGACGTCACCGGCCGGCGCACCGCCGTCCGCCCTTCCGGCAGCGGAGCTCCTCCTTCCCCTGGCTTCGCGGCAGCCCCCGGGTCCAATTTCCAGCAACAGTTGGCGCTAGAGGAAGGGCACCGAGTTCGCTGCCATGAAGCTAAGAAGCAAAGGGGCTTCCAACGCCTCTCGACGTCCTCCACCCAGCCCTGAGCATTCCGTCCGGAACTCACCACTTCCGGCCGAGTCAACCCCTCTTGGCTACCGCTGTCCAAAGCTTGCAACCCAGGGGCATCCCAACGGCACCGCCTCCTCCGGCTCCAGCTCAACCGGAGCCTCCTACAAGCGGACTTCCCCTTCGAGGTCAGGACTCCCAAGTCCAAGCCTCCCTCTGGAGAGAGCACCCAGCCAGAGGCTATGGAGGCTGGCCACAGCCTTCAGAAGCTGAGTCGGTTCCAGGGCAACCTGCGCTCGAACGAACCGCTGCAGCGATCCTCCAGAATGATGAACTCGACAAGAAGGTCGAGAAGCTGGAGCGCCAAATCCAGGCACTCCACGGGAGAAAATCAGGACATGATAACGACTTCGAGTTCACTACGAAGTCTCCCTTCTCCCCGGAGATCGAAGATGAACCGGTCCCACTACGGTTCAAGATGCCCCAGGTGGAGCCCTACAACGGCAAGGCTGATCCCCTGGACCACCTGGAGAGTTACCGGGTCTTAATGGCCCTACAAGGAGCCTCGGAGGCCATGATGTGCAAAGCTTTTCCGGCGACACTCCGAGGGCCAGCCCGACTTTGGTTCACCGGGCTGAAGCCGAGTACTGTCTCTTCCTTTGAGCAGCTCGGCAGACAATTTGCTGGCAACTTTGCCGCCAGCCAGCCCCAGCGGCGAACATCCGACTCCCTCCTTGACATCAAACAAAAGGAGGGAGAATCCTTCAAGGAGTACTTGGACCGGTTCACCGCCGCAACATGGGAGGTCCGGGAGCTTGACCAGTCAATCGCCATGTCAGCATTGAAGACTGGAGCCCGGTCCTACAGATTCCTCTTCTCGATCGAGAAGAATTTCCCCATAGACCTCACCGAAATGTTCGCTCGGGCGCGGAAGTATGCCAAGGCAGAAGAGGCCGTGGCAGTTAGGCGGGGTGGGACCGAGCAGAACCCCAAGAAAAGATGCCGCGAGGAGCGCGGCCGGCCCAGAAGCCCGTCTCCGCGACGAGCTAAGAATCCGCCCCGCCCGAAGAGTCCACCCCGGTTGAGAGGACCGCCACAGCAGAGGTCACCACTCCGCCCGAGGTTCCCACTGCAGGCCCGTGCACCCCAAGGGAGGTATGAAAAGTATACTCCCCTCAATGCTCCTCGGGCTGAAATCCTCATGGAAATTGAGAGCCGGGATTGCATCCGGCTCCCCCCTCCAAAGCCAGACACCAGAATCCGGCGTGATCTCCGGAAGTATTGCCGTTTTCACCAGGATCACGGCCATGATACCGAGGATTGTTATCAGCTCCGAAATGAGATCGAAGCACTCATTCGCCGAGGGGTGCTCGATCGGTTTGTGCAAGGCCGGCGTGAAGGGAAGAAGCCAGCCGAAGGAGCAGCACAGCCTGAAGGTTCAAATGCCAACAGGCCCATCGCCGGCGTCATCAACACTATCCGAGGCGGGACCTCGGCTGGGGAAGCCTCAGGGGAAGAAGCCTCCTCGAAGCGCCCGCGCACCTCTGAAGCCATCTCCTTCTCAGATGACGATCTAGAGGGAGTCGAAACTCCCCATGATGACGCCATGGTCATCTCCATGATCATAAATAAATTTGATGTAAAACGCATCCTGGTTGATAATGGAAGCTCGGCGAATGTTTTGTATTTTGGTGCTTATTGTAAAATGGGGATGACAAAAGAACAGCTACGGAGAATGAATGCTCCGCTAGTTGGATTCACTGGGGATTCAGTCCCAGTAGAGGGCGAGATCGACCTTCTGGTCACAGCCGGGCTCGCCCCTCGTGAAAGTACCGTGGGTATGAGCTTCCTTGTGATACGCCTGCCCTCGGTTTACAACGCCATCCTCGGAAGGCCAGGACTCAACGCCCTCCGAGCAGCGGTCTCAACTCACCACCTGCTGATGCGATTCCCCACCAGTCAGGGAGTCGGTGAAGCCCGAGGGGACCAAATGGTGGCAAGGCGATGCTACCTAGCGACCCACGAGGCAAGACGACCAGCCGAGGTGCCTGCCCCAACGACTGACCAGTCCTCAACTGAAGTTATGGAGGCACGGGTCAACCCCCAGAAAGAGCGGGTAGAGCCTGGTGAGTTGTTAATTCAAGTTCCCTTACGAGAACTTTTCCGAGCTAACCGTGCAGGTCGGCTCTGGCCTTGGCGAACACGAGAGGAGTCGCCTCGTCAACTTCCTACGAGACAACATGGATGTCTTCGTATGGTCGCCTGCAGACATACCAGGGATAGATCCAGAGATCATGGTCCACCGGCTCCAAGTAAAGCCGACCTGCAAGCCCGTGCGACAAAAGAAGCGAGGCGCCGCTCCTGAACGACAACGAGCAGCAGCCGAGGAGGTTGGCAAGCTCCTTGAAGCCGGCTTCATCCGGGAGATATCCTACCCGGAATGGCTCGCCAATGTGGTCCTCGTCAAAAAAGCTAGCGGAAAGTGGCGTATGTGCGTGGACTACACCGACCTGAATAAAGCCTGCCCGAAAGACAGCTTTCCACTTCCCAGCATCGACCAGCTCGTGGACTCCACCTCGGGTCACGAGCTGCTGGCATTCATGGACGCCTTTTCCGGATATAACCAGATCCGCATGGCGCCAGAAGATGAAAAAAAGACAGCCTTCATCACCGACAGGGGAACCTACTGCTACAAAGTGATGCCGTTCGGCCTAAAAAATGCCGGGGCAACTTATCAAAGGCTGGTCAGCCGGATCTTCAAAGACCAAATAGGCCGAAACATGGAGGTCTACGTGGATGACATGCTGGTAAAAAGCAAGGCGGCGCAAGACCACATAGCCGACCTCAATGAAGCATTCTCCACACTCTGAAAATACCAGATGAAGCTCAACCAAGCTAAATGTGCATTCGGGGTCACCTCCGGCAAATTCCTCGGCTTCATCATTACACAACGAGGAATTGAGGCCAATCCAGAGAAGATCCGAGCCCTCCAAGGGATGACGCCTCCCAGGACGGTCAAGGAGGTACAGCGGCTCACAGGCCGAGTGGCAGCCCTCGGGAGATTTATCTCCCGCTCGGCCGAGCGCTGCTTTCCATTCTTTGCAGCCCTCAAGAAGCCGAAGAGCTTCTTGTGGTCGGACGAGTGCCAGCAATCTTTTGAAGAGCTCAAGCACCTGCTGGCTTCCCCCTCCCCTGCTCACGAAGCCTCAACAGGGTGAGCTCCTCTACTTGTATCTAGCTGTCTCCCCTGTAGCAGTAAGCTCGGTCCTGGTCCGAGAAGAGGGGAAACTTCAGAAACCAGTGTATTACACCAGCCGGGTCTTAAGGGACGCTGAGACCCGATACTCCAAGCTTGAGAAGACCGCTTATGCTTTGGTCATCTCGGCTCGGAGGCTCCGACCCTACTTCCAAGCTCATACAGTGGCTGTGCTGACTGACCAGCCGGTCAAGCAGATCTTGCAGAGATCAGATCGTGCGGGTCGGATCACTAAATGGGCCATTGAGCTCGGAGAATTCGACATCGAGTACCGGCCCAGACCGACGATCAAAGCACAAGCACTCGCAGATTTTATTGTCGAGTGCACCATACCGGATGAGGTCGAGCCTGAACCTGAGCCACCGCTGGAGCAGAACCCGAGTTTGACATGGACTCTACATGTCGATGGCTCTTCAAACTCAGGGGGTAGCGGAGCAGAATTTATTCTCACCAGCCCGGAGGGGGTGGTCGCCGAGCAGGCCCTGCGCCTCGAGTTTCCTGCTTCCAATAACATGGCGGAGTATGAAGCGCTCGTCGCCGGGCTTAAGCTAGCCAAAGAGCTAGAACTGAAGGACTTGAAGGCCTTCAGTGATTCTCAGCTCGTCGTCAACCAAATTGTGGGCGACTTCGAAGCCAGAGACCCGACCATGCAGAAATATCTCCAGAAGGTACGGGATCTCGCCTCGACCTTGAACTTTTTCCACATTCAACATATTGCCAGGTCGAAGAATCTCAAGGCCGACCAGCTATCAAAGCTGGCGTCCTCTCGCATGAGCGAGCTTCCCAAAGAAGCAGTACTGGAATATCTCCAAAAGCCCAGCACAGACGAGCCCGAGCAGACCTTCTGCACCGAGCTCGAGCCAAGCTGGATGGATGAACTCATCAGCTATCTGCAAAACAAAACCCTCCCTGCTGATGTACGAGAGGCTCGCCGAATCAAGCGCCTCGCCACCCGATACATACTATACGAGGGAAAGCTCTACCGGAAATCCTTCACCTCTCCCCTCCTCAGATGCCTTCGCCCAACGGAAGCTAATTATGCCCTGCGCGAAGTCCACGAAGGAATTTGTGGAAACTATCTGGGAGGGCGAGCATTGGCCCATAAAATTCTGCGCCAAGGATATTATTGGCCGACACTCCAGAAGGATGCTATGGATTTCGTCCAAAGATGCGACCGGTGCCAAAGGAACGCCAATGTTCAGCGCCGGCCCTCGGCTCCTTTGACTTCTATCAGCTCCCCTTGGCCTTTTGCCCAGTGGGGAATTGACATCCTTGGGCCATTTCCACTGGCCACCAAGCAAAGGAAGTTCCTGGTCGTCTCCATCGACTATTTCACTAAGTGGGTGGAAGCTGAGCCCCTCGCCTGGATCACTGAGCAGAAGATGCGGGATTTCGTCTGGAAGTCCATCATTTGCAGATTCGGGCTTCCCCGCATCCTTATCTCTGACAACGGTCGCCAGTTCGACAACATCCATTTCAGAGAGTTCTGCTCCGAGCTTGGCATTGACCACCGCTTCATCTCGGTCGCGCATCCTCAGACAAACGGAGAAACCGAGGTAACAAATCGTACTATTTTGCAGGGTCTCAAAACCAGGCTCGACAAATCCAAAGGACAATGGGTCGAAGACCTATACAATGTCCTGTGGGCTTACCGGACTACGTTCCGCGTCCCCACCGGCGAGACTCCCTTCAACCTAACATATGGGACGGAGGCCGTCATTCCACTAGAGATTGGGCTCCCCTCTCCAAGAGTCAAGCACCACGATGCCAGCTCCAACTCTTCGCAGCTCAGAGGCAACCTCGACCTGATCGAGGAAACAAGGGAGGTCGCCCGAGTACGTATGGCGAGGTACCAGCAAAAGACAGCTCAGTACTACAACGCCAGGGTCAAAGTCAAATCTTTCAGACCAAGGGACCTTGTCCTAAGAAGAGCTGAAACCTCCCGACCAACTGAGCGAGGGAAGCTGGCCCCGAATTGGGAAGGACCATACCGAGTCACGCGCATTCGCCGACCCGGAACTTATCAATTGGAGTCTCTAGATGGGACTCCCATTCCGTGGAGCTAGAGCTCTGAAAATCTCCGCGTGTACCACCAGTAGAACCCTGAGGGGTTCCCCATTATTCAACCATTGAATTTCATTCTATGAATTTCATTTCACAATAAACTGATGGTTTGCGAACTTATTCCGAGCTCACCAATTTTCCTGATTATCTCATGGCATAAGGTTCATTCTTCTTCCCTGACCACGGTTGGGATGCCCCGATGCTTCGGGATGATGGAGTACCTGCGTGGACCTCCTAAAGATGTCCGTGAGTTCGTGGTGCGCTCTCCATCAACCAACGAGCTCGGCTCGTTCTCCTACCCTGGCCACGGTCAGGATGCCCCGAGACGTCGGGATGCCCCGGTTACCGGGAAGCTCGAGACGTCGAGACATGAGTAACGGTCCTCTCTGACCGGACGAGCTCGGCTCGTGCTCCATCGATTATTGAATAGCGGTCCTCTCTGACCGGACGAGCTCGGCTCGTGCTCCATCTATTGAGTAGCGGTCCTCTCTGACCGGACGAGCTCGGCTCGTGCTCCATCGATTATTGAGTAGCGGTCCTCTCTGACCGGACGAGCTCGGCTCGTGCTCCATCTATTGAGTAGCGGTCCTCTCTGACCGGACGAGCTCGGCTCGTGCTCCATCGACTATTGAGTAGCGGTCCTCTCTGACCGGACGAGCTCGGCTCGTGCTCCTACCCCGACCTCGGCCGGGATGCCTCGAGACGTCGAGATGCCCCGGTTCATCGGGATGCCCCGATACGTTGGGATGTTGTCTTTATTGGCCAAACGAGCTCGGCTCGTTCTCCATCGCCGGATTTCTCTGCCGACATCCCCAAAGAACGGAGTCCGAGCAGAGAAGCGTCTTCAGTCGCCTAGGCGCAAAGACGCACACGGTACAAGGTACCCATTTATTTAATATTTTTACATTATCTATTCTGCTCTTGGATTTCTCTGCCGACGTCCCCAAAGAACGGAGTCCGAGCAGAGAAGCGTCTTTAGTCGCCTCGGCGCCAGGACGCACACGGTACAAGGTACCCATTTATTTAATGTTTTTACATTATCTATTCTGTTCTTGGATTTCTCTGCCGACGTCCCCAAAGAATGGAGTCCGAGCAGAGAAGCGTCTTCAGTCGCCTTGGCGCAAAGACACACACGGTACAAGGTACCCATTTATTTAATGTTTTTACATTATCTATTCTGCTCTTGGATTTCTCTGCCAACGTCCCCAAAGAACGGAGTCCGAGCAGAGAAGCGTCTTTAGTCGCCTCGGCGCCAGGACGCACACGGTACAAGGTACCCATTTATTTAATGTTTTTATATTATCTATTCTGCTCTTGGATTTCTCTGCCGACGTCCCCAAAGAACGGAGTCCGAGCAGAGAAGCGTCTTTAGTCGCCTCGGCGCCAGGACGCACACGGTACAAGGTACCCATTTGCTTAATGTTTCTACATTAATGTCTACATTATCTATTCTATTCTTGGATTTCTCTGCCGACGTCCCCAAAGAATGGAGTCCGAGCAGAGAAGCGTCTTCAGTCGCCTTGGCGCAAAGACGCACACGGTACAAGGTACCCATTTATTTAATGTTTCTACATCATCTATTCTGTTCTTGGATTTTTCTCTGCCGATGTCCTCAAAGAACGGACGCCGAGCAGAGGAGCGTCTTCAATCGCCTCGGCGAAGGAGTGCTAATGACACCAGCACATTATTATACTAAGTCCGGTGAATTTCCGTCACGAGTTGACGAGCATTCGACCCATTCGTTGGAAACGAATCTGGTCCGCCCCGGCAACGCGAGGATCGAAGTTCACTAACTTCGCAAAAATTTTAAGTCCTAGAGACCGCCTTAGGGCTCGGTCGAATTCTGGACTGAGCTCGGGAAGACTCTCCGAGCCCAAATCCTTTGGTATAAGCACAAGCGTTGCTATACCACTGGTTGAAGGACCGAGCAATGGAGCTCGGCAAGCCAAACTTAAACTCAAACCCTGTGGCGGGAAAAGCTGAGGCCCTAGAGCCCATATCCTCGGAACCTAAAACGGATCCGAGCAGAAAAACTTGGACTATGACAGACGAGTTTCCAAAAAAGAAATGCATATTCATTTCAAAAAGGCCCGTAGGCTAAGTACAAAATTCGGGTTTGACCCTTACAAGTATGGGAGGCCATCCCGACTTTACAAGAAATAACAAAAATTACATCAAAGGCTCGAGCTCGACCACCTCGGCCTCGGCAGTACCGGGAGTGGTTGACTCAGCAGCCGGAACCTCTTCGGTGGCCTCGGCAGCGATGGGAGTAGCCTCGGGGGCGGCTTCGGTCGCCTCGGCCTCCGGAGCATCCGCCTCCGCATCCGGCCTTTCGACCCCTGCTCCCGGTTGGAGCAAGTTCACGTCAAAATCCGAGAGCCGCCGCAATTGATTGCGGAAATCCCGGAAGCCCTGGATCAGCCCATTCACGCCCTCCTCTTCCAGGAGGTCGCGGAACTCCTCCGACTCGCGAAAGAGCGCCACCGCGCTCTGAGCTTGCTCCCGAGCCTCGAGCTCCCGAGCCTCGTGGTAGGTGGCCTTCTTCTCGAGGGTTTTTATTTCCCGCTCGAGCTCCGAATGTCGGAGGCGGGCATTCCCCACCTCCTGCTCGCGGGAGGCCAGCGCCTGCTCCGCTTTGGCCAATCGAGCCTCTGCGGCGCGCAGCTCGGACCTCGCCAATGCATGCGCGCCCTTCTCTTCACCGAGCTCAGCGGTCAGAGCTCGAATCTTTTCATCAGATGCTCCGACCTTTCCTTGGAACACCTGTCGTTCGGCCTCAGAGGCCTGGTATTTCTCCTCGGAGGCCTGGTACTTCGCCTCGGCGGCCATGTACCTCTTCTGGGCCTCCTCGTAACTGCGCTGGCACCTCCGGGCTTTCTCCCGATATTCTTGGACTAGGTGCATCAGCATCTCTGTCTCGTGCAAATGCTGTAAAAGAGACGAAAAGAAAAACATAAGGCGCCACTAGTAGAAAATCTATACGGATTACACAAGTGGAAGATTTTACTTACCCGGACGGCGTTGCAGCGGGTATAGTCCATGAAAGCATTATAGCTCATGGACTGCATCATTGCCCGGTCGGCTGGGAGCAGCGCGACCCGGAATACCTCCAGCGCTACTCGAGGGTTTTCGAGGGTTGAATCACCCTCGAACACCGACCAGGTGGATGCAAGGGGCACCCGTCCCCCCGAGCCCGATGGGCCCGGAAGGCCAGCATCGGCTGGCCTAGGTAGAGCCGACCCCGAAGCTCCCTGACTGCCCCCCGGTTCGAAGCTAGGGGGCTGGGGTCGGACGAGCGGCCGATCTGACCGCCGCACAACTATAACGGGGCGTGCAAGCACGGGACCCGCTGAACTCCTCCCCTGGTCGGCAACTGGAGCATCCTGCCGACCAGGGATCTGCGCCAAGGGCGCCGGGCATGGGGGCGCCATCGGGGCTCCTCTGGAGCCCGAGCCCCCGGAACCCGCGCCCTCTCCCCGATCAGCCTCAGGGCGCGCGGGCTGAGAAGGACCCGCCTCAGAGTCAGCGGGGCGAGAAGGCCCCGCCTCGGGATGCGCAGGGCGGGAAGGACCTGCCTCGGCCACCGCTGCCGCCGAGGGAGTCGAAGTTGCCGAGACCTTTTGCTTCTTTCTCGGCTCGGTGGGCTCTCCCGAGAGCTCGGCCGCTCTCTTCTGGAAGCGGGCGTAAAGAACTTCGCTTTTCGTCACCATCTTTGCGATATCTGCAAAGGCGAACAGGATTAGAACATTAGAACAATGAGGAAATAAAAAGAGACACTGTAACTACCCTTACCGTGGGGACGTGCCGAGCTCAAGCCCACGTTCACCAAAGCGTCCTCACATATGAGGCCGTTTAGTAAAATGCCGTCCCCGAGGCTGCGGATGGCGTCGAGGATCCCCTGCTCACGTGGAGAAAGTCTGGGGGGTTTGTTGATGGACTTGAGCTGAGCCGGTCCCCACCGGGGGTCAAACCCCCAGGACTGTGCAGAACCAAGGAAGAAGAATTTCTCCTTCCAGCCATGAATGGACGAGGGGGCACCATGAAAGAGTGGCCGACCCGCCCGAAGGGCGATGTAAAGCCACTCCCCGTCTCCCGGATTCGACTTAAAAATAAAAAGTCGCCGAAAGACGTTGACAGAAGTCGGAATCCCCTGCAGTAAACACAGGGATAGAAAACCGACCACCGTCCTCCAGGCGTTCGGAGTGAGTTGCGCCGGAACCAACTGGCACACCGTTAGCAACTCATTCACGAAGCCGTGAAGAGGAAATCGGAGGCCGGCCCAGAGCGATTCCAGATGCACTCCGATCCGGCCTACCGGAGGATCGGTTATCCGGTCCCTCCGCCTGGCGGGCTCCAAACGGAACCCGTGAAGAGGGAAGAACCACTCTTCGGTCATCTCGACCTCCAGGACGCTCATGGTGGACTCGACTTCGCTAGGGAGAGAACCCATTGCGAGAAAAAGAAATCAAAAAGAAGAGGGACCTGAGGGAAACGCCGGAGAGAAGGAACTTCGGTCTGAGGAAGACTGGAAGGAAAGCTGGAAACAGAAGGCAATAGAAAGAGGACAAGGGGCCAGGGGAGAGTTTAAATAGACCTCCCCAACGGCCCGGATCAGCGAGAAAAACGCTGTATCCTGTTTAGATGGCGACGCGTGTCGGTCCAAAAGACAGAACGACGCATTTAATTAGGGCTAGCGCTTCGGACGCTGAAGCGCCCCATCGGATCGTGTGGAAAGGCGTCCGCAATCGAAGATCGTGTGGCCCCATCATGAGCCCACGACGCGAGGACGCTTCGCGAAAGGTGCCCCAATAATGAGGCTTTTCGGAAAAGAAGAGACGCCGCCTATTAAAGGCACCTCGAAACCTCCGATAATTCAAAATGCGCAGTAAATTAAAAAATTTTCGGAATCCGTAACGGCCCAACTAAAGCTACTTCCCGCGCTCCAGCTGGTAGCCAACTGGAACTCGGAAGTCGGGGGGTAGTGTTGGGGAAAAAACCCCAAAGTCATACCACCACGGAGGCGCTCGGCCAAAAAGCGCCGACCAGAAAGGAGCTCGGCCAAAGAGTGCCGACCAGAGAGCACCAACCAGAGGGGTGCTCGGCTAGAGAGCGCCAATCTGAAAAGATGCTCGGCCCAAGAATGCCGACCGGAGCGCCAAGAGGCGCTCGGACCAACCAACGTCCTAAGTAGGGATGCTCGGCTAGAAAGAGCCGACCAGGAAGACGCTCGACTAAAGAGCGCCGACCAGAGAGAGCGCCAAGAGGCGCCCAATCAAAATAGCCAAGTAGAGATGCTCGGATAGGAACAGCCGACCAGCGGACGCCGACCAGAGAAGCGCTCAACTAGAAAGCGCTGACTAGAGAGCGCCAAATAGAGGCGCTCGGCTAGGAGGTACTCGCCCAAAGGGCGCCGAGCAGAAGTACTATGAAGCAACCCCGCCACAGGGCGCCCCATTGGGCGACCAGCTCGGCTCGGCACCCCTGCCGAGCCGATTGCCTTGGACCAAATGTTCAACTTCTGCCTAACCCTCTAAGCCTGAGGGACCTGACAACTCCACTACAACCTGCCGCTATCTCCAAGCCATCAAGGCATAAGATCTCCGCAGGTATTCGGCACGACCTGCCATTAATGCATGAGACCCCCTCGAGTCTCCGATGCACTCAGTCATTTAATGAACACGGCTCAAGGCGATCTCCGGATCACCGAACCATCAAAGCGTATGGCTCTCCCTGACCGCCGGTTCACTCGGTAATAAATACACTTACCATCCACGGACCCCAGGCCTACCACGGCCGGCGGTTCTACCACCCCAACAGGTCCGATCGACCGTGACAACTCCCTGGTTCCGGTCTGATTCGGCCTTATTTTCCACCACGCCATTAATGGGCCAAATCGTGCCCAATTATTACAAAACAGGACAAACCTCCTGTCACCTCCCAGGTAACAAAAATCCTCCTATAAAAGGAAACCTGGGGGAAAAAGGGAAAAGGGAGAAAAAACTGGGGGCCCCGGGACAGAACCCTCCTGGACCGGGTGAAAAGAAGCAAACAGCACAGACACAATAGAGGATATCACCCTCTTCATCTTCTTCATCTTATTCAAATATTCCGGCTGTCCTCTCCATATACTCTCTTCCTTGCTCTCTCCACATATCTGCCCCCTCTGACTTAAGCATCGGAGGGCCGGCGCCGGGAAGCCCGGCCACCGGCTTTTTTGCAGGACTTACACCCCTCCAGGAGGACGTCACCGGCCGGCGCACCGCCGTCCGCCCTTCCGGCAGCGGAGCTCCTCCTTCCCCTGGCTTCGCGGCAGCCCCCGGGTCCAATTTCCAGCAACAATTTCAATCAAAAAAAATGTTCAGGTTTGCAGAGTTTATGCTTCCAACATTGATCAAGACAAGCTGTCATCTTGTAAGCAAAAACTCCAATGCAATAAAAACGTGAAAACCTTTTATGATCAGAGTTCTCTTCTCTTTCCTACAATCAGACCCATTTGAAAAATGGCTTTAAAGTTTCTAAGCTTCAGAGTCCAAGAATAAGTAAACTTCACAGGATTTCTCACTTTGCTGGAAAGTGCAATTTTAGAGACACATGTAATGAGAAAATATATCCCAATAATGTTATCTATTTTCATGCGTGTGGAACAAGTTGGGGATTTCAGAAGCACTAACTGACTAACAAATGAAAAAGAGATGGCAAGCCATGAAATGCCAATATCAGAAATTCATAGATATACCTGTCATTAATGCACGATGGGGCTACTATTAAATTCAAAGTACAATTCGTAATGCCAAAGAAAATGTGAAGGTTATGTTGGACAATGAGATGTGACGTGTGAAAGATACTTTTCTCCTCCACAATCATGATGGGCTAACCATGGATCTCATGCTCCAACGTTAGCATAATCAACTGATAGGTAAGGCTACCATTTCCTAATTTTGAAAAATTAAACTATCAATAACTCCTAAATGCTTTATTTCTTATCTTTTGGATTATTTGAATGTGTTTTAAGCTTGAGAATTTCAATGTGCAGATTGCTTTGTCAGCTTACCTCTTCTTATGTTGTGGAAGGAATTGGAGTATGTAACACATTATAAAGAATCTTAAGAGGAAGAAGTTGAAATCTCAATGAGCAATTGCTCATGTTGATATCCATGGCAATCTCAGACTTGTTTCAAGGACAAAGAATACTCACAAGGCCCATACCAATTTTGGGATATTATTGGTGATGAACTGATGATGTTTGTTTGGAAAAGGCCACAGAATTAGAAATAGCTAATAGTTCACTGGGTGAACCTATCACTACACCAAAAGGCTTTTTTATGTTAATTGGTATAAGGATCTCACCCAACAAGAGGTGGGAAGGAATAATTAACTTCAAAGAATGAAACATTTTGCCATTTTTGGGCAACATAATATTATGTAAGTATGTATATTTCTTTTTATAGCTTTATCATAACAAGTGCTTGTATTTCAATATTTATATTTGAAGTTATTCTTTTTGCGTTTTCATGTTCAATATAATAAGTCAAAAGAATGAGTATATTGTCTCTTTTGTGATGTCACACATTCTAACTTATTTGCTTGTCTTATACAGTGAAGGGAATGAAGGTGCAATGTTGCCATTATATTTTGTCTTATTCTGATCCTTTTTGAAATCTACACGAACAAGAGATGAATGGATTTTTGTTCTCAAAATGTGAAGAACAAGTTCCCCCAAATTGGTAGCTTATTTTTTTTATCAAACATGGGAATAAAAACTGAAGCACTAGTACACAAGAATGTGAAAATCTATATCATTGCTAAAGGTTTTACATGTTAACTTTTCAACTTTTTGTTTTTATATTCGCACTTTATTGATGAAAATCTTGGTTTTCAGTTGATGAAAATCTTGGACATTTGCTTAATTTTGGAGATATATAGGTCATATATTATGACAAAGATACTAGTAGTAAGGCAAAAAATACAACATCAGCATTTTAGTTTAAGATAATATCTGACTAGTTTGTTGCAGTTGTCCTAGATGTTATACTCTTCTGGTTGTAATCAACTATAAATGAACAAAATTATCTTGTGCAGCTTTCTAAGGTCACTTAGCTAGCATTCTGCATCTCAACATACAAACCAAACAACATGGTAATTGTGTGATTAATAACAATGGATGAATGTCGAAACTAAGAGTCCAATACTACAAAGTACTGCATCATGCCCGTATAATTCATACTAATAAGTTCCAACTTGTCAACAAAAGAAGCATCACACAAAACAAAAGTAAAAGATACAACATATTAATTTTTCTATTCAAAAAATTTATATGATTTATTTATTAATAATAATTTTTCTACATATATCCGTATCCAATTTTTTTCCACTTGCTGAATCGAATACTCAGAAACTTCACCTATCTGATTCTCATGTCCATGACACTGATGATAAATAGTAGAAAACTATTAGCAATAGATGAAGGAAATAATTGATAAAGACTCAGTAAAGCGTCTGAGCATCCAAATTATGCAAGTAACTTCGAATATAAAATGAAAACGCATCCACATGAGATTTTAAAGGAGGGGAAAAATGTGTTTCATCATACAACTAATTTCTCAACTGGAAAGCACCGGAAAGAATAAGCTAATAATTGAATCAAGCTAAATATAACATTCTCAGCTTGCAAATGACATTTACCTGTTTTCCATTGATTATATGGGTATCCTCAATTACTTTATCAACAACGGAAGGATCAGCATAGGTGATGAAACCAAAACCCCTTGGTTGCGATGTGTATTTATCTTTCATTATCACATGGTCTATAATCTCGCCATACTTCCCAAAATGCTTTGTAAATGTAGCTGTTATGGGGAATAGAGATAATGCAGTTTCAGGAGAAACATTTAACATGGCATGTGGATATTATACAAATATCAAAAAGTACTCCAGGAAATAGATAATCAACAATAACCACGCAAAACATAATAGAAAATACAACATAATCACAAGAAAATTACGATATCCAAAAATAAAAGCATATAATATTGATAGAATCAGCCCAAAATTTTAAATGGTCTTGATAAGGAAAAAAGCATAAAGAAATTATGCCCTAGCATATTAGTGGCCAACAAGGATATATAGTACAACAAAAAAAAGAGGAGGAAAACAGGACAATTCAAACAAACACTACAATATCGAGTAAGCAACAACATTGTTGTGGGGTGTTTGTATTTGCCAGGTGCGGATAAGAGGATCATTTCTCTATGAAACACATACACGGTCATACAGAAAATGGAAATCTTGAATTAAAAAAAAAAAAAGTGGGATAGGATATGGTAGGGATATGAGACCATAAGCATGTTCTTTTACATATTAAAATTTAATGCATGTCATAAACATTATATATGTGTGGTTTATTAGACATTCTACAGTTTAAGGCTTTCAATGCTCTCCTTCCATAAATTCTCTTTCCCAGTAAGGCACACATGAGAGAAGAAACTGTGCATTACATGGATGTTAAGACACATGATGTAAAAGATAAAGTGACAAAATAAATTGTGATTGTACAGCAATAAGTGAAAAATGCCTTGGGCTAAAATAGAAACCAGGTTTTTCTATAAATTAAAAAAAAAGAGATAAAAAAAGATCAGGCGTAGGGCTATCAACAAACTAGAAGCACCATATAAGTAAAGCCACTGGAAATAACAATTTGAAAGGAGTGTATTTGACACCAAGGCTTCAGCGTCCTGATGGAAAGAACAACAACAAAAGCAGTGCCCAGAAATATGGTTTAAGCCTTTAAGGCTATCATCTCCTTGATTATAAGTATATTACAGCAAAAATGGCCTGAAGGCGGATGGGATCCTTAAAACTGCAACAAACAAACCAATAGACACAATAGCCTAGCATAGCTTGCTAAACCCAAAAAAAACTTAAATGGTGTTATATCCAACCACATAGACCAACAAAAATTGCACTGGAGATACAAAGAAGAAAAAGAAAAAGAAAAACCTGTATTTGGTTCATCAAAACTTAATAAATGACTAACATTGAAACAAGGTTACACAGGCAGTAAAAGCATTGATAGGGAGAATAATTACCAAAGTCAAAAAAAGGGACAATTTCACCTTCTGGAAAATGGTCAACATCATTAGAGTAACAGAAGAAGAAATCAAGCATTGAACAAGGGCCAGATCTGTGAATAATTATAAAGTCAGGATATCAAAGTGTAATCAAGGGAGAAAGACAACCAAATCAGGAACGACACATGCTGAGGGCAATCAACATCATCTGAGTTTAGATCTCGACAACACGGATCCATCGCACCGAAATCAGGCATTAAAATCCGATTTATTAAGCAAAAAAAACCGATGAATCATATCACAATTAAAACAGCTCGACGTGCTTACAACCCTTCCAATATTTCATTTTTTCTTGAAAAAAGGAATTTAACACACGAAAACCGCATGATAATAATAGCAATGAATCCACACTTTAGTTGACTGGAATTAAAAATATCCAAAATTTATATGGAAGAAACCCTAGAGGAATGAGGAATAGCACAGGAGACTCACCAATGCTCGTGTCCTTGGGAAGTCCTCCAACAAAGATCTTTCTGCGGCCAAAAGAGAAGATTTTAAGAGGAGGAACGCGTTAGAGACCTCTAAACGAACCGCAAAACCGGGATAAAACGATGGATCGAAATCTTTATTGAATAAAAAGAAAAAAAACGACGAATCGATAAAGATCTCACCCGGGGCTCGCTCCGTCGTGCTCCCTGGCC